>NC_057797.1:436961968-437617435 GCF_018294505.1 Triticum aestivum | reverse complement strand
AAGAGCCCGTGCGTTGCAACGGATACAAAATAAATGAATATATAGCTTAGTGTAAGGTGAAGTAGCGAATCAAGTGATCATGTTTATGCAAATCAGATTTGGAGGAGAAGTGCTGCTATGACCTAGGTCTTTGAAGGGAGATTAATACTTAATAGGATGATTTTCGATGTGAAAATGTATGTTTTTTCAAGAATGGCCATCCATAATTTTGAGTACTTCTACTATTCTTTTGATACTTTTACAGTTGTTTCAGTGGTAAATTATTTTTCAGATTTGTAAGCAATCCAAGATTTGAAAACATGATCAGTATTAACTGGATTAATGATGGAACTGCGTATGGTTATTATGATACATTAATCCCCAAATACAAATACAATGACATAATAAATGAACTCAAATAATCATACATGAATTAACTAATGATGAATTTGCAAAGATAGTGGTAAAATAACACATAACATGCTGATGCAGCAATTAGCATGGTATATGCACTAACTAATGCACCAAATATTTATGAAGGTCTGAACACAACAGGAAAATAACTCACTGCTATTGTCACCATGTTTTTTGGTCGAGCGAACTGTCACCATGATGACTAAAGCTAGCAGTGCCTAGCCATAGCAGCTGAGCAGTCATTGCTAGTAGTACTTTTCGTGACAGATTGTCAGAGCTAACATCCAAGTTCGGGAGGACTGTGGCACAACCTGACTATGTGACAAACTGACGATGGATCAAACAAACATGCATGTGAGGTCTGTACTAACAATCATAGGGATGGATGGGGAAAAAAGAGGAGACGATAGCCTGTCGAGTAAGATGCACATCGGTGAAAATAATCAAGGATGAAGCTAGCAGCAGCATGATCTGGATCAACCTAGACATTGCTTGGGGTGAGAAACCTTATGTATGTGTCCTCAGTGTAGAAAGGTGGCGATTCTAGGTTATGGACAGACAGTGAAGTCATGCATGTATACACAGCCGGTTTTTTGAGGGATATCACAACCACGTACATGTTGAGACGGAAACTTGAACGTCTCAAAACGAAGCTGGAACAGATAATGGATTTTCACCCCGGCCGGCGCAGTACTCCTCTGTCGGGCGCGCGAGGCAGGTAGCGAGCACTGCATGCATGTTCGTGGCTGCACATTGCAAAGGTGCAGGCCTCTAGAGTCTAGCCCCCATGGGTTGTGGTTGGCGAAGACAATCTGGAGTGCATCGGGCCAGTCAAACGTCAAAACGACATCGATGGCACCAGACTGCCGGAGCACGTCGAGCAGATCGAACATCGTCGACATCGGCCATGAATCCCATGCATGTCAACAGATGGGCTCAATTAACAAAGCCGCCGCCCAACGCCGGCCAGATCGGCTGCGCCATGATCCCGAGCAAGTCATTAGGTTAGCTTAATCAGCAAGCACACCAGCTTCTGGGTAGGTGCAAATTCTGCATGTATATTAACTGGTGTGGCTGAATGTAAATAGTCGAGGTGGGACTATTTCAGCATGATTTGAACTCTTCTTCAAGGGACTAACAATTGCTAGCTCAATTGGTCTCGGTCTTACAGGTTTAGTGGGAGGACGTGAGTTCAATCCCCACATACCACACAAATTTGTTTTGGTCTTTGCTAGAGTAGATGGGCCATGCAGGTTGTCGCTACGAATTCCGGGCAAAAATAATACAGCCTGCCTCGAACGACGGAAAAACGGTTTGTTTTTTTCTTACGCTTTAGTACCACCTCATGTATATGTTTTAAATTCGAACTGAAAACGTAAATTCACAGGAAGAAAGCGTATTGTGATGGTGAACCCACGGAGTCAATTCGTGCTTTATTATTAGGGATATATATATATCCATATACCCTGAAAACATCCAGGAGCACCACGAAACCCTATTTCCACCGCCACAACCTTCTGTACCCAAGAGATCCCATCTTGGGGCCTTTTCCGGAGCTCCGCCGGAGGGGGAATCAATCACGGAGGGCTTCTACATCAACACCATAGCCTCTCCGATGATGTGTGAGTAGTTTACCTCAGACCTTCGGGTCCATAGTTATTAGCTAGATGGCTTCTTCTCTCTCTTTGGATCTCAATACAAAGTTCTCCTCGATCTTCTTGGAGACCTATTCGATGTAACTCTTTTTGCGTGTGTTTGTCGAGATCAAATGAATTGTGGGTTTATGATCAAAATTATCTATGAACAATATTTGGTTCTTCTCTGAATTCTTATATGTATGATTTAATTATCTTTGAAAGTCTCGTCAAATTATCAGTTTGGTTTGGCCTACTAGATTGATCTTTCTTGCAATGGGAGAAATGCTTAGCTTTGGCTTCAATCTTGCGGTGTCCTTTCCCAGTGACAGCAGGGGCAGCAAGGCACGTATTGTATTGTTGCCATCGAGGATAAAAAGATGGGGTTTATATCATATTGCTTGAGTTTATCCCTCTACATCATGTCATCTTGCTTAATGCGTTACTCTGTTCTTATGAACTTAATACTCTAGATGCATGCTGGATGGCGGTCGATGTGTGGAGTAATAGTAGTAGATGCAGAATCGTTTCGGTCTACTTGTCGCAGACGTGATGCCTATATACATGATCATGCCTAGATATTCTCATAATTATGCACTTTTCTATCAATTGCTCGACAGTAATTTGTTCAACCACTGTAATACTTATGCTATCTTGAGAGAAGCCACTAGTCAAACCTATGGACCCCGGGTCAATCTTTCATCATATAAGTTTCCAATCTATTTTATTTCGCAATCTTTACTTTCAATCTATATCATAAAAATACCAAAAATATTTATCTTATTATTATTATCTCTATCAGATCTCACTCTCGTAAGTGACCATGAAGGGATTGCCAACCCCTTTATCATGTTGGTTGCGAGGTTCTTATTTGTTTGTGTAGGTACAAGGGACTTGCGTGTAGTCTCCTACTGGATTGATACCTTGGTTCTCAAAAACTGAGGGAAATACTTACGCTACTTTGCTGCATCACCCTTTCCTCTTCAAGGGAAAACCAACGCGGTGCTCAAGAAGTAGCAAGAAGGATTTCTGGCGCCATTGCCGGGGAGATCTACGCACAAGTCAAGACATACCATGTACCCATCACAAACTCTTATCCCTCACATTACATTATTTGCCATTTGCCTCTCGTTTTCCTCTCCCCCACTTCACCCTTACCATTTTACTCACCCTCTTTTTCCGTTCCCCTTCTCTTTTCTAGTTCGTCTCTTTTCACTTGCTTCTTGTGTGCTTGTGTGTTGGATTGTTTGTCACGATGGCTCAAGATAATACTAAATTGTGTGACATTTCTAACACCAACAATAATGATTTTATTAGCACTCCGATTGCTCCTCTTACCGATGCTGAATCTTGTGAAATTAATACTGCTTTGCTGAATCTTGTCATGAAAGATCCGTTTTCTGGCCTTCCTAGTGAAGATGCCGCTACCCATCTAAATAGCTTTGTTGATTTGTGTGATATGCAAAAGAAGATAGACGTGGATAATGCTATTATTAAATTGAAGCTATTCCCATTTTAGCTTAGAGATCGTGCTAAAACTTGGTTTTCGTCTTTGCCTAAAAATAGTATCGATTCATGGAATAAGTGCAAAGATGCTTTTATCTCTAAGTATTTTCCTCTCGCTAAAATCATCTCTCTTAGAAACGATATTATGAATTTTAAGCAACTTGATCATGAACATGTTGCACAAGCTTGGGAGAGGATGAAATTAATGATACGTAATTGCCCTACACATGGTTTGAATCTTTGGATGATTATACAAAAATTTTATGCCGAATTGAATTTTTCTTCTAGAAATCTTTTAGATTCGGCCATGGGAGGCACTTTTATGGAAATCACTTTAGGAGAAGCTACTAAACTCCTAGATAATATTATGGTTAATTATTCTCAATGGCACACTAAAAGATCTACTAGTCAAAAGGTGCATGCAATAGAAGAAATTAATGTTTTGAGTGGAAAGATGGATGAACTTATGAAATTGTTTTATAATAAGAGTGTTTCTTATGATCCTAATGATATGCCTTTGTATAATTTGATTGAGAATAATAATGAATCTATGGATGTGAATTTTGTTGGTAGGAACAATTTTGGTAATAACGCGTATAGAGGTAATTTTAATCCTAGGCTGTTTCCTAGTAATTCCTCTAATAATTATAGTAATTCCTACAACAATTCTTATGGAAATTATAATAAGATGCCATCTGATTTTGAATCTAATATTAAAGAATTTATTAGTTCGCAAAAGAGTTTCAATGCTTTGATTGAAGAAAAACTGTCTAAGATTGATGAGTTGGCTAGGAACGTGGATAGAATTTCTCTTGATGTTGATTCTTTGAAACTTAGATCTGTTCCACCTAAGCATCATATCAATGAGTCTCTCAAAGCTATGAGAATTTCCATTGATGAGTGCAAAGAAAGAACCGCTAGGATGCGTGCTAAAAAAGATTGCTTTGTGAAAGCGTGTTCTTCTAGTTTTCATGATAATAGGATAAAGATCTAAAAGTGATTGATGTGTCCCCTATTAAATCTTTTGTTTTGCAATATTAATCTGATAATGATGGTTCTGGATATGAGTCAACTTTAGTTAAAAGGTGTCCAAATGATTCGGAGTTTTTAGATCTTAATGCTAAAATTGGTAAAAGTGGGATTGGAGAGGTCAAAACTTTACATAGCAGTGAACCCACTATTTTGGATTTCAAGGAATTTAATTATGATTATTGTTCTTTAATATATTGTATTTCCTTGTTGCAATCCGTGCTAAATTCTCCGCATGCTTATAATCAAAATAAAGCTTTTACTAAACATATCATTGATGCTTTAATGCAATCTTATGAAGAAAAGTTTGAATTGGAAGTTTCTATCCCTAGAAAACTTTATGATGAGTGGGAACCCACTATTAATATTAAAATTAAAGATCATGAATGCTATGCTTTATGTGATTTGGGTGCTAGCGTTTCCACGGTTCCAAAAACTTTGTGTGATGTGTTAGGTTTCCGTGAATTTGATGATTGTTCTTTAAATTTGCACCTCGTGGATTCCACTATTAAGAAACCTATGGGAAGAATTAATGATGTTCTTATTGTTGCAAATAGGAATTATGTGCCCATAGATTTCATTGTTCTTGATATAGATTGCAATCCTACGTGTCCCATTATTCTTGGTAGGCCTTTTCTTAGAACGATTGGTGCAATTATTGATATGAAATAAGGGAATATTTGATTCCAATTTCCATTAAGTAAAGGCATGGAACACTTTCCTAGAAAGAAAATTAAATTACCTTATTGAAAGGATCGAGAAGAGGTGTCTAGAGGGGGGTGATTAGACACTAAGTACCAAAAGTTGCAGTTTTTAACTTCTTTAAGTTGAAGTGGAGTTTTGTCACAAGTTTAACAAACACAATACATATCAAGCAAGCATGCAAAGAGTATATGAGCAGCGGAAAGTAAAGCATGCAACTTGCAAGAATGTAAGGGGAAGGGTTTGGAGAATTCAAACGCAATTAGAGACACGGATGTTTTTGTCGTGGTTCCGATAGGTGGTGCTATCGTACATCCACGTTGATGGAGACTTCAACCCACGAAGGGTAATGGTTGCGCGAGTCCACGAAGGGCTCCACCCACGAAGGGTCCACGAAGAAGCAACCTTGTCTATCCCATCATGGCCATCGCCCACGAAGGACTTGCCTCACTAGCGGTAGATCTTCATGAAGTAGGCGATCTCCTTGCCCTTACAAACTCCTTGGTTCAACTCCACAATCTTGTCGGAGGCTCCCAAGTGACACCTAGCCGATCTAGGAGACACCACTCTCCAAGAAGTAACAAATGGTGTGTTGATGATGAACTCCTTGCTCTTGTGCTTCAAATGATAGTCTCCCCAACACTCAACTCTCTCCCATAGGATATGGATTTGGTGGAAAGAAGATTTGAGTGGAAAGCAACTTGGGAAGGGTAGAGATGAAGATTCATATGGTGGGAATGGAATATCTTGGTCTCAACACATGAGTAGGTGGTTCTTTCTCAGAAAATGTGTATTGGAAGTGTAGGTATGTTCGGATGGCTCTCTCCACGAATGAAGAGTGGGTGGAGGGGTATATATAGCCTCCACACAAAATCTAACCGTTACACACAATTTACCAATCTCGATGAGACCGAATTGAGAAACTCGGTCGGACCGATTTAGAAAACCTAGTGACCGACTAGATCAACTCGGTGGGACCGATGTGCTAGGGTTAGGGTAAATCCAAAACTCCGTTTGACCGATTACTCAAACTTGGTGGGACCAATTTGGGTAATAAGCGAAACAGAGAGTTGGCCAAGCAAACTAGGTAGGGCCGATTGCATATCTCGGTGGGACCGAAAATATTGCAACAGGTAACAGAGAGTTTGCAAGCCCATCTCGATGAGACCTAGATCCCTATCAATGAGACCGAACTGATTAGGGTTTCTGGCAGTGGCTATGTCAACTGAACTCGGTGGCTTCAGATAGAAAGAATCGGTGGGGCCGAGTTGGATATTTGGTGTGGGACGTATTTGGAAGTGAGAAAGTGATTGAGGGCTTTGGAGCATATCACTAAGCACTTTGAGCAAGCAGGCCATTAAGCAACACCTCATCCCTTCTTAATAGTATTGGCTTTCCTATAGACTCAATGTGATATTGGATCACTAAAATAGAAAATGTAGAGTCTTGAGCTTGGAGCTTGAGCCAATCCTTTGTCCTTAGCATCTTGAAGGGGTTCCGCATCCTCTAGTCCATGTCACTTCATTGTTGAACTTATCTGAAACATACTAGGTAAAAGTGTTAGTCCAACAAGAGATATGTTTCCATTAATTACCAAAACCTCCTAGGGAGCACTTGTGCTTTCACTTATTAATATATTATGAGAGCCGCTTATGGATTGCATACCAAAGATGATAACACCTAGATCTATTCTTGCTTTTATGCCTAGCTAGGGGCATTAAACGATAGCGCTTGTTGGGAGGCAACAAAATTTTATTTTTGTTTCTTGCTTTTTGGTTCTGTTTAGTAATAAATAATTCATCTAGACTCTGTTTAGATGTGGTTTTATGCTTTTAATTAGTGTTTGTGCCAAGTAGAACCTTTGGGAAGACTTGGGGGGAATTTTAGCGATCTTGCTGTAAAAAACAGAAACTTTAGCGCTCACGAGATTTGCTGCCATTTTTTACTGGCGAGTGCGATTAGGTTGATTCTTTTTACAGATGATTAATAGATAAATTACTCACATCAAGAAATTTATTTTAGAATTTGTGGGGTTACAGAAGTATTCGAAACCTACAAATTACTACAGACTGTTCTGTTTTTGACAGATTCTGCTTTTCGTGTGTTGTTTGCTTATTTTGATGAATCTATGCGTAGTATCGGAGGGTATGAACCATAGAGAAGTTATAATACAGTAGGTTTAACACCAATATAAATAAACAATTAGTTCATTACAGTACCTTAACTGGTGGTTTGTTTTCTTATACTAACGGAGCCCATGAGATTTTCTGTTTAAGTTTTGCGTTGTGAAGTTTTCAAATTTTGGGTAAACATTTGATGGATTATGGAATAAGGAGTGGCAAGAGCCTAAACTTGGGGATGCCCAAGGCACCCAAGGTAAAATTCAAGGACAACCAAAAGCCTAAGCTTGGGAATGTGTTCGCACACGAACACGTCACCGTGTACCGTCGACGCCGGGGGTGATGCACCGCAGCTCACGTCGAAGAGACCCGCCCGGAAGCGCGGTACGCAAGACAATCCGGCGGGCGCTTTTGTACACCCGAAACCCCACACGCCCGGGAGGGACCCCGTCTGGGCGCGCGACAGCTATGGGCTGCCCTAGGTCGACTCGATCGCCCCTAGGGCCTCGAGATTCACCGCCCTGCAAACGAAGAACGAACGAAGAACGAGGAAGAAGAAGATCAAGGGAGTGATAAAGGTAAAGGTAAAAAGATGATATATTGATAGATCGATTGTGTGTTGTTCAATCGACCTTCACCCCTTACATATATATGAGGCGGATGGACTTCCCGTACAAGAAAAGGACTCAAATCACGTCCAAATCATCAAAAGTTACCCTAACTCGGACTACGAGGGCCGGAACTTCCGGTCCGGCCCGGATCTTCCGGGCTGAAATTATATCAAGTAGCCCTCTTGCACTGAATCTGCAGGCCGCATACTACTTCGGATGACAATGGTCCCAAAAGCAAAGTTGTAGATCTTGCAATGGAGAAAAACTCTTCAGTTGATCACTTTTTCATCCGAGGTCATCTTGATGTCGAAATCGGCCCCGCAAATCTGCAAATAATGTTAAAATTCCAGTTTTCGGGGCGCACCACGTGCAAACTTTCGGTTTAGCCCGGAACCTCCCCGGAAGTTTTGCCCGGAACTTCCGGGGCAAACTTATGCAGCACACTGTTTTGGCTCTAACTTTTGCATACGAACTCCGATTTAGACGTTTTTTATATCGAAATTGATCGTCTTGACGAGACGAAGACAATTCCTGTAGAAACATTACTCATATGAGTCCACCTTGGGGGCATAATCAGCCGAATAGTGTTCTGAATGCAAAATCTCAGTACTTCAAACACAACTTCAGCTTTAGAGATTAGATCAGATGACTATGACCCAAATATCAAAGTTTCTCCTTTTGACGATACGAAACTTTTTCACTTCAAACACTTTTCCATTTGAAGCCTTCTTAATTATCTTTTTGACCATGCCAAAATCTGGTGTCAACACATGCCCCCCTGTTTTTCGGCAAAGCTTGTGTGCCAAAAAATAACTTCCGCATAGCTTGTTCTAAGGATGATGTCAACACTCCATCGGCCATTTTGCATGTTCTTAGGACGATAAGTATATATCGGTCATTGCTTGTTTGAACCTCTTGATGCAAACTTGGGTGAAACCTTCTCAGCTTCTATAACAATCCGGTGATAAGGTTCCATAGATCAAAACCATCCTCCGAACCATATTGTTCACCCTTTCGCTAGGATTTTGCAGATAACCAAGAATGAACTTCCTCCAATCATTACTTCGTCTGCATAAAAGTTTCATTAGTGGCCAAAGCGGTGGGCTTCGATTCGGCCTTACCTATGTTGACAAGACCTAGCATCGGCTATTGATAGACATGCAATACACCATGGTTAACATAGTAGTCGGATGCTTGCTGTGCCAACTCTTTCGAATTGTCATGTCTAGATATATGAATAATTTTAAAGCAACCCAAGGTAAATCTTGCATCTAGACATACCAAAAGATAAACTATAAGTGATTCGTCAAAATATTGATAACCTTGGATATTTGTTGCACTACTAATAACGAATCACCGGAAGCCTCAATATGTATAGCACCTATAGCAAGGCAAAGCTCCAATCCGAATAACAATGCATACTTGGCTTTGATCATTGTGCAAAAATATTTTAAGCGGCATGAGGCTTCACAAAATAGCTTCATATGGAGATAAATAAACAACACCAACACCTTGGCCACTGTTAGAAATTTAACCATCAATTTATAATCTCCATGGTACTAGAGAGATCAAACTAAAAACAATATTATGCATGACGTCAATATGATGCTCAATAATAAAATCAACCATTATTTGGCCTTACGTAAGTTCTGAAAACTAACAAGCCAAAGCACACCCAATCAAAACATAAGTTCACTTTGCAATTTTGATGAATTGGTCTATGCATAATATCCTCAATGGCATCAATTTGACAAATTCCTTTGCAAGCACTTATCTCAATCTCTACTCAAACTAAGGACGGTGTTAGAGTACCACACCGGCCATTCTTACATATATTCTTAGGGCGATAGATAAGTATCGGCCATTACCATGAGGTCGATGTAGAATTCATTCACCAAATCATGTATAGCCAAAATAAACAAATGAAATAGCAATCAAATATTTCGGCCCTTTGGATTAGCAAGAAAAAATGTAGCTAATAAATTGTATAGAGATTTGGTAATACCCTCTCAAGATGCAGAAAATTAAGCCGCTTCCATGGATCAAAATAAATCCAGGGAGGGTAATTTATCATACTTGATGATGAATTCCATGGCAAAGGCGTCAATGGTATGATTGAAAAACATGGATGATGTGCTGACCGAAGATTTTGATGGGGTGATGCAAACCTTCGGCTTAATTGTTTCTGGTTTCCATCCTTCTCTTTCTTCACTTTTATAAAACTTGTTGCAATAGAAGGTTGCACATCATATTTATTTTGACTGCTCCTCTTCGGAACCCATGCCATGTTCTTCTTTTTCAGCTCTTGTGCACTAAGTTTTTGTAATTCCTTCTTTCGCCAATACGATAAGCCGAGTGGGCACCCCGGCTGTGATTTTGTTTGAAGCAATGGCAATTCTTGTTTTACCTTGTGCACTGTCAACTTCTTTTCTTCATATTTGGCACTTTGACTCTTGATAATTGGTTGCTTCGTCTCATTGCCTTTAGTATCCAATGTCAACACGTTAATTGGTTCTTTTTCATTTGAGATCAAATCTGAAGTTGCACTCTTACGACCATCTCTTTTAACATGGTACACTTTTTTGACCACCTCTTTCTTCTTCTTTGAGCTTCGGACCGATTCCTTATGATTGAAACGGCCTTTAACATATGATTGTTCAAATGTTGATCTTCTCGGAGATGCATAATATTGGTTAGATGGTCTAAAATAAGATGGAGAGTGTGCCCTTGTATCATACCTGTCCCATGATGGATATGGATCTACATGAGCATAGGGATGCATCCACGGCATTGGCACTGGCGGCCCAAAATAAGGATATGAATATGTTGCATTAAAATGCTCACTTTGCCAATACCGATCCTCATATTTGCGCCTTGGGGTGATCTTGGTTTCTTTGCATGATTTGGCCGATAAGCATTCTTCTCTCCACTCTTATTTTGATATTTATCCAATAGTTCAGCGAAGGTGATTTTGATCCCTTACACTTGCGCTTATTTCGGCCTTTGTTTTCTTTTGGTTTGCTTTCATCGATCATTGGATTTCCTTGTTGCCCCCCAGTCCTTAGCGTCTTCATTGTAGCTTCGATGGAATTCTCACCCTCAAGTTCATGCTCATTGTGATCTTCTACTTCTTTACTTGAAAGCTTGATCCCATCACCTGCAGTTTTTACCTTCTCTTTAGATGGATCGGCTTGAAGTAGCCGATGCAAAAACTTTTTGCCATCAAGACCAATCGGAATAGACTGGTCATCCTTTGGTGTTTCAACAAATTTCAATCGTCCTTTTTCAATGGCCGATTTAACTATTTGATGAAACAGGTGGCAGTCCTCAAAATTATACTTGGACGAATCATGCAACTTACAATACATTCGTCCTTGGATAGATGGCTTGACATGGTGATCAAGAATTCTAATGTAATTATTTTTCAACAACAAAGCAAAGATTTGATCACACATGTTTGAATTGAAGGTATACCTTTTGTTTTCTAGCCGATCTTGTTGTGAGAACAGCTTTGGAGTTAAGCAAACGAATGGTTCAGATTTGGCATCTTCCCATTCAGCTATGAATTCTCTTTCGCATACTTTTTCTCATGTCCTTAAATAAGAAACTATACTAGCATCGGTTTTCCCAAAAGATTTTAACCTTGGCTTTAAATTTCTGAAATCAAAGTAGTTAGAACCTACACGTCTCAATTGAGACCATGCATAAGCCAAGCATGAAGCAAGAAAAGCTACCCAATTAGATATGAACTTTAAATAAAGCAATGGGAAAAACTTTGGCTGTAGTAATAAGTCACTATCGGTCTCTTTGAATGGTACAGTATATTGGCCGATATGCTTAGTAACAATTTTATTGCTAAGAAGTAAATTGCCCTTCTTCATTGGTCTTTGAAAATTACTTACTAGAATTTTTCTAATAGATGCATCAACAATAAAGTTGTGACCAAATCTGAAAATAGGTAAATTACTTGCTAGACATACCTCTTCAAATATGTTGGGAGAGCATGATGATTGCATATCATGAATAATATTGTGCTTTGCTTCTGGATGACTTCCCAGCACCATGTCACAATTTTCTTCTTGATTTCGTGCATCATAAATTTGAGGATCTTTGTCAATCGAACTTTGTTCGGCTACTTCTTCTTGTCCTTGAAGCTTGTCAATTTGTGACGCCCCCGATTCAATCGTACACTAATCATACACGCAAACGTGTACGATCAAGATCAGGGACTCACATGAAGATATCACAACACAACTATACAAATAAAATAAGTCATACAAGCATCATATTACAAGCCAGGGGCCTCGAGGGCTCGAATACAAGAGCTCGATCATAGACAAGTCAGCGGAAGCAACAATATTTGAGTACATACATAAGTTAAACAAGTTTGCCTTAAGAAGACTAGCACAAACTGGGATACAGATCGAAAGAGGCGCATGCCTCCTGCCTGGGATCCTACTAAACTACTCCTGGTCGTTGTCAGCGGGCTACACGTAGTAGTAGGCACCTCCCGAGTAGTAGTCGTCGTCATCAACGGTGGCGTCTAGCTCCTGGGCTCCAATGTCTGGTCGCAGCAATCGGGTATAGAAAGGGGGAAAAGAGGGAGCAAAGCAACCGTGAGTACTCATCCAAAGTACTCGCAAGCAAGGACCTATACTACATATGTATGCATTGGTATCAAATGGAATAAGGGTATCATATGTGGACTGAACTGCAGAATGCCGGAATAAGAGGGGGATAGCTAGTCCTATCGAAAACTACGCTTCTCGGGTAACCTTCATCTTGCAGCAGGAGAAGAGAGTAGATGGTAAGTTCACCAAGTAGCATCCTGTAGCATAATCCTATCCGGCTATCCTCTCCTCATTGCCCTGTGAGAGAGCGATCACCAGTTGTATTTGGCACTTGGAAGGGTGTGTTTTATTAAGTATTCAGTTCTAGTTGTCATAAGGTCAAGGTACAACTCCGGGTCGTCCTTTTACCGAGGGACACGGCTATTCGAATAGATCAACTTCCCTGCAGGGGTGCACCACATTTCCCAACACGCTCGATCCCCTTTGTCCGGACACACTTTTTTGGGTCATGCCCGGCCTTGGAAGATCAACACGTCGCAGCCCTACCTAGGCACAACAGAGAGGTCAGCATGCCGGTCTAAATCCTATGGCACAGGGGTCTGGGCCCATCGCCCATTGCACACCTGCACATTGCGAGGGTGGCCGGAGAGCAGACCTAGCAACCTCCATTACAAAGGAAGTTGCGTTACGCGGTCCAACCCGGCGCGCGCCGCTCAGTCGCTGACGTCACGAAGGCTTCGGCTGATACCACGATGTCGAGTGCCTATAACTGTCCTCGCATAGATGGTTAGTGCATATAGGCCAGTGGCCAGACTCAGATCAAATACCAAGATCTCATTAAGCATGTTAAGTATCCGCAAACGCCGACCAGGGCCAGGCCCACCTCTCTCCTAGGTGGTCTCAACCTGCCCTATCGCTCCGCCACAAAGTAACAGTCGGGGGCCATCGAGAACCCAGGCCCACCACTACCTGGGTGGAACCACCTGCCCCTTCAGCCCCCATCTCCGAACAGTATCACAGGTAATGTAACAGTGTAAAGTATATAGTATATGCCCGTGATCACCTCCCGAAGTGATCACGGCCCAGTAGTAGAGCATGGCAGACGGACAAGAGTTTAGGGCCACTGATGATAATCTAGCATCCTATACTAAGCATTTAGGATTGCAGGTAAGGTATCAACAGTTGTAGCAACAATGACAGGCTATGCATTAGAATAGGATTAACGGAAAGCAGTAACATGCTACACTACTCTAATGCAAGCAGTATAGGGAAGAATAGGCGATATCTGGTGATCAAGGGGGGGGGCTTGCCTGGTTGCTCTGGCAAGAGAGGGGGTCGTCAACACCGTAGTCGTACTGAGTAACAGCGGCGCCAGTCTCAGTGTCTAGCGAGAGAAGAGGGGGAAGAAAGAATACATATTAAGCAAACAGATGCATAGTGATGCATGACATGACAAGTATCGGCGCTAGGGGTGCCCTAACGCGGTACGAGGTGGTACCGGTGAAGGGGGGAATCATCCGGGAAAGTATTCTCGGTGTTTCGCGTTTTCGGACAGATGGACCGGAGGGGGAAAGTTGCGTGTTTGCTATGCTAGGGATGTGTGGCGGACGAACGGGCTGCGTATCCGGATTTGTCTCATCGTTCTGAGCAACTTTCATGTACAAAGTTTTTTCATACGAGTTACGGGTAATTTTATATGAATTTCCAAATTTAAATGATTTTCTGGTTTTAATATTAATTCAAAATAAAAGAATAAAATGCTATGGGTACACAGAGAGTGTACCCAGAGAGGTGCATATGTGGCTGACAGCGGGACCAGTTGACTGGGTCAACTGCCCAGTCAGCAGAGGCTGACTGGTGGGCCAGTAAAAGTCAACCGCCTAGTCAGCATTGACCGTTGACCTGGTCAACCTGACAAGTGGGTCCCATATGTCATAGGCGGACATTTAATTAACCGCCTAACAGTTGATTAGCAGGTTAATTAAGTTTAATTATCCTAGATTAATCTAGTTAATTAAATTAATTAAACAGTGTTAATTAATTAATTATTATTTTAATTCTTTTAATTAATTAATTTTATACTTTTTAAATTTTAATTTTAATTTTCTTTTTAACAAACGTTCTGGGCATGGGGCCTACTTGTCATAGGTCCATGGCCTTAACGTGTGCGTGGGTTCGGGCGGAACCGGGCGAAGGGCGCCCGATTGGGGGAAAACCCGGGCGCTGGCCTCGGGCACGGCTCGCCGGCGAGACGGAGCGCCACCGCGGCGGGGGCGGCGGACGCGCGGGGAAACAGAGCAGCGAGGCGCGGGAGGGGCCGGAGGAGCGCTAGGCGGCGATGCAGCAAGGAGTAGCGGGGCAACGGTGAGGCATACGGGGCCGTGGCGGGCGCGCGAGCGAGTGAGGCAGAGGTGCGCGAGCGAGCGGGGCCTAGGCGCTCGGTAGGGCGCGCGTGCGAGCAAGCGACAGCAGCGGCGAGCACGGGGCGGCCGCCATGCTCGAGGCGCGGCAGATGCATGGAGGGAAGGTGCGTGCGGCAGCGAGGGGAACGGTGCAGGGCTCGGGGCGAAGGGTGCGGGGCCTCCGAGCGGCGCCGCAGTGTAGTGGCCGGAGCCGGGCGGGGGCGGCACAGCCTGCGCGCAGCAGAAGCAGCATAGGACGGGGCGTGTCGAGGTCGCAACGACAAGCAGAGGCGGGCAGCAACGCGTAGAGGTGTGGCGGCAAGGCGAGAGGAGCAGCGGACGGTCATCGCTGTTGCGGGCGAGGGGGACGGCGGTGAGCGCGCGGAGCGGGAGCGACGCAGCAGGGGAAGAAGCCGGGGCGCGCTGAGCGCGGCCAGACGCAGCTTCGGGCGGGCAGTGTGCGGCACGGGGGTTCGAGTTTGTGCGCGGGGAGGAAGAGAGGGGACGCTCATGGGGGGTTGTAGGGTTCGAGGCAGTAGGGCACGGGAAGGAAGGACGGAGCCGACGTGCGTAGGGGTAGCGGCTGGTGGGGAGGTCCGGCGAGGTGGAGGCGGCGACGCAGCTTCGGGCGGCGGGGATCGGTGGTCTCCTCCCGATCCAATCGAGAGAGGGGGGGGGATATTTTGCGAGGGGAGGAGTGGGGGTGTCGGTGGCGGTTAGGGCTTCGGGGGAGGGGGTTATGGAGAGAGTGGGGGGTGGCCGGCTGGGCCGGTCGGTTGCGGCCTGGTGGGCCGAAGCCCAAGGGGCCAGGGGGGCTTTCTCCTTCTTTTTTTTAGTTTTAGTTTTAGTTTTTCCTTTTTTTGTATTTTCTTTCTTTTACTTATTTTCTATTCTGTTTTATTTCATTTTAAATCATTTAGGCGTTTTCTAATAATATGTTTACTTTACTATAATTATCTTTGTAATATTCGGCAACCACCGAACATTTTTGTTTCAACTTTTAAAAACTTTTGTTGTTTGCCATTTTTTCTTTTTATTGAATCGGTTTGAACTAACGAAAGTTTAGCAACAGTAATCAAAGATGACATGGCATCATTAAGAGAGTTTTACTGTAGCCTAATTATCCGGGCGTCACAATTCTCCTCCACTACAAGTAATCTCGTCCCGAGATTTAAGAGGTGAAGTAAGGGGGAAGTTCTGGTTACGAAAATCTATCGAGTCTTCTCGGTCTTGGTTGCTCTTCCCGAAGTACTTGATCCCTTTTGGTGATGTCTTCATTTCTCTGCTCCAGGTCATCATGGTGAAGTCGTCCTTTTCTTCGGGAACTCCAACGTACTTACGAATAGGTAAGGGGCAGCTCGACTACGGCAGAATGCTTATGAGGGAAACAATCTGGGGTTAACCCATGAGTGAGCATAAGATTATCTCTCGAGTTGAACATATAAAATACATCGAGAGTAAGGTACGAAGGTAAAATGAGAGGGTCCAAGCGGATAGATAGCTACTCAAAGTCTGAACCGCAGTGAGAAAGGGGTTCAGAGCAGCGAGAGTAAGTATTGCGTCCGATACCAGAATGGAGCACTAGGTGGGTGACTCGCGAATTACCTACGAAACCAAGAGCAAGGAATAACTTTGTCAACAAGGTGTACAGGAGAGTCAGGTTTCGATCCTGTGGAACTGTGGGTTATGGGCCCACCATGCGGGTTAAAAGTAGGAGGAGCGGTGACATCTTGCTCGTTCATGACAGCAAGGCATGTCAAAGGGTAGCTTGTCAATTATGTCGGCAGCAACATCGGTACCAAGGGCGAGGGGCGAAGAGAACTATCTTCCTGCTCGTTGAACGAGGCAGACCAATAGGCAAAGTTCTCGTCCATCGGTGGTTACCAAAATGTCAACAACAATAGTAACAGGGTCTTACTGATAGAGTTGTACACTGAGGTGCTTATAAAAGCAGTGACGTATTACTGCTTAGATCATATAAACCTCAAGAAGGTTAAACAGAACAATGGAAAGGAAAATGTGATTATTAGATTAAATAGAACAATGGAAAGGAAAATGTGTTTAAACACATATTTCAGGGGTATATCCTTCCCAAGAACAAGCAGAGTATGATATCCAAGACCGGATAGAAGGTAGAAAACCACTTAAGTAAGGGGGAGAAAGCTCATGATATTACCCATACAATGGTGTTTGGATAATTGAGCAGGAAACATTTAGCATTAGCTTCAATGTTCTTGTTGAAAATCGAAATACCATAGACATGCTTCCAGATAGCATTGACATGGTCAACAGGTGAAGATCAGACTCTGGAGACACAAAGGATCCATCAGGAATAATCTTGGAGAATAGGTCTTACAATTCCCTCATGGAATAAGGGATAACCTTGCTGAAAAGGAATCTATAACAACAAGTCCTCCGGCCAGGTGTGATAGGCATGACCTCACCTTACCAATATATAAGGACCAATGTAATAACTCTTGGAAATATGTTCCAACCATCATATCTGACAGAGATTCACATCTGATTGGTGCCAGGATGCCTCAGACTCAGGATGCCTGAGAAGAAAAAGGTGCAACACAATTGACAATACGACATTGTAAGATTCTCGGGAAATGTACTATGGAAGCGAGTTCCAAAACAAGAGTTCATCATTAAAACCAAGGGGAGGATGAAGAGGTGGCTGATGAACTCAGCGACAATTCATTGAGATTTTCAAAAGATGGATTTCCACGCTTATGTGAACAAGGAGATAACATTTGTCGGATCAAATGATATAAGGATGTATGCTCGAGAAAAACATACACAATTAAGCATTGGTTGAAAAGTGCACCCAAAATATGGTTTTAGGTAGCATGATCAATGTTAGGAAGGTGATTCAACAACCAATAGTCTAAGAATGAAATATCGACCATTAACTTGAAAGAAATAGGATGCTAGAGACATGAACAAGTTTGTGTTGAACGGAAGGCAATAAAGTGGTCGATGATAACACAAATCATCGAGGTCAAGGAGGGTACTTCTCATCATGAATTCAATTGATATCTTGGAAGGGGTCAAAATGTTGATGATGATCACGACACACTTGTCGAGAGGTTTCAAGAAGATGTAACCGATCGGCGATGACATCAAGGCAACGGAATGATGAAGCAAAAGTTTATTGAAACCATGGGTACGACACAAACTCCAAAGTAAGCTTGTTGTCCAAAGCGAAATGATATGATGAGGAAGATCGACGTAAGCTTAACTCATCGTCAAAAATTTGTGCTCTGGGAAGAAGGACCAGGTAGCACAGTTAAAATCGGCACGACAAGGATATAGCCAAACAGGCTAGGAATGACATGATTGAGTTCAAACTCGTAAGTAATGAAGGTTACCAAGAGTTGTTTAATCGCGATGCGGGCTCGAGTCAGTTATCGATGTCTTTGAGTGTTAAATAACTTAGAGTCCGTGAAAAATTGGAATCAATGAGAATGTAGCAGTTGATGAAGAACTCATAAGAAGTTATGCAGTTCCATGATAATATTGAGATACCAGGGGGTAATACTCGATGACAAATCAAAGTAGAGGTTGGACTGGGGTATTACTCCGCAGAAGACAAGTGCTTAAACTTGCACGAGAGATGATATTTAAAGGAGAACATGGTCGGAACCACTATTGCAAAAGGATCAATTCATATATACCAAATGATATAATATCAACGAAATAGTTATTATTACCAGAAGCTTCTATGGTAGGCTTTACATTGTGTCCATGGGCATGAACACAAAGTTCAAGGTCGACTCCCACTTCTTCAATGTATAACCTTCCATTCACCTCTCGTATTTCAAAGATGACATTAGTTGTTGGAAGTTTTTTTTTACCTGGTGCAATACCAGATAAGTATGACCCGTGAAATCTTTCAGGTTCACACGGATTAGGGAAGGCGTAGGTTCAACCCATCAGGGCATCTTAGGAACATATAACACAAACTTCGGAGTAAATAATACAAGTTCGAAAGTAGAGCATGGTTCACAAAGCAGAGGATACAATTTACCAAAGGCATTATGTATCCGAAGAAAATCTCATAATGTTTAATGAATATGAAGGACGGTGTCGGATTAAATCCAACAAAGGATCTGGTGGTCCACAAGGGATCTGATGTGAGCATCGGTACTCAACCAGAAGAAGGAAAAAGGTAAGAAGATCAGACCATAGAAACAACTGACTAATTTAAGCTCAAAGGCAACAGAATTAAGATTTTCAAATCAAGGGATCAGAAGCAACACTCTGATTAGGGTTGGAAAATTGAATAGCCGTAGGGGTACAATCGACAACTATTTGAATGGTCAAGAACCAGCTCATGTTCGGGAGGACATCCGAGCCGGAAAGATAATTTATAAGGATCAACTGATGATTGCGTGCATTCGCACACATGCTGAATCAATATGGTCAGAATGTTCACCACAAGGATTTTAATGAATATTGCTTGACATATGGAATTAACCATTATGCAAGCAGGTAAAGAAGATCAAGAGCAAATAGGCTACTGCGGATTTCGGAAGATTGAATGGCATTTCGAAGAATTTTGCGAAACACCTGAACAACTGGGGATGAATGAATCCCCGGTAAATGCGAGGAATTATTCATACATGTATTCATGAGGAAAAGGAGCCGCAAGACAGTAGACACAAAGAATCTTCGGAATATCCGAAGTATTTCAGGGTATCTTGTAATAACAACAACAATTGGAAATGAAGTTATGGACGACAAGTGTATGTAGCTTTCCATAGGGATTTATCGGTGGTATGGAACTGCAACGGCGAAGGGCACAAGGGTCTCGGGGAAACATCAGAGAGTATCTTCAAAATATTCTGGTGCAGCCAGCGATCATCTGGACTGAAGGGGCTCTCCAGGAGAAAGTATTTACGAGAACCTAATGTTAGAGTTTTAGTAAATTCATTTAACCCGAATAGAAGAGATGTTAGAGTCCCAGAGTATAGGTCAAGGAGTAAAAGATCCTACTACCACCCAATGGCGATGTGGGCCCGTATGGCGCACAGCCATGTTAGTAAAAGTTTTGCAACGACTAGACTCAACTTCGGCCAAGGAGTTTGGAAGGGGAATTCCTACAGGCAGTCGGCTCTGATACCAACTTGTGACACCCCCGATTCAATCATACACTAATCATACACGCAAACGTGTACGATCAAGATCAGGGACTCACGGGAAGATATCACAACACAACTATACAAATAAAATAAGTCATACAAGCATCATATTACAAGACAGGGCCCTCGAGGGCTCGAATACAAGAGCTCGATCATAGACAAGTCAGTGGAAGCAACAATATCTGAATACAGACATAAGTTAAACAAGTTTGCCTTAAGAAGACTAGCACAAACTGGGATACAGATCGAAAGAGGCGCACGCCTCCTGCCTGGGATCCTCCTAAACTACTCCTGGTCGTCGTCAGCGGGTTGCACGTAGTAGTAGGCACCTCCCGAGTAGTAGTAGTCGTCGTCGATGGTGGCATCTGGCTCCTGGGCTCCAACGTCTGGTCGCAGGAATCGGGTATAGAAAGGGGGAAAAGAGGGAGCAAAGCAACCGTGAGTACTCATCCAAAGTACTCGCAAGCAAGGAGCTATACTACATATGTATGCATTGGTATCAAATGGAATAAGGGTATCATATGTGGACTGAACTGCAGAATGCCGGAATAAGAGGGGGATAGCTAGTCCTATCAAAGACTACACTTCTCTGGTAACCTCCATCTTGCAGCAGGAGAAGAGAGTAGATGGTAAGTTCACCAAGTAGCATCGTGTAGCACAATCCTATCCGGCGATCCTCTCCTCGTCGCCCTGTGAGAGAGAGATCACCGGTTGTATCTGGCACTTGGAAGGGTGTGTTTTATTAAGTATCCAGTTCTAGTTGTCATAAGGTCAAGGTACAACTCCGGGTCGTCCTTTTACCGAGGGACACGGCTATTCGAATAGATCAACTTTCCTGCAGGGGTGCACCACATTTCCCAACACGCTCGATCCCCTTTGTCCAGACACACTTTTCTGGGTCATGCCTGGCCTCGGAAGATCAACACGTCGCAGCCCTACCTAGGCACAACAGAGAGGTTAGCACGCTGGTCTAAATCCTATGGCACAGGGATCTGGGCACATTGCCCATTGCACACCTGCATGTTGCGAGGGCGGCCGGAGAGCAGACCTAGCAACCTCATTACAAAGGAAGTTGCGTTACGCGGTCCAACCCGGCGCGCGCCGCTCAGTCGCTGGCATCACGAAGGCTTCGGCTGATACCACGACGTTGAGTGCCCATAACTGTCCCCGCGTAGATGGTTAGTGCGTATAGGCCAGTGGCTAGACTCAGATCAAATACCAAGATCTCGTTAAGCGTGTTAAGTATCAGCGAACGCCGACCAGGGCCAGGCCCACCTCTCTCCTAGGTGGCCTCAACCTGCCCTGTCGCTCCACCACAAAGTAACAGTTGAGGGCCGTCGGGAACCCAGGCCCACCACTACTTGCGTGGAACCACCTGCCCCTTCAGCCCCCATCTCCGAACAGTATCACGGGTAATGTAACGTGTAAAGTATATAGTATATTCCCGTGATCACCTCCCGAAGTGATCACGGCCCAGTAGTATAGCATGGCAGACGGACAAGAGTGTAGGGCCACTGATGATAATCTAGCATCCTATACTAAGCATTTAGGATTGCAGGTAAGGTATCAACAGTTGTAGCAACAATGACAGGCTATGCATCAGAATAGGATTAATGGAAAGCAGTAACATGCTACACTACTCTAATGCAAGCAGTATAGAGAAGAATAGGCGATATCTAGTGATCAAGGGGGGGGGGCTTGCCTGGTTGCTCTGGCAAGAGAGGGGGGTTGTCAACATCGTAGTCGTACTGGGTAACAGCGGCGTCGGTCTCGGTGTCTAGCGAGAGAAGAGGGGGAAGAAACAATACATATTAAGCAAACAGATGCATAGCGATGCATGACATGACAAGTATCGGCGCTAGGGGTGCCCTAACGCGGTACGAGGTGGTACCGGCAAAGGGGGAAAACATCCGGGAAAGTATTCCCGGTGTTTCACGTTTTCGGACAGATGGACCGGATGGGGAAAGTTGCGTGTTTGCTATGCTAGGGATGCGTGGCGGACGAACGGGTTGCCTATCCGGATTCGTCTCGTCGTTCTGAGCAACTTTCATGTACAAAGTTTTTTCATCCGAGTTATGGTTAATTTTATATGAATTTCCAAAGTTTAAATGATTTTCTGGTTTGAATATTAATTCGAAATAAAAGAATAAAATGCTATGGGTACACAGAGAGTGTACCCAGAGAGGTGCATATGTGGCTTACAGCGGGACCAGTTGACTGGGTCAACTGCCCGGTCAGCAGAAGCTAATTGGTGGGCCAGCCAAAGTCAACCGCCCAGTCAGCGTTGACCGTTAACCCGGTCAACCTGACAAGTGGGTCCCACATGTCATAGGTGGACATTTAATTAACCGCCTAATAGTTGATTAGTAGGTTAATTAAGTTTAATTATCCTAGATTAATTCAGTTAATTAAATTAATTAAACAATGTTAATTAAGTTAATTAATTAATTATTATTTTAATTCTTTTGATTAATTAATTTTATACTTTTTTAAATTTTAATTTTAATTTTCTTTTTAACAAACGTTCTGGGCACGGGGCCTACTTGTCATAGGCCCATGGCCTTAACGGGCACGTGGGTTCGGGCGGAACCGGGCGAAGGGCGCCCGATTGGGGGAAAACCCGGGCGCTAGCCTCGGGCACGGCTCGCTGGCGAGACAGAGCGCCGCCGCAGCAGGGGCGGCGGATGGCATAGGGAAACAGAGCAGTGCGGCGCGGAACGGGCAGGAGGAGCGCTGGGCGGCGATGCAGCGAGGAGCAGCGGGGCAACGGCGAGGCACGCGGGGCCGTGGTGGGCGCGTGAGCGAGTGAGGCGGAGGCGCGCGGGTGAGCGCGGCCTAGGCGCTTGGTAGGGCGCGCGTGCGAGCAAGCGACAACACCTGCGAGCACGGGGCGGCCGCCATGCTCGAGGCGCGGCAGATGCAGGGAGGGAAGGTGCGTGCGGCGGCGGGGGGGGGGATGGTGCAGGGCTCAGAGCGAAGGGCATGGGGCCTCCGAGCGGCGCCGCAGTGCAGTGGCCGGAGCCGGGCGGGGGCGGCACAGCCCGCGCGCAGCACAAGCAGCGTAGGACGGGGCGCGTCGAGGTCGCAATGACAAGCAGAGGCGGGCAGCAACGCGCAGAGGCTCGGCGGCTCGGCGAGAGGAGCAGTGGACGGTCGTGGCTGTTGCGAGCGAGGGGGACGGCGGTGAGCGCGCGGAGCGGGAGCGGCGCAGCAGGGGAAGAAGCCGGGGCGCGCAGTGCGTGGCCAGACGCGGCTTCGGGCGTGCGGCATGCGGCACGGGGGTTCGAGTGTGTGCGCGGGGAGGAAGAGAGGGGACGCTCACGGGGGGTTGTAGGGTTCGAGGCAGTAGGCACGGGGAGGAAGGACGAAGATGACGTGCGTAGGGGTAGCGGCCGGTGGGGAGTTCCGGCGAGGTGGAGGCGGCGGGGATGGGCGGTCTCCTCCCGATCCAATCGGGAGAGAGGGGGGATATTTTGCGAGGGGAGGAGTGGGGGTGTCGGTGGCGGTTCGGGCTTCGGGGGGAGGGGGTTATGGAGAGAGTGGGGGTGGCCGGCTAGGCCGGTCGGTTGCGGCCTGGTGGGCCGAAGCCCAAGGGGCCGGGGGGGCTTTCTCCTTCTTTTTTTAGTTTTAGTTATAGTTTTTCCTTTTTTGTATTTTCTTTCTTTTACTTATTTTCTATTCTGTTTATTTCATTTTAAATCATTTAGGCGTTTTCTAATAATATGTTTTCTTTACTATAATTATCTTTGTAATATTCGGCAACCACCGAACATTTTTGTTTCAACTTTTAAAAACTTTTGTTGTTTGCCATTTTTTATTTCTTTTTTTGAATCGGTTTGAACTAACGAAAGTTTAGCAACAGTAATCAAAGATGACATGGCATCATTAAGAGAGTTTTACTGTAGCCTAATTATCCGGGCGTCACAGAATTTCTATGGCACGAAACTCATAGGGCAGGAAGTAGGTTCCATTAACTTCAGAAAAATCAAGCATGGTTGTTTTGCTATGCTTGCCATGCCCTTTCTCAATAATGTTTGCCTCTTTGTATTTGATGGATTCAGAATCTTCACTAGTTGATTCGGCTTTTTCAATCGAAGCACTTTTAGTTTCCGAATCATCATTGTATCACCGGTTATATCAATTGGCAACACTTATTTTCTTTGAGCTAATTCCCTATCAATTCTCTCTTGGCGAAGTACTTGCACCCTATCGCACAAAGCTTTAACTCCCCTCTCAATCTCAGCCCGCTCTATATTAGTTTGCCCCCCAATGCTTTTAGAATCTTTCGGCAATGAAGTGTCAGTGTTGCCGAAATTTTGCAATTGTGTAGGGGGTGTATAATGTGCTGCGGTACTAGGTGGAGGTGTATGCACTGCTGTATAACCATATGCTCTCTCGCCAATTCTATCAATTGATGAAGTTTCATCTTGTTGCAAAACTCTAGCCTTTATTGCGGCATAATCAGGATACAACCCTTTTTTATATTGTTCGAGGCAAAGAGCACTAATCCTCTTATTTTGTGTCAAGCTCTTTTTAACGCAGCCACAACCACTTCTGGAAGAGATTGCTCCGCAATACTTACAGATTCTTTCGGCAATGATTCGTGAGTGTTGCCAAAATTCTTGAATTGCGTGGAGTATGCATTATATGCTACAATATTTGATGATGGCACATGTGTTCCTGTAAAATTTTCACTTATTCGGCTATGACCATGAATATGCGGGGCCGAATTATGAACAACTATAGTTGCATACGGTGCTGAAAAATTACTAACACGAGGTGTAGCATATGATGGTTGAGAGTAACTGGCCGAATAACTAGTAGTAGCATGGCCAATTATCCCATCCATCGGCAAGGTTGGATTCACATATTGCAAATTAGTTGCCGACGAATAAAAAGGAGAAACACTTTCTTGTATGCTATTGGAAATTTTAACATGAGGTGTTTCAAACTGATTAACCAAACCCATCATGTTGTTCATCGGCATATGGATTTGTGGGGTTGCCGATGCATGAGAGTTTGGATAGATATGTTGTACGTTGCTAAAATCATAAGAATTTGAAGCATGAAGATTGCTTTGCATCGGCCATTGCGCATAATTAGATGCATGATTGATAAAACTAGGGTTAGCCGATACATTATGCTCATTAGGTGATCCAGCAACAACATATGGATTTTTTGCATCTACAAAGGGGAATTGGGTATTCATATTACCTTCGTAGATTGCATCAACTTGATGACGACCTCTTCGTAGCAAGAACGGACTGGAGACCGTTCAAAGCTTCTTCCGCAGCGGAGTCGCCAAAAAGTGTGTTCGCACACAAAGACGTCACCGTGTACCCTCGACCCGGGGGTGATGCATCGCAGCTCATGTCAAAGGAGACCCGCCCGGAAGCGCGGTACGCAAGACAATCCGACGGGCGCTTTTGTACACCCAAAACCCCACACGCCCGGGAGGGACCCCGTCTGGGCGCGCGACAGCTATGGGCTGCCCTAGGTCGACCTGATCGCCCCTAGGGCCTCGAGGTTCGCCGCCCTGCAAACGAAGAATGAATGAAGAACGAGGAAGAAGAAGAACAAGGGAGAGATAAAGCTAAAGGTAAAAGGATGATATATTGATAGATCGATTGTGTGTTGTTCAATCGGCCTTCACCCCGTACATATATATGAGGCGGATGGACTTCCCGTACAAGAAAAAGACTCAAATCACGTCCAAATCATCAAAAGTTACCCTAACTCGGACTACGAGGGCCGGGACTTCCGGTCGGGCCCGGAACTTCCGGGCTGAAATTATATCAAGTAGCCCTCTTGCACTGAATCTGCAGGCCACATACTACTACGGATGACGATGGTCCCAAAAGCAAAGTTGTAGATCTTGCAATGGAGAAAAACTCTTCAGTTGATCACTTTTTCATCCGAGGTCATCTTAATGTCGAAATTGGACCCGCAATTCTGCAAATAATGTTAAAATTCCAGTTTTCGGGGCGCACCGCGTGCAAACTTTCGGTTTAGCCCGGAACCTCCCCGAAAGTTTTGCCCGGAACTTTCGGGGCAAACTTATGCAGCACACTATTTTGGCTCTAACTTTTGCATACAAACTTCGATTTAGATGTTTTTTATATCGAAATCGAATTCGTGTAGAAACATTACTCATATGAGTCCATCTTGGGGGCATAATCAGTCGAATAGTGTTCTGAATGCAAAATCTCAGTACTTCAAACACAACTTCGGCCTTGGAGATTAGATCGGATGACTACGGCCCAAATATCAAAGTTTCTCCTTTTGACGATACGGAACTTTCTCACTTCAAGCATTTTTCCATTTGAAGCCTTCTTAATTATCTTTTTGACCATGCCAAAATCTGGTGTCAACAGGATTCCCTGGAAGGCATCCCCTCTTTCGTCTTCTTCTATCGGTAATTTTACTTGAGGCTATATTTTTATTCACCACATGATATGTGTTTTGCTTGGAGCATCTTGTATGATTTGAGTCTTTGCTTTTTAGTTTACCACAATCATCCTTGATGTACACACCTTTTGGGAGAGACACACTTGAATTGGAATTTATTAGAATACTCTATGTGCTACACTTATATCTTTTGAGCTAGATAATTTTGCTCTAGTGCTTCACTTATATCTTTTAGATCACGGTGGTAGTTTTATTTTATAGAAATTATTGATCTCTCATGATTCACGTATATTATTTTGAGAATCCTTTAGAACAGCATGGTAATTTGCTTTGGTTATGAAATTAGTCCTAATATGATAGGCATCCAAGATGGGTATAATAAAAACTATCATAGAAAGTGCATTGAGTACTATGAGAAGTTTGATACTTGATAATTGTTTTGAGATATAAAGATGGTGATATTAGGGTGTGCTAGTTGAGTAGTTGTGAATTTGAGAACTACTTGTGTTGAAGATTGCAAGTCCCGTAGCATGCATGTATGGTAACCGTTATGTAACAAATTTGAAACATGAGGTGTTATTTGATTATCCTCCTTATGAGTGGCGGTCAGGGACGAGCGATGGTCTTTTCCTACCAATCTATCCCCCTGGGAGCATGCGCATAATGCTTGGTTTTTGATGACTTGTAGATTTTTGCAATAAGTATGTGAGTTCTTTATGACTAATGTTGAGTCCATGGATTATACGCACTCTCACCTTCCATCATTGCTAGCCTCTTCGGTACCATGCATTGGCCTTTCTCACCTTGAGAGTTGGTGCAAACTTTGCCGGTGCATCCAGACCCCGTGATATGATACGCTCTGTCACACATAATCCTCCTTATATCTTCCTGAAAACAGCCACCATACCTACCTATTATGGCATTTCCATAGCCATTCCGAGATATATTGCCATGCAACTTTCCACCGTTTCATTTATGACACGCTTCATCATTGTCATATTGCTTTGCATGATCATGTAGTTGACATCGTATTTGTGGCAAAGCCACCATGCATAATTTATCATACATGTCACTCTTGATTCATTTCCCTTCCCGATACACCGCCCGAGGCATTCATATAGAGTCATATTTTGGTCTAGTATCGAGTTGTAATCACTGAGTTGTAAATAAATAGAAGTTTGATGATCATCATTAATAGAGCATTGTCCCAAAAAAAGAGAAAAGAGGAAGGCCCAAAAAAGAAAAAAAGAAATAAAAAGGGGCAATGCTACTATCCTCTTTTTCCACACTTGTGCTTCAAAGTAGCACCATGATCTTTATGATACAGAGTCTCTTGATTTGTCACTTTCATATACTAGTGGGAATTTTTCATTATATAACTTGGCTTGTATATTCCAACAATGGGCTTCCTCAAATGCCCTAGGTCTTCGTGAGCAAGCAAGTTAGATGCACACCCACTTAGTTTATTTTGTTGAGCTTTCATACATTTATAGCTCTAGTGCATCCGTTGCATGGCAATCCCTACTCCTTGCATTGACATCAATTGATGGGCATCTCCCTAGCCCGTTGGTTAGCCGCGTCGATGTGAGACTTTCTCCTTTTTTGTCTTCTCCACATAACCTCCATCATCATATTCTATTCCACACATAGTGCTATATACATGGCTCACGCTCAGGTATTGCGTGAAAATTGAAAAAAGTTTGAGATTACTAAAGTATGAAACAATTGCTTGGCTTGTCATCGGGGTTGTGCATGATGAGAGCATTCTTGTGTGACGAAAATGGAGCATGACCAAACTATATCATTTTGTAGGGATGAACTTTCTTTTGCCATGTTATTTTGAGAAGACATGATTGCTTAGTTAGTATGCTTGAAGTATTATTATTATTATGTCAATATTAAACTTTTGTCTTGAATGTTTCAAATCTGAACATTCATGCCACAATAAATAAAATTACATTGAGAATTATGCTAGGTAGCATTCCACATCAAAAATTCTGTTTTTATCATTTACCTACTCGAGGACGAGCAGGAATTAAGCTTGGGGATGCTTGATACGTCTCCAACGTATCTATAATTTTTTATTGTTCCATGCTATTATATTATCTGTTTTGGATGTTAATGGGCTTATTTATACACTTTTATATTATTTTTGGGACTAACCTACTAACCCAAGGCCGAGTGCAAATTGCTTTTTTTGCCTATTTCAGTGTTTCGCAGAAAAGGAATATCAAACGGAATCCAAACGGAATGAAACCTTCGGTAGAGTTATTTTTGGAACAAACGTGATCCAGGGGACTTGGAGTAGACGTCAAGAAAGAAACGAGGGAGCCACGAGGCAGGGAGGCACACCTGCCCCCTGGGCGCGCCCCCACCCTCGTGGGCCCCTCGCAGCTCCATCGATCTACTTATTCCTCCTATATATATCCATATACCCCGAAAACATCTAGGAGAACCATGAAACCCTATTTCCACCGCTGCAACCTTCTGTACCCAAGAGATACCATCTTGGGGCCTTTTCCGGAGCTCCGCCGGAGGGGGAATCAATCACGGAGGGCTTCTACATCAACACCATAGCCTCTCCGATGATGTGTGAGTAGTTTACTTCAGACCTTTGGGTCCATAGTTATTAGCTAGATGTCTTCTTCTCTCTCTTTGGATCTCAATACAAAGTTCTCCTCAATATTCTTGGAGATCTATTCGATGTAACTCTTTTTGCGGTGTGTTTGTCGAGATACGATGAATTGTGGTTTATGATCAAGATTATCGATGAACAATATTTGGTTCTTCTCTGAATTCTTATGTGTATGATTTAATTATCTTTGCAAGTCTCTTCGAATTATTAGTTTGGTTTGGCCTACTAGATTGATCTTTCTTGCAATGGGAGAAGTTCTTAGCTTTGGGTTCAATCTTGCGGTGTCCTTTCCCAGTGACAGCAGGGGCAGCAAGGCACGTATTGTATTGTTGCCATCGAGGATAAAAAGATGGGGTTTATATCATATTGCTTGAGTTTATCCCTCTACATCATGTCATCTTGCTTAATGTGTTACTCTGTTCTTATGAACTTAATACTCTAGATGCATGCTGGATGGCGGTCGATGTGTGGAGTAATAGTAGTAGATGCAAAATCGTTTCGGTCTACTTGTCACGGACGTGATGCCTATATACATGATCATGCCTAGATATTCTCATAATTATGCACTTTTCTATCAATTGCTCTACAGTGATTTGTTCACCCATCGTAATACTTATGCTATCTTGAGAGAAGCCACTAGTGAAACCTATGGCCCCGGGGTCTATCTTTTATCATATAAGTTTCCAATCTATTTTATTTTGCAATCTTAACTTTCAATCTATATCATAAAAATACCAAAAATATTTATCTTATTATTATTATCTCTATCAGATCCCACTCTCGTAAGTGACTGTGAAGGGATTGACAACCCCTTTATCGCGTTGGTTGCGAGGTTCTTATTTGTTTGTGTAGGTATGAGGGACTTGCTGATACGTCTCCATCGTATCTATAATTTTTGATTGTTCCATGCCAATATTCTACAACTTTCATATCCTTTTCGCCACTTTTTATACTATTTTTGGGACTAACATACTGATCCAGTGCCCAGTGCCAGTTCTTGTTTGTTGCATGTTTTTTATTTCGCAGAATATCCATATCAAACGGAGTCCAAACGGGATAAAAACTGACGGAGATTTTTTGTGGAATATATATGTTTTTTGGGAAGAAAAATCCACGCGAGACGGTGCCCAAGGGGGGCACGAGGTAGGGGGCGTGCCCCTGACCCTCGTGGCCACCCCGTAAGGCGGTTGATGCCCTTCTTTCTCCGCAAGAAAGCTAATATCCGGACAGAGATAGTGTTAAACTTTCAGCCCAATTGGAGTTACGGATCTCCGGGAATATAAGAAACGGTGAAAGGGAAGAATCTAAGAACGCAGAAACAGAGAGATAGATCCAATCTCGGAGGGGCTCTCGCCCCTCCCACGCAATGGAGGCCAAGGACCAGAGGGGAAACCCTTCTCCCATCTAGGGAGGAGGTCAAGGAAGAAGAAGGAGGGGGCTCTCTCCCCCTCGCTTCCGGTGGCACCGGAGTGCCACCGGGGGCCATCAACATCACTGCAATCTTCACCAACAATTTCACCGCCATCATCACCAACTCTTCCCCCCTCTATGCAACGGTGTAACCTCTCTCTTACCCGCTGTAATCTCTACTTAAACATGGTGCTCAACACTATATATTATTTCCCAATGATGTATGGCTATCCTATGATGTTTGAGTAGATCCATTTTGTCCTATGGGCTATTTGATGATCAAGATTGGTTTGAGTTGCATGTTTTATTATTGGTGTTGTCCTATGGTGCTCTCCATGTCGCACCAGCGTGAGGGATCCCCGTTGTAGGGTGTTGCAATACGTTCATGATTCGCCTATAGTGGGTTGCGTGAGTGACTGAAACACAAACCCGAGTAAGGGGGTTGTTGCGTATGGGATAAAGAGGACTTGATGCTTTAATGCTATGGTTGGGTTTTACCTTAATGATATTTAGTAGTTGCGGATGCTTGCTAGAGTTCCAATCATAAGTGCATATGATCCAAGTAGAGAAAGTATGTTAGCTTATGCCTCTCCCTCATATAAAATTGCAATAATGATTATCGGTCTAGTTATCGATTGCCTAGGGACAAATAACTTTCTCGTAACAAAACACTCTTTACTACAACTAATTTAGTTGTGTCCTTATCTAAACAGCCCCTACTTTTTATTTACATATCAATGGGAAATGCCCTACCTTTGAGTGTGGTTTGAACTATTGATTTACGTAATTGGAAGTAACCAATTAGGTTTACGACGAAACCTAGAAATCGATCACTGATCCAATTTGACTACATCTACGGGATAGACCTCAACAGAAAACGGTTGAGTAACGGCAGCAAGTGATTGAGTTAAGTAGTTCCTCATAGAAAATTATTGGCTCTAGAGATATGGTAATATGGAGAAGACAAAAGTGTTTGAAGCACGCACAGAACCAGAAGTGCCCCTTGTTTCAAAGAAAAGAGGACGGGTTATTCACATTAAATTGATGGTCAGGATCTTTATTATCTTACAAACCTATCCAACAACACCTACAAAGTACTTCTAGTTTCATACTTGTTCTAGGTAAAGTGAACGTCAAGCGTGCGTAGAGTTGTATCGGAGGTCGATAGAACTTGAGGGAATATTTTTTTCTACCTTTAGCTCCTCGTTGGGTTCGACACTCTTACTTATAAAAGAGGCTACAATTGATCCCCTATACTTGTGGGTTATCAAGACCTTTTTCTGGCGCCGTTGCCGGGGAGCAATAGCGTGGGGTGAATATTTTCGTGTGTGCTTGTTTTCTTTATCACTAAGTAATTTTTATTTGTTGTTCTTAGTTGTTCTCTATCTTTAGTTATGGATATGGAACACGAAATACCAAAAAAAAAATTAGGTGTACCTGCTACTCATGGAGATGGGGAACCTCCTAAAACCCTCCATGCTCAATATGTGAAAATTATTATGTACCACTTTGATAATCCTGAGAAAACCTCATTCAATCTGGTAATGGGAGTAATGTTGGATCAACGTGAATACTTTAGGTATTATCGCTTGACACAAAAAGGGAAACTATTATGGGATCAAATTTATATATTGTATTGGTATGCTAGGCAACTATGCTTGAGATATGATTATACTTGTTGCTCTAGGATGAAGGCTCCACACCTTCCCTTTTCATGTGAATTTAATGATAATGAAACTTTAGCTTCTTATGCTAATGGTATATATGATTACTATGATGTGGAACAAATAGAAGAATTTGTTGCTCTTAAGGGTGCTTATGAAATTGAATCTTTGTTTGAAAAGTATGAAGCTTTTGATGATGATGTTTATAGGCCTGAAAATTTAGCTATTCTAAAATATTGCTATGATAATTATGAATATAATTACTATATTAATGTGCTTATTAAGAAAGTCTCCGCTGTGCAAGAAGAGACTAATATTTTGCAGGAATCAATGGAAGAAGAAATTGATGAAACTGTGAGCTCATTGGATGAAAAAGATGAGGAGGAGAGCGAAGAACAAAAGGAGGAAGAGCGGATTGATCACCCGTGCCTACCTTCTAATGAGAGTAACTCTTCAACTCATGCATTGTTTAATTCCCATTCATGCTTACCGAAGGATGAATGCAATGATAATTATTATGGTCCCTTTGATTCTCTTGAAATATCCCTTTTTGATGATGCTTGCTATGCTTGTGGCCAACATGCCAATATGAATTATGCTTATGGAGATGAACTTGCTATAGTTCCTTATGTTAAACATGAGATTGTTGCTATTGCACCCACGCATGATAGTCCTATTATCTTTTTGAATTCTCTCGACTACTCTATATCGGAGAAGTTTGCCTTTATTAAAGATTATATTGATGGGTTGCCTTTTACCGTTACACATGATGATTTTGATGAATATAATATGCATGTGCTTGCTGCTCCTACTTGCAATTATTATGAAAGAGGAACTATATCTCCACCTCTCTATGTTTCCAATACGATAAAATTGCAAGAAACTGTTTATACTATGCATTGGCCTTTACTATGTGTGCATGAATTGTTCTTTTATGACATGCCAATGCATAGGAAGAGAGTTATACTTTGTTTTTGCATGATATATGTTACTTTGTGCTCACTACTAAATTACAAATAATTGTTAATTAAAATTGGCTTTCATATACCTTGGGATCCGGGTGGATTCAATACTTGAGCACTATATGCCTAGCTTAATGGCTTTAAAGAAAGCGCTACCAGGGAGACAGCCTGGAAGTTTTAGAGAGTCATTTATTTATGTTGAGTGCTTTCATATAGTTTAAAAACAAAATAAAATAAAGAGGGGAACCCAAAACTTTTTCAAAAAGGAAAGTGAAAGTGAGAAAGACAAGCATTGTTGAAGTGGGAGAGCTCCTTGAACTTTGTTCATGCTCACGGCAACTTTGTGAATCTTGATTACAGAAACTTTTCAAAAAAAATAATTATCCCCTTGTACAATTCCATTGTATTATAAAAATAATGTGCCAAGGTTTGCCTTTAGGATGTTTTAGATGCTTGTTGGTTTGTACGGTGCAGGACAGAAACTTTGGCTGTAGTGCGTGATTTTACGTTTTTATATCGAACATCAAATGGCTCTGATTCTTTCTGCACTGTCTTTCTATACAAATTGTTTATTTTTCCAAATTTTGGCAGAATTTTTCAAGTATCAGAAGTATGGTAAATGTTCATATTATTACAGACTGTTCTATTTTAGATAGATTCTGTTTTTGATGCATGTTTTATTATTGGTGCTGTCCTACGGTGCTCTCCGTGTCGTGCAAGTGTGAGGGATCCCCGCTGTAGGGTGTTGCAATACGTTCATGATTCGCTTATAGTGGGTTGCGTGAGTGACTGAAACACAAACCCGAGTAAGGGGGTTGTTGCGTATGGGATAAAGAGGACTTGATGCTTTAATGCTATGGTTGGGTTTTACCTTAATGATCTTTAGTAGTTGCGGATGCTTGCTAGAATTCCAATCATAAGTGCATATGATCCAAGTAGAGAAAGTATGTTAGCTTATGCCTCTCCCTCATATAAAATTGCAATAATGATTACCGGTCTAGTTATCGATTGCCTAGGGACAAATAACTTTCTCGTAACAAAACACTCTTTACTAAAACTAATTTAGTTGTGTCCTTATCTAAACAGCTCCTACTTTTTATTTACGTGATCTTTATTATCTTACAAACCTATCCAACAACACCTACAAAGTACTTCTAGTTTCATACTTGTTCTAGGTAAAGCGAACGTCAAGCGTGTGTAGAGTTGTATCGGAGGTCGATAGAACTTGAGGGAATATTTGTTCTACCTTTAGCTCCTTGTTGGGTTCGACACTCTTACTTATTGAAAGAGGCTACAATTGATCCCCTATACTTGTGGGTTAGAACTTGCGCGTAGTATCCTACTGGATTAATACCTTGGTTCTCAAAAACTGAGGGAAATACTTACGCTACTTTGCTGCATCACCCTTTCCTCTTCAAGGGAAAACCAACACAGTGCTCAAGAGGTAGCACTCTCCGACGCGTCCCGGAGTTCCAGCCCCGCCGAATCGGTCGTCTACGCCCACGAGCGGGAGCCGGGAACCCCCTCCCCCTACATCGTCGAGCCGACCCTCTTCATCCACCTCTAAGCGCCATCGCCGCCGCGTCTTCGTCATCTTCGCGGCCACCGTGCCTTCGACGCGGCATGGCCATGCTCGTCGGCATCGCCGTGGACTGTCGTGTCCTCTGGAGCCATTGGAGGGAGCCGAGGAGCTCTGCATCGCCCGAACACGTCGTTGTCTCCCTCGGGTCGCCGGTGATCCCCTTCTTCCCCAGCGACGTTCTGCTGCTCCTGATCTCACAAGGGCCATCTTGCGTGCTGCACGGTGAGCTCCTCCGCTTTCTGCTCCTCCTCGTTAATTCCCTCGCACGCCATAGCTAACTCGTCACCATTGCTGAGAGCTCGCCGTCGTAGATCACCTCGCCGTTGTGGCCATGGTTCTTGTCATGCTCGCCTGAGGCCTCCGCCGTGCTCCTGGTGCTCCCAGAAGCTCAATGACCTCGCGACTGAGCCTCCCCGCGCGCTCTAGCTCCGTTTCCATCGCTGCCCGATCTCTGGTGACCTCCCCGCCTCTCGTCGTCGTCGTTCCAGCCCGTTACAGGCCGCGCCACCATCGTAGATGGATGCAGCTTCGAACGCCTGATCGAACACGCCTAGCTGCACCTCTCCCCGTGCCCCGTAGCGTTTTTCCGACGAAGTCCGGTGATGCTCCGTCACGGATTTGGTCGCTGGATCTCTCTCCGGGGCCGACGCTGACATGGTATAGTGGGGCCCGTCCCTAGGTCGCTGACCAGTGGGCTCGGGTGGCCCAGTTGACTGGGTTGACTCAGTCAACTACTGACTGGCTGCCTAGTGAGACTGACGTGTGGGCGCCACTTGTTTAAAACATTTTATAAATAAATAAATTTGCTAATTAAAATCTGTTAATTAATTAGTAATTACTCCCTCCGTCCGGGTTTATTAGGCCTCTTAGCATCACAAGCATGTCCCTTTTTATAAGGCCTCGCTTTGGAAAGATGCATGCATACAACCATTCCATTGGTTGCATTGAAAGTCATTGTTGTTGGTGTCATGGCTAGACAATTAATACACTTTGTGCGTACTTTTTCATTGGTTGCATGCATGTAAGAGAGTGCATTGGGAGTGGAATGGAAGAATTAATGTGAGCAAATTACTATGTGTCTTGGTCTAAGAGAAGTTGTCTTTAGGCCTAATAAACCCGGACGGAGGGAGTAGTTAGTCGCTGACACCAGGGGCTCATCCCTCTAATTAGCCGGTTAGTTTAGTTTAAATTAATGTTAGACTAACAGAGGCTGACATGTGGGTCCCACTAGACCCACAGGTCAGGTTTGACCCTGGTCAGCGAGCATGTTGGCTGCTGACATCATCCCTGAGTCATGCTGATGTCATATTACTTGTTAAATTAAATAATTCCAGAAAATGCTTTAATCTTTGAAAATTCGTAGAAATTAAACCGTAGCTCAGATGAAAATGTTTTCGACATGAAAGTTGCTCACAAAAATCCAACGAATCTATATACGCGGTCCGTTCATGTGTCACAGGTCCCTAGTATGCTGAACATGGAACCGTCCCTTCTCTTTCATTTGTCCGGAATCCGTCTAACGTCGGGAAATCATCCTTGGATGTTTTCCGCCTCCGTCTACAGCATGTAGCACTACATTAGGTCAACCCTAGCTCTGCCTATCGTCATGTCATGCTTAGTGATGCATCTGTTCGCTCTGTATTTACTGTTTCTTCCCCCTCTTCTCTCCGGTAGACCCCGAGACCGATGCTACCCCTATGATCGACTACCTCGTCGATGACCCTTCTTTTGTAGCAAAACTTCCAGGCAAGCAAACCCCCTTGAGCATTCTGATATCGCTCATTTCTTTCCCTCTCATGCTTGCATTAGAACTGCTACTACTTTTTGTATGATCCTATTCTGATGCATAGCCTGTTTTTTGTTACCTGCTTTCATACCTTACCTGCTTATTCTAAACTACTTAGTATAGGTTGATTAGAGATCCATCAGTGACCCCCACCTTTTCCCAGTTGCCCCTCCATTATGTTCGATGACTCGATCAACGTGATCGACATCCAGGCCCCGACACCGCACATCACCCCCCTTAGCTGTACGACTTTGAGGAGTTACTATCGAGTGACGAGGGTGATACCTCATCAGCACTTCTGATGTTAACCCTGTAGTGTAGCTATTCGGTCATGGCCATTGAGGGTGATTCCTCCTTGACCACTCCTGATAGCGACTATGTCGTGCAACCCCTCAAGTGTGGGCCAACGAGGGTGATTCCTCCAAGTCCACCTTGATGGTTACATCGAGTGGGAATCCATCGAGGGTGATTCCTCAAGTTTCGCCCATGCTGTTTCAGACACACGGTTACTTTGACTTACCACGGAGCCATGATGACATTGGGTCGGCCTCGAGGGGTACCCGTGAGTGATGTGAAGTCGGGTTGATTTGGAGGATACCCGCAAGTTTTGCACGCAGCTCGGCCGGGCATTCTTAGCCCTTGCCGCAAGTCTGTGAGATGGGGCGACGGGACCACATATCGTGGATCATTGATCGTTACTGCACTACCAAGATACTAACAGTTTGGATATTTGATCCGAGTAGGCCTCTGGCCTTTTTCGCACTAACCACCACGTGGGAATAAGTACGGGCACTCTGCATCGTATGTATCAGTCGAAAGCTCAACGGATGTCAGCGATGGAGCGGCGTGCGCCGGGTTGGACTGGAATGCCTTTCCTTGTATAAGGGAGGCTAGGTCTGCTCACAGGCTGCGTACGCAACGTGCAGGATTGCAAATGGCGATGGCCCCTGACCCCTTCGCATTTAGGATGTAGACTGGCATGTTGGCCTCTTTGTTGAGCCTAGGTAGGACTGCGGTGTGTTCATCGGCCAACATCGGTCATGACCTGATGGTGTGTCTAGCCGGAGTTGATCGAGCGTGTTGGGTAAGTTGGTGCACCCCTGCAGGGAAGTATTCTATCTATTCAAATAGCCGTCTCCATGGTAACGGAAGCTCGGAGTTGTATCCCGATCGATACAACTAGAACTTGATGCTGAGGCATGTAATGGAAATGATGGCACCAAGATTGTTTCCTCACAGGGAGTCGAGGAAGTGATCTCTGGGTAATGTTACAACATACTTACAAATATTATAATATGCCACTCTTATCTCTTCTGATGCTGCAAGATGCTTGGAGTTGCTTGAAGATGCTAGTCTTCGATAGGCTAGGCTTCCCCCTTCTCTTCTGGCATTCTGCAGTTTAGTCCACATATACAACCCATTCCTTTGATACAGATGCATATTTAGTTTAGATCTGATGTAAGTCTTGCGAGTACTTTGGATGAGTACTCACGGTTGCTTTGCTACCTATTTTTCCCCCATACAGGATTGTTGTGACCAGATGACGGATCCCAGGAGCCAGACGACACCACTGATGCCTACTACTACGTGATGGCCGCTGACGACCTGGAGTAGTTACGAGGCTCTGAGGCAGGAGGCCTTGCCTTTTCGATCGTTGTTGCTTTTGTGCTAGCCTTCTTAAGGCAGACTTGTTTAACTTATGCATGTACTCAGATATTTTCGCTTCCGCTGACTCTTGTGTATTCGATCTTATGTATTCGAGCCCTCGAGGCCCCTGGCTTGTAATATAAAGCTTGTATTATTTTAATTTGTGTCTAGAGTTGTATTGTGATATCTTCCCGTGAGTCCTTGATCTTGATCGTACACATTTGTGTGTATGATTAGTGTACGATTGAATCGGGGGCGTCACAGGGGTAAGCACCACATGTTAAAGGATCTATGACAATATGACTTCTATGTGAATATAAACAAACATGAATCATTAGGTTGTATTCCTTGTCCAACGTCAACAATTTTGGCATATAATATTTTGATGAGGGCTCACAATCACAAAAGATTTCTAGGATAGTATATTTATATGTGAATCTTCTCTTCCCTCATTAATTCTTTCTTGAGTTGCATCATTGACTAATGCTATGTTTGTCAATCTCTAATAAAATTTTCTACTTATACTTTTCCTTATGTGGTGTCATCACCTACCATAGGATTAGCATATGATCCTTTTCATTTATTTCCTTTATTTCTTTATTTCCTTTCTTTTTATTTGTTTCCTTTCTTTTACTTGCAACATGAAAATAAAGAAAGAAAAAACTCAGACTAAACTTTATTATATATCTCGCACACGATTACAAGGATAGATCACTAAGAAAATCTCGAAAAGAAAGGATCGAACTAAACTTTTGTTCATCTAAAGCAAAAGATCGAACTAAAATAAGTAAAGGCAAAAGATAGTGGGGATGATACGATACCGGGGCACCTCCCCCAAGCTTGGCGGAAGCCAAGGGGAGTGCCCATACCCAATACTCAATTCTCTTTTGGTGATGAAGAAGAAGGTGGTGGTGTAGTATTCTCCAATATAACCATGAGTAGATCTTTCGAACCTTGGATCTCCCGAAGGGCTTGATTAAGTAATTCACTGTTTTTCTTCACTTCAGCCATTATGTGCTTATTTTACGGGCCCCATGGATTTGTTCCTGCACTATTTTCTCTCGGGCGAGATATGTCCTAATTGGACTGTATGTGCCTACAAGGAGTATTCTCGAACCCATAGTTATGAATCAAATTACGAAAATTGTTACGATGTAACCTGTGTAAAGGCCTTCTTGGTGGGGTTTCTTCTTGCACTTCGAGGCTCTCTAGATTATTTGACGGTATCATAGCTTGATGAGGATTCGGATGAGTGGAGATGTTGGCCAATGTCCCTCTCGGAAGCCCGAGAGTGAACCCCAAAAGGATTTTCCTCTTCTTCCTCCATAGCAACTTACTCATCTTCCTCTCCCCTTAGATCCTCCTGAAACACCCCTGCGTCTCCTTCTCCGTTGTTGGAGGGTGAGGAAGACATGATGCCTTGCTCAACAGATCTGACCGAAAAATAACAAGAAAAGAGAATAGAAGATTTCTTCGCGATACGGTGGTCAATAGGTTTGGGGGTATATAAAGATATTTTATCTTGGGAAACAAGCAAGTTGTAGAAAAATGGAGTCCGGAAGGTACCGCAGGTGGGCACAACCCACTTGGGCACGCCTGGCCATGCGCGCCTTGGTGTCTTGTGCCCACCAGGGTACGCTTCCTGGAAGTTTCTTACTTTCCTATTTTTCCAAATATTCCAAAACTGACAAAAAATATTTTTGTGGGTTTTTCGGAGTCCGTTTACTTACCGTATTACGTACCTCCTTATTTTCACGATTCTGGAGTGTTCCGAAAGGACTCTTTTATGTGTTCTTCCGGTGTCATAGTTTCGATAATATTACTTTCAAAATTAATGGGCATACCTGAGATGTAATGTTTTATTCCTTTCCCATTAACAACCTTCGGGTTAGTACCTTCAGCATTATTTATTTTGATGGCTCCAGAATGATAAACCTCCTCGATGACATAGGGGCTTTCACATTTTGAGAGGAGTTTTCTTGCAAAGAATCCAAAACGAGAGTTGTACAAAAGAACATATTCTCCTACTTTAAACTCACGCTTTTGGATTCTTTTATCATGCCATCTTTTAAATTTTTCTTTAAACAACTTGGCATTTTCATAAGCTTGGGTTCTGCATTCATCTCATGAGCTAATATCAAATAACCTCTTTTCACCAGCAAGTTTGAAATCATAGTTGAGTTCTTTGATTGCCCAATATGCTTTATGTTCTAACTCAAGAGGCAAATGACAAGATTTTCCATAAACCATTTTATAAGGAGACATACCCATAGGATTTTTATAAGCTGTTCTATAAGCCCAAAGTGCATCATCTAATTTCTTAGATGAATTCTTCCTGGACCTATTGACAGTCTTTTGCAAGATTAATTTTATTTCTCTATTGCTAAGTTCAACTTGACCACTAGACTAAGGATGATAAGGTGATGCAATTCTATGGTTAACATCATACTTGACAAGCATTTTACGGAAAGAACCATGAATAAAGTGTGAACCACCATCAGTCATTAAATATCTAGGGACTCCAAACCTTGGGAAAATAACTTCCTTAAGCATTTTAATAGTGGTGTTGTGATCAACACTACTGGTTGGAATAGCTTCTACCCATTTAGTAACATAATCAACAGCAACCAAAATATGTGTATACCCATTAGAGGAAGGAAAAGGTCCCATGTAATCAAATCCCCAAACATCAAATGGTTCAACAGCAAGTGAATAATTCATAGGCATTTCTTGACGCTTATCGATATTACCTATTCTTTGGCATTCATCACAAGATAAGATGAACTTACGGGCATCCTTGAAGAGAACAGGTCAATAAAATCCAGATTGCAATACTTTGTGAGCAGTTCTATCTCCAGCATGATGCCCTCCATAAGCTTCAGAGTGACATTTCCGTAGGATTTGTCCATGTTCATGCTCAGGTACACAACGTCTAATAATACCACCTACTCCTTCTTTATAAAGATGTGGGTCATCCCAAAAGTAATGTCTTAAATCATAGAATAAAAATTTATTTTGTTGATATGTAAAGCTAGGTGGTAAATATTTAGCAACAATGTAATTATCATAGTCAGCATACCAAGGAGTGTTGTGAGCAACATTTATTGCAGCTAACTGCTCATCAGGAAAACTATCATCAATAGGTAGTGGGTCATCAGGCACATTTTCAAGCCTAGACAAGTTATCAGCTATGGGGTTCTCAGCTCCTTTTCTATCAGTGATATGTAAATCAAATTCTTGTAGCAAGAGAACCCATCGAATAAGTCTAGGTTTAGCATCTTTCTTTTCCATAAGATATTTAACAGGAGCATGATCGGTGTGAACAATTACTTTTGAATCAACAATGTAAGATCTAAATTTATCACAAGCAAACACCACTGCTAAGAATTCTTTTTCAATAGTAGCATAGTTTCATTGAGCACTATCTAGAGTTTTACTAGCATAATGAATAACATTTAGTTTCTTATCAACTCTTTGTCCTAGAACGGCACCAACAGCATAATCACTAGCATCACACATAATTTCAAAAGGCAAGTTCCAATCAGGTGGTTGAACAATAGGTGCAGAAATTAAGGCTTTCCTGAGTGTTTCAAAGGCTTCTAAACAATCATCATCAAAAACAAAAGGAATTTCCTTTTGAAAAACATTCATAAGAGGCCTAGAAATTTTAGAAAAGTCTTTGATAAATCTCCTATAGAAACCAGCATGACCTAGGAAACTACGAATAACTTTGATATCTTTAGGACATGGCATTTTCTCAATTGCATCAACCTTAGCTTTGTCCGCTTCAATACCTCTTTCAGAAATTTTATGGCCCAAGACAATACTTTCATTAATCATAAAGTGGCACTTTTCCCAATTCAAGACAAGATTTATTTGCTCCCATCTCTACAGAACTCGATCAAGATTTCTTAAACAATCATCAAAAGACTTCTGTAAGTGCATCTAGTGCCCCTTAGTGATTTTGGTGTATTGAAGACTTATAGGTTAAGGGACTAATGTGTTTCTGAGTGTACACAGGTCTATAAGTCTATGAGGAGTTTGATATTTACAGGAAAAGTCGGCCCCTAAAAATGAATATCTTCGACTGAAGATTTTGGTATTTCTGAAGACTTTCATGAAGACTTTGAAAGTGAAGAAATTGGTGTGTCCGTGAAGACTTGATATTCATGCGAGGAATATGAAGCTTGAAGACTTTCGTTTTCATAGTTTTGTTTTTCTCTTTCTTGAGTCATAGGAAACACCGTACTGTTAAAGGGGGTCGAGGAAATACTAAGGAAAAATTTCCATGTGATGCTCAACTCAAAATCCTACACCTACCAATCCCTTCGAGTGAAGCCATTGGAAATCTCATACAGTTCAGTCAATTTCTTCAGTGACAGAGACAAAGTTCTTCTGGTCTCTGAGGAATTTGTCCTGACTGAGGAGTTAGGAATTCGCAGTGCGGATTGCCAACACAGTGAGGAACATGATAGCCCTGAGGATTTTACTACTCAGAATTCCGACCGTTACTGTGCTATGCGCACGCACGTATGGACGGCCGGCGTTGCGGTAGTGGTGAAGAAGGCAAGGCCAACGGCGGGGACGCGCCGTCCCTCACGGCCATTCCAGGGGCATGTCGATGTCGAGCCCCCGACCGCTATCGGAGAGACGACGTAACGCCGTGGTGGTGAAGACGAAGAGGCCGACGGCGAGGACGTGCCGTCCCTCGCGGCCGCTTCGAAGGCGCGTCGATGTCGGGCCCCCGAGCGCTACCACAGAGACGACGACGACGCCGCGGTGATGACGAAGATGGTCCCGCCCGGACTGCGAAACCAGCAGCAGCGCGGTAGCATAGTACCGCCCCACGGTGGGCGTCAAATGTCGTGGTATTCTCACGGGGGGTGCAAGCCGACATATGCCACAAGGTGGCTTCGTGTGAGGGCAAGACTGCTGCCGAAATATCCAGGGACGGGTATTCGAGTAGCACGCGCTAGTTTACCCAGGTTCGGAGCTCTCCGAAGAGATAACACCCCTACTCCTGCATGTCTGGATGTATATCTGGGTTGTACATCAGGCAGTACAAAGTGCTCCTGGAGCTATATCTGGAGTCAGTGCCATAGGCATCTGACTTGGTATATATGCATATGAGCTAGTGGCTGCATGTGCCTGAGCATGCATGCGTGAGTGGCCTTGTGGCCGGCCAAGTGCATGTGGCGTGGCTATGTGTCTGGTGGATGGATGGATGGGTGCCTTATATATAGGTGAGCTAGCTTACTACCTAAGCTAGGTAGTGGCGTGGGGGCAAGTGGGCATGGGACAACATGCCTATGAGAGATGTGTATGTGACGTGCATGCCTCCTTGTCCCTGTTGCACTTTATACAATAGTGCCCAGGATAGATACACTATAGATGACGTTGTGGTATGGTCGTCCCATCGAGGTCTTGTCGGTGTCGGGTCGGGCTGCAGTCGACAGCCGGCTGGTTGGCGCGGTCGGCAGCCGGCTGGTTGGCGTAGTTGGTAGCCGGCAGTCGGCAGCCAGTCGGGCAGAGTAGTCGGACGGGGAGCCGGCAGGAGCGGCCGGGCAGGCGGACTGAGGGGCTTTGCTAGCCCCGATGTCTTGATTTATTGTCTCATCGTCTTCGGGGTATCCGTATCCAATTACTCCGACAGTAGCCCCCAAGCCTCCGGGCAATTTGGCAAAGTTGGGCGGAGGTTTTTTGGTGAGTGTTCATGGAAATGATCATGAAAAAGACAAAGTTAGTCCACGCAGATATATCAAATGTTTGCTTTTAGCATTGCAAATTTTATGCGGAGGGTGCGGACTCGGTTTCGTCCGAGCCCCCTTAATCTTTTTCGTGTTCCCTCCGCATTTTGGCTTGTGCTCTTGCTTGCCGGACAGCCGCTCTGCGGTCTGTGGCTGAGAGTGGGCCGCGAAGTGGAGTGTACAGTACTCAGAGTCTGAGAGCAGATTCAACCGAGTAGATACTTGTAAAGGAAACGGCCGGATCGCCCGATCCGTTTTTCTTCCCGGACGTTTTTCGCGTGGGTGGCCTCCAGCGTTCACTCTTGCTAGTCGGACAGCTACTCTTCGGTCTGCGACTAAGAGTGGGCCTTTGGTACCGCGCACGGTACTAAGCCGTCTGCGGGAACTAACGTTTCAGGCCAAGCGGCCAGCCCCCGAGCCAACTCTGGCTGGCGCCGGGGCGAACAGTGATGCTACTGTAATAAAATGCGGAGACAGCCCCCGAGCATCGTTCGGGGTTATTTGTGCTTGCGTGGTGCAAAAAATATGTGGGTGAGGAGCTCATATTGGGTTTTCGCGTAGCCGAGGCGGAGTTTGCCAAAGACAGCCGGCACGGCTCGACGCCCGCGGAGTGCGCCGACGCACCTGCTAGGTGCGGCCTTCGAGTGCTCGAAGGGGGCCCAGCCGGTCAGGCTCGACCGGCCAGGCGGCGAGGTGTCTTACAATGCCCTTTTTTCTTTTTTTCTCTTCTGCCGGCTGCTGGCAGCCGGACAAAACTCTTCTTGTTTGCAATCTTCCATGGGGGGCGCCAGCGCACCCACTGGGTGTAGCCCCCGAGATTCGGGCCGACTGCTGAGCAGTCGGGCCGGATCTTTCGGCAACTACTTTTTCTTCTTCAGCCGGCTGTGCGCAGCCGGACCGACTCGTCGGCCAGGCAGCAAAACGGGCAGACGAACCAGCCGGCTGAGCGGCGACACGGGCAGTCGACTAGAGCAGTCGGCTGAGCAGCAGTCTGCTAGTCAGATCATCCCTCTTTTTTTTCTTCTTCTTCTTCTTCTTTTTTAGCACCCGGCCTCTTTTTTTTCTAGCAGCCGGCTTGCTACTTTGGCATCTGAGCAGTCGGCCCTTCTGTCTTTTTCTTCTCTCTTTTCTTTTTCATTGTGTCCGACTCCACGCGATCAGCCGGAAACCCCTTTCTCTCTTTTTTTTCTCTTTCTGTCCGACTCCACGCGGGGAGCCGGACTCTTCTTTCTTTTTTCTCTTTGTCTTTTTCTACCAAAGCCAGATGGGCAACCGGCCTTTCTCCTGCAGGAGCAGCCGGCCATAGCGGGACGCGGCAAAAACCGGTGCTGCGCGGGCGCCCGGGGCCCGGGGCCGGCGAGGAACGCGGTAGGGGCCGGGTGCGCAGGAGCCAGAGCCGGCGAGTGGAGCAGCCGAGCCGGGTGCTCGGGAGCCGGAGCCGGCGAGGGGCGCTGCAGTGGCCGGGTGCTAGGGAGCCGGAGCCGGCGAGGGGCGCTGCGGTGGCCGGGTGCTCGGGAGCCGGAGCCGGCGAGGGGCGCGGCTGCGGCCGAGTGCTCGGGAGCCGGAGCCGGCGAGGGGAGCGGCCGGGTGCTCGGGAGCCGGAGCCGGAGAGGGGCGCGGCAGCGGTCGATTGCACGGGAGGGCGGAGCCAGCACGCGGGCAGACCCGGCGGAAGCAGAGCTCCGGCCACGGGCGAAGGCGGCAGGACGGGGCGGAGTTGGCTGGCGTGCGGAAGCGGACGCCGGCTGGGAGGCGACCCGACGAGCAGGCGGAGGCGCGGGGTCGACAACTCAGCGCGCGCGGGGAAGCTGACTGCCGGACGGGGCCCAGCCGGCGGGCGCGAGGACGCGCGCGAGGCGAGGCGGGGCCAGCAGTGGCCAGTCAACGCGGGGGCGAATGGCGCGGCGCGGGCCAGGCGGCTGAAGCCGGCAGGCGTGGAGCAAGTATCCAGAGGAGGAGCGGTCGCAGGAGGGTGCTCGGACGCGCGCCAGGGGCACGGCGCAGCAGCCGGTGCCGCGGCGAGACGGCTGGGCGACGAGGGAGCGTCAACCCGGAGCCGGAGATAGTCGGGCCGCGGCCAGCGCGGGAGCCGGTGCGCGCGCGGGGCGCAGCCGGCCGCGGCACCCAAGGCCAGAGCCGAAGGCGGGGGTGAGGCGGGGCTGCATCGGAGATAGAGCCGGCGTGTGGAGCGCAGGGCCCCGGGGTCGAAGGAAGCGGCCCGCAACATCAGTAGAGGAGGACCTAGCACCTGACCATTATCAGACCAGTGTCCGACTACCATCTGACTTTTGTCTGGGACTAGTATATTGGCATGGTACGGGAAGTGTACAGGCAATATCTGGCCATTGTACAGGAAACCCGCGAGGCATGTATGAGGATTATGTGGCCATGTACGGGGTAGTATGTGTGTAGTGGTATGGCTAATGGTTTGACCACTGTTGACTAGCATCTAGCTAGCTTGCAAAGATGGTGTGTGGAGGAGCGAACGCGCGTGTCGGCCGGAGCAAGGCGCTGCACGGAGGAAAGCAGATGCAAGCGGCGCGTGGACGAACATGGCCGACCGAAGCGAGGCCCCGCGCGCGGCGCACACACGTATGGACGGCCGGCGTTGCGGTAGTGGTGAAGAAGGCAAGGCCGACGGCGAGGACGCGCCGTCCCTCACGGCCATTCCAGGGGCATGTCGATGTCGAGCCCCCGACCGCTATCGGAGAGACGGCGTGACGCCGTGGTGGTGAAGACGAAGAGGCCGACGGCGAGGACGTGCCGTCCCTCGCGGCCGCTTCGAGGGCGCGTCGATGTCGGGCCCCCGAGCGCTACCACAGAGACGACGACGACGCCGCGGTGATGACGAAGATGGTCCCGTTCGGACTGCGAAACCAGCAACAGCGCGGTAGCATAGTACCACCCCACGGTGGGCGTCAAATGTCGTGGTATTCTCACGGGGGGTGCAAGACGACATATGCCACAAGGTGGCTTCGTGTGAGGGCAAGACTGCTGCCGAAATATCCAGGGACGGGTATTCGAGTAGCACGCGCTAGTTTACCCAGGTTCGGAGCTCTCCGAAGAGATAACACCCCTACTCCTGCATGTCTGGATGTATATTTGGGTTGTACATCAGGCAGTACAAAGTTCTCCTGGAGCTGTATCTGGAGTCAGTGCCATAGGCATCTGACTTGGTATATATGCATATGAGCTAGTGGCTGCATGTGCCTGAGCATGCATGCGTGAGTGGCCTTGTGGCCGGCCAAGTGCATGTGGCGTGGCTATGTGTCTGGTGGATGGATGGATGGGTGCCTTATATATAGGTGAGCTAGCTTACTACCTAAGCTAGGTAGTGGCGTGGGGGCCAAGTGGGCACGGGACACCATGTCCATGAGAGATGTGTATGTGACGTGCATGCCTCCTTGTCCCTGGTGCACTTTATAAAACAGTGCCCAGGGATAGATACATTGTAGATGACGTTGCAGTATGGCCGTCCCGTCGGGGTCTTGTCGGTGTCGGGTCGGGCTGCAGTCGGCAGCCGGCTAGTTGGCGCAGTCGGCAGCCGGCAGTCGGCAACCAGCCGGGCAGAGCAGTCGGACGGGGAGCCGGCAGGAGCGGCCGGGCAGGCGGACTGAGGGGCTTTGCTAGCCCCGATGTCTTGATTTATTGTCTCGTCGTCTTCGGGGTATCCGTGTCCAATTACTCCGACACCACCTAACGGTCATATCATTGAAGGGCATTTATGTCTTATCATGTCGGGCTGCTCCCTAGGCTATAAATAGCCGCCCCTACAACCACTAGCTGGTTGGCTGCTCCGAGAGAAACTGACACTTGTCATTTGAGAGCAACCCATCCTCTAAAGACTTTGAGCGAAAATCATCAAGTGAGGAAAAACCAAAAACCCAAAACCCAAACACCTACAAACCCCAAGTGATTGAGCATCACTGAAGAGATTGATCCTGCGTGGATCCGACGCTTGTTACCTTTGAAGACTGTGCTTCTTCCAGATGGTTAGGAGTCATGGTCTAGAGCATCCAAGAGAAATTGTGGATCGCCGAGTGACCAAGTTTGTGAAGGTTTGGAAGTCGCCTGAAGACTTACCACAAGTGATTGGACGAGGTCTGTGTGACCTTAGTTCAAGGAGAATATGGTGAGGACTGGGTGTCCTGAGCTGCGTGTTCAGGACTGGGTGTCCAGGACTGTGTGTCCTCGAGTTTAAATACTCAGCCGCTCCAACTAGACGTACAACTGAGACAGCAGTTGGAACTGGTCTACCAAATGATTGTCTTCACCAAGCTTACTGGTTCTATTTCCTCAACTCTTTCATTTCCTCATAACTGTGTTGTGTGTTTGTTCATATCTGTGTTTGAAGACTTTGACTGAAGACTTTCTCAATTTCCTCAGTTCAATTTCTTAAGTCTATTTGTCTTCATCCTGTGTTTTCTGTGATTACGCTTCCTGTACTCTGTGCCTGTCTTCATTTCATCATGATGACTATGCTTGTATTCTGTTATGTTTACTTTTGAGTACTTATTCCGCTGCTAGTAGTTCTTCGCTAAGGAATTTCCTCACCGGCAAATTCCTCAGTGAAGAATTTCATAAAAATCGCCTATTCACCCCTCCTCTAGTCGATATAACGCACTTTCAATTGGTATCAGAGCAAGGTACTTCCTTGTTCTGTGTGATTTTGGTTTAATCGCCTGGAGTTTTAGTTATGTCGACCGCAGGTATGATTAACGTCTCTGCTGGGTGTCCTACCTTCGATGGGACGGACTACCCCTACTAGAAGAATAAGATGCGAATGCATCTTGAAGCAATTGATAACGATCTCTGGTATGTTGTGGAAAATGGTGTTCCCTCAGTCACACCTTCTCTGAATGCTGCTGATGTGAAGAGATTCAAGCAACTCGACTCTCAAGCGAAGAATATCATATGTGGCCATCTAAGCAAATGACAGTATGGCAAAGTGAGTGCTTTGGAGACAGCAAAGCTTATCTGGGACAGGTTGTCCAAAGTGAATGAAGGAGTCTCAACTCAGCGTGACTCTCGAGTTGATGTTCTTCGCAATCTCTTCAACCGCTTCAAAAGACTCGACAGTGAAAATGTTCAACAAATCTTCGATCGCCTCACTGACATCTCGAATGAGCTTCAAGCACTTGGTGCCACTGACATCACCGACCATGAGGTGGTGAAGAAATTGCTGAGATCGCTTGATTCCTCATTTGACACTCTGGCATTGATGATACAAGAACGTGCTGATTACAAGCCACTTGATCCCGCTGATATTTTCGAGAGACTAAATACTCATGAGTTCCAACTTGCTGAAAAGAGAGATCTCTATGGTTCAAGCTATGGCAGATCACGTGCACTAAAGGCCAAGGCAGTATCTGAGTCCGAAGATGAAGACTCTGATAGAAGCCTTGGTGATCCTGAAGAACTGAGCCATGATCTGGCTCTGCTCGTGAAGAAGTTCCAAAAGTTCTCAAGACGTGGTCGCCTTGGAAGACCCTCAAGGAGCAATGATTCCTCATCAAGTGACTACAAGAGGAGGCTCTGCCACAAATGCAAGAAGCCTGGTCATTACATTCAAGACTGTCCTCAATGGGAAAAGGAATCAAAGAAGAAGAAATACAAGGATTACGATGCGAAGAAAAAGAAGAAATCCTCAAAATTCATCATCAAAATCCTCAAAGCCTTCACATCACAAGAAGAGCAGCTCCAAGAAGGCCAGGGCATTCATTGGCAAGGAAATGGACTCTGAGGCTGAATCTGAAGAAAATGAGGAAGAGGAGTCATCTGAGGAGTCCGAATCCGGAGTGGCGAGCCTAGCTCTCGCTACTGCATTCATCAGCAAGTCTATCTTCAACACTGAAAAAAATAACCTCACCAACAAAGCTGATGAAGGGGATGATGACTACGCTCCCACCTACTGCTTCATGGCAAAGGGTGCCAAGGTACTCAAATATACCTCATCTGAATCAAGTGAGAATGAATCTGATGAAAATCTTAAGCCCAGCTATTCTAAACTTGCTAAGATTGCTGTAAAACAACAAAGGGCTTTAGAAAAGGTTCAAAACATGCTAGACAAAAGTGATGATATGTTGGGTGAAGAAATGGATCGCACTAAAGCCCTGACTGAAAATCTTCAGAGATTTCAGACTAGGTTTGACAATCTTCAAAGTCATCATAACACTCTCTTATCCGACCATGAGAAGCTTTCTTATGAATTTCTTCAAAGAAAGCAAGACCTTGAGAAGCTAAGAGTGAGTTATGAAGATCTTCAGAAGGAGCGCGATTCATTACTTGCTCAACAAATCAGCGCATCTCAGGAAGAATTTGTTCCTCCATGCTTGAAGTGCATTGAACGTGAATCTGCTAATTCTTCACCTGAATGTTCAAATGCTGCTAATGTTTCAAATTCTTCACATGCCTCTGCTACCACTAATTCCTCATCTGAGGTCATTGCTAGTATCACTGACGATGCAGGGATGAAGGAATTGTACACGACAGGCATGTACAAAAGCCTCAAAGGGCATCAGGCTCTTTGTGATGTGCCTAAAAAGCAGATCCTCAACAGGAACCCTAGGAAAGAGGGTATCGCCTTTGAGAGGAAACTCAATGATGATGGTACATATTGGAAGCCTGAGCAGTACCCCAAAACTACATGGGTTGCTGCAAAGGGACCTCCAGTTGATCCACCTAACTTATCTGGATTTGCATGTGAAACTCCTCATTCTGATGATGAGTCAATTGACTACAACTATAAACTATTCAAAAATCAGAATGGTGAAGTATTTGCTAGATATGTTGGCACTAACTGCAGGAACGACACCCCTATGAAGAAAATCTGGGTTCCCAAAAGATGCCTTGAAAATATTCAGGTGAATGTCATCATGACGCCACCTGTGAAGAATAGGAACCCCAGATCAAATTCTTCATATGGACCAAATTCTACATATGGATTTAAGTCCTCATACGGACCAAATTCCTCATATGGATCAAAGTCCTCATATGAACATCATCATGCTAACCTGTCTGTTTCGCAGGGAAGATCTAAGGATTATGGATATATGCATTATTCTCAAATCATTATGTCCATAAGTCCTCGAAGAATTTCTCTGCATACTCTTATGCTTACTCTAACCCCTCTTATGTGAAACAAAATGGACTGGCTTCTATGCCATCCTTCTCGTATGGAGCTCGCAGAATGATGAACTCTTTGCCACCCCTTCAGATGTGGGTGGTGAAGAAAAAGAACTAATCTCTTCTGCAGGGTCAGGTCTCCAGACGCACGTAATCGTCTGAAGAATTTGCTGGAGACCTGAGCATGCCTGATAGGATGCAGGCTAATCATGAAGAAATGAACTTTCATTTCTCACGTCCTCATACTGCTTTATCAATTCTTTTACTTGATGAAATTGATCTGATGAATTGATGTCATATTCTTCACTGATGAAGTATATGAGTTTGTAAGCTGCACTAATTCGTCTGCAGGATGATCAACCTAAAGCCACTGAGTGGGTCCTCGATAGTGGATGTACAAACCACATGACTGGTGACAAGAATCTATTGATGGATGCTCCATTATCTCCGTCGCATCTGAAGCATATCATCTTTGCTGACAAAGGCAAAAGTCGGGTATTGGGTCTAGGTAAGGTTGCGATTACAAAGGATCGACACATGGACAAAGTCATGCTTGTTGAGTCCTTAGGATACAACCTTATGTCTGTCTCAATGCTTTGTGATCTTGATATGGTTGTTGTCTTTGGCAAGTACCGTTGTGTTGTGGTTATGGAAGCTGACAATTCCAAAGTCTTCGAAGGCTTTAGGAGAGGAGACCTGTATATTGTTGATTTCTCTACAGGACCACAACCAGCCGTGTGCTTACTTGCAAAAGCTTCAGAAGGCTGGCTCTGGCATCGACGACTTGGTCATGCAGGCATGAGGAATTTGCACACGCTTGCGAAGAAGAAGCATGTCATTGGCATCGAGAATGTCAAATTCCTCAAGGATCACCTATGCGGAGCCTGTGAAGCTGGGAAGATGACGAAGGCCAAGCATCCAGCAAAGACTATCATGACCACCACTCGCCCGTTTGAATTGCTTCACATGGATCTCTTTGGTCCTAATCATTATTCTGCTATTTCAAATGAAGCATCTCAATATGGCTTTGTTATTGTTGATGATTATTCTCGCTATACATGGGTACACCTTGTTACTTACAAACATGAAGTGCAGGAAGTCTTCAAACGATTTTCCTCGAGGGCTTCAACCAACTTTGGTGTGAAGATCAAGCACATCAGAAGTGACAATGGCACTGAGTTCAAGAATTCTGGTCTCGATGACTATCTTGATGAACTTGGTATTACTCATGAGTTATCTGCTCCCTACACTCCTCAGCAGAATGGCGTCGTGGAGCGCAAGAACAGGACTCTTGCTGAGATGGCTCGCACTATGCTTGATGAATACAAAACGCCTCGTCGTTTCTGGACTGAGGCAATTGATACTGCGTGCCACATCATCAACAGAGTATATCTTCACAAATTCTTCAAAAAGACTGCCTATGAACTCCTCACTGATAAGAAACCCAATGTAAGTTATTTCAAAGTCTTCGGTGCTAAATGTTGGATTAGAGATCCTCATCACAACTCAAAATTTGCACCGAAAGCACATGAAGGTTTTATGCTTGGTTACGGAAAGGACTCGCACACCTACAGAGTCTTCAACAACGTTCTTCACAAAGTTGTTGAAACTGTAGATGTGCGGTTCGATGAAACTAATGGCTCGCAAAGAGAGCACCTACCTACTGTGATAGATGAACCAGCACCTGAGGAAACTATCAAGTTCAAGGCTACTGAGGATGTCATTCCTACTGAAGAATCTGCTGAAGAATTCATTCCAGAACATGAAGAACGTCGAGCTAATGCACCTGAAGAAAATGCTGAAGAAAATTGTGTTGAAGAAAACGCTGATCAAATTCTTCAACGGCAACCAGCTCATCCTCGCATTGCAAAAGAAGTGCAAGTTGAAAAGATCATCAATGACATCAAAGCACCAGGTCCTCTCACACGCTCAAAATCTTCACATTTGTCTAACTTTTATGGGCACTATGCTTTTGTCTATATTACAGAGCCCACTAAGGTAGATGAAGCATTTCTGGAGCCTGAGTGGATTCAGGCCATGCAAGAAGAATTACATCAGTTCGAGCTCAACAATGTCTGGGAACTGGTCAAACGTCCAGATCCTCGCAAGCACAATATCATCAGCACAAAGTGGATCTACCGCAACAAGCAAGATGAAAATGGTCTTGTGGTGAGGAATAAGGCACGGCTTGTAGCTCAAGGCTACACACAGGTGGAAGGAATTGATTTCGATGAAACTTTTGCACCTGTTGCTAAAATTGAGGCTATTCGCATATTACTTGCTTATGCTAACCATCATGATATCACTTTATATCAAATGGATGTGAAAAGTGCATTCCTCAATGGTAAGCTTGAGGAAGAAGTATATGTTGCTCAACCCCCAGGTTTTGAAGATCCAAAGAATCCTGACAAAGTCTTCAGACTCAACAAGGCCCTCTATGGCCTCAAGCAGGCCCCACGGGCTTGGTATGATACCTTGAAGGAACTCCTCATGAAGAAAGGCTTCAAACCCGGTTCACTCGACCCTACTCTTTTCACTAAATCTTATGATGGTGAATTGTTTGTGTGCCAAATATATGTTGATGATATTATCTTTGGCTGTACTGACCAACGTTATAGTGATGAATTTGCCTATATGATGAGTGAAGAATATCAAATGTCTAGGATGGGAGAGTTGAAATTCTTCTTAGGTCTTCAAATTCGTCAACAACGCAATGGCATATTCATATCTCAGGAGAAATACCTCAAGGATGTACTGAGGAAATTCGGCATGCAAGATTGCAAAGGCGTCAAAATTCCTATGCCCACAAATGGCCATCTGTGCACTGATGAAAATGGTATTGACTTCGATCATAAGGTATACCGCTCCATGATAGGTTCCTTATTGTACTTATGTGCATCTAGGCCAGATATAATGCTTAGTGTTTGCATGTGTGCCCGATTTCAAGCTACACCGAAGGAATCACACCATAAGGCTGTGAAGCATATTCTTCGATATCTAGCTCACACACCAACACTTGGATTATGGTACCCCAAGGGCTCGGCTTTTGATCTTGTTGGATATTCTGACTCTGACTATGCTGGTGATCGTGTGGATCGCAAGTCAACATCTGGTACATGTCATTTCCTCGGACGATCTTTGGTCTGTTGGTCCTCGAAGAAACAGAACTGCGTATCACTATCTACTGCTGAAGCTGAGTACATTGCCGCTGGTTCTTGCTGTGCCCAATTGCTATGGATGAAGCAAACTCTCAAGGACTACGGCGTCAACATGAAGAATGTGCCTCTCTTCTGTGACAATGAGAGTGCCATCAAGATTGCTCACAACCCAGTTCAGCACTCGAAGACAAAGCACATTCAGATTCGTCATCATTTTCTTCGTGATCATGTGTTGAAGGGCGACATTTCTATTGAGCATGTGAAGACTGAAGAACAGCTAGCCGATATCTTCACAAAGCCCTTGGATGAGAAGAGATTTAGCAAGTTGCGGTGTGAGCTAAATATCCTAGAATCTTCAAATGTTCTTTGAAAAGGACACTCATCCTAACACTTATGCAAAATTGATGACTTAGATGTGCAACACATGAAGAAACGTTTTTCTTCAATCAATGAAGAATAACACTCTTAGTGTGAAGAAATTAATGAAGAATTTGATTCTCAGAACCCTACGATAATTGTACGCGGTGTCTGAAATCATCATTCTTATACGGTGGGTCACGCCACCACCGAAATTTGAAATTCCTCAAATTATTCATATTCTTCAACTTTGCATAGTCTCCACTGGTTCCGACGTTTTTCTTCATTGGATATATATATATATATATATATATATATATATATATATATATATATATATATGTGTGTGTGAGTTTACGTCCTCTACAGCATTCACTTATTGCTATTTCTTCAAGTTGGTTTTCTGCTAAGTGAATGTGATCGGACCCTTCCCCCTCTATGATATACTCAACCCAATCTGTTCACAAATTCTTCATGTGCGTTCTATTTGAAACTCGTTCAAAACCTTCACTGCGTCCTTGTCAGCTAAATAAATTGCGAACGGAACTTTAAAACCTATCTTATCAAAATTTTTGGCTTTGCCGCTCAAACCGTTCCGCATCCCACGATACACTTATCCACTCACCCACGATCTAACACGATCTCCACCTCTCACTACGTGGGTGACACATGTCATGCGAATGAGAAGGGTCAGGGGCACAGTGGTCCAATTTCTTCGGACGAGCAGTTTTTCACCGTGGCTATAAATACCCCTCCTTTCCTTCCTCACTTCTTTTACTCCGCTCGACCTCTCTCTCCAGCTCGAGCTTCTCAAACCCTAGCGCCGCCTCTACTTCATCGCCGCCGGTGAGGAAGAGCTTCACTGCCTCGACCTTGTCGCCGATGTACTCGCGCCGACCGCGGAAATCTTCACTCCGCCGCCGCCGTAGCCATCTTCCTCCGCCGAGTTAGGGCGTGTAAGATTTGCACAGACGAACTTCACATCTCCTCACTCCAGTTCGTCGTGTTCTTCGTCCAGGGTAATTAAAAGTTACTTTTACTGCCCTTGTTGATTCGAATGATTATCTACAAAATCTTCAAAAGTGTTTTTCTTCATATCTTCACACACTGAACACCTCACAAGTCATCTGTTCTTGATTCGTTTCTCTAAGCATCATTTTTCTTCAAGATTCCTCAATTGTGTGGATCTTCGATCTATACAACTCTGGAACCTAAGACAAAGAACGCTTAGTGAAAATCTTCAAGACTCATCTGGTCAAATTCCTCAAACTTGTTCTTTTTGAAAAACCTTCTGAGAACGCATATGACCTCTCCAAATTCCTCGCAACTATACTCTGTTCACAGGTACACATGTCAGCTGCTGAATCACTAGGTTCTCATCAACTTAACTCATTTGCAGCGTTCCTCGAAGAAAAGTTGCATACTTCTTCAGAGAATTCGATTGTTCAAATTCCTCAACTGAAGAAAATGGCTGATGGTAAAAGGCCACAAAATGGAGGAAAGAGGCCTGAGGTAAATACAGCATTTGAGATCCCTGATGACATATATGTTGGGTACTGCACACCTACTGAGGAAACCAAGAATGAGCGCAAAGTGCGCAAACAGAGGATAGAGAGGAGATGGGCAAGAGAATGGAGGGAGTACAGATATGTCACTCCTAAGTACATGAAGAAATTCGCACTCAATCCTCCATGCCCAAGAGCTCCATTGGCACCTGGCCAAATAGCAGATCCCACCAGCCTCAAGGTTGGTGAGGACTATCCTGATGAATGGGCCAAGCGCCAAGCCAAGTTGGCTAAGCAAGCCAGAGAAGCAGTGAGGAAATTCAATGAAGACTCTGCTGCTGCTGCTGCCTCTGCTGAGGCCTCTGCTGTCAAGCCAAAGAAGGCTATGTCTTAGAAGCCTGCGCGCAGGCCAAGTTCCTCAGCAAGGCCCTCACGGCCAGAATCATCAAAGCCCTCACAACCAATTCCTCATGCTGCTCCTGTTCCTCCCAAGTCCTCAGCTCCTCCACCAAAGCCTTCAGGTGTTCCGCCTAAATCCTCAGCACCTGTGCATCTCGCCCTCGTGCCAAAGGACTGCTGGCATCTCCATTGCCTCAGGTGTCTCAGCTAGTTACTCGGCTGCACCAAGTTCCTCAGCTGGCCCCTCACTACTGAAGACAAAGGCCACTGCTGGACGAGGTCCTCGCCCAAGTCCTCAAAAGAAGCAAGTCGATTTCCAAGTGTCGTCTGATGAAGACGAAGCTGATGATGATGAACTTGCAGAAATCATCAGAGTCAGTCAAGTCAGGGCCGCTAGAGCCAAAGGATCAGAAGTGCCACTGCTTTTGGATCCCAAGCTGATCCTCGACTACATTGATGATTGGCACATGGACCCCAACACTCCCTTGCCTGACTTCAAGCTGACTCCTGGCGAGAGTCACATGCTGACCCACTTCATTCAAGAAGAAAAGTGGAAATTTGAGAAGGCCAGGAAGATCAAGAAAGCGCAGTACAAGAAAGAGTGATATCTGAAGAAAAATGTTATCTCTATGACAACTGAAGAACTTGTCACTATTCAGACTAAGATTAAGAAACTCAGTGATGACTTTGACGCATATCGCGCTGATTGGCTTGGAGCCAAGGTTCGTTTTGTGAAACTTGCGGATAACTTCACTTCCAATGTTGCAGCCCCAACGCAACAAGAAATTCCACAGGCTGAAGCATCTACTCAGCCTACTGAAGAAAATGCCAGCACTGCTGATGACAATCAGGCTGCTAAAGATAATGTGAGTTCCAAGGCTGATGACTGCATTCCAGCTGCTGAAGAAATTGCCAGGGCACCCACTAGTGGTGTGCCTGAAGAAACTGAAGAACTCAGGGCAACTGCATCAGTTGTGCCTGAAGAAAATCAACCAGATTCCTCAGCTGCTCCTGCACCAACTTCAACTCCAATCCTTCCATCTGCATCAGATGTGAAGAAGACCAAGGCTGCAGAGCGTGCTGCAGTGAAGAAAAGGAAAGCATCAGCTGCTTCAGATTCTTCAGCTCCGAAGAAAATGAAGCCTATGACAAGTTCATTTGCAAATCCGATTGATGTTGTTCCCATCTCAACCAGGCCATCAAAGGACCTTGTTCCTTTTGATGAAGAATATGTGATCCCCAGCGGATCTGATGAAGAAACTCCTTCTGCTGCTTCGTCTGAACCGTTGGATGAAGAAATTGAAGTGGATGCGATCCCTTCAACACCTATCATCTCCTCGCCTATGCCTCAGTTCACAGCTGAAGAGGCTGGCGTTGAAGAAATGGAAGATGAAGATGTGGACATTGGCTGCTCCACACCCGTAATCAGTGATGAATTCTGGGAAAGTCAGCATCCAAACTCTCCAATGTTCACCCCTCTACAGCAAATTCCTCAGTCCCCCACACAAACTGTTCACATGGGCTCTGAAGAAACTCATCCCACTGCATCTGTCCATGAGGAAATTCCAGCCACTAGCGCTGAAGAAACTGCTGCTGCTGAACAACCAACGACGCAGACTGCCACTGAGGAGGAACCAGAAATTCCTCAGCCTGAAGAACCTGCGATTGAGATTCCTGAGGTCGTGATGCAACTCACTGACACTCCTCTGCCGAAGCCAAAGGATCCATTCTCACGCAAGCAAAAGTTCAAGGCTGATGATTTCTTCGGCGAGCACGTATTCTTCGAAGATTACAACCCATATGACTCTGCTCGCATTAGGAAGAGGCGTTTCTGGACTGCTAGTCAAGCCAATTTCTATTCCTCAGTGCTGTTCAACAAGGAGAAGATCTTCTACCATGAGCATATTCCTCACGTGGATATGGAATCTCTGCCGTGCTTCGCACCAGTCCTCAGTGTTCTTCACGATGCTGGACTGCTAAACTTTTGCTCTGACATCTGCGATTGGAATGAAGAACTGATTCTTCAATTCTATGCAACGCTGCACATCACCGGAGATGCTGAAGATGTGAATTCATGGGTGCTGGACTGGATGTCTGAAAACACTCACTACACTGCACCAGCCTCTGAATTGCTTCGTGCTCTACCACTCAGTCCTCCCCTTGAAGAAGCTCGCTGCATCTACAGTGAACCTGAGCTCACACATCATTACATGCAGGTGCTGATGAAACCTTTGAAGCCAGGTCAAGCACCAAGAACCAAATTCCTCGTGAAGGAATTGTTGTACGTGCCCAGAACTGTCTATCGTATTCTTACGAGGACAATCAGTCCCATCAAAGGCCACGACTCATCTGATGAGGAAATTGTTGGCATCATGAAGAATCTGGTATTCAACATCGTTCATGGCATTCCTGTCAATTATCACGATTTCTTCATGAGGACTATGGCAAATGTTGCACTGTCTCCGTTTGAGCTGAAGCCTTATGCACCTTGGATTATGAGATTCCTCAGGACAAGGTCTTCACTCAACTACAAAGCTGATTTCCAGAATCACCTCAGCTACTTGCCCCCAATTGAAGTCCTCAAGCAGACATATTCCTCAGTTGATGGAAAGGGCAAGGCACCAGCTGTAATAGATGAAGGCATTCGTCCATTGGATGGTCAGTTTCGCAAAGCTGCATCTTATTCCACCAATGATGACTCTGCCACACATGACTCTGCCAATGCACCCAAGTCCACTCCTCAAGCCACTGCTCCGCGCGTGATGACTGACCGTGAACTTCTGCTTAGTCTTCACCAGAAGGTGGATCGAAATCACAAATGGGTTAAGCGTCAGTTTGGTTCACTTCTTCACAACATGACTGCCACACACAATGCAGTGAAGAAAAACCACTACTACCTCCATCAAGTCTTCGGTCGCACCTGGGCAATCCTGTCACATCTGTATGGTGAAGAAGATCTGAAGAACATGGGTCTCAAAGAAGACTTTGACTGGTCTGCACATCCACCCAAGAAATTCAAGAAGGTCCAGGTTCCTTCTCTGGTGGCTAGCTCATATTCTTCATCGCGCGACACTGATGAACATGAAGATTTGGACGACACTGCGGCAGGCCCTACATCAACAAACGACCCCAACAACGCTGGCGCTCCTTCATCAACATGATTATCTTCAGGGGCGTTAGTCCTCATTTTCGATCCTTTTGGTCATTCGATGACAAAGGGGGAGAAATATGAGTTAGTCTTCAAGCGGGTCTACTATATGGGCGTTTTTTTTTGCTAAGTTACAACTCTCGTTCTTCTGAAACTTTATTGGATCGAGTTGTAATCTTAAACCCGATGGTGCTCTGATACTTTTGATGCACTGTGCTCTGATACTTTTGATGCACTATTCTGCATGCTTATTCCTCGTTAATATTATTGCACGCATGCTGAATTTCATCAGGCACCATATTTCATCATGCATTTCAAATTCTTCATATTATATGTTAAATGCGTGTATGAATTACAAGATATAGGGGGAGATCTCCATGATTCAACTCTTCAAGTGTGCATTGCTTCAAAAGCAAATTCCTCACTATGCACATCTTCAGGGGGAGTTCTTCTATATCTTGCAATCAAATTCCTCAATATCAGTAGTTACACTTCATATGTTTATCCCCGTTGAAAACTTAACCTATATTGTCATCAATCACCAAAAAGGGGGAGATTGTAAGTGCATCTAGTGCCCCTTAGTGATTTTGGTGTATTGAAGACTTATAGGTTAAGGGACTAATGCGTTTGTGAGTGTACACAGGTCTATAAGTCTATGAGGAGTTTGATATTTACAGGAAAAGTCGACCCCTAAAAATGAATATCTTCGACTGAAGATTTTGGTATTTCTGAAGACTTTCATGAAGACTTTGAAAGTGAAGAAATTGGTGTGTCCGTGAAGACTTGATATTCATGCGAGGAATATGAAGCTTGAAGACTTTCGTTTTCATAGTTTTGTTTTTCTCTTTCTTGAGTCATAGGAAACACCGTACTGTTAAAGGGGGTCGAGGAAATACTAAGGAAAAATTTCCATGTGATGCTCAACTCAAAATCCTACACCTACCAATCCCTTCGAGTGAAGCCATTGGAAATCTCATACAGTTCAGTCAATTTCTTCAGTGACAGAGACGAAGTTCTTCTGGTCTCTGAGGAATTTGTCCTGACTGAGGAGTTAGGAATTCGCCAGTGCGGATTGCCTACACAGTGAGGAACATGATAGCCCTGAGGATTTTGCTACTCAAAATTCCGACCGTTGCTGTGCTATGCGCCAGCTGTCCCAAAATATCTATCCACCTAACGGTCATATCATTGAAGGGCATTTATGTCTTATCATGTCGGGCTGCTCCCTAGGCTATAAATAGCCGCCCCCTACAACCACTAGCTGGTTGGCTGCTCCGAGAGAAACTGACACTTGTCATTTGAGAGCAACCCATCCTCTGAGGACTTTGAGCGAAAATCATCAAGTGAGGAAAAACCAAAACCCAAAACCCAAACACCTACAAACCCCAAGTGATTGAGCATCACTGAAGAGATTGATCCTGCGTGGATCCGACGCTTGTTACCTTTGAAGACTGTGCTTCTTCCAGACGGTTAGGCGTCATGGTCTAGAGCATCCAAGAGGAATTGTGGATCGCCGAGTGACCAAGTTTGTGAAGGTTTGGAAGTCGCCTGAAGACTTACCACGAGTGATTGGACGAGGTCTGTGTGACCTTAGTTCAAGGAGAATACGGTGAGGACTGGGTGTCCTGAGCTGCGTGTTCAGGACTGGGTGTCCGGGACTGTGTGTCCTCGAGTTTAAATACTCAGCCGCTCCAACCAGACGTACAACTGAGACAGCAGTTGGAACTGGTCTACCAAATGATTGTCTTCACCAAGCTTACTGGTTCTATTTCCTCAACTCTTTCATTTCCTCATAACTGTGTTGTGTGTTTGTTCATATCTGTGTTTGAAGACTTTGACTGAAGATTTTCTCAATTTCCTCAGTTCAATTTCTTCAGTCTGTTTGTCTTCATCCTGTGTTATCCTGTGATTACGCTTCCTGTACTCTGTGCCTGTCTTCATTTCATCATGATGACTATGCTTGTATTCTGTTATGTTTACTTTTGGGTACTTATTCCGCTGCTAGTAGTTCTTTGCTAAGGAATTTCCTCACCGGCAAATTCCTCAGTGAAGAATTTCATAAAAATTGCCTATTCACCCCCCTCTAGTCGATATAACGCACTTTCAACTTCCCATAAACAGAGTTATCATCCATGAAAACCTCAACAATATTTTTGCAAAAGTAAGAGAATATAGCAGTCATACATCTTTGAAAGGTAGCAGGTGCATTGCATAAACCAAAAGGCATACGTCTATAAGCATAAGTTCCTGATGTCGCTTGAAGCTATGTCGGTATTTCCCCAAAGAGGAAGGGATGATGCATCACATCGGCAGTAGGTATTTCCCTTAGATATGAAACCAAGGTTATCAAACCAGTTGGAGAACCAAGTAACACAACGTAAATAGCACCTGCACACAAATAACAAATACTCGCAACCCGACGTGTAAAAGGGGTTGTCAATCCCTTTAGGGCAACGGCGCCGGAAATTGGCACGTGGACGGGAGAAAGTTGTAAATATTGATAGATCGAACGCCAAATAAAATAAAGTACAACAAGGTATTTTTGTATTTTTGGTTTAATAGATCCGAAAATAAAAGCAAAGAAAAAGTAGATCACAAAGGCAAATAATATGAGAAAGACACCCGGGGGCTGTAGATTTCACTAGTGGCTTCTCTCAAGAAAAATAGCAAACGGTGGGTAAACAAATTATTGTTGGGCAATTGATAGAACTTCAAATAATCATGACGATATCCTGGCAATGATCATTATATAGGCATCACGTCCAAGATTAGCAGACCGACTCCTGCCTGCATCTACTACTATTACTCCACACCATCGACCGCTATCCAACATGCATCTAGTGTATTAAGTTCATGGAGAAATGGAGTAATGCAATAAGAATGATGACATGATGTAGACAAGATCTATCTATGTAGAGATAGACCCCATCGTTTTATCCTTAGTAGCAACGACACATATGTGTCGGTTCCCTTTCTGTCACTGGGATCAAGCACCATAAGATCGAACCCACTACAAAGCACCTCTTCCCATTGCAATATAAATAGATCAAGTTGGCCAAACAAAACCCAAATATCGGAGAAGAAATACGAGGCTATAAGAAATCATGCATATAAGAGATCAAAGAAACTCCAATAACTTTCATGGATATAAAAAGATATATCTGATCGTAAACTCAAAGTTCATCCGATCCCAGCAAACACACCACAAAAAGAGTTACATCATATGGATCTCCAAGAGACCATTGTATTGAGAATCAAATGAGAGAGAGGAAGTCATCTAGCTACTAACTACGGACCCAAAGGACTACAAAGAACTACTCCTGCATCATCGGAGAGGCACCAATGGAAGTGGTGAACCCCTCCGTGATGGTGTCTAGATTGGATCTGGTGGTTCTGGACTCTGCAGCAGCTAGAATTGATATCCATCTACTCCCCTATGGTTTATGGAATATTGGGGTATTTATAGAGCAAAGAGGCGGTCCGAGGGCACCCGAGGTGGGCACAACCCACCAGGGCGCGCCCTGGTGGGTTGTGCTAGCCTCGGAGCAGCCCCCAGGCGCTGCCTTGGCCCATTGGGTGTCTTATGGTCCAAAAAAATCTCTGTAAAGTTTCGTTGCATTTGGACTCCATTTTGTATTGATTTCCTGTGATGTAAAAAAACATGCAAAAAATAGCAACTGCCACTTGGCACTATGTCAATAGGTTAGTACCGAAAATGATACAAAATGACTATAAAACATCCAAGATTGATAATATAACACCATGGAACAATCAAAAAATATAGATACGTTGGATACGTATCAGTTCCAAAGGGACAAGTAAAAGTGGTCTTTTCTTGATCATGTTGAGAAACAAGTATTTGTGAAAAACCATAATGTCCATCAAGGAAGCAAAAATGTGTGTGCTTAGATAATCTTTCTAGCATTTCATCAATAAAAGGCATAGGGTAATGATCTTTTCTAGTTGCTTTGTTTAATTTTCTAAAATCAATTACCATTCTATAACCTATAACAATTCTTTGTGGAATAAGTTCATTCTTATCATTAGGAACAACAGTAATACCTCCCTTTTTAGGGACACAATGAACAAGACTTACCCATCTACTATCAACTATAGGATAGATTATACCTGCTTCCAGAAGTTTTAAGATTTCCATTCTTACCACTTCCTTTATTTTTGGATTTAACTGATGTTGGTGATCAATAACGGGCTTAGCATCATGCTCCATATTAATTTTGTGCTGACATAGATTGGGACTAATGCCCTTTAAATCATCAACAATATATCCAATAGCAGCTCGGTGCTTCCTTTGAACTTTCAATAATCTTTCTTCTTCATGTTATGAAAGGTTAGCACTAATAATAACAGGATATATCTTCTTTTCATCAAGATAAGCATATATCAAAGCGTATGGAAATTGTTTTAATTCAAACATAGGATCACCTTTAGGTGGAGGAGGACCTCCTAGAGTTTCAATAGGCAAATTATGTTTAAGCAGAGGACGTTGTTCAAAGAAAATCTTATCAATTTCATTTCTTTCATGCATATGTAAATCATTTTCATGGTCTATCAAATATTGTTCTAGTGGATCAGTAGGAGGCACAACAATAGAAGCAAGACCAATTAATTCATCTTTACTAGGCAATTCTTTTTCATGAAGTTTTATACTAAACTTGGAAAAATTAAACTCTTGAGACCCATCACCAAAACTAACACCAACAGTTTGTTTCATACAGTCTATTCTAGCATTAACAGTGTTCAAGAAAGGTCTCCCAAATATAATGGGACAGAAGTCATCTTGTGGGGAACCGAGAACAAGAAAATCAGTAGGGTATTTTATTTTCCCACACGAGACTTCAACATCTCTAACAATCCCAATTGGTGATATAGTGTCTCTATTAGCAAGTTTGATAGTAACATTTATGTCTTCTATCTCTGCGGGTGCTATGTCATTCATATTTTCTTGATATAAGGAATAAGTAATAGCACTCACGCTAGCACCTATGTCACATAAACCATGATAACAGTGATCGCCTATTTTAACTGAGACAACGGGCATGCCAACAACAAGTCTATGTTTATCCTTTTTTATCAGGTTTGGCAATTCTAGCAGCTTCTTCACAGAAGTAAATAACATGTCCATCTACATCTTCTTCCAAGAGATCATTAGCCATAGCAATAATAGGTTCTAATTTAATTTGTTCATCGGGTTTAGGTGTTCTAATATAGCTTTTGTTGACCATAGTTGAAACTTTAGCATGTTCCTTTATCCTAACAGGGAAAGGTGGTTTCTCAATATAAGCAGTAGGAACAACTGGATCAACATTATAAATTATAGTTGATTCTTTAACAGGTACCAGTTCTTTAATTTTTGCTTTAATAGGTGGGTGATATTTACACCACTTCTCTTTAGGGAGATCAACATGGGTAGCAAATGATTCAAAAAAGGAAGCTACTATCTCAGAGTCAAGACCATATTTAGTGCTAAATTTTTGAAAAGCATCGGCATTCATAAAAGATTTAACACAATTATACTTAAGTTTAATACCTGACTCTTTAACTTCGCCGAGTTCCCAATCTTTAGAGCTGCGTTTAGTTCTTTCCAAAAGATCCCATCGGAATTCAATAGTCTTCTTCATAAAAGAACCAGCACAAGAAGTATCAAGCATGGTTTGATCAGTACGAGAAAGCCGAGCATAAGAATTTTGGATAATAATTTCTCTTGAGAGCTCATGATTGAGGCATGAGTGTAACATTGACTTCAGCCTCCCCCAAGCTAGAGCAATACTTTCTCTCTCCTTCACGAGGCCAAAAATTATATATATATATATATATATATATATATATAAATTCCAATCACGATGAACTACATGCATAGGATAATTTTTTTGATGGAACTCCAATTTCAACCGATTCCAATTCCAGGACCCAATATCATCGCATAGCCTATACCATGCCAATGCTTTTCCCTTCAAATATAAAGGGAAAACCTTCTTCATAACTTCATGGCTGGGTAAACCTGCAAGCTTGAACAATCCACAAATTTGTTCCACATATATCAAGTGCATATCAGGATGTTCGGTTCCATCTCCTGCATAAGGATTAGCTAGCTGTTGTTCTATCATACCCGAAGGAATTTCATATTCAATATTTTCAGTAGGTGCAATAGGTTGAGGGGTAGCTAATTGTGGTGCCGGTCGAGGTGAATATACCCCAAACAAACCCCTCAAAGGATTATTTTCCATAGTAACAAGTGACAATAAATTTTAGCACACTATATAAATGTTTCCTTACCAATTTCCACTTACCAAAGGCACTTCACTCCTCGGCAACGGCGCTATAAAATAGCCTTGATGACCCACAAGTATAGGGTATCAATTGTAGCTCTTTTTGATAAGTAAGAGTGTCGAACCCAACTAGGAGTAGGAGGAAATGACAAGTGGTTTTCAGCAAGGTAATGTCTGCAAGGCCTCAATTGTAAGTAGCAGAGTAGTTTGATAGCAAGATAATTTGTAAAGAGCAAGTAACGATAATACTAGCAAAAGTGCATCAAGATAGCCCAATCCTTTTGAGGCAAAGGACAAGCCAAAACGATTTATTATGATAAGAAAAGCATTCTTGAGAGTACACGGGATTTTCATCTAGTCACTTTCACCATGTTGGTTTGATTTGTGTTCGCTACTTTGATAATTTGATATGTGGGTAGATCGGTGCTTAGGTGTTGTTCTTACTTGAACAAACCTCCTACTTATGATTAACCCTCCCGCAAGCATCCGCAACTACGAGAAAAGTATTAAGAATAAATTCTAACCATAGCATTAAACTTTTGGATCCAATCGGTCCCTTACGGAATAGCGCATAAACTGGGGTTTAAGCTTCTGTCACTCTCGCAACCCATCATCTAATTGCTAATCCACAATGCATTCCCAAATATGGTGCAGTGTCATGTAGTCAACGTTCACATGAAACCACTAAGGGAATCACAACATACATACTATCAAAATATCGAACACATATCAAGTTCACATGATTACTTGCAACATGATTTCTCCCGTGACCTCAAGAACAAAAGTAACTACTCACAAATGATAATCATGCTCAAGATCAGAGGGGTATCAAATACCATATTGGATCTGAAAATATAATCTTCCACCAAATAAACCATATAGTAATCAACTACAAGATGTAATCAACACTACTAGTCACCCACAAGCACCAATCTATAGTTTCGGTAACAAGATTGAACACAAGAGATGAACTAGGGTTTGTGATGAGATGGTGCTATTGAAGTTGTTGATGGAGATTGCCCTCCCCAAGATGGGAGAGTTGTTGGTGATGATGATGACGATGATTTCCCCCTCCGGGAGGGGAGTTTCCCTGGTGGAACCGCTCTGCCGGAGGGCAAAAGTGCTTCTGCCCAAGTTCTGCCTCGAGGCGGCGGCACTCCGTCCCGAAAGTCCTCTCCTTATTTTTTTTCTAGGTCAAAATGACTTATATACCAGAAGATGGGCACCAGAGGTGGGACTGGGTGAGCACAACCCACTAGGCGTGCCTGGGCTCCCTGGCGTGCCCAGGTGGGTTGTGCCCACTTGGTGGGCCTCCTCTGGTACTTATTTGCTCCAATATTCTTCATATATTCCATAAAAATTCTTCGAGAAGTTTCATCTTATTTGGAGTTGTGTAGAATAGGTAGCTTGACGTAGCTTTTACAGGTCCAGATTTCCAGCTGCCAGAATTCTCCCTCTTTGTGTATACCTTGCATATTATAAGAGAAAACGCATTAGAATTACTCCAAAAAGCATTTTTATCGATAAAAACATCATAAATAACAGTAAGAAAACATGATGCAAAATGGACATATCAGGGGGTCCCAAAGCTTATGATTTGAGCAAGATGGGAAGAATAGGAACACATTGTTTTACCCGGGTTCGGGCCCTTTCAAAGAGGTAAAACCCTACATGCTACTTTTATTATATTAATTTTGATGGGGTACATAATACACTGATCTAACCTGGGATCGTATAGATGAGTTCTAAGCACTAGACCTTGAAGTCCTCCCTATAGACTAAAATCCCTTAGCTTAAATAGGCATTAGAGGTATCTAGGGTTTACACATGGTCGGTCATAATCTAGGGATAAGCATGCCGATCATTCAAATATGCCTTGAAGTGTAGGCCAAGTCTTCGAAGAACTTCATCTTGATCATCCCAAGGGCAAGGCATGCGGGGCCCATTCTTCAGTTATTGGTGGGTTCTCGGCCCGGCCATGAATGGCGGGCCGACGTGGTGTGCACCCCCTAGTCTTGGACACCGTCAGTATCTCTTGAACTAGTCTTGAAGCCGAGGGCATTCAACACCTTCTTCAGGGCAACTTCATAATTTTTAAGTCTACGGCTTCGTAGACGAGTTCTATCTTCCAAGTCGGCTCCCTATTTTGAGGATATTCTTGGCTTCGAGGTCTTTTTGGCCTTCTTCTAGATTGCCTCCATGTGCTGATTTACTCAAGGTATCCAGGGTTATCTTTTAGCAAGGCTCTTTTCGACACAACTTATTATACAATAGGACCGAAGTCTCTGTTAGCTTAGCTGTGAAGGTTTGTAACAAGAGGCAGGATGACCGGGTCAAACCCTGACAGCTTTTTTGGCCAAAAACTAAAGCGTCACCACCAATGGCAGGGATCAGACCTGTTAAGAAAACGAAGCTTGCAATTTCAAAAAAGTTCCTACGCTCATGAAAGATCTATCTAGGAGATGCATAGCAACGAGAGGGGGAGAGTGTGTCTACATACCCTCGTAGACCGAAAGCGGAAGCGTTTGACAACGCGGTTAATGTAGTCGAACTAAAGGAAATATGCCCTAGAGGCAATAGTAAAGTTGTTATTTATATTTCCTTATATCATGATAAATTTTTATTATTCATGCTATAATTGTATTAACCGGAAACTTGATACATGTGTGGATACATAGACAAAACACAGTGTCCCTAGTAAGCCTCTACAAGACTAGCTCATTAATCAAATATGGTTAAGTTTGCTAACCATAGACATGTGTTGTCATTTGATTAACGGGATCACATCATTAGGAGAATGATGTGATGGACAAGACCCGTCCGTTAGCTTAGCATGTTGATCATTCAGTTTTATTGCTATTGCTTTCTTCATGACTTATACATATTGCTTTGACTATGAGATTATGCAACTCCTGAATATCGGAGGAATACCTTGTGTGCTATTAAATGTCACAACGTAACTGGGTGATTATAAAGATGCTCTACAGGTATCTCCGAAGGTGTTTGTTGGGTTGGCATAGATCGAGATTAGGATTTGTCACTCCGAGTATCGAAGAGGTATCTCTGGGCCCTCTTAGTAATGCACATCATGATAAGCCTTGCAAGAAATGTGACTAATGATTTAGGTACAGGACGATGCATTACGGAATGAGTAAAGAGACTTTCCGGTAACGATATTGAACTAGGTATGAAGATACCGATGATCGAATCTCAGGCAAGTAACATACTGATGACAAAGGGAATAATGTATGTTGTCATTGAAGTTTGACCGATAAAGATCTTCGTAGAATATGTGGGAGCCAATATGAGCATCCAGGTTCCACTATTGGTTATTGACCGGAGAGGTGTCTCGGTCATGTCTACATAGTTCTCGAACCCGTAGGGTCCGCACGCTTAACGTTCGATGACGATTTGTATTATATGAGTTTTGTGATTTGGTGACTGAATGTTGTTTGGAGTCCCGGATGAGATCACGGACATGACGAGGAGTCTAGAAATGGTCGAGAGGTAAAAATTCATATATTGGATGATAGTATTCAGACACCGGATGTGTTTCGGGATGTCTCGGGTACATATCGGAGTACCGGGGGGGTTACCGCAACCCTCCGGGGAAAGATATGGGCCATAGGAGGGAGGCACACCAGCCCACATAGGGGTGGTGCGCCCCGCACAGGGAAGGGGCCGAATAGGACTAGGAGAGGGGGCGGCTCCCCCTTTCCTTCTCCCCTTCTCTCACCTTCCTCCTTTCCCCTCCGGTAAAAGGAAAGGGGGTGCCGAATCCAACTAGGAGCCCAAGTAGGATTCCTCCTACTTGGGCGCGCCTAGGGCCGTCCTCCTCCCCCTCCCTCCTTTATATACGTGGGGGCGTCTACAACACACATCGATTGTTACAAGCCGTGTTCGGTGCCCCCCTCCACAGTTTACACCTCCGGTCATATTCACGTAGTGCTTAGGCGAAGCCTTGCGCGGATCACTTCACCATCACCGTCACCACACCGTCATGCTGATGAAACTCTCCCTCGACACTTTGCTAGATCAAGAGTTCAAGGGACATCGTCGAGATGAACATGTGCAGAACTCGGAGGTGTCATACGTTCAGTTCTTGATTGATTGGAACGAGAAGAAGTTCGACTACATTAACCGCATTAACAAACGCTTACGCTTTCAGTCTACGAGGGTACATGGATACACTCTCCCCTTCTTGTTGCTATGCATCTCCAAGATAGATCTTGCGTGAGCGTAGGAAATTTTTGAAATTGCATGCTACATTCCCCAACAGTGGCATCCGAGCCAGGTCTATGCGTAGATGATATGCACGAGTAGAACACAAAGAGTTGTGGGCGGTGATCGTCATACTGCTTACCACCAACTTCTTATTTTGATTTGGCGGTATTGTTGGATGAAGCGGCCCGGACCAACCTTACATGACCACGTTCATGAGACCAGATCCACCAACGGACATGCAACTAGTTTTGCATAAAGGTGGCTAGTGGGTGTATGTTTCTCCAACTTTAGTTGAATCAAATTTGATGGCGGTCGGCCCTTGTTGAAGGTTAAAATAGCAAACTTGATAAATCACCGTTGTGGTTTTGATGCGTAGGTAAGAACGGTTCTTACTAGAAGCCCGTAGCATCCACGTAAAACTTGCAACAACAAAGTAGAGGACGTCTAACTTGTTTTTGCAGGGCATGTTGTGATGTGATATGGTCAAGACATGATGTGATATACATTATTGTATGAGATGATCATGTTTTGTAAAAGTTATCGGCAACTGGTAGGAGCCTTATGGTTGTCGCTTTATTGTATGAAATGCAAACACCATGTAATTGGTTTACTTTATCACTATGCGTTAGCGATAGTTATAGAAGCAATAGTTGGCGAGACGACAACGTCGCTATGATGGAGATCAAGGTGTCAAGCCGGTGACGATGGAAATCATGACAGTGCTTTGGAGATGGAGATCAAAGGCACAAGATGATGATGGCCATATCATGTGATGTCGCTTGAAGCTACATTGGTATTTCCCCCAAGAGGAAGGGTGTAGCGATCCGACCTCAGATGGTCAAGTCTCTGTGCTTCAGTGTCATCCCTGGATCGGTAATGCTGACACACACAGTACTCGAAGGATTTATAACAGAGTAGCAATCACACACTATTACATCGAATGTCTCCAAAGAGAACTTATTACAATAATATGGCTTAAGGCCATCTAATGGGATAACAGCGGAAGGCTTGGAAGCTAAGGTGAGTCCGTGATAACCCAAGTACTAGATACTCAAGAATTGTCCATAACCGGGGACACGGCTAACCATGATTAGATTGTACACTCTGCAGAGGTTTGCGCACTTTTCCCCACAAGACTCGATTGCCTCCGTTGGATTTGTCGCACTACATGGTGTTTGAGAAACGGATGACCGAGACACAGTCTTTCTGAAACGTTAACTCTCTACTCCAGGTAGACCATACCAAACCTACAAAAACCCACTACCTGCTGATCTACCTCTTCAAGAGCTTCACGTAACTTACTCAACTATGCTTGAGCCCATAATAGCTTGTGGCTGCACACGGAAGTTTCTAGCATGAATCATCTCAGTTCCCTTTGAGCCTGGGTGGCGGTCCATAGGAAGATCACACGGGTACCCCGGGATTTCCAAAAAAATACAGACAACACTGGGTTCCCCAGGTGCCTCAATCCACCCAGTTGTTTGATTAAGTTGCCACCTTAAGTTGAACCATTATTTAACAATCTCACATCTGTCATGAATTTCACTCAAACCCAAACCACGTCTACGAGCATAGCATAGCAGTATAAGAAATACGTAGAAGTAACTCCCAAGGGTTTGAATATAACAGGGTAATAGGTTCTACCTCAGCAACTACTTCCCAACCCACAAGTTAATGACATCCTAATCATGCAATGTTTGAGGATTGGAACTAATGCATAAAAACTGGGTAATGATGGGATATGATCAAGGTGTTACTTGCCTTGCTGACGATCCGCGAATCCTAGAGACTCGTAGTAACACGCTTCGCACTCCGGGAATTCTATCGCAAGCAAACAATAACATACATAAGTAACAACCAACGATGCACAATAAAAACTCAAATAAGAGAGGTAGACCAGAAAGTTCAACTTAAGAACTCCGGTACGCAAAAAGAATCAAATCAAACGAAGCAACGAAAGTCAAACGGCGAAAAAAAGAAGCTTCATTTACTAATCTGAAACTAGGTCAAATTTTACAGTAACAAAAACTTGTTTGAGTTGGTTAAACGGAAAGAGGGTTTCGAGACGAAACTCCAGGCGCTTGAATCGCCTGATTCCGATAAATGAGCGAAAAGATAAACAAAAATTAAGATCGGATCAGAAATCGCGATCAGAAAAATCGCGGAATAAAACCGAGAAAAAGAAAAACGATGAACAAATTAACGAACGAACGTTCGTTATCTGGATCTAAACGAAGAATGCGTTTGTTTAAAACAAACGAACGAGCAAACACTCGCTAAAAAAATAAACCGGAGAAAAACCGATCTATTTAAAAAACGAAATCTAGGGTTTTGAAAAAAAATAAAATAAAACCAAACGTTTTTTTTAGAAAAACCGGAGGTAGGAACCGGCGGCTAACTCCGGCGAGGAGCTCCGACGAGGGCTTGGGCGGCGGGGCGGCGGGGTGCGGCGGCGGGCGGCGGCGGCGCGCGGGCGGCGTGCAGCGGCGGCGCGGGGCTCGGCGGCGGCGGGAGGCGGCGGCGCGGGTGGCGGTGGTGGTGTGGTGGTGGGGGGCCAGGGTGGCGCGTATATATAGGAGGGGGGCGGCGACTTGGAGTAGGGAGCAAGGCGCGGCGACGGAGACGGAGTTCGGCTCGGACTCTGTCCGAGTCGGTGGCGGCGGCGGGGCTCGCACGCGGGGAAGGCGGCGACGACTTGGGCCGGCGGCCCGGCTGGGTTCGGCCCAGTCGGCGCGGGGAGTTTTTTTTAAGGGACAATTGCATTTTTACCCCTAGTTGGTTCCTACCCACGGGTTTTGCCCTTAATTTTTGAGCTTGCTCAGTTTTGCCCTTACTTTTTTCATCGAGGTCCCTCGAATGCCCTTTGACTGTTTGACCAAAACTTTAAAAATTCATAACTAAATCATACGAACTCAGAAAAATGCAAATAAGATATGAAAATGTTCAGATAAACATTACCTTTATGGAATATCATTTGCATTCAGGACAAAAGCATCGTTTAAACTACCCGAGGTAATTAATGTTATTAACATTATTAAAAATAAATAGGTATAAAAAATATTTTTTTCATGAATAAAAATTACATGCAAATGTAGGTGATGTTTTCTAAACATCCTGATAACTTATTTGCATTTTTCTGAGTTTATATCAACTTGTTATGAATGTTCTAACGACTTTGACCATTATTTGGAAACTTCATAACAAGTTGATACGAACTCAGGAAAATGCAAATAAGGTATCAGGATGCTCAGAAAACATCACCTACATTTGCATATAATTTTTATTCACAAAAAAAATATTGTTTATACCTATTTATTTTTAATAATGTTAATAACATTAATTACCTCGTGTAGTTTAAACGATGCTTTTATCCTGAATGCAAATGATATGCCCAAAAAGGTAATGTTTATCTGAACATTTTGATATCTTATTTGCATTTTTCTGAGTTCATATGAATTAGTTATGAATTTTCAAAGTTTTGGTCAAACGGTCAAAGGGCATTCGAGGGAGCTCGATGGAAAAAGTAAGGGCAAAACTGAGCAAGCTCGAAAAGTAAGGGCAAAACCCGTGGGTAGGAACCAACTAGGGGTAAAAATGTAATTCTCCCTTTTTTAAACAGTTTCGCTGACAGAAATAAAATCCTAGAAATTAAAATAAAAAACTAAAAATGCCAAAACAAATTTTCACCGTCTAAATAAAATATTTAGGACGAGTTGAACATTTTCTTGGCCCTAAAATGCAAATTTTGAAAACATGCAATTTTTCTAATGCAAATAAAATCCGAATAAAACCAAATAAAATCCAATAAATTATTTTAATATTCTTCCTCTGATATTTGAATTATTTTGGAGAAGTCATATTATCTCCACTCATTTTATTTAATATGAAATATTTTTCGGAGAGAAAAAAATTATTAAAATCAAAATCCTCGTTTCATTATTTGATAAAAATCAAATATGAAAACCGGAAAATCCCCAACTCTCTCCGTGGGTCCTTGAGTTGCTTAGGATTTCGAGGATTGCGGAACGGAAATGCACTAAATCATGATATGCATGGATGATCTATGTATAACATTCCAAATTGAAAATTTGGGATGTTACAAACCTACCCCCCTTAAGATGAATCTCTCCCTCGAGCGGGTTGGCTAGAAAATAGGTATGGGTGGTCCTTGCGGAGATCATCCTCTCGTTCCCAGGTGGCTTCATCCTCGGTATGGTCGCTCCACTGAACTTTGCAAAACTTGATAACCTTACTGTGGGTGACTCTGCTCGCAAACTCAAGAATCTTAACTGGCTTCTCCTCGTAAGTCAAATCACTGTCCAACTGAATCGCCTCCAAGGGTACTGTATCTCTTAATGGTATATCAGCCATCTCAGCATGACACTTCTTCAGCTGTGAAACGTGGAACACATCGTGGACTCCTGACAATCCCTCAGGTAACTCCAACTTGTAGGCAACTTCTCCCATCCGTTCCAAAATGCGATACGGTCCTACAAATCTCGGGGCTAACTTTCCCTTAACTCCAAAACGTTTCACTCCTCGCAAGGGCGATACTCGTAGATATGCTCTATCTCCAATTTCGTAGGTTACCTCCTTGCGTTTTGAGTCTGCATAACTCTTCTGCCTGGACTGAGCAATCTTCAGTCGGTCTCGGATCAATTTTACCTTCTCCTCAGATTCTTTAATCAAGTCTGGTCCAAACAACTGTCGATCTCCTACCTCATCCCACATCAACGGTGTTCTGCACCTGCGTCCATACAGGGCTTCAAACGGTGCCATCTTCAAACTAGCTTGGTAACTATTGTTGTATGAGAACTCTGCATACGGCAAATTGTCATCCCAACTAGATACATAATCTAGCGCACAGGCTCTCAACATGTCCTCCAAAATCTGATTGACTCTCTCAGTCTGTCCATCTGTCTGCGGGTGAAACGTTGTACTGAACTCTAATCTCGTTCCCAAGGTCTGGTGTAACTCATGCCAAAACTTTGAAGTAAACTGTGTTCCTCGATCCGATACGATGGTCCTTGGAACTCCATGCAGACATACGATCCTGGACATATAGATCTTGGCCAACTTTGCACTTGTATAGGTGGTTTTCACTAGGATGAAGTGAGATACTTTGGTCAAACGATCAACTACTACCCATATGGAATCATATCCTGCTTTAGTCCTGGGTAATCCGGTGATAAAGTCCATGCCAAGTTTATCCCACTTTCATTCGGGTATCGGCATAGGTTGTAACAGTCCTGCTGGCTTCTGATGTTCTGCCTTAACTCTCTGACATACATCACATACGGCTACATACTCGGCAATATCCTTCTTCATACCAGTCCACCAGAAACGTTCCTTCAAATCCAAATACATCTTGGTGTTTCCGGGGTGTATCAAGTATGGTGAGTCATGCGCCTCTTGAAGTATTAACTTTCTGATCTCCTGATTATTGGGCACGTAAATTCGGTCCTCAAACCATAGGGTATCATGCTCATCCTGACGAAAACCTTTGGCCTTTCCTTTGCCCATTTTCTCCTTTATCTCGGCAATCTCTTTATCATCTTTCTGAGCTTCCCGAATCTTGTCTAGCAATGTCGACTGAACCTCCATTGTGTCTATGAACCTTCTAGGTATAATTTCTAATCGAAGTTCCATGATGTCTTCTGCTAATTCCTTCGGCAGTCCTTTACTTTCAAGGATATTAGCATAACTCTTCCGACTCAATGCATCTGCTATGACATTGGCCTTTCCTGGATGATAGTGTAGCTTCATGTCATAATCCTTTATAAGCTCCAACCATCTCCTTTGCCTAAGGTTCAGCTCCTTCTGGGTGAAGATGTACTTCAAACTCTTGTGATCCGTGTACACTCACAACGGTTTCCAATAAGGTAATGTCTCCAAGTCTTCAATGCATGCACTACGGACGCTAGCTCCAAATCATGCGTAGCATAATTAAACTCATGAGGTTTTAGTTGTCGTGAGGCATACGAAACAACTCTTCCGTCCTGCATAAGCACACATCCAAGTGCTAAGCGAGAGGCGTCGCAATACACTTGGAACTCCTTATGTATATATGGCAGTACTAGCACTGGGGCTGTAGTCAAACGTTTCTTCAACTCCTGGAAACTTTCTTCACAATCTTCTGTCCATTTAAACTTGGTATCTTTCTTCAATAGTTCAGTCATTGGTTTTGCAATCTTGGAAAAATTCTCAATGAATCTCCGGTAGTATCCTGCGAGTCCAAGAAAACCGCGGATCACGCTAACTGAGGTGGATGCCAACCATTCAGTGACTGACTGAACCTTGCTGGGGTCTACTGCTATACCTTCTCCTGATATAACATGTCCAAGGAATCCGACTTCCTTCAGCCAAAACTCGCATTTGCTAAACTTAGCATACAACTGGTGTTCCCTGAGCTTCTCGAGAACTAAATGCAAATGCTCTTTGTGCTCCTCCTCATTCTTCGAGTATACCATGATATCATCAATAAACACCACAACAAACTTGTCCAAATACTCCATGAACACCTTGTTCATCATGCTCATGAAATAGGCACGGGCGTTAGTCAGTCCAAACGACATGACCGTGTACTTGTATAATCCATATCGCGTTGTGAACGCCGTCTTTGGTATGTCCTTCTCTCGTATCTTCAACTGATGATACCCTGATCGTAAATCGATCTTTGAGAACACTTTAGCTCCTTGCAACTGATCAAACAGATTTTTGATCATCGGCAGTGGGTACTTGTTCTTTATCGTCACTTCATTCAGGGCTCGATAATCAACAACCATCCTTAGGGATCTATCTTTCTTCTCAACCAAAAGTACTGGGGCTCCCCAAGGTGATGAACTCCTTCGGATGTATCCTTTCTCCAATAACTCCATGATCTATTTCTTAATTTCCTCTAGATCATTCGCGGGCATCTAATAGGGTCTCTTGGATATTGGTCCTGTTCCTGGTAACAGCTCTATCAAAAACTCAATATCTCTGTCCGGTGGCATGCCTGGTAACTCCTCTCGGAAAACATCTGGGTAATCCTTTACTATCGGCACTTCCTCCTGAACAACTCCCGTAAGGGCATTCACTTGACTCCTCCTAGGAACATGCCTAGACACATACTTAATCCTTTTTCCCTCCGGGGTGGTGAGATAAATCGACTTACTCGCACAGTCAATGCTTCCTCCATACTTTGACATCCAGTCCATACCCAATATCACATCCAATCCTTGCGACTCCAAGATAATTAGGTCGGACGGAAACACATGTGTGACAATGGTTAAGGGTATCTGGTCACACCATGTTGCAGACTTTTCAGACGAGGAGTGAGGTTCGTTAGGTCGTTGCCATGCAGCTCAGTTATGTCGTTGGAGTTGATGGACTCACCTTATCTTCCAAGCCTTCTGCTGTTATCGCATTAGATGGCCTTAAGCCATATTATTGTAATAAGTTCTCTTTGGAGACATTTGATGTAATAGTGTGTGATTGCTACTCTGTTATAAATCCTTCGAGTACTGTGTGTGTCAGCATTACCGATCCAGGGATGACACTGAAGCACAGAGACTTGACCATCTGAGGTCGGGTCGCTACAAAGGGATGATGCAGCACAGCGACGGTAAGTATTTCCCTCATATATGAAACAAAGGTTATCGAACCAGTAGGAGAACCAAGCAACACAACGTAAACAACCCCAGCACACAGACAACAAACCCTCGCAACCCAACATGTTAAAGGGGTTTTCAATCCCTTTCGGGGTACGACACCTCTAGTGGCAAACGGACGTGAGATAAATTTGTAGCAAATTGATAGATCGAATGCCAAAACAAATAAATAAGAATAAATTGCAGCAAGGTATTTTTTTATTTTTGGTTTAATAGATCTGAAAATAATTGCAAGAGAAAAGTAGATCGCAAAGGCAAATATATGAGAAAGAAGACCCGGGGGCCATAGGTTTCACTAGTGGCTTCTCTCGAGAAAAATAGCAAATGGTGGGTAAACGAATTACTGTTGGGCATTGATAGAACTTCAAGTAATTATTACGATATCCAAGCAATGATCATTATATAGGCATCACATCCAAGATTAGTAGACCGACTCCTGCCTGCATCTACTACTATTACTCCACACATCGACCGCTATCCAGCATACATCTAGTGTATTAAGTTCATGGAGAAACTGAGTAATGCAATAAGAATGATGACATGATGTAGATAAGATCTATCTATGTAGAGATAGACCCCATCGTTTTATCCTTAGTAGCAATGATACAGACGTGTCGTTTCCCTTTCTGTCTCTGGGATCAATCACCGTAAGATCGAACCCACTACAAAGCACCTCTTCCCATTGCAAGATAAATAGATCAAGTTGGATAAACAAACCCAAATAACGGAGAAGAAATGTGAGGCTATAAGCAATCATGCATATAAGAGATCAAAGAAACTCAAATAACTTTCATGGATATAAAAAGATATAACTGATCATAAACTCGAAGTTCATCAGATCCCAACAAACACACCGCAAAAAGAGTTACATCATATGGATCTCCAAGAGACCATTGTATTGAGAATCAAGAGATAGAAAGATGAAGCCATCTAGCTACTAACTACAGACCCGAAGGTCTACAAAGAACTACTCACGCATCATTGATGGTAGCTGGAACTACATCGGTATTTCCTCGGAGAGGGAGGGATGATGAAGCACAGCGACGGTAGGTATTTCCCTCAGTTATGAAACCAAGGTATCGAACCAGTAGGAGAACCAAGCAACACAAGGTAAACATCACCTACACACAAACAACAACACCTCGCAACCCGACGAGTTAAAGGGGTTGTCAATCCCTTCCGGGGTACGGCACCTCAAGATAGGCAAGCGGACGTGAGGTAAATTGTAGTAGATTGATAGATCGAACGCCAAATAAAATAAATAAAGATGAAACACAGCAAGGTATTTTTGTATTTTTTTTGGTTTAAAATATCTGGATAAAAATGCAAAGGAAAAGTAGGTCGCAAGGCAGATATATGAGAAAGAAGACCCAGGGGCCGTAGGTTTCACTAGTGGCTTCTCTCAAGAAAAATAGCAAACGGTGGGTAAACAAATTACTGTAGGGAAACTGATAGAACTTCAAATAATTATGACGATATCCAGGCAATGATCATTACATAGGCATCACGTCCAAGATTAGTAGACTGACTCCTGCCTGCATCTACTACTATTACTCCACACATCGACCGCTATCCAGCATGCATCTAGTGTATTAAGTTCATGAAAAAATGGAGTAATGCAATAAGAACGATGACATGATGTAGACAAGATCCGTTTATCTATATGGATGTAGATATAGATCTTGTATTTTTATCCTTAGTAGCAATGATACGTACATGTCGTTTCCCTTTCTGTCACTGGGATCGAGCCCCGTAAGATGGAACTCACTACCGGGCACCTCTTCCCATTGCAAGATAAATAGATCAAGTTGGCCAAACAAAACCCAAATATCCGAGAAGAAATACGAGGCTATAAGAGATCATGCATATAATAGATCAAAGAAACTCAAATAACTTTCATGGATATAAAAAGATATGACTGATCATAAACTCGAAGTTCATTAGATCCCAACAAACACAACGCAAAAGAGTTACATCATATGGATCTCCAAGAGACCATTGTATTGAGAATTCAGCGAGAGAGAGAGAGAGAGAGAGAGAGAGAGAGAGAGAGAGAGAAAGCCATCTAGCTACTAACTACAGACCTGAAGGTCTACAAGGAACTACTCACACATCATCGGAGAGGCACCAATGGAAGTGGTGAACCCCTCCGTGATGGCGTCTAGATTGGATCTGGTGGTTCTGGACTCTGCGGTGGCTGGATGAATATTTCGTCGATGCCTTTAGGGTTTCTAGAATATTGTGGTATTTATAGAGCAAAGAGGCAGTCTGAGGGGCACCCGAGGTGGGCACAACCCACCAGGGCGTGCCTGGGCCTCCTGGTGCGCTCTGGTGGGTTGTGCCCCCCTTGGGGCACCCCCAGGTGCAACCAGGGCCCATTGCCTTCCTTCTGGCCCATATGAAATCTCTGTAAAGTTTCGTGGCATTTGGACTCCATTTGATATTGATTTCCTGCGATGTAAAAAACATGGAAAAAATAGTAACTAGCACTTGGCACTATGTTAATAAGTTAGTACCAAAAAATGATATAAAATGATTATAAAACATCCAAGATTGATAATAAACCAGCATGGAACAATCAAAAACTATAGATACATTGGAGACGTATCAGCATCCCCAAGCTTAACTCCTACTCGTCCTCGAGTAGGTAAGTGATAAAAACAGAATTTTTGATGTGGAGTGTTGTTCATCAAGTCATATCATATTCTTTTCTTTATAGCATGGACATTTGGACTTTTATGTGATTCAAAGCAATAGTCTAGTTTTGACATAATAATTTAGATACTCAAGCATATCAACAAGCAACCATGTCTTTCAAAATATCAATGCTAAAACAAGTTATCCCTAGCCCATCATGCTCAAGCATTGATCCATTCATGAAACACACTCGAATATTAACTACACCCAATACTTGAGCACGATCATATTGCCTCCTAGTTGGTGCTTTTTATGATAAAAGATGGAGACTCAAATTTCAAAATAAAAATTGCATAAAGTAAAAGAAAGGCCCTTCGCAGAGGGGAGTAGGGATTTGTAGAGGTGCCAAAGTTCAAAGCGAAAGATTAGAGAAAAAATTGGGAGGTGTATCCATCCCACCAACGAAAATGACTTAGAGTTCCCAACACTTTACATGCATAGATATATCATAGGCAGTTCCCAAACAAAAAATAAAGTTTATTCCTTTTTCCACCATAACTTTCACTTTCCATGGCTAACCGTATGCATGGGTGCCCTCCATACCAGCACTTTCCAGGGAATTTATTATTTGACAACATAAAATAAATTCATTTATTTTTGCATTTCGGGACTGAGCATCCCTAATACTTTTGCCTTACTCTCGTGCAATGACAAGTGAATGAACACTCATCTTGAGAATAACACATCTAGCATGGAAAATATTAGCCACCTGTTACCGTTCCGTGAGCGAAACAAACACACAAAAGAGAAGCTTATTATGAAAATTAGAGATGGCACATGCAAATTTTCTTAGAACGGCAAAAGAATACCACATATAGGTAGATATAGTGGACTCATGTGGCAAAACTGGTTTAAAGGATTTTGGATGCACAAGTAGTGATCATACTTAGTGCAAAATGAAGGCTAGCAAAAGATTGGGAAACGACCAACCAAGAAACGAATAATCTCATAAGCAAGCATTAAGCATAACTAACACCGAATAATGCAACATAAGTAGGATATAATTTTCATTGCATGATTATTGACTTTATTGCATGCATAGGGAATCACAAACCTAAACACCAATATTCCCACTAAAGCATAATTACTCATCAAGATGACTCACATATCACATCATCATATCTCAAAACTATTACTAAGAATCAAGTTTATTTTGTCCAATGATCTTCATGACATTTTTTATTTTCTTTATCCTTCTTGGATATTTATCACTTTGGGACTAATTTTCATGTGTTGCTTTTCACAAGCTCAAAAAAATATAAGTGAAGATCATGAGCATAACAAATTTTCTTTCTCTTAAAATAATTTAAGTGAAGCAAGAGAGAATTTCTTCAAAATAATACCTACTCTCAAATAAATCTACGTGAAGCAAGAGATCATTTCTTCAAAAAATAACAAGGCACACCATGCTCAAAAAGATATAAGTGAAGCACTAGAGCAAGTCCTAGCTCATAAAAGATTTAAGTGAAGCTTATAGAGAAATTCTAACAAGTCATAATGTAATTTTGGCACTCTCAAATAGGTGTGTCCAGCAAGGATTGATGACTTCAAACACAAAATAAAACAAGCAAAGACACATATCATACAAGACGCTCCAAGAAAAACACATATCATGTGACGAATAAAAATATAGCCTCGAGTAAAATACCGATAGTCGTTGGAAGAAAGCGGGGATGCCACTCGGGGGAATCCCCAAGCTTAGTTGGTTTCTCATTCTTAGATAATAGCTTGGGATGCCGGGGCATCCCCAAGCTTAGGCTCTTACATCCTTCCTTTATCCATCGTAAGATAACCCAAAACTTGAAAACTTCAATCACACAAAACTCAACAAAGCCTTCATGAGATCCGTTAGTATAAGAATAATAAATCACTACTATAAGTTTTGTATCAAACCAATTCATATTTTGTATTTGTATTATATCTATTTTATTCCAACTTTTCTATGGCAAAAAATCATCAAAGAAAACCATAGAGCCATCAAAGTAAGCACACAACACAAAGAAAACAGAATCTGTGAAAACAGAACAGTCTGTAGCAATTTGACTATTCGAATACTTCTGTAACTCAAAAAACTCTGAAAATTAGGATGACCTGAGAAATTTGTATATTGATCTACTGCAATTGGAATGAGTATTTTATTGCTCTCTGGTAAATAATGAAAATTAATTTCGTGAGCGCAAACCTTCTGTTTTTTAGCAAGATCAAACAACTATCACCCAAGAAGATCCTAAAGGCTTTACTTGGCACAAACACTCATAAAAACACAATCATAATAGTAGCATAATTGTGCTAACACTCAATAATAGAAAGCAAAAAGCAAAAATAAATTTTATTCATTGGGTCGTCTCCCAACAAGCGTTATAGTTTTATGCCCTTAGCTAGGCATAAAGCAAGGATCTAAGTTTTGTCATCCTTCTTCTTCTTAATTTTCTTGGGGGTGTTTTTATTAGGAGGTTTTGTAAACACAACATAAAACATATTATCCATAGAAACTTTAGCATTCCTTAGTTGATTTTCATCATAACCCCTTTGATTTCCCGCTACAATCAAAAAATAGTGTTGATTAACATTATTAAAAACTTGTTGGATTATATCTAAAATGGGGACCTCCTTTTGAAGATTCTCATCAAAGATCTTATTATCCCCAAGCAAATGCCTTAGTGCATAGTCACTATTGTAAAGATTGTTTTTCACGATTCATATCATAAAATTTAAAGATTTCCCTAGCTTCCCGAATTATGTAGTCAAACTCGTTCATGAGAACGAGAGTGGCCAACTTTTTAGCTCTAGTATTCTTTATTTTGGGAAGATCAAAAAACAATCTTTGCAAAGTAGGATGAGTGCGGATAAATTTGCTTTCAAGTTTCAGAACTAGTGTTGAAATAGCATCCGCATAAGATCTAGTAGTTTTAAGTATAGGAGCATCACCAAGACATAGATTCCCAACACAATTGAAAAATTCTTGGATGCGTTCATTTCCCATAACGTTCCCTTGCCCCATGATAAAAGTTCTAGCATCCAGATTGCATGTACGTCCAATCTTAGGAGTCAGGCCATCATCTATTGGTGCCATACCGAAATCACTCATGATTGCAAGCAGAGGATAGATCTGGCCAGAAAACGGCGAACGGAAAAAGAGAGGCGAATAAAACGGCAAATTTTGTGAAGTGGGGGAGAGGAAAACGAGAGGCAAATGGCGAATAATGCAAATTGCAAGGAGATGAGATTTGTGATTAGGAACCTGGATATGTTGAAGATCCTCCCCGGCAACGGTGCCAGAAATTCTCCTTGACGGTAGCTGGAACTATATCGTTATTCCCCCGGAGAGGGAGGGATGATGTAGCACAGCGACCGTAGGTATTTCCCTCAGTTATGAAACCAAGGTATCGAACCAGTAAGAGAACCAAGCAACACAACGTAAACAACACCTGCACACAAACAACAACACCTCACAACCCGGCGAGTTAAAGGGGTTGTCAATCCCTTCCGGGGTACGGCGCCTCAAGATAGGCAAGCGGACGTGAGGTAAATTGTAGTAGATTGATAGATCGAACGTCAAATAAAATAAATAAAGATAAAATGAAGCAAGGTATTTTTGTATTTTTTGGTTTAATGGATCTGAATAAACATGCAAAGGAAAAGTAGATCGCAAGGCAAATATATGAGAAAGAAGACCCGGGGGCCGTAGGTTTCACTAGTGGCTTCTCTCGAGAAAAGTAGCAAACAGTGTGTAAAAAAATTACTGTTGGGCAATTGATAGAACTTCAAATAATTATGACAATATCCAGGTAATGATCATTACATAGGCATCACATCCAAGATTAGTAGACCGACTCCTGCCTGCATCTACTACTATTACTCCACACATCGACCGCTATCCAGCATGCATCTAGTGTATTAAGTTCATGGAAAAATGGAGTAATGCAATAAGAACGATGACATGATGTAGACAAGGTCCGTTTATCTATATGGTGGTAGATATAGATCTCGTCTTTTTATCCTTAGTAGCAATGATACGTACGTGTCGTTTCCCTTTCTGTCACTAGGATCGAGCACCGTAAGATCGAACCCACAATCAGGCACCTCTTCCCATTGCAAGATAGATAGATCAAGTTGGCCAAACAAAACCCAAATATCGGAGAAGAAATATGAGGCTATAAGAGATCATGCATATAAGAGATCAAAGAAACTCAAATAACTTTCATGGATATAAAAAGATATGACTGATCATAAACTCGAAGTTCATCATATCCCAACAAACACACCGCAAAAGAGTTACATCATATGGATCTCCAAGAGACCATTGTATTGAGAATTCAGCGAGATAGAGAGAAAGCCATCTAGCTACTAACTACGGACCCGAAGGTCTACAAGGAACTACTCACACATCATCGGAGAGGCACTAATGGAAGTGGTGAACCCCTCCGTGATGGTGTCTAGATTGCATCTGGTGGTTCTGGACTCTGCGGCGGCTGGATGAATATTTCGTCGACGCCTTTAGGGTTTCTAGAATATTGTGGTATTTATAGAGCAAAGAGGCGTTCCGGGGGGCACCCGAGGTGGGCACAACCCACCAGGGCGCACCTGGGCCTCCTGGCGCGCCCTGGTGGGTTGTGCCCCCTCGGGGCACCCCCCAGGTGCAACTAGGGCCCATTGCCTTCCTTCTGGCCCATAAAAAATCTCCATAAAGTTTCGTGGCATTTGGACTCCCTTTGATATTGATTTGCTGTGATGGAAAAAACATGGAAAAACAGCAACTGGCACTTGGCACTATGTCAATAGGTTAGTACCAAAAAATTATATAAAATGACTATACAATGATTATAAAACATCCAAGATTGATAATAAAACAGCATGGAACAATCAAAAATTATAGATACGTTGGAGACGTATCAATCATCGGAGAGGCACCAATGGAGGTGGTGAACCCCATCCGAGATGGTGTCTAGATTGGATCTGGTGGTTCTGGACTCTGCGGCGGCTAGATGAATATTCCGTCGACTCCCCTAGGGTTCTGGGATTTGGGGTGTATTTATAGAGCAAAGAGGCGGTCCAGGGGCACCCGAGGTGGGCACAACCCACCAGGGCGCGCTTGGGCCTCCTGGCATGCCCTGGTGGGTTGTGCCCCCCTTGGGGCACCCCCAGGCGTAGCCAGCACCTGTTGTGTTCCTTCTGGCCCATAAAAAGTCTCCCTAAAGTTTCAGGGCATTTGGACTCCGTCTGGTTTTGATTTTCTGCGATGTAAAAAACATGGAAAAACAGCAACTGGCACTTGGCACTATGTCAATAGGTTAGTACCAAAAAATGATATATAATGACTATAAAATGATTATAAAACATCCAAGATTGATAATATAATAGCATGGAACAATCGAAAATTATAGATAGTTGGAGACGTATCATCATGTCACATGTTTTGATTGCATGTGATGTTTATCTTCTATGCATTTTATTTTTCTTAGTACGGCGGTAGCATTACAAGATGGTCGTCAAGGTATAAGTGTTCTCCCTGAGTATGCACCGTTGTGATAGTTTGTCGTGCCGAGACACCACATGATGATCGGGTGTGATAAGCTCTACGTTCACATACAATAGGTGCAAGACAGTTTTGCACATGCGGAATACTCAGGTAAACTTGACGAGCCTAGCATGTACAGACATGGCCTCGGAACACTGGAGACCGAAAGGTCGAACGTGAATCATATAGTAGATATGATCAACATAGAGATGTTCACCATTGAAAACTACTCCATCACACGTGATGATCGAACATGGTTTAGTTGATATGGATCACGTGATCATTCGGATGACTCAAGGGATGTCTATCTAAGTGGGAGTTGATGTCTACTACACAACCTTCTTCTTGTAGACGTTGTTGGGCCTCCAAGTGCAGAGGTTTGTAGGACAGTAGCAAATTTCCCTCAAGTGGATGACCTAAGGTTTATCAATCCATAGGAGGCGTAGGATGAAGATGGTCTCTCTCAAGCAACCCTGAAACCAAATAACAAAGAGTCTCTTGTGTCCCGAACACACCCAATACAATGGTAAATTGTATAGGTGCACTAGTTCGGCGAAGAGAGGGTGATACAAGTGGTATATGAATAGTAGATAAAGGTATTTGTAATCTGAAATTATAAAAACAGCAAGGTAACTAATGATAAAAGTGAGCGTAAACGGTATTGCAATGCGTTGAAACAAGGCCTAGCGTTCATACTTTCACTAGTGTAAGTCCTCTCAACAATAATAGCATAATTGGATCACATAACTATCTCTCAACATGCAACAAAGAGTCACTCCAAAGTCACTAATAGCGGAGAACGAACGAAGAGATTATGGTAGGGTATGAAACCACCTCAAAGTTATTCTTTCCAATCAATCCGTTGGGCTATTCCTATAAGTGTCACAAACAGCCCTAGAGTCCGTACTAGAATAACACCTTAAGACACAAATCAACCAAAACCCTAATGTTACCTAGATACTCCAATGTCACCTCAAGTATCCGTGGCTATGATTATACGATATGCGTCACACAATCTCAGATTCATCTATTCAACCAATACAAAGGACCTCAAAGAGTGCCCCAAAGTTTCTACCGGAGAATCACGACGAAAACATGTGCCAACCCCTATGCATAGGTTCATGGGCGGAACCCGCAAGTTGATCACCAAAACATACATCAAGTGAATCACGTGGTATCCAGTTGTCACCACAGATATGCATGGCAAGACATACATCAAGTGTTCTCAAATCTTTAAAGACTCAATCCGATAAGATAACTTCAAAGGGGAAACTCAATTCAGTACAAGAGAGAAGAGGGGGAGGAGAAACATAAGATCCAACTATAATAGAAAAGCTCGCGATACATCAAGATCATATCACCTCAAGAACACGAGAGAGAGAGAGAGAGAGAGAGAGAGAGATCAAACACATAGCTACTGGTACATACCCTCAGCCCCCAGGGAGAACTACTCCCTCCTCGTCATGGAGAGCACCGGGATGATGAAGATGGCCACCGGAGAGGGATTGCCCCCTCCAGCAGGGTGCCGGAACGGGTCTAGATTGGCTTTCGGTGGCTACGGAGGCTTATGGCCGCGGAACTCCCGATCTATTGTGCTCCCTGATGTTTTTAGGGTATATGGAGATATATAGGCGGAAGAAGTATGTCAGGGGGGCCACGAGGAGCCCACGAGGGTGGAGGTCGCGCCCAGGGGGGTGAGCGCGCCCCCCTGCCTCGTGACCTCCTTGCAGATCCCTCGACATGCACTCCAAGTCTTCTGGGCTTCTTTCCTTCCAAAAATGAGTTCCGTGAAATTTCAGGTCAATTGGACTCCGTTTGATTTTCCTTTTCTTCGAAACCCTAAAACAGGGTAAAAATAGAAACTGGCACTGGGCTCTGGGTTAATTGGTTAGTCCCAAAAAATGATATAAAAGTGTATAATAAAGCCCATAAACATTCAAAATAGTAGATAATATAACATCAAAAATTATAGATACGTTGGAGACGTATCAGCATCCCCAAGCTTAATTCGTGCTCGTCCTCGAGTAGGTAAATGATAAAAACAGAATTTTTGATGCGGAGTGCTACTTGGCATAATCTCAATGTAATTCTTCTTAATTGTGGCATGAATATTCAGATCCGAAAGATTCAAGACAAAAGTTCATATTGACATAAAAATGATAATACTTCAAGCATACTAACTAAGCAATTATGTCTTCTAAAAATGACATGGCCAAAGAAAGTTCATCCCTACAAAATCATATAGTTTAGTCATGTTTCATTTCCGTCACACAAGAATGCTCTCATCATGCACAACCCCGATGACAAGCCAAGCAATTGTTTCATACTTTAGTAATCTCAAACTCATAAACTTTCACGCAATACATGAGCGCGAGCCATGGATATAGCACTATGGGTGGAATAGAATATAATGAGGGGGGTTATGTTGAGAAGACAAAAAGGAGAAAGTCTCACATCAACGAGGCTAATCAATGGGCTATGGAGATGCCCACCGATTGATGTTAATGCAAGGAGTAGGGATTGCCATGCAACAGGTGCACTAGAGCTATAAATGTATGAAAGCTCAACAAAAGAAACTAGTGGGTGTGCATCCAACTTGCTTGCTCATGAAGACCTAGGGCACTTGAGTAGGCCCATTGTTGGAATATACAAGCCAAGTTATATAATGAAAATTCCCACTAGTATATGAAAGTGATAACTCAAGAGACTCTCTATATGAAGAACATGGTGCTACTTTGAAGCACAAGTGTGGAAAAAAAGATGGTAGCATTGCCCCTTTTTATTTATTTTCTCTTTTTTGCCTTCTTTTTTTCTTTGGCCTTTCTCTTTTTGGGGGGACAATGCTCTATTGAATGATGATCATCACACTTCTATTTATTTACAACTCAATGATTACAACTCGATACTAGAACAAAGTATGACTCTATATGGATGCCTCCGGCGGTGTACCGGGATATGCAATGAATCAAGAGTGACAAGTATGAAAAAATTATGAACGGTGGCTTTTCCACAAATACTATGTCAACTACATGATCATGCTAAGCAATATGATAATGATGAATGTGTCATGATAAACTAGATGGTGGAAAGTTGCATGGCAATATATCTCGGAATGGCTATGGAAATGCCATAATAGGTAGGTATGGTGGCTGTTTTGAGGAAGATATAAGGAGGTTTATGTGTGAAAGAGCGTATCATATCACGGGTTTGGATGCACCGGCGAAGTTTGCACCAACTCTCGATGTGAGAAAGGGCAATGCACGGTACCGTAGAGGCTAGCAATGATGGAAGGGTGAGAGTGCATATAATCCATGGACTCAACATTAGTCATAAAGAACTCACATACTTATTGCAAAAGTCTACAAGTCATCAAAAACCCTGGCACTATGCGCATGCTCCTAGGGGGATAGATTGGTAGGAAAAGACCATCGCTCGTCCCCGACCGCCACTCATAAGGAGGACAATCAAATAACACCTTATGTTTCAAAAAATTTACACAACGTTTACCATACGTGCATGCTACGAGATTTGCAAACTTCAACACAAGAATTTCTCAATTTCACAACTACTCAACTAGCACGACTTTGATATTATTACCTCCATATCTCAAAACAATCATCAAGCATCAAACTTCTCTTAGTATTCAAAACACTCGTAAGAGAATTTTATTATTAATCTTGTATACCTAGCATATTAGGATTTTAAGCAAATTACCATGCTATTAAGACTCTCAAAATAATCTAAGTGAAGCATGAGAGATCAATAGTTTCTATAAAACAAATCCACCATGCTCTAAAAGATATAAGTGAAGCACTAGAGCAAATGACAAACTACTCCGAAAGATATAAGTGAAGATCAATGAGTAGTCGAATAATTATGCAACTATGTGAAGACTCTCTAACATTTAATAATTTCAGATCTTGGTATTCTATTCAAACAGCAAGAAAAGCAAAATAAAATGACATTCTAATAATGGCAAGCATCATGTGAAGAAGCAAAAACTTAGGATCAACCGAAACTAACCGATAATTGTTGAAGAAGAAAGGTGGGATGCCAACCGCAGCATCCCCAAGCTTAGATGCTTGAGACTTCTTGAAATATTTTCTTGGGGTGCCTTGGGCATCCCCAGTCTTGAGCTTTTGTGTCTCCTTAATTCCTCTCATATCAAGGTCTCCCTAAATCTCAAAAGCTTCATCCACACAAAACTTAACAAGGACTCGTGAGATAAGTTAGTATAAACCATTGCAAAACCTTATCATACTCTACTGTAGAAAATCACTAAAATTATTATTCAACATTGCATACTAAATGCCTCTGCATATTTAATAGTCCTATCCTCAAATAGAATCATTAAAGAAGCAAACATATGCAAACAATGCAAACATAACAGCAATCTTCCTAAACAGGACAGTCTGTAAAGAATGCAGCAACATCCATACTTCCCTAGCTCCAAAAATTATGAAAGAAAACTCCCACTGTATTAAATTTATCAGAGCTTAATATGCAAAAGGTTTCAACATTTTATCACATTCTGACTTTTCTAGGGAATTATTGCAACAGCGGTAAACTTTCTGTTTTTAAACAGCAACATGTGGACTTCTAAAATAGGCATAGTAAAGGCTATCAATGCCACTTTTATTGAAATAAAATATGCAAAAAATTGTTCTAAATAACATAAAGCAAATTATAACAAAATAAATTGACGCTCCAAGCAAAACACATATCATGTGGTAAATAAAAATATAGCTCCAAGTAAAATTACCGATGAATGAAGACGAAAAAGAGGGGATGCCTTCCGGGGCATCCCCAAGCTTAGGCTCTTGGCTATCCTTGAATATTAACTTGGGGTGCCTTGGGCATCCCCAAGCTTAGGCTCTTGCCACTCCTTATTCCATAGTCCATCGAATCTTTACCCAAAACTTGAAAACTTCACAACACAAAACTTAAAGTAGAAAAGTCGTGAGCTCCGTTAGTATAAGAAAATAAATCACCACTTCAAGGTACTGTAATGAAAACATTCTTTATTTATATTGGTGTTAAACCTACTGTATTCAAACTTCTCTATGGTTTATAAACTCTTTTACTAGCCATAGATTCATCAAAATAAGTAAACAACACATGAAAAACAGAATCTGTCAAAAACAGAACAGTCTGTAGTAATCTGGATCAAACGTATATCTATGGAACTCATAAAATTCTCAAATAAATTGCTGGACCATAGGAATTTATCTATTAATCATCTTAAAAAAGAATTAACTAAATAGCACTCTCCAAATAAAAATGGCAGCAACTCTCGTGAGCGCTAAAGTTTCTGTTTTTGACAGCATGATCAACAAGACTTTCCCCCAAGTCTTCCCAAAGGTTCTACTTGGCACAAACACTAATTAAAAGCATAAAACCACATCTAAACAGAGGCTAGATGAATTATTAATTACTAAACAGGAGCAAAAATCAAGGAACAAATATAAAATTGGGTTGCCTCCCAACAAGCGTTGTCATTTAACGCCCCTAGCTAGGCATGATGATTTCAATGATGCTCACATAAAAGATAAGAATTGTAACATAAAAAGAGCATCATGAAGAATATTACTAGCATATTTAAGTCTAACATACTTCCTATGCATATGGATTTTGTGAGCAAACAACTTGTGGGAACAAGAATCAACTTGCATAGGAAGGTAAAACAAGCATAACTTCAAAATTTTAAGCACGTAGAGGGGAAACTTGATATTATTGCAATTCCTACAAGCATATGTTCCTCCCTCATAATAATTTTCAGTAGCATCATGAATGAATTCAACAATATAACCAGCACCTAAAGCATTCTTTTCATGATCTACAAGCATAGAAATTTTATTACTCTCCACATAAGCAAAATTCTTCTCATTCGGGATAGTGGGAGTATCATAAGAGACTTGGATACTATAAATTGGTTCCACATTAAACGAGTAATGTTCATAGAAGGGGTAACCATAATCATGATAAGTTTTATAAATATAATCACTACTTTTTATAGCATAAGTATCATCACAATAATCATCATAAGTAGGAGGCATTCTATCATCATTATAAATTTGCATATCAAAACTTGGGAGACTAAAAATATCATCTTCATCAAACATAGCATCCCCAAGCTTGGGCCTTTTCATATCATAAGCATAATCACTCTCATCATCAATATTATGGATAGCACCAATAGTATAGCAATTATCATATTCTTCCAAGCAAGTGCCGAAAAGATTTTCAAGATTATCATAAGTATCATTATCTTCCACAATTATATTTTCATGAGGCACAATAATGGGAGAACCATTATTTGGGAGGGGTACCTTTTTACCTCTCTTCCTTTTTCTTTTCTTCTTCTTCACCACATCATGTGTGGGTTCAATCCTCTTTTTGGAGCTCCTTATTAATAAGATTGGTTGAATAGGAGGCTCCTCCTCGTTACCTGATTCATCATAAGAAATAATAGGAGGATATTGGGAAGTCTCTTCCCTTTCATTAGTATTCTCTTCATCTTCTATTTGTTTTCTTTTCTTTATGTAGTTGGCAATATAAGGATTTTCAATACAATTCACCGCACAATATATATAAATTTCCTCTAGATCAAAATGAAGAACTCTATCAAGATTAAACTTTGGAATACCCTTAGTTATACGTTTCGTTTCCTCATACCCCAAAAGAAGACTAAGCTCTTTATGATGCTCAAGGGTAATCAAATTATCACAATTTTTTGATATGATTAGGTCATGAAACAATTTGCATTGGAGATTTAAATGACCATGTTCATTGCAAAGTTCACAAGGGGCGTGAAAAATATTGAATTTTTCAGCACAATCATTAAGACTTTCTTGCAACAATTTAGTTTCTAAGTACTTATGCCTCTTGCAATATCTATCTTCCCTATTTGGTGTGTACTTACAAACCCAATGCACTCCACAAAAATTGACATGTTTATGGGAGACATTTTCATCATAACTAGTGCAATCATCATTAGTATCATGGATATTCAAAGAATTTGTACTAACAACATTGCAATCATGCTCATCATTCAAATATTTAGTGCCACCCATTTTATAGATTTCTTCTTCTAGCACTTGAGCACAATTATACTTTCCATCATACTCACGAAAGATATTGAAAAGATGAAGCGTATGAGGCAAACTTAATTCCATTTTTTTGTAATTTTCTTTTATAAACTAAACTAGTGATAAAACACGAAACTAAAAGACTCGATTGCAAGATCTAAAGATATACCTTCAAGCACTCACCTCCCGGCAACGGCGCCAGAAAAGATCTTGATGTCTACTACACAACCTTCTTCTTGTAGACATTGTTGGGCCTCCAAGTGCAGAGGTTTATAGGACAATAGCAAATTTCCCTCAAGTGGATGACCTAAGGTTTATCAATCCATAGGAGCTGTAGGATAAAGATGGTCTCTCTCAAGCAACCATGCAACCAAATAACAAAGAGTCTCTTGTGTCCCCAACACACCCAATACATTGGTAAATTGTATAGGTGCACTAGTTCGGCGAAGAGAGGGTGATACAAGTGGTATATGGATAGTAGATAAAGGTATTTGTAATCTGAAATTATAAAAACAGCAACGTAACTAATGATAATAGTGAGCGTAAACGGTATTGCAATGCGTTGAAACAAGGCCTAGGGTTCATACTTTCACTAGTGTAAGTCCTCTCAACAATAATAGCATAATTGGATCACATAACTATCCCTCAACATGCAACAAAGAGTCACTCCAAAGTCACTAATAGCGGAGAACGAACGAAGAGATTATGGTAGGGTACGAAACCACCTCAAAGTTATTCTTTCCAATCAATCCGTTGGGCTATTCCTATAAGTGTCACAAACAGCCCTAGAGTTCGTACTAGAATAACACCTTAAGACACAAATCAACCAAAACCCTAATGTCACCTAGATACTCCAATGTCACCTCAAGTATCCGTGGGTATGATTATACGATATGCATCACACAATCTCAGATTCATCTATTCAACCAACACAAAGGACCTCAAAGAGTGCCCCAAAGTTTCTACCGAAGAATCACGACGAAAACATGTGCCAAACCCTATGCATAGGTTCATGGGCGGAACCCGCAAGTTGATCACCAAAACATACATCAAGTGAATCACGTGGTATCCCATTGTCACCACAGATACGCACGGCAAGACATACATCAAGTGTACTCAAATCTTTAAAGACTCAATCTGATAAGATAACTTCAAAGGGGAAACTCAATTCATTACAAGAGAGAAGAGGGGGAGGAGAAACATAAGATCCAACTATAATAGCAAAGCTCGCGATACATCAAGATCGTATCACCTCAAGAACACGAGAGAGAGAGATCAAACACATAGCTACTGGTACATACCCTCAGCCCCGAGGGAGAACTACTCCCTCCTCGTCATGGAGAGCACCGGGATGATGAAGATGGCCACCGGAGAGGGATTGCCCCCTCCGGCAGGGTGCCGGAACAGGTCTAGATTGGCTTTCGGTGGCTACGGAGGCTTCTGGCGGCGGAACTCCCGATCTATTTGTGCTCCCTGATGTTTTTAGGGTATATGGAGATATATAGGCAGAAGAAGTACGTCAGTGGGGCCACGAGGGGCCCATGATGGTGGAGGGTGCGCCCCCCTGTCTCGTGAACTCCTCGCAAATCCCCCGACGTGCACTCCAAGTCTTCTGGGCTTCTTTCCTTCCAAAAATGAGTTCCGTGAAGTTTCAAGTCAATTGGACTCCGTTTGATTTTCCTTTTCTTTGAAACCCTAAAACAGGGTAAAAACAAAAACTGGCACTGGGCTCTGGGTTATTTGGTTAGTCCCAAAAAATGATATAAAAGTGTATAATAAAGCCCATAATCATTCAAAACAGTAGATAATATAGCATGGAGCAATCAAAAATTATAGATACGTTGGAGACGTATCAGGAGTTCTTAAGTAATATGATTAATTGAACTTAATTTATCATGAACTTAGTCCTTATAGTTTTTGCATATCTATGTTGTAGATCAATGGCCCGTGCTACCGTTCCCTTGAATTTTAATGTGTTCCTCGAGAAAGCTAAGTTGAAAGATGATGGTAGCAACTAGACAGACTGGGTCCGTAACTTGAGGATTATCCTCATTGCCGCACAGAAGAATTATGTCCTTAATGCACCGCTAGGTGACAAGCCCCTTCCTGCTGATGTTGACGCTTTGAACGTCTGGCAGACGTGGCCTGATGACTACTCTATAGTTTAGTGTGCCATGCTCTACGTCTTAGAATCGGGACTTCAAAGTCATTTTGAACGTCATGGACCATATGAGATGTTCCAGTAGTTGAAGTTAATATTTCAAGCAAATGCCCGAGTTGGGAGATATGAAGTCTCCAACAAGTTCTATATATGCAAGATGGAGGAGAACAATTCTGTTAGTGAACACATACTCAGAATGTCTGGGTATCATAACCACTTGACTCGGTTGGGAGTGAATCTTCTGGATGCTAGTGTTATTGGCAGAGTTCTTCAATCACTGCCACCAAGCTACAAAGGCTTCATGATGAACTACAATATGAAAAGGATGGATAAGACAATTCCCGAGCTCTTCGCTATGCTCAAAGCTGCGGAGATAGAAATCAAGAAAGAGTGTCAAGTGTTGATGGTTAACAAGACCACTAGTTTCAAGAAAAAGGGCAAGGGAAAGAAGGGGAACTTCAAGAAGGATGACAAGCAAGTTGTCACTCCCGGGAAGAAGCCCAAGTCTGGACCCAAGCCTGAAACTGAGTGCTTCTACTGCAAAGGGACTGGTCACTAGAAGTGGAACTGCCCCAAGTAAATGGCGGATAAGAAGGATGGCAAAGTGAACAAAGGTATATTTGATATACATGTTATTGATGTGTACCTTACTAATGCTCGTAGTAGCGCTTGGGTATTTGTCGGGAGTGTCGTGCGACATATGCAAAACGATGGCTTATCATGGAGGGGGCTAATAAGACGTCGCCGGTGCCAGGAAACGGGATGAGGCGAAGACATGCATGCCGGTGAATCTTACCCAGGTTCGGGGCTCTCCTAGGAGATAACACCCCTAGTCCTGCTCTGCGGGGTCTTCACATGATCACTCACTCAACAAGGGTGGCTACAAGGTGCTCCTTGAGCTGTTTTTCTAGAGGATGAAGAAGAACAAGGCTAGCCCTAACTCCCTCTCTATGTGTGTGTTTCTCTAAGAATCTGAACCCTTTGCATGGGTGCCCTGGGGGGTTTGTATAGGCCTACCCCCCAGGGGTACAATGGTATTCTGGTCGGGTGTAGGCCCAGGCCGTCAGTGTCTCTTGTGGCCGGCTTCTCCACTGGCGGCTAGGGCCCGCCGACTGGTGGGCCCGCCGTTTGTCTTGTACTTGGCTGACAGGCCACGCCCTCCGCTTGCGGGTCTTGCTGGTGGCTCATCACTGTAGCCATGCTTCTAATGACGCTTGCTTTGTCAGGGGAGGCGTGGCTACAGTCCCGCTGCCTGGTGGTCGTTTACTGTAGCCATTCCCTATTTCTCCCGGCTCATGGTGCACAAACTCTTAAAAGGGGGAGGGCCACCTGCTGGGAGCTGGCCTCCCCCCAAGCCGACTGGCCAAGCTTGCCTTCTTCTGGTTTTCCACAAGACGGTAGGGCCCGCCGCCTACGAGCCGTACCGACAGCCCGTCATGGGAGCTGGGCCCCTTCTGTCTTTGGTGATGTCATGGGCGGAGGGGCTACAGTGTCGCGCCGTGCGGGAGATCACCAGCCGGTACGGCGCACTATAGCCATGACCCGCCCTGGATTCGAGGGTGGCAGGCTTCTCTGTAGCCACGCCTCGTCTCATCGCATTCATGGTGGCTCAGACTTTGAGGGTGTTTGGGGCCGCCTGCTAGGAGCCGGCCCCTCTCGCAGCCAGCCACTTGGACCAGCCGGCCACAAGAAGGCGGCGACCAATCTTTGAGGCTTGAGGAGCGCAGTCGGCCCGATGTCTTGAAATGTCATGGGGGCGGATGAGGCTACCCATGGCCAATAACTCCGACAGTAGTCCCCGAAGCTGGCGGGTCGCCACAGCTGATGAGGGGGAGGTGCCCCGGTAGCTTCCTACTCCGTGAAGTTTTGGTTGCTTGCTCGATCCGTCTTCTAGAGCGCCGGCTGTCAGGAGCCAGCCCGGACCTAACGGGCCGACTGGTGGAATTAGAATAGTCGTGGTGGGAAGCACGTGGCGCGCTAGCTAGGCGCCCAGGCTAGCCGCCCGCCGCATGCGCGCCACACGGCGATAGCTGGCCGGGCTGGCGTGCCAGCCCACGCTTGAAGGGACGCATGAGAAGGCCGAGCCCGCCACTACCAGGCCTCGACACGCGCGCGGATCTGCTGCGGCCGAGGCGGGCGGTTGGGATCTCGCGCGCTTTTACCACGCGCTATTACGGCGCGGTAAGTGCAGGGGTCGTGGGCGCAGTAAATCCCACAATCCCATGCCCCGTCCCCTCGGCTTCGTAGCCAGAGGTCTATAAGTAGGGGGATAGGGGAGGGGCAGAGGCACGCGCGACCTCCCCTCACTCTTTCTTCATCTCCATTGCTGCTGCACTCCACACTCGCCGCGGTGCTGCCGTGGCTCACCGTCGTCGTCGAGCTTCTTCTCCACCGACCCCCTTTCTTCTTCTCCGCCGCGAGCCCGCGCGCTCGCTGCTGTCCTTTGCCCACGCCGAGCTCAAGCCGCCATGGAATGCTCCGGCTATTGGGACGGCTCCAACATCCACAACGACCACCTCATCTTCCTCCGCGACACATGGTGCCTGCCCGGCGCGGACCGCGTCAGTGTGCGCCCGCCGCCCGCCAAGGAGATCTCGCTGGCGCCGGAGGAAGGCGAGCACGTCATCTTCCGCTCGCACTTCCTTCGCGGCTTCGGCCTGCCGGCGAGCGACTTTATGCGCGCCTTCCTAGCCTTCTACTGACTCCAGCCACACCACCTCACACCAAACACGGTGGTGCTGCTGTCGGCCTTCGTCACCCTATGCGAAGGGTATCTCGGCGTCCTCCCCACCATTGAGCTCTGGGGAGACTTCTTCTACAGCAAGCTCAGCACTACCGTCGGGGAGGAGGCGGCGCAGTGTGGAGCGTACATCACGGTGCAGTGTCCGGGTTCTGGAAATGCCTTCCCCGCCATCAAGATGATCCAGTCGGTGAAGCTGTGGCAGAAGTCGTATTTCTACGTGAAGAATGTTGACCCGGCGCGCGACTTCGTCAACTTGCCACCTTACGTTGCAGGCCCGCCTGTTGTGCCCTGCATCAACTGGGGCTTCAAGCCGAAGCGGCTGTCGGAAGACGTCTCCGCCGCCATCGCCCGCCTCAAGGTGATGACGGAGTCAGAGGGCCTCAAGGCATCCGACTTGCTGGTCGCCTTTGTGGTGCGCCTGGTCCTGCCGCTCCAACGTCGGCCGCATATGATGAGCCAGATGAGCGGGCACCGTGATCCGTGCCGGACGTGCACCAAGGAGATGCCGACTGCAGAGGTGGCTCTCCTGGTGAATAAGATCGTGGACCTCAAGCTTGACGAGGGGAGGTGGCGATTCGGCAAGGGGCCATACTCTCGCGCCAACCCCCCGCCTATGGTAAGATCTCGATTCTTCTTTCTTCTTTCTGTCAGGCTCTGGTTTGCCGACTGACCGGGCCGACTGTGATGCAGATCCTTCCCTCCCAGCCGGAGGCCGACATCGTCTACCAGCCGGACCAGGACATGAGCGATGTGGTGGACCCCGACTTGGGGGCGGCCGCCCTGGAAGACGACGCCATAGGTGGTGGAAGAGCAGGCGGCTCCGGAGGAAGAGGAGGCGTGGGGGACTGGCCGGATGACAATGAGGAGGAGGACGAGGAAGAAGACGAGGAGGACGAGGAGGAGGAGGCAGAGGCACCTCGCCATTCGCCGCCTTCCCACAAGGCGGGGCCGAGTTCTTCAGCCGCTCCTCCAGCACCAGGTGGCGGGTCTGAACGCCGAGGCACGCTGCTTTTCGGCAGCCGCCCCAAGAAGCCCAGGCACTCGGCCGTCGCAGTCAAGGACACGGCCGCCACGACCAAGCGGCACGAGGACGCCGCGAAAGCGGCCAGGTTCCAGAAGGCCCCCAAGCAGCCTCCAATGGTGTCGGTGTAAGTCCTTAACCTTTTCTTGTGTCTTCTTTGATTCTTTACTTTGTCGATTTCTTCGGAATCTCTCTTTTTTATTTTTTATTCGGAGCAGGGCTCCGCTCTCTCTTGAGAGGTTGACCTCAGCCTCCATTGTCAAGATGGCGGAGGTCTCCTCCAACACCCACCGTATAGACCCGGCCGCCGACCTCCGGGAGGCACGGGAACAAAACGCACGGGAGGTGCGGGAGGAGAAGGAAGTTGCCGCCAAGAAGGCGGAGGCTGACAAGGCGGCCGCCGCCAGGGTGGCGCAAGCGGACGCAGACGCGGTGGCTAAGGCCCAAGCCGATGCTGCAGCGGAGAATAGGGTGGTGGATGCCGCGTGTTGCCAGGCCCCCCAACTCATCATCCCCCTATGCTCCGCGCCACCAACATCAGAGATCACGGCGCTGGAAGGAGGAGCCGGCGGTGACCAGCCGGTCCGTAGGCGAGTTGGTGATGGGGTCGGCTCCTGCGGTGCGCACTCTAGTGCGCCGCCGCGTAGAGAAAGCGGCATCGGCACCGAGGCCGATGGAGATTGGGAGCGCCAGCTCGTCAGCACCCGAGGCCAAAGCCAACAGCGCCGCGCCGACAGAGTAGGTGCGCGGAGGCAGGACGAGCGCCTTGATCAGGGCGGCGCAAGACGTCCAGGCCGACTTCAGGGCCGAAGCCGCCGCCCTCTCGCAATGCATGAAAGCGTTTGTGAAGACGCGGGCTGCCGTTCGGGTACGCGATTTGCTTTCTGTTTTTGATTTCTATAGTCTTTGGTGGGGGCGCGCCAGCGCACCCACTTGGTGTAGTCCCCGAGTTCTGGGCCGGCTGCTGAGCAGGCGGCCTGGAACTTCATAGTGGGTTCTTAGCTTCTGACTGACTCCCCCTTCATTGCCTTGTTGCAGGACTATCACAACATCTGCGCGGCCAGCTTCAATGCTCATGTCCGAGAGCTGGACCAACGGACCGCCGACTTGGCGGAAAGCCGGAGTAAGCACTATCTTCTTCTCTCGGCGGGGCACATCAGCGCACCCGTGGGCTGTAGTCCCCGAGATGCGGGTCGACTGCTGAGCAGTCGGGTCGGATCTTCCCGGCAACTGCTCTTTCTTCTTTTCTTGATTGTTGATATTTTTCTTCTCTTGCTTTTTCAGAGACCAACGCCGCCTTGCAGCAGCAACTGGGCGAAGCCAACACCGCACGGCGCGCCAAGGAGGACGAATGCAATAGGGCGGCCCAAGAGCACGACCGCTTGATCAAGCAGCTGGCGGACTAGGCGACGCTTCACAAGATGGCCCTGAAGTAGGCGGAGGACAACAAGGTCCGTCTCCTGGCCGAGTTTGAGACCGAGCGGTCGGGTTAGGCTGAGAAGGAGGCGGCACTGACTGTCGGTTATGGCCAGATTGAAGACATAGTCGACGATGAGCTTTCTTCTCTTCTTTCGACTGTTGGTGGTTTAAGCGAGCTGGCCTCTTGCTTCTGACTTCTGACTTGTTGTTTTTTCTTGTGCAGACTTCTTCCCCGACCATTCCGTCGCTGCCAACGAGGCCATTGAGGCTTGCCGCGAGGATCGACGGGCGCGTGGCATGGAGATCGCCGCCGATGCCCCTCGGACCCTTGCCGAGCAGCTTCTTAGCATTCAGACCTGCCTCCAGCCGGCCCACCGGATGCTTCACCGGCTGCAACACGCTGGGGCCCAGGCGGTTGCCGCCCTTTGGCCAGACAGGCAAGCCCCACGCACCCCCAGTCGGACTGCCGACTGGCTGGAAGTGGCCGTCGGCCGTCTTGAAGCATGGAAGGGCTCCGCGGCCCGAGCAGGAGCACGGCGAGCCTTGGAGTTCACCAAGGCATGGTATCCTGGGCTAGATCTAGCCCAGTTGGCCATGTTTCGGCTGGAAGCCGGCGCCGAGCTGGCGGCGGTGGAGCATGATCTCTCAATACGCGTGTGGCGATCGCCGAGTACACCAATACTAGCGACTTCGTCCCTGATCTGAACGAGAATGGCGCCGAAGCGCTGCCAGAGTGGATCGGTCTGAACCCGGCTGATAGCAAAGACTCGGTAGAGGAGATCGCCTCTAGCGACGAGGGGGAAGACGAGGAGGACGAGGAAGATGAAGACGACGCGCCGGAGGTCGGAGCGGACAGCCAGCCTCAAGTCGATCGCGCCTTCAGCACCAAACCTCGTGCAAGCACATCAACTCTACTGAAGGTGACCACCCCGAGGCTCACCAGCCGGCCACTCCACCAGCCGGCGCCGCTGACTCCGCCAACCTGCCAGACTCGCGTGCTGCTCCTTTGGCCTAGGCTGCCAATTTATCTTAGCCTTTCCAGCTTAGTAGTCTTTTGCACAAACTTTGTTAAATTTGCACAATTCCACCCGCGGGGTGTATTCAAACTATGCTAAATGTTGGCCGGAGGCCTTTTGATATGTAAATTATTTTCCACACAAGTTGTGCTTTGGCTGAGTTCCAACTTTCTTGCTTTTTTATTCCATGGTTTTTTTCCATTGCCGTCCTCCCTAGGTGCCTACTTGCCAGCCGGACAGCCGCTCTGCGGACTGCCGCATGGTCAAGTATTTTTCCTTTGTGGGAGGACAAGTACTTTAACCGATTGGAACGTTGCAAGCTAAGTAATAAGCTAGCCGGTCGGCTGCTTAGCAGCCGGTCGGCGAGGCGAAGGACCGGCTTGTCCTATGTCAATGTTCTTTGTCCTTAGCCATTTTTCATGTGAGCACCATTTCTTGCATTTACCTCTTGCTAAGCAAACAGCCGCTCTGCGAGTTGTGCCTTAAGGCAAGAGGGGGCATGGGTGCTGACACACTACTTGCCGACTGTAGGGAGCACCGACATAGTACAAGGCGGCAAGCCCCCCGGCCCGACTGGTCGGAACCGGTTTTAGGCGGAGAAATGAAATAACACATTTATGGGCAAAATACTTATCATATGGATAAAAGATGGGTAATCCCCGAGTGCTCCTCGAGGGACACGTAGTCTTCATACCTAATACAAAAGGTAGCGTGGTACATACTGCATCAACTGTAAAATCTTCGAAGGAGATTGGCATTCCATGGTCGCTCTGTTTCTTTGCCGGAGTCCCCTTTTGCGCGCCCTCGGATTCTAAGCATTGATCAGGTAGTAGGAGTCGTTGCCCAATGCTTTGCTGATGATGAAAGGGCCTTCCCAAGGAGCCGAAAGCTTGTGATGGCCGGCTGTTCGCTGGATTAGCCGGAGGACAAGGTCTCCCTCTTGGAAAGATCTTGGCTTGACCTTCCGGTTGTGGTAGCGACATAGACCCTGCTGGTAGATGGCGGATCAGCTAAGTGCCAATAGTCGGCCCTCTTCTAGCAGGTCGACGTCGTCTTCTCGTGCTTCCTTTGCCTCCACCTTGGTGTACATGGTGACGCGAGGTGAGTCGAACTCGATGTCGGTTGGGATGGCCGCCTCGGCACCATACACGAGGAAGAAGGGGGTGAAGCCGGTTGACTTGTTCGGAGTGGTGCGTAGACTCCAGAGGACGGCCGGCAGCTCGTCGATCCAGCAGCCGGCCGAATGCTCCAAAGGCTCGACCAGTCGGGGCTTGATTCCGGACAAGATGAAGCCGTTTGCTCGCTCGACTTGGCCATTTAATGGTGGGTGGGCAACAGACGCTAAGTCCAGTCGGATGCCTTGTGTCAGACAGAAACGAGCCAAAGCTCCCTTGGCAAAATTTGTCTCGTTGTCGGTGATGATGCTGTGAGGTACGCCGTACCGAGTGGTGATGTCTGCAATGAGAGTCATAGCAGTCGGACCATTCAACTTCTTGATTGGCTTTGCTTCTATCCACTTGGTGAATTTATCCATGGCAATGAGCAGATGAGTCATGTCGCCGTGTGCTGTCCTGAATGGTCCCACCATGTCCAGTCCCCAGACGGCAAAAGGCCATGTAAGGGGAATGGTCTTGAGTGAAGAAGCCGGCAAATGCTTCTTAGAACTGAACTTCTGGCATCCCTTGCATCTCTTGACCAAGTCTTTTGCATCTTCTAGGGCAGTCGGCCAGAAGAAACCATGGCGAAAGGCTTTGGCCACAAGTGATCTTGAGGCCGCATGGTGGCCACACTCGCCTTGGTGGATATCCTTGAGGATTGCTTGGCCTTCTTCTGGCTGTATGCAGCGCTGGTATACACTAGTAACGCTGCGCCTTACGAGTTCCCTATTGATGATGGTGTATGCTGCTGCCCGACGTTGCACCTGTTGGGCCAAGATCTCATCATTTGGCAGCTCCTTGTTCACCAGAAAGTTGAGGATGGGCTGACCCCATGATGGTGCTAAGACTTCCTCTACTGTGAATACCGCCACTTGCACTGGGGTGGCTGGGTTGGGAGGTGGCGGGCAGGAGTCGGCCGCCACTTGTTGTGTTGTTGCAGTCCCCGAGCTGACTGCTGAAGTCCCCGGGCCGACTGCCGAAGTCCCCGGGCCGGGTGCGACTGCTGCAGTCCTCCGGCAGGGTGCGACTGCTGCAGTCCTCCGGCAGGGTGCGACTGCTGCAGCCCCGGGCCCTGCCGAAGTCCCCAGGCCGACTGCTGAAATTTTGGAGCCGGATCCGACTGTTTCAGGAGCAGCCGGCACGAAGATAGAATCTGATTTTGGCGAAGGCTTGATGGACGGCTTGAGGAGTCGCTGGAGGGATACGCCGGCTGGTATGGCTTGCCAGGTGGAGCCAATCCATGCCAGAGCATCTGCTTGCTCGTTATCGCTTCATGGTACATGGAGGAAATCGTACCCTTGAAAATATCCGCTGAGTTGTTGGACGAGGAAGCGATAGCTTGCCATGTTTGCATCCTTGGTGTTCTAGTCGCCAGATGACTGCTGGACCACCAAATCGAAGTCACCGTAACAGAGGATCCGGCGAATGCCGAGCTCTTTGGCAAGCCGGAGTCCGTGTATTAGTGCCTCATACTCGGCCACATTGTTGGAGACGGCAAAATGGATTTGCAATGTGTATCCGAGCTTGTCGCCTTTGGGAGAGGTGAGGACGATGCCGGCTCCCAAACCGGTGCACATCTTCGGACTGTCAAAGTGCATCCGCCAATGGGTGGAGTCCGGTGCTAGCAACAGGTACTGGGTCTCAGCCTAGTCGACAAGGAAGTCGGCCAGTACTTGGGACTTGATGGTGGTGCGAGGCTGGTAGAAGATGGTGTAGGGGGGCAACTCTATGGCCCATTTTGCCACTTGTCCTGAAACATCTCGGCTGCCTATGATCTCGGCAAGCGGAGCAGTGCAGACAACTGTGATAGGGTGCTCTTGAAAATATGGCTTCAAATTTTTGGCGGTAAAGTGTATGTCATAGCACATCTTCTGGTAGTGGGGGTAGTTCTTCTTGGAAGCCGACGGTACTTCACTTAAATAATATACCGGTCTCTAGACCAACAGAACCTTGCCGTCTTCCTTGCGTTCGACCACCATGACCGTGCTGACCACCTGACTGGTGGAGGCGATGTAGAGGAGCATGGGCTCCTTATCAGTCGGCGCGGCCAGGACAGGTGGCGTGGTCAACATCTTCTTGAGCTGGAGAAAAGCCTCATCCGCCTTGTCATTCCACTCGAAATGAGTGGTTTTCTTCAAGAGCTGGTACAGGGGAAGGGCCTTCTCACCCAGGCGACTGATGAAACGGCTGATGGATGCTAGGCAGCTGGTGAATTTTTGGACATCTCACAGTCGGGTGGGTACTTCCATCCTCTCGATGACTTTGATCTTGGTTGGGTTGCACTCAACGCTGCGTTCTAAGACCAGGAAGCCAAGGAGCTGGCCGGCTGGTACTCCGAACACGCATTTCTCTGGGTTGAGCTTGATCTGAAACTAGCGCAAATTTTCAAAGGTCTCCTTGGGATCTTCCAATAGAGTACCGCGCTTCTCCATCTTCACCACAATGTCGTCCACATAGACGTGGGCGTTTCTACCGAGTTGCTTGAGGAGGCACTTCTGCATGCAACGCTGAAAGGTGGCACCGGCATTCCTCAAGCCGAACGTCATCGTTAGGTAACCGAAGGCTCTTAATGGTGTGATCAAGGCGGTCTTCAGGCGGTCTGTCAGGTTCGTCTTGATTTGATGATAACCTGAGTAGGCATCCAAGAAGCTCAACAGCTCGCATCCAGCTATGGAGTCTATCACTTGATCAATCCGTGGCAAGGCAAACGGATCCTTGGGGCGGGCTTTGTTGAGACTGGTGTAATCGATACACATACGCCACTTGTTATTCTTCTTTAGCACAAGGACTGGATTGGCAAGCCATTCTGGGAAGAAGACTTCCATGATGAAGCCGGCTGCCAACAGGTGGGCGATCTCTTCTCCAACAATTCTCCTCTTCTCTTCTGACAGTCGGCGGAGGGGCTGTCTGACTAGTTTGGCATCTGCTCTTACATGTAGCTTGTGCTCGGCGAAATCTGTCGGAACACCTGGCATGTCTTTAGGGGACCATGCAAAGATGTCCTGATTCTCACGGAGGAAGTCGACGAGCTTGCTTTCCTATTTGCTATCAAGGTTTGCACCTATGACAGCGTACCTCTCTAGGTGCTCAGGGTCCAATGGGATATTCTTTGTTTCTTTGGTCGGCTTGAAGGAGCCCTGGGTCTCCGATTCTTGGGCTTCTGGGGACATGTCCGGCTACTTGCCGGCCATGGCCACCACCCGGTCCAGGAGCTTTTCTCGGCCACAATCACGAGGGACTCGACCAGTCGGCTGCTAGCTACAGCGCAGGTGGCTGACTTCTCGTAGTCACCACTGATTGTGATAATGCCCTTAGTTCCTAGCATTTTAATCTTGAGGTAGGCATAATATGGCACCGCCATGAATTTGGCTAGAGCCGGTCGGCCTAGGAGCACATGGTACGGGCTCTCTAGATCAACCACCTCGAACCAAATGGCTTCACGGTGGAAATGATCTTTGTCTCCGAAGAGTACATCTATCTTGATCTTGCCGATTGGAGAGCAGGACAAGTAGGGCACAATGCCATGAAACACAGTCTGACTGGGCAGCAGCTGCTTCTCTTTGATCTTCAACTTCTCCATGGTATCCCAGTAAAGGATGTTGATACTGCTGCCGCCATCTATCAGGATTCGGGAGAAACGAGCAACTCGCCTCTCTGTTGCAAGGGTGGCATCCAAAACCAGGGCATAGGAACCCGGGGAGGGCATTACTTCTGGGTGGTCGGCCCGGCTCCAGCTGATGGGCTTTTCAGACCAATGCATGAACTCTGGAGTAGTGGAAGCAACCGCATTTACTTTGCGGTGTTGTTGGTGCTAGTTATGCTTATCGTTGGCCATACTGGTGAAGACGACATGAGCGCCATGCTCTTTAGGGTAATCATCTCGGACTTGGCCGACTGCTGGATGGGCGGCCGGCTGCTGAGGATGCGGAGCCGGCGGGCCAGCAGGCGGAGGGGGCAGTCCTTCTCCCTTGGCGATGCGGACAAGCCGGTGACACTTCCGAGTCATATGATTGGATGGCTTCGCGCCACTGTGGAACTTGCAGGGGGCATAGAGGGTCTGCTCGAAGGAGAAGGCGGGCAACCAAGTCGACTTGCCGCCTTTCTGACGCTTGGGGGGTGGCTGCCCTTCGGGTTGTTGATCTTCGACAGTTGCCACTTGTCGGCTGGTGGAAGCTGGCTGGGGGGCTTTGCGCTTGTTGTCGTTCGGCTGCTGGCGCCGACTGTTGTCTCTAGCCGGTGTTCGAGGAGCCGGGGGGAGCACATTCCCAAAAGTGTCCATCCAGAGCTTCGACTTCATGGAGGAATCGGCCGTGGCGTATTTATCTGCTATGACCATCAACTCATCAAGGGTCGCCGGCTCGTCGCAGAGAAGCCGATGCTTGAGTAAGGTGCCTTCTCGGCACCCGGCGGTGAAGTACTCGATAGCTTGGACCTCATGCACCCCTTCGCGGGAGTTGTGCAGTTCTGCCCACCGCGTCAGGTAATCGCGGGTGGACTCATTGGGGCCTTGGACACACAACGAGAGTTGGCGAGGCTTGGGAAGCCGCTTCTCGGTGCAGGTGAAGTTCCGGATAAACACTTCGGTGAAGTCTACCCAGCTGTTGATGTTGTATGGCTTGAGGCTGTTCAGACGTGTTCGGGCTATGCCCTGGAGCATGAGCGGGACGTACTTCACGGCAACGCGCTTGTTGCCGTTTGCTATGCTGACTGCCGTGGAATAATCCACCAGCCAGTCTTCCGGCTTCATGGAGCCGTTGTACTTGGGCATGTCCCTCGGGAGTGAGAACCCCTTGGGAAAAGGCTTGTCACGGATGCGGAGGCCAAAACAAGGCGGACCCATCGCGTCTTCTTCTTATAGCGCCAGGGATCAAGCTAGCCGGTTGATCCGGTGGCGGGCATCGTTCTCGCCGACTCCTTCTCAGCGGCCTAGCCGGTCACCAAGAGTCGGATGATCAATAGGCGGCGGGGAGGCGCGCCTCTCCCTTCGAGGAGGTGGTGGCAATGCATCATCGTCCCAGCGTTCGACTGCTCGAGGGTGGCCATCTTGGTCGCGCTCGATGGTGATGTGAGTCCGGCTGCGACTGGCAGCCGACTCCTTGTCTCGTCTATCGCGAGCGCCGCCAGTCGGCGTCCGGGAGGTCGCGCCATGCTCTTGGCGAGGGGGTGGGTTCTCAACCCGTTGCTGAAGCTCTTCAGCGCGACAGCCGGCTTCTTGCTGGGCAGCAGCCGCATCAATAAGCTGCTGCATGCGCTCCGTCATATAGCGACACTCGTCGCCCTCCAGACATGTAACACCCTCGATGCGACTATATCTCCCACGTGTCGAGGCACGACTTAGAGGCATAATCGCATTGAAGGCATATGTCGCAAGTTAGGCAATCTTCACAACATCCCATGTAATATAAATCATAAAGGGGAGATAACATAGTTGGCTTACACTCGCCACGTCAATCAAGTACATAAATAACATTACATCATTCAAACACTCATGGCCCAACTACGGCGCCAAAATAAAAGATAACCCAACATGTGACACGGTCCCGATCACCCCCAACTGGGCACCACTACTGATCATCAGGAAAGGAAACATAGTAACATTGAGAGTCTTCATCGAACTCCCACTTGAGCTTAAGCGCGTCACCTGGAGCAGAATCATCAGGCCCTGCATCTAGTGTAATAGTAATCTGTGAGCCACAAGGACTCAGCAATCTCGCACCCTCGCGATCAAGACTATTTAAGCTTATAGGTAAGGCAAGGTAAATATAGGCAGAGCTGCAGCAAGCGACTAGCAAATATGGTGGCTAACTTATTCGCAAAAGAGAGCGAGAAGAGGAGGCAAAGCGCGAGCGAGAAACTAGAGAACAACCTGCGCAAACATTACTCCAACACCGTGTCCACTTCCCGGACTCCGCCAAGAAGAGGCCATCACGGTAACACACTCAGTTGATTCATTTTAATTAAGTTAAGGTTCAAGTTATCTACAACCGGACATTAACAAATTCCCATCTGCCCATAACCGTAGGCACGGCTTTCGAAAGTTCAAATCCCTGCAGGGGAGTCCCAACTTAGCCCATGACAAGCTCTCACGGTCAACGAAGGAATAGACCTCCTCCCAAGACGTTCTGATCAGACTCGGTATCTCGGTTCTTCAAGACATTTTGACAGGTTAAAACAAGACCAGCAACACCGCCCGAATGTGCTGACAAATCCCGATAGGAGCTGCACATATCTCGTTCTCAGGGCACACTCAGATGAGACATCCTACGAGTAAAACCAACCCTCAAGTTGCCCCGAGGTGGCCCCGCGGTCTACTCGGTCGGACCAACACTCAGAGGAGCATTGGCCCAGGGGGGTTAAAATAAGATGACCCTCGGGCTCCGGAAACCCAAGGGAAAAAGAGGCTAGGTGGCAAATGGTAAAACCAAGGTTGGGCATTGCTGGAAAAGCTTTAATCAAGTCGAACTATCAAGGGGTTCCCATTATAACCCAACCGCGTAAGGAACGCAAAAATCCGGGAACATAACACCGATATGACGGAAACTAGGGCGGCAAGAGTGGAACAAAACACTAGGCGAGAGGCCGAGCCTTCCACCCTTTAACAAGTATATAGATGCATTAAGATAACATAGCAATATAATGATATCCCAACAAGTAAATAAATGTTCCAACAAAGAACGGCCTCCAATCTTCACCTGCAACTAACAACGCTATAAGAGGGGCTGAGCAAAGCGGTAACATAGCCAATCAACAGTTTGCTGGGACATCGTGGGTTAGAGGTTTGACATGGCAATTTGGGAGGCTTGAAAGCAAGTGGTAGGCATCGTAGCATTGGCATAGCAAAAGAGCGAGCAATCTAGCATAGCAAAGATAGTAGTGATTTCGAGGGTATGATCATCTTGCCTGCACAGTTGTCAGAGTTGACTGGATCCTCGAAAGCAAACTCAATGGGCTCCTCATTAGCAAACTCGTCTCCCGGCTCTACCCAAACAAGACAAACAAGCAACAAGGACACAATCAACCACGTGCAAGGATCAAACAATATGATGCAAGGATGGTATGCTATGCGGGATGCGATGCGGGATGCATATGCAAGATTTGACAAGGAATGCATGAACCTGGCCTCAACTTGGGAATCCAAGTGTGCCACTGGAAAGATGAGATGAAATCGCTTGAAAACGATATAAAGAACGCCGGAATCGGAGTTACGGTTTGGAAATGGCAAGCGATTCAAATATGACACCGGTCTGCGATTTACAGCAAGTAGCCATCTAAATGCAACAAGATGAACATACTACAGCACCCAAACATGACAACAAAATACATGGCAGGGATGCATACAAGATGCTTAACAAAAGTCTAGCACTGAGCTACGGACAATTTATCCATTAACAGGTTCAAACAAGCATGGCAAAAATGCAAATGGCAAACAGATCTCAGACTTGGTGAAATTAACACTTGTCTGGAATTTCAGATCAGGTAGCACTCTTCGGAGCAACAAAACTATATGCTACAGGACCTGAACATGGCAAAGTAAAGCATAGAATGGAGCTACTCAAAGAGCTTAACAGAATTCCCTTAGTGACCTTGAGCCAAAAGGGATCAGAAAATACAATTGCAAGCATGTGAACATGGCAAAAACATAATCAGTTTTCAGACTTAGTGAAAACTGGCACATGCTGAAACATAACTCAAGTAGGCATGTTTACGAGCTCGATGCACTCAATACGGAGCAAGTCATGATAAGCTAAGCATACACCTATCAAGAACACACAAAATGCAAGCTAGACATGGCAAGAACAATAACATAGCATGCACTGATCAACTACAACATCATTGGCAAAATTGCAAACAAGTTGACAATCTGCCCAGATTCACGAAGTAGCAAAAATAGAGCTCGATTGACTCAAGCTAGGGTGCTCCAAAATTGCAAAAAAAGACATGGATGGATAGATCACTACAAGATTAACAAAACATCCTTAATGATCATCCTCAAAAGAGGCACGGATCACTAGGAAACAACATGAACATATGACCATATGAGATAAACGGGTCAAGGACTTGGTGGAAATGCTAAGTCCCTGAAAACAAAATTAACAAGTGCACCACTTTGCAAGCTCGTGCTAGTCACCACACACATCACAAAAATACATGGGTTGCACCTCTGTAAAGATGACAAAACCCTTAACAAAACATATGTAGAGCTCATGGGCATAGCATGCACACAATAATCATGGCAAAAATGACAAAAAGCTAAATGGAGCAGAAGATCTGACAATTATCTCAAGTAGCCCTCTTCTAACAGCATTTCGAGCATCAAGATGAACTCAAATGAAAATGATGCAATGGAATGAAATGATGTACTCTATGAGATGAACATTTTGATATGCTATATGCCCATATCGGAGCTACGGATGCAAATATATAGCATGATGAAGAAGGGCACATGGATTAGGGACTTAGGGAAAAAACGAGGTCAACCCTAATATTTCCGGATCTGGATCGGGGGCACGCAATCCGAGGTCGGCCAGAGCGTGCTGGCTGGAGTTGAAGGCGGGGACGGCGTCGAGGGAGGGGAGGAGGAGGCCGGCGCCGTGCGGCGGCGCGGTGGCGGCGAGGTCCGGCCGCGGTGGCGGTGACGTCGGGCGGCGGGGCGGCGCGCCGGAGATGGCGGGCGGCGGCGCCGGACTTGGAGGAGCCGGCCGGCTCGGGCAATGAGGGAGGCGGGCGGCGCTGCGCTCCGGGTCGGGGAGGGCCTCCAGCGGGCCGCGGCGGGCTTCGGCGACGCCGGTGGAGAGAGAGGGAGGTGGCGTATGGGAGGCTGCCACATGGCGGCAGACACGTCAGCGGACACGTCCGTTTGTGGAGGGGAAACGTCCGGCGGCGCGACGGGAAGGTTAGGGTAGGGTTTGATCCGGAAATTTCGGGGAAGATGCTATTTTATAGGTAGAGGGAGCTAGGAGAGTCCAAACGAGGTGCGGTTTTCGGCCACGCGATCGTGATCGAACGCTCTAGATGATGGAGCAGAGTTAGGTGAGTTTTGGGCCAAATTGGAGGGACGTTGGGCTGCAACACACATGAGGCCTTTTCGGTCCCTCGGTTAACCGTTGGAGTATCAAACGAAGTCCAAATGATACGAAACTTGACAGGCGGTCTACCGGTAGTAAACCAAGGCCGCTTGGCAAGTTTCGGTCCAATCGGGAAATGTTTAATCCCCACAAGTGAAAGAAAGGTAGAAATGTCCACCGGAGGAGAACGAAGCGCTGGAATGCAAAACGGACAACGGGGAAAATGCTCGAATGCATGAGATGGACACGTATGCAAATGCAATGCACATGATGACATGATATGAGATGCATGACAATGACAAAAACACACGGAGACAAAGACCCGAACCCGAGAAAATAAAATAACTTAACGCCGAAAATGGCAAGAGTTGGAGTACAAATTGGGAAAGTTACATCCGGGGTGTTACAAGACATGCTGGCGACGGCTCTGCCTCGCTGCCTGACTGTGCCGGCTCGGCTGGGCCCAGCAGCAATCGGCGTGCTGCCGACAGCGCGATCGACCTCGCGCTGGAAGGCTTTGGAGAGGCGGCGCATGGTAGCCAACTTCTTGGCGTTCTCCACAAGTGAGACCCGGCAGGCTTCCAGCGTCTCGGCGTCCGCATCCGCAGCAATGGGCGTGGACAGATCCCGCATTACCGCCTGCAATGGGTCCTGGCCGGCTCCTCCGGAGCCCCCATTGTGGCTGATGACAAGCACATCCGCAACGGTGCTGCCGCCACTCTCCGCGCGTGGGAGCGGATCATCGATGACCACCATGTTGGTGGGGAAAGCGTCGAGGGAGGTCGTGTCGGAGTCGACAAGCATCAGGTCAGTGGAGCCGATCGACTCCAAGTCGAAGGCCGGCTCGTTGGCGATGTGGAGCTGGTCAAGGAGGTTGATGAGGCGGCTCTCGAGGCCATCGGTGCATGCGTCGAACACAGGCTCGTCGGAAAGGCGGACCTCGCCAACAAGGTCGGCGAGGCAGCTTGCTGCGCATGCGACCTCCGCGTCGTGCAGCGCATCGGTGCAAACGCCGTCTGGCATGCCAGGCTGGCTATGCTCGCTGGGGAGCAAGAGGGTTCCCGTCCAGAACAGATCTCCGAACGACGATGCACCTAGCCCCATGGTGGGTGCCAAATGTCGGGGGTGTCGTGCGACATATGCTAAAGGATGGCTTATCATGGAGGGGGCTAATAAGACGTCGTCGGTGCCAGGGAATGGGATGAGGCGAAGACATGCACACTGGCGAATCTTACCCAGGTTCGGGGCTCCCCTAGGGGATAACACCCCTAGTCCTGATCTGCGGGGTCTCCGCATGATCACTCACTCAACAAGGGTGGCTACAAGGTGCTCCTTGAGCTGTTTTTCTAGAGGAGGAAGAAGAACAAGGCTAGCCCTAACTCCCTCTCTATGTGTGTGTTTCTCTAAGAATCTGAACCCTTTGCATGGGTGCCCTGGGGGGTTTGTATAGGCCTACCCCCCAGGGATACAATGGTAATCCGGCCGGGTGTAGGCCCAGGCCGTTAGTGTCTCTTGTGGCCGGATTCTCCGCTGGTAGCTGGGGCCCGCCGACTAGTGGGCCTCGCTGTTTGTCTTGTACTTGGCCGACAGGCCATGCCCACCGCTTGCGGGCCTTGCTGGCGGCTCATCACTATAGCCGTGCTTCTAATGACGCTTGCTTTGTTGGGGAGGCGTGGCTACAGTCCCGCCGCCTGGCGGTCGTTTACTATAGCCATTCCCTATTTCTCCCGGCTGATGGTGCACAAACTCTTAAAAGGGGGAGGGCCGCCTGCTGGGAGTCGACCTCCCCCCAAGCCGGTTGGCCAAGCTTGTCGTCTTCTGGTTTTCCACAAGACGGTAGGGCCCACCGCTTGCGGGTCATACCGACAGCCCGTCGTGGGAGCTGGGACCCTTCGGTCTTGGGCGATGTCATGGGCGGAGGGGCTACAGTGCCGCACCATGCGGAAGATCACCAGCCGGTATGATGCACTATATCCATGACCCGCCCTAGATTCAAGGGTGGCAGGCTTCTCTGTAGCCATGCCTCGTCTCATCGCATTCATGGTGGCTCAAACTTTGAGGGTGTTTGGGGCCGCCTGCTAGAAGACGGCCCCTCTGGGGGCCGCCTGCTTGGAGTCGGCCCCTCTTGCAGCCGGCCACTTGGACCAGCCGGCCACAAGAAGGCGGCGACCAATCTCTGAGGCTTGAGGGGTGCGGTCGGCCCCAATGTCTTGAAATGTCATGGGGGCGGATGAGGCTACCCATGGACAATAACTCCGGCAGTATTTGATACTGGTTCTGTTGCTCATATTTGCAACTCGAAACAGGGGCTACGGATTAAGCGAAGATTGGCTAAGGACGAGGTGACAATGCGCGTCGGGAATGGTTCCAAGGTCGATGTGATCTCCGTCGGCACACTACCTCTACATCTACCTTCGAGATTAGTTTTAGACCTGAATAATTGTTATTTGGTGCCGGCGTTGAGCATGAACATTATATCTGGATCTTGTTTGATGCGAGACAGTTTTTCATTTAAATCAGAGAATAATGGTTGTTCTATTTATATGAGTAATATCTTTTATGGTCATGCACCCTTGAAGAGTGGTCTATTTTTGTTGAATCTCGATCGTGGTGATACACATATTCATAATATTGATGCCAAAAGATGCAAAGTTGATAATGATAGTGCAACATATTTGTGGCACTGCCGTTTAGGACATATTGGTGTAAAGCGCATGAAGAAACTCCATGTGGATGGACTTTCGGAATCACTTGATTATGAATCATTTGATGCTTGCAAACCATGCCTCATGGGCAAGATGACAAAAACTCTGTTCTATGGAACAATGGAGCGAGCCACTAACTTATTGGAGATAATACATACCGATGTATGCGGTCCGATGAGTGTTGAGGCTCGTGGCGGGGATCATTATTTTCTGACCTTCATAGATGATTTGAGCATATATGGGTATATCTAGCTACTTAATGAAACACAAGTCTGAAATATTTAAAAAGTTCAAAGAATCTCAGAATGAAGTGGAGAATCATCGTAACAAGAAAATAAAGTTTCTACGATCTGATCGCGAAGGAGAATATTTGAGTTACGAGTTTGGCCTTCATTAAAACAATGTGGAATAGTTTCACAACTCACACCACCTGGAAAAATCACAACGTAATGGTGTGTCCGAACGTCATAACCGTACTTTATTAGATATGGTGCGACCTATGATGTCTCTTACCGATTTACCGCTATCGTTTTGGGGTTATGCATTAGAGACAATTGCATTCACGTTAAATAGGGCACCATCTAAATCCATTGAGACGACACCGTATGAACTATGGTTTGGCAAGAAACCTAAGCTGTGGTTTCTTAAAGTTTGGGGTTGCGATGCTTATGTGAAAAAGCTTCACCTGATAATCTCGAACCCAAAATCGAAGAAGTGCGTCTTCATAGGATACCCAAAAGAAACTGTTGGGTACACCTTCTATCATAGATCCGAAGGCAAGATCTTTGTTGCTAAGAATGGATCCTTTCTAGAGAAGGAGTTTCTCTCGAAAGAAGTGAGTGGGAGGAAAGTAGAACTTGATGAGGTAATTGTACCTTCTCTCAAATTGGAAAGTAGCTCATCACAGAAATTAGTTCCTGTGATGCCTACACCAACTAGTGAGGAAGCTAATGATAATGATCATGAAACTTCGGATCAAGTTACTACCGAACCTCGTAGGTCAACCAGAGCATGTTCCACACTAGAGTGGTACGGTAATCATGTTCTGGAAATCATGTTACTAGACCATGACGAACCTACGAACTATGAGGAAGCGATGATGAGCCCAGATTCCACGAAATGGCTTGTGGCCATGAAATCTGAGATGGGATCCATGTATCAGAACAAAGTATGGACTTTGGTTGACTTCAAGAAGAATATTGACGCTGACGGTAATGTTACTATCTACAAAGCTCGACTTGTTGCAAAAGGTTTTTGACAAGTTCAAGGAGTTGACTATGATGAGACCTTCTCACCCGTAGCAATGCTTAAGTCTGCCTAAATCATGATAGCAATTACCGTAGTTTATGATTATGAAATATGGCAAATGGATGTCAAAACTGCATTCCTTAATGGATTTCTTAAAGAAGAGTTGTATATGATGCAACTAGAAGGTTTTGTCGATCCTAAAGGTGATAACGAAGTGTGCAAGTTCCAGCGATCCATTTATGGACTGGTGCAAGCATCTCAGAGTTGGAATATACATTTTGATAGTGTGATCAAAGCATATGGTTTGATACAGACTTTTGGAGAAGCCTGTATTTAAAAGAAAGTGAGTGGGAGATCTCTAGCATTTCTAATATTACGTTTGGATGACATATTGTTTATTGGAAATGAAATAGAATTTACGGATAGCATAAAAGGATACTTTAATAAGAGTTTTTCAATGAAAGACCTCAGTGAAGCTGCTTATATATTGGGCATCAAGATCTATAGAGATAGATCAAGATGCTTAATTGGACTTTCACAAAGCACATGCCTTGATAAAGTTTTGAAGAATTTCAAACTAGATCAGTCAAAGAAAGGGTTCTTGCCTGTGTTACAAGGTGTGAAGTTGAGTCAGACTCAATGCCCGACCACTGGAGAAGATAAGAGAAAATGGAAGTCATTCCCTATGCCTCGGCCATAGGTTCTATCATGTATGCAATGTATTGTACTAGACCTGATGAGTGCCTTGCTATAAGTTTAGCAGGGAGGTGCCAAAGTAATCTAGGAGTGGACCACTGGACAGCGGTCAAGAACATCCTAAAGTACCTGAAAGGACTAAGGATACGTTTCTCATTTATGGAGGTGAAAAAGAGCTCATCGTAAATGGTTACGTCGATGCAAGTTTTGACACTGATCCGGATGACTCTAAGTCACAAACCGGATACGTATTTATATTGAATGGTGGAGCTGTCAGTTGGTGCAGTTCCAAGCAAAGCGTCATGGCGGGATCTACATGTGAAGCAAAGTACTTAGCTGCTTCAGAAGCAACAAATGAAGGAGTCTGGATGAAGGAGTTCATATCTCATCTAGGTGTAATACCTAGTGCATCGGATCCAATGAAAATCTTCTATGACAATACTGGAGCAATTGCCTTGGCAAAGGAATCTAGATTTCACAAAAGAACCAAACACATCAAGAGATGCTTCAACTCCATCCATGATCAAGTCAAGGAGGGAGACATATAGATTTTCAAAATACATACGAATCTGAATCTGGCAGACCCATTTACTAAGCCTCTTCCACGAGCAAAACATGATCCGCACAAAGACTCCATGGGTGTTAGAATCATGACAAGGCAATCTAGATTATTGACTCTAGTGCAAGTGGGAGACTGAAGGAAATATGCCCTAGAGGCAATAATAAAGTTGTTATTTATATTTCCTTATATCATGATAAATGTTTATTTTTCATGCTAGAATTGTATTAACTGTAAACTTGATACATGTGTGGATACATAGACAAAACATAGTGTCCCTAGTAAGCCTCTACAAGACTAGCTCATTAATCAAAGATGGTTAGGTTTCCTAACCATAACATGTGTTGTCATTTGATTAACGGTATCACATCATTAGGAGAATGATGTGATGGACAAGACTCATCCGTTAACTTAGCATGTTGATCGTTCAGTTTTATTGCTATTGCTTTCTTCATGACTTATACATATTCATTTGACTATGAGATTATGCAACTCCTGAATACCGGAGGAATACCTTGTGTGCTATCAAATGTCACAACATAACTAGGTGATTATAAAGATGCTCTACAGGTATCTTCGAAGGTGTTTGTTGGGTTGGCATAGATCGAGATTAGGATTTGTCACTCTGAGTATCGGAGAGGTATCTCTAGGCCCTCTCGGTAATGCACATCATGATAAGCCTTGCAAGCAATGTGACTAATGAGTTAGTTACGGGATAATGCATTACGGAGAGTAAAGAGACTTGACGGTAATGAGATTGAGCTAGGTATGAAGATACCGACGATCGAATCTCGGGCAAGTAACATACAGATAACAAAGGGATAACGTATGTTGTCATTGCAGTTCGACCGATAAATATCTTCGTAGAATATGTGGGAGACACTATGAGCATCCAGGTTCCGCTATTGGTTATTGACCGGAGAGGTGTCTCGGTCGTGTCTACATAGTTCTCGAACCCGTAGGGTCCGCACGCTTAACGTTCAATGACGATTTGTATTTATGAGTTATGTGATTTGGTGACCGAATGTTGTTCGGAGTCCCGGATGAGATCACGGACATGATGAGGAGTCTCAAAATGGTCGAGAGGTAAGTATTGATATATTGGATGATAGTATTCGGACACCGGAAGTGTTCCGGGATGTATCGAGTACATATCGGAGTACGGGGGGTACCGGAACCCCCCGGGGGAAGATATGGGCCATATGGGCCATAGGAGGGAGGAACACCACCCACATAGGGGTGGCATGCACCCCACAGGTAAGGAGGCCGAACAAGACTAGGAGAGGGGGCACCCCCTTTCCTTCTCCCCCTCTCTCTCCTCCCCCCTTTCCCCCTCCGGTAAAAGGAAAGGGGGGGGCGAATCCAACTAGGAGCCCAAGTAGGATTCCTCCTACTTGGGCGTGCCTAGGGTCGGCCTCCTCCCCCTCCCTCCTTTATATACGTGGGGGGCACCTACAACACACATCAATTGTTCCAAGCCGTGTGCGGCGCCCCCCTCCATAGTTTACACCTCTGGTCATATTCACGTAGTGCTTAGGCGAAGCCTGCGCGGATCACTTCACCATCACCGTCACCACGCCATCATGCTGACAGAACTCTCCCTCGGCACTTTGCTAGATCAAGAGTTTGAGGGACGTCATCGAGTTGAACGTGTGCAGAACTCGGAGGTGTCGGACGTTCGGTGCTTGATCGGTTGGAACGAGAAGAAGTTCGACTACATCAACCGCGTTAACAAAGGCTTCCGCTTTCGGTCTACGAGGGTAAGTGGATACACTCTCCCCTTCTCGTTGCTATGCATCTCCTAGATAGATCTTGTGTGAGCGTAGGAAATTTTTGAAATTGCATGCTACATTCCCCAACACAAACTTCTTCTCGTTCCGACCGATCAAGTATCGAACGTACGGCACCTCCGAGTTCTGCACACGTTCAGCTCGATGACGTCCCTCAAACTCTTGATCCAGCAAAGTGACTAGCAAGTAGATGAGTTCCGTCAGCACGACGGCGTGGTGACGGTGATGGTGAAGTGATCCGTGCAGGGCTTCGCCTAAGTATCATGAGAATATGATCGAGGGTGTAATCTGTGGAGGGGTGCGCCGCACACGGCTAACAGATGTTGTTGTTTGTTGTAGGCGCATCCCTCCCCACATATATATAGGTGGTAGGGAGATGTTGCAGCCAAGGGGGGCACCCCAAGTAAGCCGAATCCTACTTGGGGTTCCTCTCCAATTCGGGCCCCCTTCCTTATTAACTGGAGGGGAAAGGAAAGAGAGAGGGGAGGGAAGGAAGGGGGAGGCCGAATCCTCCCCTTTCCTTCTCCCTTCCCCTCTTTCCTTCTCCTCCTATTTCGGCCTATATGGGGGCGCACCAGCCCCTTGTGGGCTGGTCTCTCCCTCTCTTGGCCCATAAGGCCCATATCTTTGTCGGGGGTGCCCGGAGCCCCTTCCGGTGACCCGATATGTGCCCGATACCCTCCGGAACACTTCCGGTGTCTGAATACTATCATCATATATATCAATACTTACCTCTCGACCATTTAGAGACTCCTCATCATGTCCGTGATCTCATCCGGGACTCCGAACAACATTCGGTCACCAAATGACATAACTCATATAATACAAAATCGTCATCGAACATTAAGCTTGCGGACCCTACAGGTTCGAGAACTATGTAGACATGACCGAGACACCTATCCGGTCAATAACCAACATCGGAACCTGGATGCTCATATTGGCTCCTACATATTCTACGAAGATCTTTATCAGTAGAACCATTATGACAACATACGTTATCCCTTTGTCATCGGTATGTTACTTGCCCGAGATTCGATCGCCGGTATCTTCATACCTAGTTCAATCTCGTTACCAGGAAGTCTCTTTACTCGTTCCATAATACATCATCCCGCAACTAACTCATTAGTCACTTTGCTTGCAAGGATTCTTATGGTGTGCATTACCGAGAGGGCCCAGAGATACCTCTCCGATACTCGGAGTGACAAATCCTAATCTCGATCTATGCCAACCCAACAAACACCTTGGAGATACTTGTAGAGCATCTTTATATCACCCAGATATGTTGTGACGTTTGATAGCACATAAAGTATTCCTTCGGTGTCCGGGAGTTGCATAATCTCATAGTCAAAGGAATATGTATATGACATGAAGAAAGCAATAGCAATAAAACTAACAGAGGGGGAAAGGATGAAGGAGAGAGAGGGGGAGAAGGAAAGGGGGGCGCCGCGCCCTCTCCTAGTCCTATTCGGCCTCCTTCCCTGTGGGGGCGCACCACCCCTATGTGGGCTGGTGTGCCTCCCTCATGTGGCCCATATCTTTCCCCGGAGGGTTGCGGTAACCCCCCCTGGTACTCCGATATGTACCCGATACATCCCGAAACACATTTGGTGTCTGAATACTATCATCCAATATATGAATTGTTTACCTCTCGACCATTTCGAGACTCCTCGTCATGTCCGTGATCTCATCCGGGACTCCAAACAACATTCGGTCACCAAATCACAAAACTCATATAATACAAATCGTCATCGAACGTTAAGCGTGTGGACCCTACGGGTTCGAGAACTATGTAGACATGACCGAGACACCTCTCCGGTCAATAACCAATAGCGGAACCTGGATGCTCATATTGGCTCCCACATATTCTACGAAGATCTTTATTGGTCGAACTACAATGACAACATATGTTATTCCCTTTGTCATCGGTATGTTACTTGCCCGAGATTCGATCGTCGGTATCTTCATACCTAGTTCAATATCGTTACCGGAAAGTCTCTTTACTCGTTCCGTAATGCATCATCCTGTACCTAACTCATTAGTCACATTTCTTGCAAGGCTTATCATGATGTGCATTACCGAGAGGGCCCAGAGATACCTCTCCGATACTCGGAGTGACAAATCCTAATCTCGATCTATGTCAACCCAACAAACACCTTCGGAGATACCTGTAGAGCATCTTTATAATCACCAAGTTATGTTGTGATATTTAATAGCACATAAGGTATTCCTCCGGTATTCGGGAGTTGCATAATCTCATAGTCAAAGCAATATGTATAAGTCATGAAGAAAGCAATAGCAATAAAACTGAATGATCAACATGCTAAGTTAACGGATGGGTCTTGTCCATTACATCATTCTCCTAATGATGTGATCCCGTTCATCAAATGACAACACATGTCTATGGTTAGGAAAATTGACCATCTTTGATTAACGAGCTAGTCTAATAGAGGCTTACTAGGGACACAGTGTTTTGTCTATGTATGCACACATGTATCAAGTTTCCGATTAATACAATTCTAGGATGAATAATAAACACTAGCAAAAGGGCACGTGCGTTGCAACGGAAGAAAAATATATCACATTCTCTTCTAATCTAGAAAAGGTGGTATACAATTTAGGAATCTGTTCCACAATTCCAGATCGTCTATTTCAACACGCCTTGCATGTAGATTTAAAAAGTACATACAAATAGGCTAGCGATAATCCATTTTATTCGTGACATGCGCGGAATAATGTGTTATTGTGGGTAAAGGAAAACGACAAGAATATACGATGATACATTAGCACACTATACAGAGACATGCATGCATCATGGACGGTTTTCGGTTCAAGCATCACCAACTTATGGCATGTTCAACAATATTTAATGTTGAAGTTATTTAAAAATCCATAATTATTTCTAATCAAATAATTTCTCCACCATATAAAATCTAAAATAAGTATTTTAAACTTCCACTTTGAAAGATTAGACTAAAGCATTAAGTATATGCAAGTCACCTTAAATTCAACCAGAATATTGTTTTCAAAGTCAAGTGATTTTATTATTTTTAGAACAATAGTAGCTTAATTTTGAGTTAAAATAAGTAGGATGTTTTTTTTAGTATTTATAAGAGGATTCGTGTACTGCTGGCTGCTGCTGATTTACAAGGCGATCACTGATGGGATCGATGTACATATCTGTAGTTAATCTATATTAGCGCCCACACACACATGTATCTTGGGTGTTTCCTCACGGCACCATACCTGGTGGAGATAGACTTGGACCGCGTTGAGGTAGAGCATCGTCGCCATCAAAGATAGATGGCAATCAGAGAGGTGAAATTACATATGTCTGGGAGAAAGACCTCCATTGTAGAGTGAAATCTTCTTTTGTTTTTCTCTTATCGTAAAAAACAGTGGGGAATGCTCACAATCACACAAAAGAGCAAAACCATATTGCACTAGTAGACTGCCCGTGCGTTGCTACGGGCTTTTGAAATATTTTGTTGGTGTTATATAAAGTTAATGCATGTTAAATTTCACATGTAAAGACAATATAGCACGGACACAAGTGCATAATAATTGAAGTCCACTTCACTTACAATAATTGATAACAAAAATGCAAATTGATGATGTATACATATAGAGCAATGATCCAATTAAAAATCCATTATAAATTATTAAGATCTACTACTTGATGCGCTTAAGAAATTCTCGCCCAATGGAAAAGATTCTTTAGCTTCATTCGCACCATGTTTTAGAAAATATAATAAAAACTACTTCCTCAATTCATACTCATCCCACACAAGCAAAAAAATGTAGTTAGCACGAGTACTTCACATCCAAGGTCTTCAAACATTTAACAGACAATATGCATCGCGCAAAGCGGCTTAACCGGTTCTTTACTGTTCCACCAGAGCATAAAATGAAAACCAAAATAGCGAGGCACATCCCCACAATTTCCAAAATTAATATTATATTATATATAGTGATGACAAAAATAAATGTTTGTATTCCGAATTTGTTACCCGCCTATGCTCATTGGAATACCATACAGATATAAACATTGTTGTTCAGATATATCGGAATCCCAATCGGCTTGCTTTATTTCAAGTGCTTCTGTATGTATGGTACGGGCTACAATATGTATAAATGAATCAAACAAATGATTAAGTTCAGCCGTGTTTGCTTTATTTTGAGTGCTTCTTTATGTATGATACAAGCTATAGTGCATATAAATAAATCAAATAAATGATTAAGGCCGTTTCCAAGGTTGAAATTCATTTCCCTTACATCCGGGCGTGTTTGAGCATCAAACAAGCCCCTAACAGGCTATCCAAAATCCAACCATCTGGACAGTCCATCCACCCCCAAATCCAGCCCATGGGGGGGACATATGGTTGTCAGCACTATCTGTCATGTTATCTTAAACACACGGTCCAAAGTCCCAACAAAAAATTCCACCCCATGACGCACCCTTCCCTTTTCCTGCAGGACCCTCCCTTCCTGCTTGATTTCTTGCTGTAGCAGGACATTTCTCACTGGAGCACTCTCCTTCAAAGGCAGATGACACCGGCATCACCATCGCAATGACACCTCTCTCCTTCGCACCATACTTCCCGACGGACTGCTAATAAAGAGTCCACCACCAACCGCCCTACTCTCTGCCCTAATCCTCCCTCCCCGTGCTCACGCCGATCCAACCGCCAGCAAAGGGGGCGAGGCATGCGCCGCCCATGACACCCCGAGCCAAGGAGGATCCGACTCTCCTGATTCATTGCCATGTTGTAACACAGAAATGAATGTCGTGTATTACGATGAAACAAAAATATGATATAGCTGTTGGCATGCAACTGATACACCCCCGTGTCCATTATTAACTCTTGAAACAACCCCCCAATGCATATACCCTTTCATCCTAACCAAAAAAATGTATGACTTAATGAAAAAATACGAACCGCTCACTCATGCAATTTGCTGCAATGCCATCTCTAATTAAGTGCACTTTGCCATATTTTCTAAGATATGGAAATTATTCCGCTCAGACAGCCATAACTGAACATATCAACCCAAATAACCATCACCCACTCTTAAACCTCACTTTTATAATAAAATCCACTAACTCGTGCTCAAATTGAACCAGTAATCGACGCCGCCTTGGCAGGCCATCAACAAAGGACAAGGGCGGAAATGACCTTCCTATCTTAGTGCTAGTACCACCTGCTTATATACTGGACCCACCCTTCATGCCGGGCTCTACCACAATGGCAGCACATAAAATATATCAGAATAATGTACCACCATTTATGTTCTTCAAGCATGGCGGTGCGAGCTTTTCAATGGAGCCAGACACGGTGATAAGGATACTAACAGCTTAATAGACGGGAAGGAACATAACCTCTAAGAGAGTGAGTAGACAATTCAACCTTGGTAACACACACATTTATTGAGACACTTCCTCTAAGTTGAATGACTCCTTATCCACCTTCACCCTGTAGGAAGGCTCTTCTTCTAGTAAAGTGGGCAGAGATCATGCAGCATGAAAAATTGGAAAACACACATTTGACAGTTCTGATTGCATTCACCAATCTTATCTGACTCTCATGTGGATCTGTGATTGCATTCACCTTATCTTCGACTCTAATGTGGTCTATGTTTTCGGTTTCACTTCCGTTGAGACGGACTCCACCTGTAGCTTACACATTATTCTCCGCTATAAGGTCCACTTTCTATTTAAGGATTTTTTAATAGGAATTTAAATCATCAGCACTTAGAGCTTTGGCATCACAAGATTCATATGGATTTCATTCCTATCAGTTTTGAAAATATAAATCAACAAGGTCAATGATATCACAGTAAAAGAAATGTGTTTGTCTATCCACACTTCATTGCACCCATATTGAAGGATACAACTGAACTGAAAAAAATAGTCGTGTGAGGCATAGGCTATCACTAATTAATTACATGCAAACAAAATTGCTGATAATATAATCTTGTTTCAGTGAATCCATATGGACATTTTTTTGTTAGGAAAACACAACTCATAAGATCTAAAAAAGGTTGCTATAGGGAAAGCGTAGAGAACTGGACATTAAGCAATGCAGCATCCTGGTTGCCTTGCCTTTTTTTAAATGACATACCTTGCCTTCATCCATTTCTTATATTGGAATGCCTTGCCTTTGTCCGTTCCCATAATGCTTATCGAGACGGATGTGCCTACGCCCAGTTACTGTTATTGCATTACATCTTCACACCTCTAAAAATGCACAGTTATCCAGTACAAAGGAACAACAAAGAAATTGTAAAACTATTTGCTCTTGCGTCAGTGTAGCTCTGCCACAAGATCGGCTGACCTAGATGTAGTGGATCACATGGTCGGATGAGCTGGACACAGTGGAGCTGGACTGCACAATTTCTGTTCATGAGCAATAAAAGAAATTACCCTTCCGACAAACAATTTGGAAAATGTACAACCTTATCAGTTCAACAAGATTTCAGGTGCTAATCAAATCAGATACACACAACAAACGAAACACACTTTTCCTTACTGTTGAGCATTTTGTTACAAATTCTTCAATTGAAACGCTAAGCAAGGTTGACTTTTACTCAATGTAAATCCTAAACAAGAACTTACATTTTTCTTATAACCATCAGAATATCGAAGAACAATTGGTTGAAGGAATATATATCCACAAATTAAAACAGAATCTAAGTTAATGGGTTCGAAACAGGAGGTACACCCAAAAGTAAGTGTAAATGGCCTTCACTTCAAAAACAGGAGGTACATCCAAAAGTAAGTGTAAATGGCTTTCAAACAAGTGCTTGCAAACACAAACATTCATAAAAAAATCTTTTTTAGGAAAAACATATTTAATCTACTAAATACGTGCAACGGTGCAAGGGGAACTTACTTTCTTATTTTCTTCTAAGGCCCTTATTTGCTTCAAATAAGATTCGTTCGGCAAAATTATCAGTGTACTATTTGGAATAGTCAATTTTATATATGAACAAACATCTGTGAGAAGGTCTGCACATGCTTCAAACAAACTTGGTGGATGTCTCACCTCCAAACAAACTTGATGGATGTCTCACCTCGAAACATACTTGGCTGATGTCCCACCTGTAACGTAGCTACATCTATGCGCAGCCAAAGTAGGAACATTACGCAAAAGTATGAACATCAACCAAAAACTTGATGCGTTCTAGCGGACAGAACATTGCCTATTTGAATGCTCGGATGATAGCTGAACCACCTTAATGTCTTCTACTTCAGACCATAGCATACAATTAGTGGTCTACACTTCTACTTCAGACCATAGCATAGATGTCACTTCTACTGCTCCCACGAAATGGCACGAGATGATTGTGCCATTTCTCATTACTGGAATATAAGCTGACTAACTGCTATTGAGTAAGATATATGTAGCACGTAGCAAACACCCTATAATGTACATTCCTTCTTTATATCATCACACTACAAAAATATCAGTGCACAACAAATAGAAATCTATGTAAAATTGGATGGCGTCCACAACTATTCTTGTAACTTAACAATAAAGTATGTGACATATCATGTTATATATTTTCTTCAAGCCCACAGAATATGTTGTATATTGTCCAAAATATTCCGTAGGGATATTTCCTATCTGAAAAGTGCTAAAAAATATCTTTGTTCTGTTGAAATAACTACTAATGACATGAATCAAGAGGTCGTCAAAATTATGAATGAACGTCTCCGAAAATAAAATTTCATCGGATAGTACATCAGAAAATGTTGCTTTCAAATATATATTGTGTTCTAGCTAGCATATGAATCTTCATGTTCATTAGGAGGTCACAAATCAGGGGTGAAAAATATGTTGGATGAGAAAGGATGGTGCACGTTTTTTAAAAGCTAAAAAGATGTCTCACCATGTGTTGGATGCTTCAATGCAGTGCGGAACTTGCACGGGAGAAGAACATTACCGGCGGCTAGCCTCGATCTCGCTCGGCCATGTAGGACAAGTCTGAGCCAATGAACCACGTAAAGAATCAAGACGATGACGTTTCGGCCCAAAGCAAAAACAGAGTGGGGGCAAAAGACTCATGGAGAAGATGTTGATACAACAGAAGTACAGAACCTCCATCCACGACTCCCTTTTCTCCCTGCTGTTCTCCAGCCTCCTGCACAACAATACGGAGAACAAACACCAGTCAAGACTAACAAACACGGTATATCAGAGTCGTGGACATTGGAGGGGAGGCAGCTAAAGGTATGCATGACTCAAACACGGATCTGCTGAAGCACGGGCATGGGAGCGACAGGGCGGCGCCGCGATCCACGCCGTTGGAGCCTCGCATAGAGAGCGTGTCGGGCACCATGAGGAGCGGCAGTGCCACTGGCGCCATTAGCAATGCCACCAGGATCGCCATGGACGGCTTTCCCCGCCTCCCGACCCGCCCCGTCATCCTATTTGCCATGTAGTTTATGAGCTAAAACTAAGCATTTACTAAACTGAGGTAAAAAAGCATCGAGCATCGTCAGCTATAAAACAAACTACATTTTCCTAATAATTAAGATGGCACAGGCATGAAATACCCATTGAACCAGTCATGAGAAATCTGAACCTTCGTCGGGTTGCCGTTGTGTAAATAGGAGGCATTTTTGTCTATGTAACCTTGAGAGCACAGCACCGAGCATGAGAAATCTGAACCTTCCTCAAGTTTCCTTTGTGTAAACGGGAAAATTGAAATCCTTTGCCACACATCTGAACCTTCAGAGAAGCTGCTATCAGGGTTACATAGAGGCAACAAAAACTACTCTCAAAATTTTATTGATAGGCACAGATATTGGTCCTGAGAACAAAATAGACAGTCATGTTATTATTTGACAAAAGAATCTGGCATATTTACCTCAGTTTAATTAAGCTTCCGGAGACTAACAAATTATGTAGCCATCATTCCAAAAGCTTCGCCGGCATCAAAAGTTGGAGCACCCTGCTGAAAGGGATAAGGTAATCTTATCATGTCATTGTAGTAGAAGAAACAGAGACGCTCATATTACTAAATAGCAAGGTTGGTGCAAATGGAATAAGCACAGCAATGAAAAACTGCAGCAGTGGTCGAGAATACCTAGCGCGGCAGTCGCCTGAGTACAGTGGCTTGCCATCTGGGCAGCCATTCTAAGGATGAAGGCGTTGGGCACAAACTTAAAAATGACTCCATGATAAGATAACATAAACCTGTTGCCTGAGGATGAAGCTATCTTACTTGGATTGCCCTAGCTTCAAGTATCCCTGCAATGCAAGCTCACATAAAACACTCAAAATCTTTTGGTCAAAATCCTAGTTCACAAGTGCTCTGCATATAAAATAAGTGCTACAAACTTTACACAGTGATGTGAGGTTGGGTTGGATGAAGTCAACTGTTTTGGGTAATCCACCTACTAAACAGATTCGGTCTTTTCAAATCCTCTATCAAAAACTGCATAATTTTGACTTGGACTCCAAACATAATGTGGAGATCAATCGCAAAAAAAAGGAGAGATACGTCCCATGCTTTCTATAGACTATCTATTTGCACTATTTTGATGTACGGTTTAAAAGTAGCAGTCCAATTTAGTTTCACAGTCCAAAAATTAATCTTTATGTGATTCTGTGTACAGTAACCTTGTATGCGGACTTAGACCATGTTACTGTTTGAATTAAACTATGCGTTCAACATGAAAGTTGTAGATATCTTTAGTGGTGAGTAGAGCTAAAAGTGCCATGGACAGACTCACTAAATATTAAAGAGACCAATTAGGCTAGTTTTCCCTAGGTTCTGAAACAGCTGCACGCACTCTAACCTTCTGCAGGTTTGGCTCTTGTGCAGATTACATTTAACTTTTATATTTAAAAAATATTAACAAATCAATATGTTAACCAATATCACCGTCAAATCATCAATGCCCTGCCTGAAGCTCCTATTGCAGTAGAAAAGGTCTACTGGAAACTGCTACTATCTTTGCTGATTTGAGGACACAACAAGTTACACTGGAAACTGCTACTATCTTTGCTGATTTGATTATCAACATGATTTCGTGATCATCGTCTCGCTGATCAGACCAATACTATGCTAATGCTCTGCTAAATTAACCACTAGCTAAAAGGAGAAAATACAGTTTTTTTAATCTAACAAACATGAAAATTCTCATAAGCATATACGTATAACTATGACAAGATAGCATTATTTTTTGTGGCAAAATTGGACCAAGTATTACCTTCAATCGGCCAGAAGAGGAACATTTGAATTTCCTTGAAAATTTACAATGGATAACCTGCAGCAAACTGACGGGGTGAGGGTAATTGGGAGAGAGATGCAGAGTTGGGGCTCGGCCAGAGGAGGTTAGTCTCCATCGGAATGGCAAGAGTGCAGTAAGCAAATCAGGAGGCTTTGGGATGAAGAAAACTCACCCCTTTGCGGTCGGTCGGATGGGGCGGAGCTCGCGCTTGGTGAAGACACGATCCCCGGCGGCGGCGACGGCGAGGAGGAGGCGGAGATGGCCGGCTCCAGAGGGCCGAACGGGATGTGCAGCTCGCTCCACCCAGGGAGGAAGGATACCTTCCTGGATCCATCCATCCATGCTTGCAGCTTAGACGACCGGCCGTGAGTGGATCTGCAGCCATGGTGGCTAGGGGAGAAGACTGCGGCCGCGGGCGCCGTCGCTTGGGAATGGAGGTGGAGGAGGAGGCATCGGCGGCGGCATAGGGCATGGATCGGCCGCGGAACAGGATGGATCGGCCACGGAGGGGGCGTAGGGCTGGATCGGGCGTGCGAAGGTCTGGTTGGCGGCGGAGACCGATCTGCTGTGGGAACGAGGGATCGATCCTAGGGTTTTTTTGGCACCGGTTTATTTCGCTGGAGGGTACCGAGTAAGCAAAGGTGGAAGGATGACGAAAATAAAACGGAGATGGAAGGATGACGAAAATAAACCAGCAAAAATAAACCGCGCGGACTATTCACAAACTGCTCATTAGGAGTAGAGATACCTGAGTGTCTGAATGTGACTACGAATTCACAAATCAGGGTGGGTGATCACGTAGGTTCTCGTTCACAAATCAGCATGCTGCGGAAAGCATAATGAGATATCCTGGAAGTAGGAAATATCCGACCAGCAAGGAGCAGTCATTATTTTGCTACTGGCCTTTGCACACATAACTGAAAGTGGGATCGGTATTACTTAAATGCTGAAAAGAATCTTCTGACAATAGCAGTCATCAAGGAAACATGAACAGTTTGTGCATAACTTGGCTATTAGCCTTGGCACAAATCAATTAAAAGTGTGATTAGTAAGACAATTACATTATAAAAAAACTCAAAGCTTTTACAAAATGATGGCAAAACTGCATACACAAAAGATAACTTTCATAACCAAATATACTATCTAATTGACTAAATTTCCTTTGCTTCCACGTCGTGGAAGTAGGGACGGATTTGTACGCATCTAGCCTGCAATCTGCACTTTGTGCAGCGCCATTGGCAGCGACACCAGAGCGAACCGCTTTGCGACTTCTCGTCGGCTCTCTTCTTCTATGTCCCAGCTCATGACGACTTGTAGAAGGAACGCTACATGCGTTTTCCACAACCTAGAATGAAAAATCTTGGTAGCAAAGGAAAATGTCGAGGAATGAGAAAGAGCAAATGTCTCTGTCTAAATAGCACAGTTAGTATTACAGCAAACAAACCTGCACCAACTGCCTTAACTGAACCTTGAAATCAAGACCTAGTTTAATCTGATCTGGCCAAAATAAGCAGTGAATTCATGGAACATATAGTCATTTTCTAAAAGGAAACATATAGTTAGATTGTCCACTCTAGATCAAAGACTGCAGTTTGAAGGGACTGTCCAATCTACATAAATCATGACCATGTTTTCTACATTTCCTAACTAAAACAACATTGTCTGAACATTGGCTTAGGCATACTGTAATACAAATTGCAAACTGCTGACAAGTGTTGACCTGTCGTTGGTTTTTGATGACCATATAAATTTACTTGGGTGAAAAGAAAATTTCAGTCATAGTGATAGCTCCAGCCAACAACCAAAAAAGTAGTCTCATTGGTTATAAACATCGAGCAGTCCAAAAAGTTGCCGGCTCCAGAGCAGTACGGAACATCATCATAATCAGATATATCCTGAGAATACTGAAAATGTACAGCCAGCAACATGAACAAAGATAACATGGCACACACTTGAATGATGGGGAAGAAACATGATGTGTTTCTTACAATGAAAAAAATAAGTTATCTCTTCAGTGGTGCAAACACATTATTGCCACAATGGGCATAGAAGTCGCTTTGCAGGCTAAAAGTACTACCTCCGTACCAAAATATAAGATATTTGGAAGGCCTGGTACGGAGGTAACACTATTTCTGTTGGTAATAGCACATAGAGCATAATATAGACAACTAAATGAAGTTAAAAATGGTATGTTTAATCATGTAATATCATGCATGTACACTGAAGAAAGGACAGTTGTCTTTGATAGAATTTCCAGTTCACCTGCACTGTGAAAGGACTGGAATCGCATATAAATGCCATTATCCAGTGAAGTAAGGTCTCAATGCCATTCTCCAGCATATGATTGATCACATCCTGGATGCTTTGCATCTACGGAAGAAGAAAATATGTCAACACAGCAAGATAAATAACATCTAAACGAAAGTAGTAGAGGATGCTCGGGCCGCTTTCAGATATGTTCTGTTCATTGTTTTTATCTTTGCAACCTGATGGGTCTTTTGGATTAATTGAGAAGCCCACTTGTGATGCCACTGGTATTTAGATTCTGAAGAAACTGTGGATAGCAAACTTAAGTGTGTTTCCCTTGCTTTTAGTAGTCCTCTCATCACCACCTGACGGCTGTTCGATTGCGCATTGACGAAGGCATGTATGCAGTTTCTCAATTTGGCGAAATAGATAATTTAACTAGGAATTTCTACCATGAATAACTACACAAAGTTTGCTCAGTTTCAGCAGCCGAGCAATGTCGGGTAGCCCATTCTCATCGCTGGAAACTATGGACATGAGAATATCTCCATGTTCATTTTCTCTATGGATGTAGTAACTAACCATCATTAGGTTACACGACAACCATGATTAGATGAAGTATGATATCCCCTTACGTGAAAGACAAAACCTTTATAAGTTGGAGTCTGGCTTGGACCTTATTTTCTTACTTATAATCTATTACTGTAACTTTTATAATGTAAAGCCTCTCTGTTTTGTCGACCAAAAATTGGGAAGCAAGAAACAGAATTATCTCTGTACTGAAAAGAACTACAAAATCTAAAAGGATTTACCTATTAGCGCTTGAAGTCGTCCAGGTAGATGACTATCAAGCATAACGCAGTATTCAGCAACCATCATTTCAAGGCGATTTACATACAATTGCATGTTCTACACGTTCGGAAGTAGTACCACTGTGCATGGAGCTCCCTGATGCAGCTGATATGGATGCATACCTGGAAAGAACACAAGGACAAAGTATACAGGGGATATTGCTTGACACCAGCTCATGTGCTTCACCAGCTAAGGCAAGACCTTGGGATTGGGCATGTCGTGCACTGTTCCAGAATCTTCATGATGCTAATGCTAGAACGGCCAATAGAACCTGATTGAGAAATCACCGTTTTCCTTCCTAGTCCTCTAGTGATGTTTGGTGGGGCAACCCATTGTTGCTGTAGGTACATTAGGTAAAGCCTGTACTCCTTTTTCTTCCATTATTATTCAGCTGCAGATGCAAATCATCTAATGGGTAAGATGTATTTTTTTTCTTTGCCATACCAAAAAAGGATGTAGTTACTTACCATCCTACCATCATTCCGTTACACAACAATCCTGATTAGGAGAAGTATGATATCCCCTTCTGTGAAAGACAAAATATTTAGAAGTAGTAGTCCCACTTGGACCATATTTTCTTGTTAAAAATCTATTAGTTCTTAAAATGTAAAACTTCTTTATTTTTCACATCCAAGTATTGGGAAGCACCAAACAATATTATGTTTGTACTGAAGAAAGAAGAACAAAACCTAAAAGGATTAAGTTATTGGTGCTTGAAGGTCATCCAGGTAGATGACTATAATTGTAACATTCAGCAACCATCATTCCAAGGCGATTTACTTCATACAATTCATCTACTACATGTGTGTTGCGTTTCCACATCAATATCACCTTTATTTGTAACTGGCATATTTATAGGACAGGTTCTGTAATACATAAAAACTCTAGGTCTAATACTACATTTTAAATTGTGAAGCAAAATTCAAGATTATCAGGCCCAATGGAATCTCATATGTCAATGAGTTACATCTAGTTGAACTGAACACACTTGCACACGGTTACAATATAATGACAACATGATAAAAAGGGGGCAGCCCCAGTGCATGTAGCTCCCACTTGCGCAGGGTCTGGGGAAGGGTCCGACCACTTTGGGTCTATTGTACGCAGCCTTTCCCTACATTTCTGCAAGAGGCTGTTTCCAGGACTTGAACCCATGACCTCATGGTCACAAGGCAGCAGCTTTACCACTGCGCCAAGGCTCCCCTTCATATAAAGGAAAGGGGAATATATTACTGTCACAGTAAGATTGGATAGGATCAAAGTATAATTTCCGTTGAAAAGCTCACTCTGATAAAAAAAGTGTACCAAATTGGGGAACTTTTAGGCAGTCAAATTTTTCTATGAAGTGGTACAGTAGAAAGAAGAATTTACCTAGGCAGAATCAAGCCGGCAGTTCGAAGAACATCACCTCGCCTCACAATAGGGTGGCGGCGATGTTCACCATTGGAACCAGGCGGATGGGTCCGACGGCAGATAGAGTGTGCCTAGAAGGAGTGGCTGGTGGCGAAGCCAGCGGGGTTGGGGAAACCAATGTCAAGGTGGAAGCAGCGGGGAGGAGCCCCGGAGGCGCCATGGTAGCAAGGTCGGGGAGCCGCCAATTGCCGCGACGTCGAGTGCCGCCGGCGGTAGAAGGCCGCGGGTCCCCGGTAGTGGATGGGCGCGGGTGTGTTGGCACTTGGTGTAGGGGTAGGCGCGGCGGCGGGGTAGGAGGCGGCGGCGGCCGGCTGTGAGGGGCGGGGCGGGGCTGGGCTGGATGTCCAGATGAGATCGAGAGGAAGGCTGGGTTTGTTTTTCTATTCTATCACTCGTACCGCTCCAGGTTCAGTTAATATGAGGACTGCGGGCCGAATTACTCCCTCCATTCTGCAATGTAGTGCTTCCTCTATTCTCGTGCTTTAACTTTGACCGTAAATTTAACTATCAAGACCGATTGCGGCGGGAGCAAAAGTTATATCAGTGAATTCGTATTCGAAAGAAGTTTTCAATTATACAATTTTTTTCTCCCGCCGCAGTCGGTTTCGTTGGTTAAATTTATGGTCAAAGTTGGACCTCAGGAAGCGTGGGCACACTATATTTTGAAATGAAGGGAGTACTAAATAGTTCAGCGACCTTTGTGTAGAAAGGACGTGACGGTGAAAACGTGCTAACATCATGCTATTAGTACCACCTCGTTTATATTACGATTTTGTCTATACGAATCCTAAAAGCATATTACGACTGGGCGAAAGCGTATTATGACGGTGAACTCACGGAGTCAATCCATACTTTATTATTAGGGAAAGATTTATCATGATATAAGGAAATATAAAATAACAACTTTATTATTGCCTCTAAGGCATATTTCCTTCAAGACCATCTCGTCAATAGACATTATTGGGTGTGACATGGCCCCAACCCGTTTCCATTGGTACGCCTCATCAAAAGAGATCGTGCCCCGGATTTCTAGTGATATCATTAATGAAATAACACCTTAATATCTGTCACATATACTGCACAATGTTTTGGGGAATGACGCCTTCATTTTGAGGTGAAGCGACCCTGATCTTTGACTGACCTATAAAAAGGGAAACGGTGAATTGATTCCACCTACGCTCCCATTGCAGCTTGCTCCAATGGCAAGAACCTCATGCAAGCCAATGGCTCTGAGATCTATTTTGAGCTACAACTCTTCCCTTCTTCTCCCCCACTATCAAAGATGGCCGGAAAGGGAGGGAAGTGGATGCATTCTAATGTCATCACCAACACCATCACGATGCTCTGGGCTGATGGATATCTTCCCCTTAGGGTCAGGTGTCAATCCCCTGTTGAGGCGGGCGCAACCGCTCGACTTCTGTCGTTCCCACCCCTCACAAAGGGGAGTGGGTAATCTTTGTTTCCCACCTCGTCCGAGGTCTGGGTTTTCCCCCTTCATCCTTTTGTACGGGATCTCATGTTTTATGATGGGCTGGATTTCCACCATCTCGCCCCAAACTCGATTCTCCACATCTCCACATTCATAATCTTTTGTATGGGATCGCATCGAACCACACTTTGGGTTGTGGCTCTCAGCTTGCAAATTGTGGTGGGGCCATGATCAGTAAACTCACCAATGTCATCTGACCGGAGGGCACATTTGTCGAGGCGGTGAAGCTCTGGCAACAAGAATGGTTTTATGCGGCCGACCAATCCTCGGAGAATCAAGGAGAGGTCCATGTCTTCTCGGCTGGGCCACCAAGGAGGTTGTTCTCTTGGACAGACAAGGGACTCGACTGGGGGAACTAGAAGGAAGTGAAGGCGCTTTAGGGCAAGCTCAAGGCCGTGGTTGGCATGGGTGTCCAGTTGTTGTATATAGTCCATGTGATACTCCATCGCCACATTCTTCCACTCCAGATCTGAGCTGCTCCTATGTGGGAGTACAAGTCGGAAGACGGGGCGGTGATCTAGAGTTTTTCCGAGGAGTGGACCTCGGCAAGATGTGGAGGCTTCTGTTCAAGCCCAAGAAGAACACCTTTCCCTCCATGTCCGAAGACTTTGATTTAAGTCATGCCAAGCCTATTGCCAAGGTAACCTCCACTCTTAGTTTGTTAAGTGTATTTCCACCATTTCTTTTTCTTGCGAACATTGGCCGACTTTATGCCTTTTACACAGATTTGGCGTGTGCAAGCCGTGAAGATGAAGCACTTGGCACTGCTCCTACAGGATCCCAGGACCCCTGAGCTGATACTAAGATTAGATTGGGTCTGTCCATCCACTACTGCAGGAGACTGCTAACGTGACACTATGATCAGAGACCCTTCACTGAAACTGTGTGCAATGCAATAATCGCAAACGGTGGTGTAAAAAATCGTCAAAGAAGGTGCAAAACATTTGCGATGATGGGTGCATCAAACACGGTTAAGATTTTAGTTGCGTGTGCGATGCAGCGCATATGGTTAATCCATTGAAACTGTCTGCGATGAGGCAGAACAATAGAAATGGGCAGCCATAGCAATGTGTGTGCGATGCAGGACACATGGTTAATCCATTCGAACTGTTTGCGATGAGGTAGAACAACAGAAACGGGTAGCCATATCAATGTGTGTGTGATATACGGCATACGGTTAACTCGGACGAACTGTTTTCGATTAGGGAACACAACAGAAACGGTTCAACTTAACAAGATGTGTGTGATATGCAGCATATAGTTCACATGGATGAACTGTTTGTGATGAGCCAAAAGAACACAAACGAGTCATGTAAACAAGATGTGTGTGATACGTGGCAAACAGCCGACTCAGATGAACTGTTTGTGATGAGAAATTACAACACAGACGGTTAATACAGTTACTTCGTGTGTGATTCTTTGTGTACAAAAAACTTTGAGAAATGCAAACTAGTTGCTTGCGGTGGCTAGGAGTATCGCACACGATGCGTCTGCGAGTACTCGTGTGCGATGATTAGTATGTTACACATACGTTTCCTTATGTGAACATGTGTGTGAATTTGCAATATGGACAGTCAATATGCAAATGCCTTCTGGACATCGGGCACACACTTAAACTCAATGAACTGTGTACAATACTAATACTTTTCATGAAAATTTATGAACTTGGATAACAATATTTGAGTAACATATATATAGTGGTTACACTATTCGACAAAAGGAGGATCTTCGTAACACGGTTTTGATAACCATATGGTCCATATCTACATACTTAACATAGTAACAACTATCACATTTTAAGAGGCTAAGGGCCAACAACCATATGGTCCATATCTACATACTTAACATATATAGTAACAGCTAGCACATTTTAAGAGGCTGAGGGCCAACAACCACAACTATCCACTGGAAGCAGCTTGATCACGGCGACTCGGCATCTCGTCAATGAAAAGGAAGAGCCCTCCTGTGCCTTGGTAGAGCAGGAGTAGAACAGTGTCTCCAATTTTCCAATATGGATGCATTGCCACGAGAAGCGAGAACTTGTTAATTTGAATGGTTCCATTTTTGCGGGAAATGCAGTACCTTGCAATCACTTTGGCGTTATTAGCAGGCACAAGTGTAATTCGACCACGCCGGGAAATCGATCCAGGAACGGCTACAGGGGGCAATTTTGTTGACATGTAGAATAAAAAACAATTGTAACATATCGTTGAAGATATATATAGTTTATGAGCATCAACATTAAAATAAGACTTTTTACCAGCGCTTTGTGCACACAATTGGTCTTGTTCAGTGTGTGCACCATAGGTCTAATTAATCCCATCCAAAATCCAGCGTTCATACGCTGTGCTATCTCTGTCAGATTATCAACAAAGTTTATCACATGCTTCAAGTCCTTCCAGTGAAATTTGGTACGCTTAGTAACATACAGATCGTTCACTATGCATCCAACATATCCTGCTTAAAAGGTGGAAAGGTATTATTTATTCAGAACATGGCAGAAGAATATATAGTGTGCATAAATTGGTAAACAGAATTTGTTACTGCCTAGGAACAGAGTCAGAATATGATATCACAATTGGTTGCTTAAATAGTGATCATTTGGTTGCTTAAATAGTAATATGACAGCATGGAGAAAGTTGAAAGGACACTAACCTAAATCAAACTTTGATCGGCTGATGACATTGGGGAAGTAAACATCCATGTTAATTAGACCAGGTTGTGGTGCACGCACTAGAATTTTATTGCCAGCTTTCAGTTCATAACACTTAGACATTTTTCTCCAAAGGTCCGCATTAAAATAGGAATGACCATCTTTATCAAGTTTTATGCTAACGTCATTGTAAATCCATGTTGTGTTGTCAAAATGACATCTTGGGAGTCATCGGCATAGTAAAGCCCAAGATTTCCTTCTACTCCTGTTCTTGCAAAGAAAGGGATATACTTCTTGAAATGAAAATTAAGATCGTAAATTAGATATATTAAAATAACCAAGCAAGATGCAAATGTGGGAGTAACCAATAGAACATATCCATATATAGATGCAAGCAAAGTACAAAAATATAGAATTATAAATAGATAATGTAACAAAGATTTGATGCAAATATATAGATAATGTAGCGATAGACGATATATGTTCACAAATTTAGGCCATGCCGACCGTGGTAGGTTGAGATTGAACATACCGAGCGCTCCCTGAAGTCATCCGGAATGGTGAGATAGAACTTCGTTTCTGACTGGCCACGACCACAATTGTCCAATTTGTGCTTGCATTGTGCACACATGAATGAACACCAACGAATCAGCTAGAAAAAAAATGATTCCACGGGGATTTCCGTCGGTTGATTAACAACGACGGACGGACTGCGATAAGAGATGAGTGAATATTTTGCTAATTAAGTTGATTACCTTCTCCATGAGAAAAATCCCCAGCCCAATCCCGCAAAAAAAACCCAATCGACTAGAGCCTAGAATGTCGGTGCAAATAGGCGGCGGAAAGCGGTGGAGGCGAAATCCGGTGTTGTTTGGAGTGCGACCTACGCCCGCCGCCAACGGCCGTCGAGCTTAGGGTGCAGAGTTGCGGAGGAGTCCGCGGCGAGTGAGTGGGGACGAAGTGGGCGAGGGTTTTCTTTTCCTTTTGCATGTGTGAGTGAACACACACGGTTCGCAGAGGCGACGGAGATGAATCATGTGCGATAGTAAATCACCGAGATTGAATGGGAATCCAAATTTCCTTTGTCCTTCATCCATGAGTTTGTTTCTACGATGAACATAAACCCTGCTAATCACCATGTTCAAATTTGACACTTTTTCGGGTTCATTTACAATATTTAGGGGATTATGTGTATTTTGTAGGCATTAATGCACATAATTCAAATTCAAACAATTGGTGCATGAAAGGGTGCACAAGAACGGTCTGGAAAAACCATACTCGTGGTATTTAGTAATTTCTCAAGCCTTTTACAAGGAATGGGCAGAGATTTCAATGGAATGCGTGGCAATAGTCAACCACAAACGCGTCATTTACTGGGTTATCAACTATAGAACAATGAAATATGTGCTTGAAAAACATGACGGCTGGCATGGTGCCATGGTATGGCCTCACCGTGCCCTGGTTAAAAGCTGAGAAGGTTTGATTTATGTCGTCATGCACGCCCTTCATAAATCGAACCATCACCGAGGAAGTTCAATGCTTTCGAGAGGGAAATCACCAAGATTGAAGGGGAATCCAAATTTCCGTCCTAGTTTGTCATTCAGTTTTTTTCCAACGATCAACATACTGCCTCAAATGAAACGTGTTCAAATTTGACATTTTTCCGAACTCATTTACAATATTTAGGGGATTGTGTGCATTTTCTAGGCATTAATTATGCACATAATTCAAATTCGAACAATCGGTGCATGAAAAGGTGCACAAGAACGGTCTGGAAAACCATGCTCGTGCTATACAAAAAATGAAACACATGGTTGGAAAACATGACGCCTGGTGTGGTGCCATGGTATGGCCTCACCATTCCCTGGTAAAAGTTGGAGAATGTTTTCCTTACGTCGTGATGCGCGCCTTCCATAAAATGAACCATCATCCGAGGAAGTTTCATGGTTTCGAGGGGGAAATCACCAAGATTGAAGGGGGATCCAAATTTCCTTTGTCCTTTGTCCACGAGTTTTTTTCTATGATGAGCATACAACCTGCAAATCACCGTGTTCAAATTTGGCACTTTTCCGGGTTCATTTGCCATATTTAGGGGATTATGTGCATTTCCTAGGCATTAATGCGCATAATTCAAGTTCAAACAATCGATGCATGAAAGGGTCCACAAGAACGGCCTAGAAAACCATGCTCGTGCCATTTAGTAAATTCTCATGCCTTTTACAAGGAATGGACAGATATTTCGATGAAATGTGTGGCAATAGTCAACCACAAATGTCTGTTTGTTGGGTTTTCAACTATAGAAAAAATGAAATAAATGCTTAAAAACATGACGCCTGGCATGGTGCCATGGTATGACCTCACCATGCCCTGGTAAAAATTTGAGAAGGTTTGGCTTATGTCGTCATGCACGCCCTTCATAAATCGAACCATCACCGAGGAAGTTCCATGCTTTCGAGAGGGGAAATCCCCAAGATTGAAGGGGAATCCTAATTTCCGTCCTAGTTTGTCATTCAGTTTTTTTCCAACGATCAACATACCGCCTCAAATGCAACGTGTTCAAATTTGACATTTTCCCGGGCTCACTTACCATATTTAGGGGATTATGTGCATTTTCTAGGCATTAATGGACATAATTCAAATTCGAACAATTGGTGCATGAAAAGGTGCACAAGAACGGTCTGGAAAACCATGCTCGTGTTATTTAGCACATTCTCATGTCTGTTATAAGGAATGGGCAGATATTTCAAGTAAATGTGTGGCAATAGTCAACCATAAATGCGTTGTTTACTCGGTTAACAACTATACAAAAAATGAAACACATGATTGGAAAACATGACGCCTGGCGTGGTGCCATGGTATCGCCTCACCATGCCTTGGTAAAAATTGGAGAATGTTTTCCTTATGTCGTGATGCGCACCTTTCATAAATTGAACCATCACGGAGGAAGTTTCATGGTTTCGAGGGGGGAATCACCAAGATTGAAGGGGGATCAAATTTCCTTTGTCCTTTGTCCAAGAGTTTTTTTATGATGAGCATACAACCTGCAAATCACCGTGTTCAAATTTGGCACTTTTCCGGGTTCATTTGCCATATTGAAGGGATTATGTGCATTTCCTAGGCATTAATGCGCATAATTCAAGTTCAAACAATCAATGCATGAAAGGGTCCACAAGAACGGCCTAGAAAACCATGCTCGTGCCATTTAGTAAATTCTCATGCCTTTTACAAGGAATGAACAGATATTTCGATGAAATGTGTGGCAATAGTCAACCACAAATGTCTATTTGTTGGGTTTTCAACTATAGAAAAAATAAAATAAATGCTTAAAAAACATGACGCCTGGCATGGTTCCATGGTATGACCTCACCATGCCTTGGTGAAAATCTGAGAAGGTTTGGCTTATGTTGTCATGCACGCCCTTCATAAATCGAACCATCACCGAGGAAGTTTCACGCTTTCGAAAGGGAAATCCTCAAGATTGAAGGGGAATCCAAATTTTCTTCGTTCTTTGCCCTGGAGTTTTTTTCTACGACGAACATACACCCTACAAATCACCGTGTTCAAATTTGGCATTTTTCCGGGCTCATTTACCATATTTAGGGGATTGTGTGCATTTTCTAGGCATTTAGCGCATATAAATCCAATCCAGCTACAGGTGCACGGGTGTGATGTGAGGGAAGTGGATCACCATTCAATCGCGGCGCATCCAACGGTGCACATGCGCGATACGCGTGGCTGGGGTTCCAGCCAATCATAACACAACACACAATAGGATCAGCACACACTGTTTCTGAAAGCGACGGAGATGAACCGTGTGCGATAATGAACGAGCAAAATTGTAAGGGAAACCAAATTTCTATTATTGTTTGTGGTTGAGCTCTTGAATACCACCGCACTGTACGGCTGCCCGGCGCCTCCGTCTCAGAGCTCTCTCCAGGCGTCGTCCATGGCACGGCAGCACACAGTAACTGGTAAGGAAGTGATGGCATCCCGTCGCACTGTGTTCCTCGCCGCCTGCGACCGCACACATGGTAAGGAAGTGATGGCATGTCGCTGCGCCGAGTTCATCGCCGTCGGCGGCCAGACAGTTACATGGGCGGACTTTGAGGCTGCCATGGCCGAATGGGTGGTGGATCTAGAGGCAGCCCAAGCCGCACAGAAGGAGCGGAAAAGGCAGAAAGCAATCAAGAAAAGAGAGTCCCGCCGCTGCAAGAAAAAAGAGGCCGCACACCGTGGTGAGGAGACCTTGGCGGAGATCGAAGCACGGTGGGCTGCCGCCTACAAGGCCGGGAAGGAGAAAGCCGGCGTCTGGCCAGCATGCCCTGATGGCAGCATATGAGAAGTAGTTTAAGTTTGTAGTATTAGAGCAAATTACCAGTGGTACTTTAAGTTTGTAGTATTAACGTACAATGTCAGTAAGAGCATCCTTTGAGGGCTTTGAGCGTTGATTAGCATGTGTGCCCGTGTTTTTTTTTGCGTTAATCATTAGAAGATCACAAAACACACGGTTTCTATGCCGTACCCGTCTGCGTTTTTTGCGTTAATGACCCATAAGTCAGTTACATGTGCGATATTTCCTAATAAACTAGGTGTATCATTGACCGAAAGAAATCAAGTACACGTGTACATTTTTTGGAGACGGGATCTGCCAACTTTCTTTTTTCTCGCACACGAGTATTTTATGCACTTCGTCTGCGTTGTGTGTTTCCCCCGCCCAAGTTTCAAATTTCGCACCGAAATTTTCATTAGGCGCGTGATTTCAGAATTTATTCCTCCAACCACATCCCCTTCCCCTCAGTATTCCCCCTCCCTCGCGCCTCCCCCTATCGGCATCTCAAACCACCGCCGCCGCAACCACATCTACGTTCTGCTCGGATCTAGTCAGGTAACCCACCGATCTCTATCACGTCCCCCGCCTGATTGCTTAAATGGCGCCTGCGAAACATCCTCATGCCTCCAAATCTCCCCCGCCAGGAGCTGATGGCGGTTCATGGCGCGATGGCCGCTGTGCGTGTTGTCCCGGAGGAACACCTCGCCTCCGCTGCCGCCGCCGACATGGTGCAGGCTCTGGCCCAGATGAAGTACCCCAGTGACTACCCCCCAGGACTTAAGAGGTAAGATCTGACCAGCTAAATCTTACCAATACCACTTTGAAAGTGCAACTATCCCTGGGTGGTTTTGGTAATTCCTAACAACATATAGCTCATTGAGCTAACATTATTCCAAGATTAATATTTCAGGAAAAGCTCAATGAATGGCATGGCATGGATGAGGAAAGTAGATCCCTCAAAATTCTAAGGACAAAAAGTTTGGCTCAAGCTTGAAGCTCAAGACTCTGCATTTTATATTTTAGTGATCCAAGATCACATTGAGTCTATAGGAAAAGCCAATACTATCAAGGAGGGATGAGGTGTTGCTTAATGGCTTGCTTGCTCAAAATGCTTAGTGATATGCTCCAAAATCCTCAACTACCTTCCCACACCCACATATGACCTAAACCAAAAGTCAAACTCGGCCCCACCGATTCTTTCTATCCGGCGCCACCGAGTTTCAAATGTCATAGCCACTGCCACAAACCCTAGGCAAATCGGTCTCACCGAGATGGGATTGTAATCTCTCTGTTTCCCTTCATAATGTTTCGGTCTTACCGAGATGAGCGATCGGTCCCACGGAGATTGCAATGTAAACTCTCTGTTTCCCTTTTGTAACACTTCAGTCTCACCGAGATGAGCGAATCGGTCCCACCGAGTTTACCTGACCAACTCTCTGGTTAGCTTATTACCAAAATCGGTCCTACCGAGTTTGTGTAATCGGTCACACTGAGATTACGTTATGCCCTAACCCTAACCATATCGGTCCTACCGAGTTGCATCTCAGTCCCACCGAAAATCCTAACGGTCACTAGGTTTAATGAATCGGTCCGACCGAGTTTAACCATCCGGTCCCACCGAGTTTGGCAAATTGTGTGTAACGGTTAGATTTTGTGTGGAGGCTATATATACCCCTCCACCCACTCTTCATTCGTGGAGAGAGCCATCAGAACATACCTACACTTCCAATACACATTTTCTGAGAGAGAACCACCTACACTTGTGTTAAGGTCAAGATATTCCATTCCAACCATATGAATCTTGATCTCTATCCTTCCCCAAGTTACTTTCCACTCAAATCTTCTTTCCACCAAATCCAAATCCTGTGAGAGAGAGTTGAGTGTTGGGGAGACTATCGTTTGAAGCACAAGAGCAAGGAGTTCATCATCAACACACCATTTGTTACTTCTTGGAGAGTGGTGTCTCCTAGATTGGCTAGGTGTCACTTGGGAGCCTCCGACAAGATTGTGGAGTTGAACCAAGGAGTTTGCAAGGGCAAGGAGATCGCCTACTTCGTGAAGATCTACTGCTAGTGAGGCAAGTCCTTCGTGGGCGACAGCCGTGATGGAATAGACAAGGTTGCTTCTTCGTGGACCCTTCGTGGTGGAGCCCTCCGTGGACTCGCGCAACCGTTACCCTCCGTGGGTTGAAGTCTCCATCAACGAGGATGTACGATAGCACCACCTATCGGAACCACGACAAAAACATCTGTGTCTCCAATTGCGTTTGAATCCTCCAAACCCTTCCCATTACATTCTTGCAAGTTGCATGCTTTACTTTCCGCTGCTCATATACTCTTTTGCATGCTTGCTTGAATTGTGCGGAGATTGCTTGACTTGTACTAAGATAGCTAAAATCTGCCAAGAACTAAAATTGGGAAAAGGCTAGATTTTTATTTGGTCAAGTAGTCTAATCACCCTCTCTAGGCATACTTTCGATCCTACAAGTGGTATTAGAGCTTTTGTCTCCATTTGCTTTGATTTCCATAGCTTTTGGCGGTCATAGCCTTGGTTTCACAACCTAGGAGAGTATGGCGTCTAGCAAGGGAAATTATCACCGTAGAGGTCCTTACTTTGATGGCACTAATTTTGCTAGTTGGAAGCATAAGATGAAAATGCATATTCTTGGACATAACCTCGCCTTTTGGGCTATTGTGTGTATTGGCTTGCAAGGTGAATTCTTTGACGGGAAAGAACCGAACCGTGAAGCCATCGCGGAAGAGTTGAAAATGCTGCAATACAACGCTCAAGCTTGTGATATCCTCTTCAATGGATTGTGCCTCGAAGAATTCAACAAAATCAGCCGTCTTGAGAATGCAAAGGAAATTTGGGATACTTTGATTGATATGCACGAAGGTACCGACTCCGTCAAGGAATCCAAATTGGATGTGCTTCAAAGTCAACTTGACAAGTTCAAAATGAAGGATGGTGAAGGTGTTGCTGAAATGTACTCTAGGCTTGCTCTTATCACAAATGAGATTGCCGGCTTAGGGAGTGAAGAGATGATCGATAGATTCATCATCAAGAAGATCCTAAGAGCCTTGGATGGAAAATATGATACCGTGTGCACATTGATCCAAATGATGCCCAATTACAAAGATCTCAAGCCAACGGAAGTCATCAGAAGAATTGTTGCTCATGAGATGTCACTCAAGGATAAAGAGGAACTTCACAACAAATCAAGTGGTGCTTATAAAGCCTCATGTGAAGCCCCCACATCATCAAGTGAGAAACAAACCTTCAATGAAGAATTGAACTTAATGGTGAAGAACTTCAACAAGTTCTACAAGAGTAGAAGCAAAGAGAGAAGCTCCAAGTCAAGGTCCTACAATGACAAAAGATCTTCTAGTCGAGAGAGAAACTACTACAATTGTGGAAGGACCGGACACTATTCCAATGAGTGTACAGCCCCCTATAAGAGAAGAGAAGATTCTCCCAAGAGAAGAAGTAGAAGAGAAGAATCACCATCTAGAGAAAGAAGGAGTAGAGATGATCGTTATGAACGAAGACCCTCACGGAGAAGCAAGGATTCGGAAAGAAAGGACAAGTCATCAAGGAGCTACACAAAACGAAGACATCAAGCTCATGTTGGTGAATGGGTATCTGGCTCCGACTCCGACAACCACTCCGAGAGAAGCTATCACTCCGACTCTGAATATACTCAAGATGAAGGTGTTGCCGGTCTAGCACTTGTGACAACCAACTCCTACGACATATTTGACTCACCAAATGAAGGAGTTGGAATATGCTTCATGGCTAAAGGCCCAAAGGTATCACACCCCGAGTATGTTGATTTCAATAGTGATGAAGATGACTTGTTAGGTGATGATGATTTACTTGTTGACAAGTCTAGTGATGAATACTATGATAAAATGTCAATTAATCATGCTAATCAAGATAAAACGAATGACAATGATAAGGAGAAGATTGAGTCTCTAACTAAAGAACTAAACACTCTTAAGTTAGCTCATGAAACTATCTTAGGAGATCATCGAGAACTTTTAAGGACTCATGAGAAATTACGCTTTGAAAAGCTCAACCTTGAGCAAGAGCATGAGTTCTTAAAAGCAATCAATGATGATCTTCGCAAGAAAAGTTCTTCTTACATTGCCAAGCGTTTACTCTTATCCACTTACATGCCTCAAGTCAAGTCTAGTAACAAGAACAAGAAAGATTCTTCCTCTAGTAGTAACAATAATCATGCTAAATCCAATATTGTTGCTTCTAGTAGTTCTCTTTATTCCACTAATGATTCTCTTAGCCAAGTTGCACTTGAGCAAGAAAATAGCTTATTGAAGGGAATTATAGAGAAAGGTGTTTACAAGAGCCTTGCCGGAGGTAAGCAATTCGAGGAAATTGTACGCAAGCAAGGAAGGCACCGGAAGAATCAAGGTGTTGGTTTTGAACGAAAGTTCAATGCCAATGGAGTTGAGTGGGAAGAAGATCAATACCCCAAGACAAAGTTTGTTCCTCAACAAGAGAAGTATGATCCTGCTTCTTTCAAAGGGACACAAGCTCAAGATGATCTTCCACCACAAGACCACAAGCAAAAAGGCAAGGACAAGCTTCAAGAGGAAATTGATGCATTTGAAGAAGCTCCTAAGGCCTTGGTCAAGTGGGTTCCCAAGACTACTTCAAGTTCCACTTTATCAAGTACAACTACAACACCGAGGATTCCCATCAAGATGGTGTGGATCCCAAAGAAGAAGAACTAGAGAGTTCTTGAGGGTGACTCCGCCAACATACTTCACTCTTATCATCTTGGCAAGAACAAGTGCAATCAACTTCCACATCTTGCACTAGTTCAAGGAGTCACAAACCCTCTCGTTGGTAAGACAAGGGACAAGGTAACCTAAAAGCTTTCATAGACATCATCTTGTGTGTGCATCACTTTATGTCTATGGATATCCTTGTTTGTTCCTTGTGGGACTAACCCGTGTAGGTATTGAAAGTGCAACTCACTCCAATGGATAGCTCGAAATGATCTACATCAACATTGAGCATCCACATCTTCAACATCTACATGAAGTCATCATCGACAAAACCCAAGGTCAGTTCATCCCTCTTAGGGGGGATCTCACATCTAGGGGGAGCTTTACTCTAAGAATTGAGGTAAAGCAACTCTAATGGTGTGAACACAACAATGCTTTATGTAAAAGTGGTAATCCCACTTGTGCTTAAACGATGAGTATGACCTATGATCAAATGTTCTCATTTGACTCCTAAGTCAATATACTCATATATAGATGACCTAGTCATCGCAAATTGTTTGATAGATCCTAGAATTGGTTGTGCATGCTTTGCCACATATTTCAATTGCCATTTTATTGTGTGAGCATGTTGATTGCATATTTTACTCATTTGAGGACATCCACTTGTTGTTTTGATTGATTGGTTTTCTTTTCTTTTGCCAAGTGGATGGACAAGAATGCCTAAGAACCCTCTCTAGCTATCTATGCTTTTCTCGTCTTAAACTCTATTCATGCTACATCACAAAATTTGATCAAGTCAGATTCGAACCACTCTGTGTGAGGAGCACTCGGAGTCCCCGATTCGTCATAGACTTAAACTTCCAAAACTTCTTTGTGCGTTTCGGTCTGACTGATTCATCCATTTCGGTCATACCGAGATCACTAAGTCGATCTAGGTTTTCAATCTCGGTGCAACCAATTTGAACCTTTCGGTCACACCGAGTTTCAGTAACTGCTTGCAGTTATGAATCTCGGTGCCACCGAGTTGTCCCACTCGGTCACACCGACAGGGTCGAGCTATATATATCCACGGGCAAAATTTTGGAAATTTCTCCGAAACCCCTTCGCCCGCGCATAGCTCACTCTGCCTCCTGGGACTCCGGATCGTCCTCCTCGTCGCCAGTTGCCTCCCGCCGCTGGTCCCCGCCGCCGTCAACGGAATTCTTCCCCGCCGTTGCCGCCGTAGCAAGTTCATCGCCGAACTAGGGTATGAACTTGATCACTGTGCTATCCTCAATCCGATTCCTATCACATTATGTTCACTATGATTCTTACCACGATTGAAACGATCTTATCCAGTCAAAACACTCCATAGATTAGAGTTGAATTGAAAATTTAGGGTTAGGTTTCCGCCGAAACCATCTCGGACCATCCGAGTTGTGGAACTCGGTACCACCGATTCGGCTAGGCCATTGCACATGTAATTTTCGGTCTGACCGAGAATTGCAAACCGATGTGACCGAGTTCAGGACTTTGTGAAACCCTAGCAGTCTCGGTGCAACCGAACTGTGACTCGGTCTAACCGAGTTCACTAGTTTAGGTTCCAACAGCTGCTTCGGTATCACCGAGTTTACAAATCGGTTGATCCGAAATGCTTTCTATGGAAAACTAAAACTAAGTTTTTGACTCATTCTTTTGCAAAAACCTCTGCATTTTGTGATGCTCATCCACTCTATCTCATCTATATCTATTTACAGGGTCTGTTGTCAGTGTTTGCAATATGTCTGATCAGAGTGACAGCCAGAACAGGTCAGAGGAGCAGGTTCACCTGAGTGAGGGCACTAGTCCCTCTAGCAGTTCAGATGATGGTAGCACGAGCACTCCCAGCAACTTGCCCAAAGCTGCCACCAGAACAAGGAAGAAGAAAACTTCAGAGTCTGAGGATGAAGACTATGTGGCAGTTGAGGATGAGGCCACTTCCAAGAAGAAAGTGGTTAAGAAGGAATATAGCACTGCTGCTGCCACCAAGCCAGGCATGAAGCAAAAGGTTCCTGCAAAGAGAATTCCAATGTCTAAGGCCAGAGCATCTACTCAAGTCCCTTTGGGATCTGAACCCAAAGAGGCTGCTGCAGAAGGGAAGAAAAGGAAGGAAAGGGTCAAGAAGACCAAGCCTGAGAGACGTTTTAGTGCTATGCATTTTCTATGAACTTTTTGGTAACTTGTTGCCAAAGGGGGAGAAAAATGTATAGATCATAGGCTTCGAGAGAGAGAGAGAGAGTTTGCTTTTGTTCTCTCTTGTCTTCTTGGTTGAACTTTGTTTTTTTTTGATTGCTTGAGATACTATGCTATTATCTGTGAGACATTGATGATCATGTGGTTGATCATAAGCTACACTTATGCTTGTTAGATGATATTATCTTACTTATCCTTATATGATCATTCACTTTGCTTGGTGATGAGTGCATGCATTCAATCTTTATTATTTTAAGCGCTCCACCAAGATGTATGTGACATGGAAGAGTAACCCATGATCCGAACTCATTGTGCATTTGCAGTCCAAAGCAAATCTTAAGATATGCACAAATTTAGGGGGAGCTCTTGCTTTTCACATACCTCTCAAAGTGACAATATCTTTCACTCTTATTATCATTTGTCGAAGCTTTGATCTATATGTTGTCATCAATTACCAAAAAAGGGGAGATTGAAAGTGCAACTATCCTGGGTGGTTTTGGTAATTCCTAACAACATATAGCTCATTGAGCTAACATTATTCCAAGATTAATATTTCAGGAAAAGCTCAATGAATGGCATGGCATGGATGAGGAAAGTGGATCCCTCAAAATTCTAAGGACAAAAAGTTTGGCTCAAGCTTGAAGCTCAAGACTCTACATTTTATATTTTAGTGATCCAAGATCACATTGAGTCTATAGGAAAAGCCAATACTATGAAGGAGGGATGAGGTGTTGCTTAATGGCTTGCTTGCTCAAAATGCTTAGTGATATGCTCCAAAACCCTCAACTACCTTCCCACACCCACATATGACCTAAACCAAAAGTCAAACTCGGCCCCACCGATTCTTTCTATCCAGCGCCACTGAGTTTCAAATGTCATAGCCACTGCCACAAACCCTAGGCAAATCGGTCTCACCGATAGGGATCTCGATCTCACCGAGATGGGATTGTAATCTCTCTGTTTCCCTTCGTAATGTTTCGGTCTTACTGAGATGAGCGATCGGTCCCACCGAGATTGCAATGTAAACTCTCTGTTTCCCTTTTGTAACACTTCGGTCTCACCGAGATGAGCGAATCGGTCCCACCAAGTTTACCTGACCAACTCTCTGGTTAGCTTATTACCAAAATCGGTCCTACTGAGTTTGTGTAATCGGTCACACCGAGATTACGTTATGCCCTAACCCTAACCATATCGGTCCTACCGAGTTGCATCTCAGTCCCACCGAAAATCCTAACGGTCACTAGGTTTGCTGAATCGGTCTGACCGAGATTAACCATTCGGTCCCACCGAGTTTGGAAAATTGTGTGTAACGGTTAGATTTTGTGTGGAGACTATATATACCCCTCCACCCACTCTTCATTCGTGGAGAGAGCCATCAGAACATACCTACACTTCCAATACACATTTTCTGAGAGAGAACCACCTACACTTGTGTTGAGGTCAAGATATTCCATTCCAACCATATGAATCTTGATCTCTAGCCTTCCCCAAGTTGCTTTCCACTCTACTCTTCTTTCCACCAAATCCAAATCCTGTGAGAGAGAGTTGAGTGTTGGGGAGACTATCATTTGAAGCACAAGAGCAAGGAGTTCACCATCAACACACCATTTGTTACTTCTTGGAGAGTGGTGTCTCCTAGATTGGCTAGGTGTCACTTGGGAGCCTCCGACAAGATTGTGGAGTTGAACCAAGGAGTTTGTAAGGGCAAGGAGATCGCCTACTTCGTGAAGATCTACCGCTAGTGAGGCAAGTCCTTCGTGGGCGACGACCGTGATGGAATAGACAAGGTTGCTTCTTCGTGGACCCTTCGTGGGTGGAGCCCTCTGTGGACTCGCGCAACCGTTACCCTCCGTGGGTTGAAGTCTCCATCAACGTGGATGTACGATAGCACCACCTATCGGAACCACAACAAAAACATTTGTGTCTCCAATTGCGTTTGAATCCTCCAAACCCTTCCCGTTACATTCTTGCAAGTTGCATGCTTTACTTTCCGCTGCTCATATACTCTTTTGCATGCTTGCTTGAATTGTGTGGAGATTGCTTGACTTGTACTAAGATAGCTAAAATCTGCCAAGAACTAAAATTGAGAAAAGGCTAGATTTTTATTTTGTCAAGTAGTCTAATCACCCCCCCTCTAGACATACTTTCGATCCTACACACTTGCAATGGCTATGATTTGTACGGTTGATGTATTAAGCATGTTCGTGCCTTGTTTATTTTAGTACTACACACTGTGTGATGTTCAAATATTACCATGTCCAGCTCAATTTCACCAATACTAGCAACAAACTTACAATACATGACTCAGGATATCACTAGAGATGTTGCCCATTTGCTATTTTTAGTGGATGCTAACCCTGTTGCACTTAACATGCCTATCCATGTACTTACGCGGGGTCATAACGGTCGATGCTTTTGTTTGTCGTTGAGGTGAGCTGCATCCCATGTCTTACAGTATTTCACATAATTTGTACAATTGCAGTTTAACTTCTACCCATTTACTGGTTGCCTGTAGGTACACATGTCAGTGGCACTGATCCACGCTTCGACCCATAGGAACAGCTCGCCTCCACCGTCGTTGACTTTGGGCGAGCTCTGGCCAAGATGAAGTGCCCCAGCAACTACCTCTCAGGACTTACCAAGTATATACTCACCAGTTCAATCTTACCAATACCAGTTCCTATTAATGGCTATGTTCTGTACATGTATTAAGCATGTTCTAGTAAACATGCCTAACACATTTTTGCTACTTTCCCTACATTTTTATAGACATCTGGGCCATTCTGTGCTTTGGCAGCACCTGGCTTGTGATGTTTAACTATGCCAATTGCATTTTTATCAGTACCGGTTTCAATGGCCATTAAGCCTATTGCAATTAACAGTTGTATCCATTTTTAAAGAGTTGTATTTCAATGGCTACAAACTTACAAAACATGAATTAGGATGTTGTTAAGCCTGTTGCAATTAACACTTGTATCCATTTTTTAATCCGTCCCTTTGGTACCGTGCTACTCTTTCGAAATGAAGATATCACTAGAGATGCTGCCGTTTTATTACCATTTTCTATTTTTGGTGGATGCTAACCATGTTGTAGTTAACATTGGCTTTCCATGTACTTACACAGGGCTACAATGGGTGATGTTTGTTGTTTGCCATCGAGGTTAGCTGCATCCCATGTCTTATACACCATCTATTCCAAAATATAAGTATTTTTATTGATTCCAATATAGACTACTTAAGGAGCAAAATGAGTGAATCTAGATTATAATCTAAACTATATCTATAATTCTATATACATCTGTATGTATTCATATTGGAATCTAAAAAAAATACTTGTACTTAGGAACATAGGTAGTTGTATTTTACATCACTTGTATAGTCTCTGTTTAACTTCTAACATTTACTGGTTGCTTGTAGGTACATATATGAGGGGTACTGATCCACGCTTCGATCACTTTTGCGTATGGGGAAATGTGATATTCATGAACAAGCGTCAAGTGAGGAAACTAAGAAAGATTGTTAGGCGAAAGAAATGGGTGATTGGAATTAAGCTCTTTATTTACACTTTGTCAAAGACAACAGTGAACTTTAGGATGGTAAGTAATGTGTTGCCTTTTCCCCCTATCCACAACAAGTTACTCTATTAGACCTCAATATCTGATTTTTTTTCTTTTTTCAGCGGTTTCCGAAGCTATTTACTGATGATTACCTTGCAAACTACATGACCGGAGTGGAGGCAACTAAGGTTAAAGTATATAATTCATGCTACCATGATAATGCTCTAGAAGTCTTCCTGAAGGCAGTGAAGGATGGGCGGGCGATCATCACAAGGGGTTGGACAAAAGTGGTTCGTGCCTATGGCATGCAGGAAGGCACATTATGGGCATTTCGCTTCTTCAACACTGTCGGCAGTCAAAATGATTTACACTTGTCTCTTCACCTTTACTGCCTTTAAATAATGCGGTTCATCATAGTTAATTGCTACCTAATTGTGTAATTACTGAACATATTGTCCTGGAAATTTTATTTATGGATTCGTTGTTGAACCATTGTGCTGAGAATTTGAATTGCACGTTTCGTATTTCAAAATTTCCAATTAGAATAATAAATTATAGGAAAAAAAAAATAGAACAGACGGTCATGGACCTTTGCAAATGGTTCTAGCAGTAAAAGCGCTTGCGATGGATAGCCCAATGCCACACAGTTTTCTACATCAAATCGTGTGTGATGTAGTTAATGAAAGCAAACTGTTAATCAAGGCAGAGCGTGTGTGATAGTTACACCTTTCACACACAAGCGTATAGATAAAACCATGTGGGATGTACATCCGAACGGAAATGTTTTCCCTGGATTGACTGTGTGGGATGTACATAATAACGGAAACGTATTCCTTGGATTGACTGTGTGTGACATACATATGAATGGAAATGTTTTTCTGGGATTCACCGTGTGGGATGTACATACCTATGGAAATGATTTTCTCGGATTACCGTGTGGGATGTACATACCTACGAAAATGATTTTCTCGGATTACCGTGTGGGATGTACATACCTACAGAAATGATTGGGTTTCGATGCCTCGCCCGATCACACACAGCCCCAGCCTGGGTACCAGGAGGGCCTATCCTCGACGATTTCTGGGTCGTGTGGGAAGGACACTCTATCGCACACACTCACTTGGCGACTGTTCCAAATGTCATCACGGAAAGGGGTAAAAAACCCGTTTGTTTAGGACCGACGCGCACCAATGATCACATGATTCTCCTAATGACGTGATCTCGTTATCAAATGACAACTCATGCCTATGGTTAGGAAACCTTAACCATCTTTGATCAATGAGCTAGTCTAGTAAGCTCACTAGGGACATGGTGTAGTGTATGTATCCACACATGTATCTGAGTTGCCGGTCAATATAATTCTAGCATGGATAACAAATATTTATCACGAACGGGTAAAAAAGATAATAACATATTTATTATTGCCTCTAGGGCATATTTCCAACACTATGATGACTACTTCATATTGAAGGAAGACGTCGTTGGAGCGACTGGATTCTCTGGTTACAAGAAGTGCACGTCTGTGTTAAGGATGCTTGCCTATGGCATGTCCGTGAGTAATGGAACGAGTACATACAGATGTCCAAAACCACGCACCTTAAAGCCATGGTCAGGTTTGTTACTATGGTAGTCAAGGTGTTTGGACATGTATTCTCACATCCCTGGATTCATGCACCGGAAATGAAAGAATTTCCCGTATGCTCACCAAGAGCAATATCAAGGTCATTATAAGAAGCACACCATCATTCTTGAAGTAGTTCCATCAAAAGACCTCCAAAATTTGGCACTCTTTCTTTGGGATGGTTGGGTCTCACAATGACATCAATGTCTTGCAGTTATCTCCATTGTTTGCAAATATGTGTGCGGGAGAAGCCCTTCCATGCAACTATACCATCAATGGTCATTACTACAACATGGGCTATTTATTGTTGTGATGATATCTATCCACCATGGGCGACCTTCATCAAGACCATCTCTGAGCCAAGGGGTGAGAAAAGATCTCACTTTGCCCAAAGACAAGAAGGAGCTAGGAAGGATATCGAGAGGGCATTTGGAGTGCTTCAAGCCCATCTTGCAGTTGTTTGAGGACCTGCAAAAACTATCGGGTGCAAAGTGTAAGTGCATCTAGTGCCACCCCTAGTTGGTTTTGGAGTATTGACGACAAACCTAGTTGAGGGACTAATGTGTTTGCGAGAATTGCAGGATAACACAGGTAGAAGTCCCTCATTGATTCGGTTTTCCTACCAGAGATGACCCCTAAAAATGTATGAAGACATTGAAGTCAAAGGTGGTATATGAAGATATTCACATTGAAGACCATGACAAGAGAAGACACCACATGAAGCCTATGGAGCTCAAAGACTTAGATCTTTCGTAGTTCTCTTTTCTTCTGTGTTGAGTCATAGGAACCACCGTACTGTTAAGTGGGGTCCAAGAGAACCAGTCAGAATGACTAAAGTGATGCCTAACCAAAACCTATGTCTTCGAGTGAAGACTTTGAGAGCGAATCTTGTCCAGAGTCGCACAAGTCAGCTTTGCTTGTAGCCCAAGTAAAGTTGCCGTGTGAGTTTGAAATCTGACCGTTGGAACACGTGTCAGTTCCTTAGTGACCCAGGGTCATTTCGGACAAATCAGGTCGGGTTGCCAAGTGGCTATAAATAGCCCACCCCCTACAACCATAAACGGTTGGCTGCTTAGATTCAGAGTACGGCTTTTGTCGTTTGAGAGCAACCACCTTGAAGCCTTTGAGAGAGAATTCCTTGCGAGGATAAAGCCCTAACCACCCAGAGCCAAAGAGAATTAGGCATCACTTAAGTCTTCTTGTCTGTGTGATCTGAAGACTTATTACACTTGAGGACTGTGCATCCTCCAGCCGGTTAGGCGTCGCGTTCTGAGCATCCAAGAGACATTGTGGATTGCCGGTGAACGAAGTCTGTGAAGGTTTGGGAGTCTACCTTGAAGACTTACCAGAGTGATTGGGCGAGGTCTGTGTGACCTTAGCTCAAGGGGAATACGGTGAGGACTGGGTGTCCTGAGCTGCGTGTTCAGGACTGGGTGTCCGGGACTGTGTGTCCTAAGGTTTAAATACCTAGCCGCCCTAACCAGACGTACAGTTGTCACAGCAACTGGAACTGGTCCAACAAATCATTGTCTTCAGCGAGTCACTGGTTTCATCTTCCCTTCCCTTTACTTACTGTTACTCCTTGTGAAGTCATTGTATGTTCGCTTATCTTTTGTCTTCACTGAGTGACTGCGTGTTCTGTGTGGCTTCACAATATCTTCCTACCTGATCCTTACTACATTGCTGCTATTAGTCATTGTGCTTTCACTCTATTGAATACTTGACTATGGCTTGCCTAGTGTAGTCTACCTTCCGCTGCAGGGTAATAGGTTTATTTCTATCGTTTGTCTTCATAACTTCCACGTTTTGAAGACTTTCATAAAAATCGCCTATTCACCCCCCTCTAGTCGATATAACGCACTTTCAATTGGTATTAGAGCAAGGTGCTCCCTTGTTCTGTGTGATTCGGTTTAACCACCTGGAGTTTTAGCTATGTCGACTGCAGGGATAATTAAAGTCTCCGCTGCGTGCCCCGTCTTCGATGGAACTGAATATCCCTACTGGAAGAATAAGATGCGCATGCATCTTGAAGCCATTGACGTCGACCTATGGTATGTCGTCATGAATGGCGTTCCCAAGGCTGGAGAAGGTGTCACTGCTGCTGATGTCAAGAAGTTCGTTCAACTGGACTCTACTGCCAAGAATATCATCTGTGGTCATCTGACCAAAGGATAGTATGGCCGTGTGAGTGCTTTGGAAACATCTAAGCTGGTCTGGGACTGGCTCTCCAAGGTCAATGAAGGCGTCTCAACCCAGAGAGATCAGAGAATCAGTGTCCTTCGCAACCTCTTCAACCGCTTCAAGCGAAATGACAATGAGAATGTCCAGCTCACATTTGACCGACTCACTGACATCACAAATGAGCTTCAAGCCCTCGGCGCTACTGAGATCACCAAGCATGAAGTCGTCAAGACACTACTGAGATCACTTGACAGTTCGTTTGACACCCTAGCCCTGATGATTCAAGAACGTCCTGATTTCAAGACACTCGAGCCGTCTGACATACTTGAGAGGCTCAACACACACGAGTTTCAGCTTTTTGAGAAAAGAGATATCTACGGTCCAAACTATGGGCGAACTCGTGCCTTGAAGGCAAAAGCTGTCTCCTCATCTGAAGAAGAATCTGACAGCAGTTCTGATGATCCTGAAGACATTGGAAGGGAACTTGCTATGCTTGTCAAGAAGTTCCAAAAATTCACCAAGAAGAAAGGTTTCAGAAAGTCTTCCCGATCAAGCTCAAGGAATGATGAAGCTTCTGCTCATGACTACAAGAAGAAAACATGTCACAAGTGCAAGAAACCTGGCCACTTCATCTCTGAGTGTCCATAGTGGGACAATGAGAACAAAAAGAAGAAGAAGAGCAAGGAATATGACTCTGACGACAAGAAGAAGAAGAAATACTCAAAGTCTTCTTCCAAGTCTTCCTCAAAGTCTTCATCACACAAGAAGAGCTCATCTGGCAAGGCACGTGCGTTTGTTGGCAAGGAAATGGATTCAGAGGAGGAGTCCGCTTCTGAGGAGGCGGAGGTGGAGTCTAAGGAGGAGTCCGATTCAGGCATCGCAAGTCTGGCTACAGCATACGTTGCCAAGTCCATCTTCAACACTGAAGACAATGACTTCATCACCGACACCGATGCAAATGACAAGGACTACTCCGCTTCTACCTACTGCTTCATGGCACGCGGTGCCAAGGTAAACACACGCACTACTCACTATCAAACATCTAGTGACGATGACTCTGATTGTGGTTCAAAACCCAGCTACAAAACACTTGCTAAAATTGCAACTGAACAACAGAAAGCTATGGAACATATTCAAAAACTGTTAGACAGAAGCGATGATCTGTTAGGTGCTGAAATGACTCGATCTGAATCCTTAATTGAAGACATAAAAAATCTTCACGTTAAGTATCAGGAACTTGAAAGTCGTCATGAAACTCTCTCAACAACTCATGAAAAGCTTTCCTATGATTATCTTCAAAGGAAGCAAGATCTTGAGAAATTGAGAGCGGCTCATGAAGATCTTCAAAAGGAAAACGAGTCACTTCGCGCCAAACAGATCAGTTCCGCTCAGGAAGGATTTGAACCACCATGTCTTAAATGCATTGAGCGTGATAATGCTACTTCTGTTGCTGAATGTTCTACTGCTACTACTGTTGCAATATCTTCAACTGTTGATGTGGTAACTAACCCCTCTGCTGAGGATACCACTGCTATTGCTGATGAGAATGCTAGGTTGAAGACATTGCTTGAAACAGGGATGTACAAAAGTCTTAAAGGGCATCAGACACTATGTGATGTCCTCAAAAAGCAGATTCTGAACCGAAACCCGAGGAAAGAGGGTGTTGGGTTCGTAAGGAAAATGAATGCTGATGGCTCTTACTGGAAACCTGAGCAGTACCCCAAAACCACGTGGGTTGCTGCAAAGGAACCTTCAGCAGATCCATCCAATCTATCTGGCTTCACTTGTGCTAACCCCATTATCATTGATGAATCCCTTGATGCAAACTATAAACTGTTTAAGAATCAGAATGGTGAAGTGTTTGCCAGGTACATTGGTACTAACTGCAGGAATGGACCGCCTATGAAGAAGATCTGGGTTCCGAAAAGGTGTCTGGAGAATCTTCCTGTGAATGTCATCATGACACCTCACGTGAAGAAGACAAACCTCAGACCAAAGGCTTCATACGGTCCAAAGGCTTCATACAGACAGAGGACTCACCTGAGTCGCACTAACGCAAATGTTTTGCAGGGAAACCATACTCAGGCATATGAATATGAGAGCGGTTCATCAAACCGCCATGTTCATAAGACCAAGAACTATTCTGCTTATTCTTATGAGTACTATTGTCCGCCTGCAAGACTGTTTGCTAGGGCTCCAAAGCCAAAGTTCTCAGATGCTGCACTTAGACTTATTGCTTCTAAGCCACCCTTGAAGATGTGGGTGGCTAAGAAAGCTTAACTCTCTTTTGCAGGGAAAGGTCTCCAGCAGAAAACCAAAATCGTCTGACGCTATTGCTGGGGACCTTAAACATCTTGTAGGGCGCAAGATCAAATGCCCGAATGGTCTTACTATGTACTTCGTTCCTGAATCGCTTGCTACTCTCCCTATTAGTCCTAATCTGGATCTAAGCTTTCATAACCCACTGGTTCGTCAAATGTTTTTGCTTCACAATGCTCTTGGTGAAGCCTATCCCCCTAACTGCACTGTAGGGTACGACACCAGCGTCTTCAGAATGGATTATTGATAGTGGGTGTACAAATCACATGACTGGCAAAAGAAGCCTTCTTATGGACTCAACCTTACGTCCATCCGACAAGAGCCACATCACATTTGCTGACACTGGTAAAAGTAAGGTATTGGGTCTAGGTAGAGTTGCAATCTCAAGGGATCAACACATGGATAAAGTCATGCTTGTTGAATCCCTTGGCTTCAACTTAATGTCTGTCTCAATGCTTTGCGATTTAAACATGATCGTAATATTTGGAAAATATCGTTGCCTTGTTCTAATGGAATCTGACAAGTCTCTAGTATTTGAAGGGTATCGAAAAGATGATTTGTACGTGGTAGATTTCTCAGCAGGACCACAGCTTGCCGTATGTCTTCTAGCAAAAGCTTCAGAATGCTGGCTCTGGCATCGGAGGCTTGGGCATGCTGGCATGAGGAACCTCCACACCCTGGCAAAGAAGAAGCATGTCATAGGCATCGAGGGCGTCAAGTTCAAGAAAGATCACTTATGCGGTGCCTGTGAGGCAGGAAAGATGACGAGGGCCAAACATCCCTCGAAGACAATCATGACCACTACTCGACCCTTCGAACTGCTTCACATGGATCTTTTCGGTCCCACTCATTACTCAACTCTTACTACTACTGCTTGTCTCTATGGCTTTGTCATTGTTGATGATTATTCTAGATATACTTGGGTGCACATAATCCTTTACAAGACTGAAGTGCAGGATGTCTTCAGACGCTTCGCCAATCGAGCAATGAACAACTATGGCGCCAAGATAAAGCATATCAGAAGTGACAATGGCACTGAATTCAAGAACACTGGCCTTGATACATATCTTGATACCTTGGGCATCACACATGAATTCTCAGCCCCGTACACGCCACAGCAGAATGGGGTCGTCGAACGCAAGAACAGAACACTCATTGAGATGGCCAGAACGATGCTAGATGAATACAAGACTCCAAGAAAATTCTGGCCTGAAGCCATTGATACTGCATGCCATACAATCAATCGTGTTTATCTTCACAAGCTTCTGAACAAGACATCTTATGAGCTCCTTACTGGCAAGAAGCCAAATGTCAGTTACTTCAGAGTATTTGGCGCCAGGTGCTGGATCAAGGACCCACATCACACCTCAAAGTTTGCACCAAAAGCACATGAGGGTTTTATGCTTGGATATGGAAAGGATTCGCACTCCTACAGAGTCTTCAATCTCTTTCATTACAAAGTGGTTGAAACAGTGGATGTGCGGTTCGATGAGACCAACGGTTCACAAAGAGAGCAACTGCCAAATGTGCTAGATGAAGTTCCATCCAGTGAATCAATCAAGCTAATGGGAACTGGAGAAATTATACCTTCTGAAGCTCATCCTGAAGAAGAACTTATCATCTCAGCACCTGATCAACATGAAGACAATGCTCAGCCTGAAGACATTCCTTCTAACAACGACAATGATCAGCAAGAGCAAAATCTTCGCCCTGTACATCCTCGTGTTGCCAATGAAGTGCAGATTGAAAGAATAATTGATAGCATCAATGCACCCGGTCCACTCACTCGTTCAAGGGCAACTCAGCTAGCAAATTTCTGTGGGCACTTCGCATTCGTCTCAATAACAGAACCCAAGAAAGTTGAAGAAGCCTTCATGGAACCTGAATGGATTCAAGCTATGCAAGACGAGCTTCAACAGTTTGAGCTGAATAATGTATGGGAACTGGTCAAGCGTCCCGATCCTCGGAAGCACAACATAATAGGCACCAAATGGATATACCGCAACAAGCAAGATGATCATGGTCAAGTTGTCAGAAACAAAGCTCGTCTCGTTGCTCAAGGATATAATCAAGTGGAAGGCATTGACTTCGATGAAACATTTACTCCTGTGGCTAGACTTGAAGCCATACGCATACTGCTGGCCTATGCAAATCATCATAACATACTTCTATATCAAATGGATGTGAAGAGTGCTTTTCTCAATGGCAAGATTGAAGAAGAAGTGTATGTTGCACAACCGCCTGGCTTTGAAGATCCAAAACATCCTGACATGGTATACAAGCTCAACAAGGCACTGTATGGCCTCAAACAAGCCCCTCGGGCCTGGTATGACACACTCAAATACTTCCTGAAGAGCAAAGGCTTCATACCTGGTTCCCTCGACCCCACTCTCTTCACGAAGACATATGATGGTGAACTGTTTGTGTGCCAAATATATGTGGATGACATTATCTTCGGCTGCACCAATCAGAAGTACAGTGAAGAGTTTGGATATATGATGCAAGAGCAATATCAAATGTCTATGATGGGAGAGCTGAAGTTCTTTCTCGGTCTTCAAATACGACAGCAACGCAACGGCATCTTCATATCTCAAGAGAAGTATCTCAAAGATTGCCTGAAGAAGTTCGGTATGCAAGACTGCAAAGGCTTCACGACGCCAATGCCAGCCAAGCATCATCTGGGTCCTGACGACAATGGTAAAGAGTTCGATCAAAAGGTATACCGCTCCATGATTGGTTCTTTACTTTATCTATGTGCATCTAGGCCAGATATTATGCTTAGTGTTTGCATGTGTGCTCGATTTCAAGCGGCACCAAAGGAGTCGCATCACTTAGCTGTGAAGCGAATTCTTCGATATTTGGCTCACACCCCAACTCTAGGATTATGGTATCCAAAGGGCTCAGAGTTTGATCTGGTTGGATTCTCGGATGCTGATTATGCTGGTGACAAAGTTGATCGCAAGTCTACATCAGGCACATGTCACTTTCTGGGACGATCACTTGTATGTTGGTCTTCAAAGAAGCAGAACTGTGTATCTCTCTCCACTGCTAAATCTGAATACATTGCTGCTGGATCTTGCTGCGCTCAGCTTCTGTGGATGAAGCAAACGCTCAAAGACTATGGCATTCATCTGAAGCAAGTGCCACTCTACTACGACAACGAAAGTGCCATCAAGATTGCCAACAACCCAGTTCAGCACTCGAAGACAAAGCACATTGAAATTCGTCATCACTTTCTCAGAGATCATGTTGTGAAGGAAGATATTGATATCATACATGTCAACACTGAAGAGCAATTGGCAGATATCTTCACCAAGCCCTTGGATGAGAAGAGATTTTGCAAGTTACGGTGTGAGCTAAATATCCTGAAATCCTCAAATGTCCTGTGATCAGGCACACATCCTAACCCTTATGCATATTGATGCCTTGGATGTGCAACACACGAAGTAAAGTATATCTTCAATCAATGAAGACATACATTCTAAGTGTGAATACATTAATGTGGAATTTGACTTCGGAGCGCCATGATAATTGTGCGCCGTGTCTGGGTCTAATACTTCCTATACGGTGGGTAACGCCACCACCAAATGTTCTATTTTGAAGTGTTTCACTCATGGCGTTACCTTGCTATGTCTTCACATTTGGTTTGGCTTCAATCTCAACATGTCTTCATGATTATCTTCACTATGTTGATTATATATATATACTAGTGTTCTGTCCTCTACAGCATTCACTTATAGCTATGTCTTCTTGTTGAATCTTTTGAACTAAGTGAATGTGATCGGACCCTAACCTCTCTATGCTTTCTATCTCAAATTCTATCTCTCCAAATCATATGCATTCTATTGAAACTGTCGAATGTCTTCTCTGCGTCCTTGTCAGCAGAAGATACAGAGACAACCTTTAAGTCCGTTTCAATGCTCATTCCTCCACATGAAACCCGGAGAAGTAGGAATGACCACCTGACAATCCAGGCGTGCGTGGGACGTGGAACAAACCCCAAAATTCCGCATAATGGCCACGTGTTTCTCATATGCGAATCGCCAGGGGCACCTGTGTAATAACGCAGTGCCGCCCCTGTACCTATAAATACACACTTCACAGCGGTCATTATCTCTTCTTCCACTCTCGCACGAACCCTAGCGCCACCGCTAGCCCTCGACGACGCCGGTGACGAAGCGCTTCGCTGCCACAACCTCTCCGACGCTGTCTTCACGCCGACCGCGGACATCGTCCTCTCTGCCGTCGCCGTAGGTGTCCTCCGTCACCAAGTTAGGGCACGGAAGATCAAACTGCTCGGCCTCATCTTCCACTCCGTCTAGCAGTTCTTAGTGTGGTAAATAAAACTTCCTTTTTACGGCACCGTTGATCCTATGGCTTTGTCACTTTCTACCACAAGTAGTTTCTATTCACACAAGTTAGATCTCTCTCATACTGGATCTCATAACATGCCTAGTATATTCACTTATGATTCACAAAGTAGTTAGATTCCTCAGTTGTACTGATCTCTGGATTCGTACAAATCTGGAACCAACTCCTTATCTATGAGTGAATGTCTTTGCACGATGAGGTCAATATCTTCTAAACTGTTTTATATTCAAAATCTTCTAAGAATGCATATGACCTCTTCCCCTTCCCTCGCACCTTAATGCTGTCACAGGTACATGTCCATGGGAGAATCCCTTGGTTCTCATAGTCTGCATTCATTTACAGAACTCTTACAGCATCACATAAATTCTCCCGAAGCCAGTTCCTGTTTGTCCAGCAAGCGAAAACCTTTGAAGCCTCTGCACGTGTTGAAGCCTTTCAGTTTAAAGTTCATGGCTTCAGAGAAATCAGCAAGGAAGGGTGGCAGAAAGCATCATGAAGAAACATCTAGAGATCTGCCAGATGACCTCTCAGAACTGTACAAGACAGATCCTGAAGAGGATTACAATCGGCGCAAGACCCGAATCCAATGGATTCGAAGATATTGGGCAGAACAATGGTTCAAATACCGATTTGTAACCCAGGAATATGCTGAGAAAAATGCCATCAAGAGACCGTGGGGAGACATCCTATACAAGAATCTTCAACCCAGGTCTAGAGATGAAGCCATTGAACAAGGCTTCTATCCCTGCAGGGTCCGTGGGCCACAGCCTGTTGATGCACACCCATCGTCACTACTACGGTGTCGTGATGACAATCTGTTTACGCGCAACTTCCAGTTTGCCCAGAACTCAACAAAGCAGAACAAGAAGACTTTGGGGTTAGATTTCAACCCTGGTCCCTCTGCTCCCCGTGCCGATGGAACTCGCGAAGCAGAACCCAATGTCGTCGGTCCTTTCTACAACCTTGAAGGCCTCATCACCCATGTCTTGGTTCAAGGGACTGCAGTGAATGAGCCTGCAACTGACGCTGAATCAGATGAAGCGCCTGCAGCGCCGAAGCCAAAGAAGTTGAAGAAGCCTAAAGCTTCAAAGCCTGCCCCTTCACCAAAAATCTCACGGGCGAAGCCACTGGCAACTGCACCTCCTGAAGACAGTGTGCAGTCTGAAGATTTATCACGCATCTCCAAGCCCCAGAAGGTCAAGATGCCTCTGCCACACACCGGCCAAGAGCTAACAGCTGCTGCCATTCTGCGCAATGATGCCATTGATCTGTCAAGTGATGAAGATCTTGCAGATGACGCTCTTGAGCAACTCATCAAGAGCAAAGAAGAAGCAGAAATCTTCAATGATCTGCCTCTCTTTGATGTAACCATCATCCGCAACTTCATTGACGAGTGGCTTGACACGCCAAACATCAGCTTTGAAGATCTACAACCACCCATTGGCCTCAGTGTCGCCTTCCAAGGCGCCATTGCTTCAGAGCTAGCTATCGCCCAGCGCATTGTTGAACTGAAGCAAAAGATTGACTATGAAAAGGCTCAGTTCAAGAAGCATATGGCCAAGCTCAGCATGCAAGAGGTGAAGAACTTCAAGATTATGCTGCACGAGCTCAAGGAAGCCTTTCTCAAGAAACGTGTAGAAGCTCAGGGTTCGCGTGAGCGCATGAAGGTTCTGGCTGACAGATGTGTGCAAGCCTATAATGAGGCTGAGAAGCGCAAGGCCCTTGGGCGTCCTGGCATTGACCCCAGGATGGCTGCCAAGAAGCAGAAGAAGCCCGCTACGGCTGAACCTGACGCACCAAGGCAGGAAGCAGATCCCATTGTCTTCCCAACTAGAATGACTAGCTCGAAGCCAAAAAGCTGGTCAACCGCTTCAGAACTCAAGAAGACGAGGACTGCTGAGGCTGAAGCCAGGAAGAGGAAACATCCTGAAGCTTCTCCTACTGCCCCCTCCAAGAAGAAGAGGAAACATCCTGAAGCTTCTCCTACTGCCCCCTCCAAGAAGAAGAGGAAGACCAAGAAAGATCGGGCTGCTCCCACAGAGCCTTTGATTGTTGAACCCATTTCTATGGTTCGTCCTGACGCTGAACGCCAACTGACAATCCATAAGCCTGCTTTCACAGAGGCTCATGAAGCTGAAGACTTTCCGACAGCTGATCCCATCACTGCTGAAGACATTGGTCACCATGACCATGTAGAAGATGGTGCAGTCCTTCCTCAGCTCGATAACAGCGAACTCATCAGCATTGGTCGTCCTCTGACGCCAATCGCTCAGGATGCTTCATGGGCTGATCGCCCACAAGAGGAAGATGATTTTGAGGCCCAGCCAACTCCAACTCCACAAGCATCGCCAGCGTTACGCAGACTTCACAAAGGACCAAGGCCTCTAGTCTCTGAGTCTGAAGCTAAAGCTGCTGAAGACATTCCGGCTGCATCAGCCGATGAAGAAGAAGTCCCACAAGTTGCCACTGCCCTGTCCCACCAAGAAGCAGTTCTCGAGGAGAACGTGATTGAAAATCTTGCGGCTGCTACCACCACCAATGAAGCCACTGACGCTGTCATGGCTGAAGCAAATGTGGAGCCCTCACCAACAAAAGCACCAGAAGTCAGCGAAGCCACTGATCCCGCTGCTTCTGTTCCTGCATCTGCTGCCGGTCCCCAATTCGACTATCATGTTGAGCACAGACCTCAGGTACAGAAGCCAATCCCAAGATTGCCAAGGTTCCCAGGTCCTGCATCAGCACCTGGCTCCTTCAATATCAATGGCTTCAGAGCAGACAACACATTCTTCAATAGCTCCAGAAACCCCTACTCTAGGGAAAGAATATCATCTGATCGGTTCTGGAGTTATCCGCAGCGAAGCTATTACTCATGCGTTCTTTACAACCAAGGTCGCATCTTCTCACACAAGCGCCTTGACATTGAAGCAATAGCTGGTCTGCCTTGTCTGGAAGAAGCTCTGGATTGCTTCAAAGAGGTTGGACTGCTGCCGTTCGTCACTGACCAAGAGCATTGAAATGAAGAGTTGCTGCTCCAATTCTATGCCACACTTCACATCCGCGGGTATAGCAGAGATCCAAAGACTTGGGTCCTGGAGTGGATGACAGGAAACGTTCATCACGAAGCCAGAGCCTTTGACATCATTGAGCTCACTGGTTTGCCCACTCCTGGCGATCTCTACGAGCATGGCTGTCAGCTTCATAGTGAAGCTATTGAGAGCATCTTTCAGAAGACTGAACCTAATATGAGTCAGATGCTCAGTATGATGAAGCCATTGCCCCAAGATGCTGCTTATCCCATGGAGTTTTTCGTTGAAGACCTTGAGTATCTGCCAAGAACTATTTATCACATCATAAGGCGAACTCTCTGGCCAATCAAGGGACACTCTCCATATGCCAAGCTTGAAGGTGCAATGAAGACTTTGGTCTTCTATATTCTTCATGGAAAATGCTTCAATGCACAGGACTTCTTCATTCGCCAACTTGCTGCATCAGGCTCTGATCTGTTTGGCTTGAAGTTGTCATCATAAGTTGAAGTGGATCTCCACAAGTACAACCTGCCATGTGCATTTGCATTCCAAAAGCAAATTACTTATATGCACATCTTCAGGGGGAGCCCTTGCAACTTATGAAGACAATTCCTTATCCTTTATAATTTCACAGATTATATTCCCCGTTGAAAACTTCAACTAGTTTGTCATCAATCACCAAAAAGGGGGAGATTGTAAGTGCATCTAGTGCCACCCCTAGTTGGTTTTGGAGTATTGACGACAAACCTAGTTGAGGGACTAATGTGTTTGTGAGAATTGCAGGATAACACAGGTAGAAGTCCCTCATTGATTCGGTTTTCCTACCAGAGATGACCCCTAAAAATGTATGAAGACATTGAAGTCAAAGGTGGTATATGAAGATATTCACATTGAAGACTATGACAAGAGAAGACACCACATGAAGCCTATGGAGCTCGAAGACTTAGATCTTTCGTAGTTCTCTTTTCTTCTGTGTTGAGTCATAGGAACCACCGTACTGTTAAGTGGGGTCCAAGAGAACCAGTCAGAATGACTAAAGTGATGCCTAACCAAAACCTATGTCTTCGAGTGAAGACTTTGAGAGCGAATCTTGTCCAGAGTCGGACAAGTCAACTTTGCTTGTAGCCCAAGTAAAGTTGCCGTGTGAGTTTGAAATCTGACCGTTGGAACACGTGTCAGTTCCTTAGTGACCCAGGGTCATTTCGGACAAATCAGGTCGGGTTGCCAAGTGGCTATAAATAGCCCACCCCCTACAACCATAAACGGTTGGCTGCTCAGATTCAGAGTACGGCTTTTGTCGTTTGAGAGCGACCCACCTCGAAGCCTTTGAGAGAGAATTCCTTGTGAGGATAAAGCCCTAACCATCCAGAGCCAAAGAGAATTAGGCATCACTTAAGTCTTCTTGTCTGTGTGATCTGAAGACTTATTACACTTGAGGACTGTGCATCCTCCAGCCGGTTAGGCGTCGCGTTCTGAGCATCCAAGAGACATTGTGGATTGCCGGTGAACGAAGTCTGTGAAGGTTTGGGAGTCTACCTTGAAGACTTACCAGAGTGATTGGGCGAGGTCTGTGTGACCTTAGCTCAAGGGGAATACGGTGAGGACTGGGTGTCCTGAGCTACGTGTTCAGGACTGGGTGTCCGAAACTGTGTGTCCTAAGGTTTAAATACCTAGCCGCCCTAACCAGACATACAGTTGTCACAGCAACTGGAACTGGTCCAACAAATCATTGTCTTCAACGAGTCACTGGTTTCATCTTCCCTTCCCTTTACTTACTGTTACTCCTTGTGAAGTCATTGTATGTTCGCTTTATCTTTTGTCTTCACTGAGTGACTGCGTGTTCTGTGTGGCTTCACAATATCTTCCTACCTGATCCTTACTACATTGCTGCTATTAGTCATTGTGCTTTCACTCTATTGAATATTTGACTATGGCCTGCCTAGTGTAGTCTACCTTCCGCTGCAGGGTAATAGGTTTATTTCTATTGTTTGTCTTCATAACTTCCACGTTTTGAAGACTTTCATAAAAGTCGCCTATTCACCCCCCTCTAGTCGATATAATGCACTTTCACAAAGAAATTGTGGGTGGCGATGACATCTTATGTGATCATGTATAACATGATTGTGGAGGATGAGCATGATGGGGTTTACCACAATTTGGAGTTTGAGCACATGGGTGATCCTGTCCAACTCCCAAAGCAGAATCTGGCCGAAGCATCTCGAAGAACTTTGTTTACGTCACAAAAATGGTGCAGTGATACCACAGCCGCAAAACGCCACCCTGGTGCCAAAACTTGACTTTGCCAAGGCGTTCGACTCCAACTAGGAAAGCTTGCGGAGAATCATGGGGGTGCACAGTTTCCGTGCCCTCTGGTGCGAGGGGATGGATTTAATCTTCCATTCCTCACGCTCGACGGCCGAGAAATTATAAAAAATACATTGAAATAAAAAAGAACCGATACATCTACTAAGTGTCAAGGTGAGTCCACATGTGCTCAACCAAGTCATTTTGGAGTTGAATATGAGTTTGCCAATCACGCATTTCATGATGAAATGGGTGAATTGTTCAAACATTTCCATTTCTCCATGCTTAGGCACAACTTTTTCACCCTAAAATTGAAATCGCTGATCAAACATGCTTCATAACACTCAGCCTCCATGATCAAATTGTGCATGATCACACAAGCAGTCATCACCTCCCCCAGCTTCTTAGTGCTCCATGTTCTAGCAGGGCGTCGAACGATAGCCCATAGAGATTGAAGCACACTCCACATTCTTCCTACCACTCTCTTGTGCTTGGGAAAATCTTTGCCTCTTCTCTCCTACCGGATTGGATATTATCTTCACAAGAGTTGACCACTGAGGATAGATATCATCAACTATGTAGTTGTCGGCATCCTGGGAACGGGGAACCCAGACTTGCCTGCCTGCGGCCCAAGGCATGGCTCCACCAGCAGCCTGGTATGGCCCATCTTCATCAACCAACACTCAAGACCCTCGCGAGGGGCCAAGCCTCACGAGGCGGACGACACAAGACCTCCTCAGGGGCAGCCTCACTAGGCTGGCTCGCGAGGAGCGGAAAGATCAAGGCGAGGAGCACCTCGTGAGGTTTCTGTGACGTGAGCCATGACGACCAAGGCCAGGCGGGCGCTAGCGGGCACATAGTGCCAGTTTCCTCTTTGGTGCTAAAGAGGCGGGCGCAAGCGAGGGGTCCCGAGGCGTCGAGCAAAGGTTTCCATATAGGTGCAACGATACCAAGACCAGCAGGACGGCAAGACAGAGGTCATCATGGAGCCCACGGCGGCGTCACCACCAGAGCCTTTGGCAGGCGAAGACCACCTTTTGTCAGGATGGCTTGTACTAGCTGCCCCCTTCAAACTGGCCGTTGTGGGATCCCTTCCTGCCTAAACATTTGGGGAGAGGACCAGGGCCTCTATAAATAGGACTAGCCACTACCGTAGTAAGGGATCGGCTCATCTTGGATTGGATCCATTCCACCAAGGCCACTACACAAGCTCACCGAGCTCAAGAACACCTTTCCTCAGGAGGCTGTTCTTCCCTTGTACTTGTTCATCCCCAGCCTGCAAGGCAATCCACCACACCACACTGGAGTAGGGTATTACACCGCAACAGTGGCCCAAACCAGTATAAACTCTTGTGTCTCTTGTTCCTTGGGTTCGGCGAGCTAGGCTTTGAGATCGTTGTGAGAGTGTGAGCTAGGGGAGAGAGATCTTCATGCGCACCCCAGAGTTCGAACCTCAAGGGTACTGCCGGAACCCGTAATCCAACAGTAGTACCCATGTTGTAGTGGTGGCCTTTGATCTCAAAGTTGACCTCTGGGTTGTTGTCTTCATCAAGTCTTGCGAACACTCGAGAGCACTAAAGCACGTTGATGTCATTGTGAGGACCAGCCATATCGAAAAAGGGTGCCAAATCCAAAGATCTTGTGAAGCCACTACTTTAAGTATGACAATGCAAGCTTTCACATGTCCCTTGTACCGCCCCTGCTAAGAAAATGGACAGTTCTTCCACTTCTAGTGCATACAATCTATGTTACCAAGCATTTCTGGAAAGCCTCTATCTGCATTGATCGCCAACAACCGGGTTATATCCGCAACATTTGGCTCGCTTAGGTACTCCATGCTAAACACTGCTACCAAAGCCTTCCAGAACTTGTACAATGATGCGAGACATGTGGACTCACTCATGTGGACGTAATCCACAAGATCACTAGGATTTCTGTATGCAAGCATACGAATAACCGCAGTGCATTTCTGATAAGAGGAGAAGTGTGCTATAAAACTTGATATGCACAAAGCCTACGATAGAGTTGAGTGGACTTTTTTGAAGGAGATTATGTTGAAATTGGGTTTTCGTCGTGAGTGGGTTAACTTGATTATGTAGTGCGTCTCAACCGTAGAATACAAAGTAAGGATCAATGAAGAGGAAAGTGAGAGATTTAAGCCTACGAGAGGGTTGAGACAGGGGGACCCACTATCACCATACCTTTTTTTATTGTGCACAGAAGGATTGAATGCCTTGCTTGCGCATGCTGAAGAGAATGGAAACATATCAGGTGTTAAAGTCTATAGAGACGCCCCGCCAGTCACAAATCTTCTCTTCGCGGATGACTCATTGATCTTAATGAAAGCCAACCAACATAATGCAGAAGACCTGAAATCAACACTAGATTTATATTGTGCGGCATCGGGACAGCTGGTAAGCATGGAAAAACCCAGTATTTTCTTCAGCCCTAATACAATGGTAGAGATCAGAGAACAATTGTGTACAACGCTAAATATAATGACGGAGGTTCTCACTGATAAATATTTGGGCTTACCAGCAAATGTGGGTGTTGATAAAACATACTGCTTTAGTTTTCTGATTAAAGGTATTGTTAAGAGAATTAGTGGTTGGAAGGAAAAATCACTATCTGCCGAGGGGAAGGAGATCCTATTAAAGGCGGCGATCCAAGCCATACCCACCTATGCATTGTCGGTCTTTAAAATTCCTAAAAGAAACTGTGAAGGAATCATTGACGCGATGGCGCATTTCTGGTGGGAGACGAGGAGAATCAAAAGAGGATGCATTGGATGGCCTGGTGGAAAATGTGTGTACCAAAAAACCAAGGAGGGATGGGATTCCATGACATCCACTGTTTCAACCTGGCTCTGCTTGCAAAACAGGCATGACGTCTCCTTGATAATCTTGACTCCTTGTGTGCTACTATTCTAAGGGCCAAGTACTATCCTAATGGTGATTTGCTGAACTCCAAGCCAAAGCATGGTGCTTCCTTCACCTGACAAAGCATTATGGCAGGCATCACTACTCTTAAGATAGGTTATATTTGGCGAGTGGGGGTGGGCATAACATCAATATTTGGGAAGATGCCTGGATCCCAAATTGTGCCTCTAGGAAGATTATGACCCCTAGGGGGGACATTTGTTATCAAAAGTCGTAGATTTGATTGATCCAGTCTCCAATAATTGGGATGAGGACCTGATTAGACAAACTATGTGGACCATTGACGTACAACGAATTCTTTCAATCCCAATTTCGCAACATAATATGACGGATTTTATTGCCTGGAGTTATACAAAAATGGTATGTTTTTGGTACGGTCTGCTTACTCTGTGGAGTGGAACTATCAGTATGGGAGCAAACTAAAATTTTCCAATGGGATGGGACGGAGCACACCTAACCCTATATGGTGTTAGATATGGAAGTTATCTTGTCTGGCTAAAGTCAATTTTTTTATGGCGGACACTACATGGCACTCTCCCATGTCGGGCAACACTCACTAATAGACACATGAAGGTCTCGCCCTCTTGCCCTACCTTCTCTCAGTGTGTAGAAGATACGAAGCACTTGCTTTTCCTATGTAGAAAAGCGAATGAGGTTTGGAAAAGGCTAGGGTTGGATATGATTATTAAGAGAGCTTGTGAGATTGATCGTGCTGGAAAGGCAACATTGGAATACCTATTACTCCTTCCAGATCAAGCCCTGCGCATTATGGGGCATGAAAATGTTAGAGAAATGATAGCTATCTCAGTTTGGTATCTATGGTGGGAAAGACAGAAATTAGTGCACCAGGAATTAACTCAAAATGTGACTCAGATCTCAATGGGGATCATAGCTCTTACATATAATTTTGTAAATGCATCATCTTCAAAGGCGTCCATGAAAAAGGGGGGTTGGCAATGTCCTCCTAGGGGATTTGTGAAACTCAAGGTTGACGCCTCTTTTGACCATGACTTGCTGGAGGGTACGATGGGAGCAGTATTGAGAGACGACAAGGGTAGGTTTATTGCAGGAGGGAATGGAAAGATAGACTACTGCGCGGATGTTCTCATGGCGGAGGCCTTAACTCTCAAATTTGGCCTAAATTTAGCGCAAAGGGCGGAATGTAATCGCCTAATCATCAACTCTGACAATCTGGAGGCGATTGAGACCATGCAGGACGGAGGACAGTCAGCGGGAGCGGCGGCGGCAATCTTCGATGACCGCTATCACTATGCTTGTGATTTTATCATGACCAAATTCGAACATTGCAATAGAGAGACTACTAAAGTAGCACATGAACTTGCTAGATTAGCTAGATTTTTTTCGACTTCGGACTGGTTTGAGGAGCCTATTAGTGAAATTGTAACGTTTCTCACAAATGATGTATTGGTTATTGCTAATGAATAAAATTTCATTTTAATTCAAAAATAGAGGAGAAGCCAACCTTTCCAAGTGCATCCTCTTTGCACTCAAAGTAATTATCATGTGCTACAACTCACTCCCGAATACGATTGAACACATGTCTAGCCATCCAGAAGCGCCGCCGAAAAAGTTTGGGATTGAAGAGTGGGAACGTGCATTGAAAGTAATCGGTGAATAGTAAGCAATGTCCGCTCTCTCTATTGCGATTCAACACCAAAGAATGGTGCGAGATTGATCCCCTGTACCCTGGCCGCTGCCTAGCTATGTGTTCATTGACAAGCAAAGCCGCAAGCACAAATTTCCTCATCATCCGACGATGAATTGCCTGATGAACAAATGAAGTTGTGTCAGGACCCCGACTCAATGCCACATAGATCTAGCATGTAACACTTCATATCACTTTGCGGCCTCACGCACGGTATTCCCACGGGTGTCGCCTTACCTTTACCCGGGACCGTTTGCGCCTTTTGGCACACGTATATGACAGTGTCGCTAGCATCCATATGATAAGGAGCCCGGGCTGACATGGCTAGTCGTAAACCCAAAGTGGCACAAACTTACAGGGACAGGCATCCATGACCCAGCATCGAACGTGTCGGTCATCAGCGGGTGAATCCAGGCTGTAGCACTGGGCTAGCAGGACTCCGGTGAACCGGGCTGTAGCGGGCTAACAGGACTCCGGTATTCATCGCGTGACATTTCCCCGAAGGGACAGACACAGGAACGAAGAAGGACACATGCCGGCCAGCCTAAGTGTTCCGGAGCAGTAGCAAGCTACCATGGCTCAGTGAAACACTAGGAGACATTTCCCGGTAAGAGAGGCTACTAAAGATAAACAACTAGATGGTCAGATCCCACACATACCAAGCATTTCAATAACATACACACAATATGCTCGATATGTGCAATACAACATGGCATCACAAAATGACTCTACGACTCAAGTAGTTTATTCAATAGGCTCCGAGGAGCGAGACATTACAAACATGGGTCTCATGACCCAACAATCAGAGCATACAAGTCAAAGCACAAGCGGAAGCTATCATGTCTGAGTACAGACATCTATAAATGAAAAGGCTGAGAAGCCTGACTATCTATCAGATCCTGCCGAGGGCACAAGATCGTAGCTGAGGTATCAAGCTAAACGTCGAAGTCCAAGCGGAACTACTAGTGAGACTGAAGTCTCTCTGCAAAAACATAAAATAGGCAAACGTGAGTACAAATGTACCCAGCAAGACTTACATCAGAACTAACTACATATGCATCATTTTCAACAAGGGGATGGTGGGGTTTAACTGCAGCAAGCCAGCTTTGACTCGGTGGCTATCCTAAACTACGACTGCAAGCGACTCTTTTGAGGAGGCGCACACGAGTCCACATATTCACCATATCAATACACCACTATGGATCCACTCCCGTCTCCCTACGAGAACGCCATCCATAGCACTCACGCTTATCTTGCGTATTTTAGAGTATCCACTTTCACTTGTCTATGAACTGATATAAGCAACCCAGAAGTCCTTTTCCGCGGACACGGCTATTCGAATAGATGATGTTAACCCTGCAGGGGTGTACTTCTTCATACATGTTTCCACCACTTAGCGTCTGCACACGACATGTGCTCGGCAGACTTCAAGCGAAAGCCGACGTGGGTGTAGACCACGACCTACCTAAACATTCAAGTCTCTAGTCCAGGTTTATCGCCTATTCAGGTTCCATCCATGAGGAGATCCAGCCGGAGCTTCGCTCACAGCCCCAAACGATGTGAACAGGGTTCCGTGACACCAAACGGGCGCCCGGTATACCCGGCCACGTGCCTACCGCATCACAGCCCACCCCTACGGTCAGCGCTGTCCACGGCCTCCAGCATACTACAAACACCAGAAACTACTTGCAACTCCTGGACAGAGGACAAGGGTGAATAAGAAGTCGAGCGGGGTCATATTTCAGGGCCCAATGTATGGTAGTAACTGAATCATGGATCACAAACACAGAACTCAGTTCCTGAGGACGACGGCAATGAGACAACCCACCATGTACTCCTACATGGTCTCTCACCGCTACCTTTACCAAATCGTATTCACACACTTAGCTCACACACAGTAGGACATGTTCACACACCTCTGATTCATCCCCGATGAATCAGACCTGACTCAACTCTAAGCAGTAGCAGGCATGACAAACAAACATGAATGAGTAGGCACAACAGGGCTCAAACAACTCCTACTCATGCTAGTGGGTTTCATCTATTTACTGTGGCAATGACAGGTCATGCAGAGGATAAAGGGGTTCAACTACCGCAGCATGTAACAGTTGAATCGGTGTTGTCCTAATGCAGTAAAAGAGAGCAGGAGCGAGAGAGTGGGATTGTATCGGAATGAACAAGGGGGTTTTGCTTGCCTGGCACTTCTGAACGTAGCATTGAGTCTTCATCAGTGTCAACGATCGCATCATTGGTATCACGTCTACCGAGAGGGGACAAATATCGGCAACACAGAAGGGAACACAATCAATGCAATGCACAATATGATGCATGATCATGACATGGCAAAATGAATGTGTTTTGGGCTAATGCAACTAGCAACAGATTAAATGAAGTTGGTTTGAATACAAGATTCAAATTCAAACTCCATATGTGATTATTCAAATGCCATTTAATTGATTTGTGCTAAACAGCACCTATAAGTTATTCTAACATGCATGAAAATGGTACAGATGGATTCCTTGAATTTTTCTGATAATTTTTCATATATAATTTATTTAATTTGGAGTTACGGTTAATTTTCTATGATTTATTGAAGTTTTAGCTATTTTCTGGAATTTCAGAATTAAATTAAATCCAGAAATGATTTAATTGCGTCAGCCTGATGTCATGATGACGTCAGCAGGTCAACGTGGCACAGTCCGGTCAACCCCTGACCGGTGGGTCCCGAGTGTCAGCGTCTAATTAAACTAACCTAGCTTAGTTAAACTAACCTAACCTAATTAGCCGGGCGGGGCCCGCAGGTCAGTGAGAGAGAGGGGGTCAAACCCGGGTCAAACTCGCCGGAGTTGACCCGAGGCTCGTCGCCGACGAGGCCAGGGACGGCGGAGAGCGTCGGGATTCGCCCTCCGATGACCAAAAGAGCGGCGGAGGGGCTCTACGGGATGCCCAGGCTCGCGCGCATCTAACAGGGCCATCGGAAGAAGCTAGGGTGGCCGGAGGCGACGGCAATCATGACGACGGCGGCGGCCGGAGTTCGGGTGGTGGCGGGTTTGGCGCTACGAGCGGTGGTTTGGCGCGCTGAGGGCACTGGGGAGAAGCTCTTGCTCCTACGCATCCAAAGGAACGGACGGGAGGCCGCGAGGTGGCCGGAGTTGAGCACGGCGTCGACCTCGGCGGCGGCCGGAGCTCGGGCGAGCTCGGGGTCGGGGTTAGGGAGCACGGCAGGAGGAGCTGGGGCGTGCTACGGACTCCTGAGATCGCGGTGAACACGTCAGTGGGCTCGGATACGAGCTGGGGTGGCTGTGGCCACGACCACGCCATGGCCGGCGGCGAGAAACTCTCGGCCGCGGTGGAGGAAGAGGCTAGGGGATGAGTGCGAGCTTGAGGGAAGGGGGAAGAGGAAGAGGGGCTCACAAGGGTTTCATCGGTGGCCTCGGGGAGCTCGGGGAGGCGTCGGAGGCGGCGAATCGACAGCGGTGAGCTTCGGTGGCCGGCGACGGAACGGCGATGGTGGCGGCGTTGCAGGGCTTCCGGAGGGCCGTGGGTCGGTGGGGAGGAAGGAGGGGGTCGAGGCGGAGCCTTTGAGCGCATCGGCGAGGCTAGGGGTGGCCGGTGGCCACGAGGGAGCTCGTCGGCGGCGGCGAGCATGTTCGGTGAGGTGGGAAACGGCGAGAGAGGGAGCAGGGGAGGAGTGAGAGAGGTCGGGCGGATCGGGACGTCACCGGGCATTCATCCACGCGGCCAGGGGAAGCAGGAGGTGGCCAGGGGAAGCAGGAGGTGGCCGAGGCAGCGTCGGCGCGCGCCACGCCTCGCCTCTGTTCGTCCTCCTGGCAGAGGAGGAAGAGGACAAGGGGGAGGAGGTGGGCTGGGCCGCACAGTGCTGGACCAGCACAGGAGCTGGGCCGGCTCTGGTGGCTGCACGGGTAAGGCCAGGTAGGCTCTGTTCTTTTTATTTTTTTTCTCTGTTTTGTTTTTTATTTAATCTTTTGCCACTGTTTTTGAATTTTAAACAAATTCAAACAATGCCAAAAACTCCTCTGAATAATTTTATTTGGCTAGATGGACTTTTCCAAAAGCTCATAAAATATTTCAGGGGTATTTGAAATTATATTCTAATTATATGAATATAATTCAAATTCAAATAGCTAATGATTTAAATTCAAAATCCCAAAAATAAATCCTTAAAAATGTTCAATATTTTGGTTGGGACCAGAACCCTTGCCAAAAATTATCAAACATTTAAGAAGAACATTTTGGAACAATGAATGAGATTTCTAGGGTTTTTGCCCCTCTTTTATTTAAGTTTTTTAGGCTTGCAAAATTCCCTCAGTTCAAATTTTCAGAATTTAAACATGATGCACACATGAGCTAGCCTAGAGCATTACCAGAAGCTAGGGATGTGACAAGTTGTTGAAAAAAAATACTCATCCCCACTATCCATTGCACCTTGTGGGCAAAGCGTCGTACACCTTGCGGTCTTGGCAGAGATGCGGTTGGTGAAGAGCAGTTAGGCCTTCCCGTACATGCAGCAGGCCTATCGAAGCGGAGACGAGGACGATAGGCGACTATGGAGCGTGAAGCCAATGGTACTAGAGAAGATGGGTGGTGCTGGCGGCCGTGATTTCTCATGGACCAACGACGGCGAGAAGAGGCCACCAACGCCGGCAATAACTGACTCTTGATGCGGCGGTGAGGCGGGGGGAGGGCGTGCATGCCGACGACGGCTTGGGCAGCGTCCGAGCGCTGGGAAGTGGGTGGCGATGGCGAGGGGCGGAGGGTGTGTGGTGTGGGATAGGGGGAAATAGCCTACGAGACATCGACAGGCAGGCCAGGGGGAGGACAAGAGCGTCGCGTGCCCGCGTGCCTTCACTTTGTGTCCGCACGCGACCCAAACTGTGCCCAAATTTGAGCCGGAAGGTCGTAGACGAACGAAAAACGGGTGCCTGTCCGTTTGGGTCACCGCGTTGGGCCGTGATTTTGTCCGTTTCAATTTAAATGGACACGCGCGGACCAAATGAGTCATGCGTTGAAGTTTGCCTTACAACTTCATCACCAACTTCCTCTCCAAACTAAGGGCATCTCCAAGGTGGACCAGTAAACCTCCCGCAATCATCTGAACCGTGATGTCCGAACCACGGAAGGCATCCAGCGCCGACCTGTATCGGTCCGCGGGGCGGTTCAGACACGATTTCTCCCGCAAATTAGAGACAAAAGCGTGGGAGGTTTGCGGGAGTCCGGACACCCCAAACGCAGGACTCCGACACCCTCGGCCCACCCAATCTTCCTCCCGGTCCCATTTCCTTCCACTCCGCCCCTTTCCCCCCTTGCTTTGCATCTGCACCATTCACCTCCGCCGCCGCTGCTGTTCGTCTCCGGCCTCCACAGAGGCATTGTCGGATGTCCGCAACCTGCACCGACGTGACCGCTCGCCGTTCAGACGGAGCTTTCAGCTCTGGAGCTATTTGTACCCAAGTACACTCCGCCCTTATCGACGACCTCCATGGCGAACACCACATCCGGCAGGTGTTCGGTCAAATGTCATTGAGCTTATTTTCAAATGCTATGTCGTTTTTAGAGTACGAAGGATGGTGAGCTACTCGACCATCAAGGATGAGTTGTTGTGCGATGCGTGACTGGCTGTATCCGCGGATTTCATAGGCAAGACCAGATGGCCATCCTTCTGGGAGCAAGTGCATGAAAAGTTTCACGCAGGAAAGCACATTGCGCCCTACGAGGTGTACATCATGCGACCACGCAACATGAGGTCGTCATCGTATCGCTGGTACGCTATCTAGGTCAGCGTCATCAAGTACTACAACTTGATCAGGCAGCTCGAGGCAAGGTCACCATTGCACGCGGGCATGAAAAGATGGTAAGTTTTACTTTCTTTTGCTAAACTTGTTGATTCATTCATTCATTCAATGTTGATCTACACATTATATGTAGCCCGCACATGCCGTCGTGCCATACCACAGGTCAGCGAGACGACCATTTAGGTGCACACACTGTTGGATAAAGCTGAAGGGGAAATATGTGTGGGAGGACTTGATCCTCAAAAACTTGTTGGACATCCGGGATCTAGTCGAATTTGAGACATTGTTGTACCGGGCTTAATTTGCATGCTATGTGTGAATGATTTGTGCTATTTTCTATCCGAACTTAGATGAATATCAGCCGATTTGAATGAATTTCGCCCGGTTAGTTAAAATGCGGTTTAAAATGTATGCTGCTAGCGTTGAATGACTGCCTTCCATATTCATGTCTGCAGACTGATCTCCTATCTGCGAACAGATGCCGGAAGTTTTTGCCGGGTTGCCGTTGGAGATACTAAGGGCCAATTCTTTTCGCCATGATTCTGGAGAACTGCCGACAGAATCACCTGCCCACAGAATCAACCATCTAAGTTCTTTTATGAGATTTTAGATTGGTGTACGAGTTGTGTACTCAAATGTATGGTTCCTAGATTGGAACTGAGTGCTGAAATTTTAACGGTTTGTTATTCCGGACAGTTTCACGTCTAATATAAACAACCTGCAACTAACGCTTGAAGCCGCAGTCTTCTCTTCTTCACACTTTCCTCGCCGCTGGCGCAGCGCTGCTCCCGCAGTCATGCGCATCTTCCTTCTCTCAGGGCAGAGCAACATGGCCGGCCGCGGCGGCGTGCACCACCGAAGGTGGGACGGGGTCGTGCCGCCGGAGTGCGCGCCGGACCCCTCCATCCTCCGCCTCTCCGCCGCGCTCGCATGGGAGGAGGCCCTCGAGCCGCTGCACGCCGACATCGACACGACCAAGACCTGCGGCGTCGGCCCCGGGATGGCCTTCGCCCGCGCCATTCTCCCGCGGCTGCAGCCCCCAGGCACCGCTGGGGTCGGGCTCGTACCGTGCGCCGTCGGCGGCACAGCCATACGGGAGTGGGCCCGCGGGGAGTACCTGTACGAGCAGATGGTGCGGCGCGCGCGCGCCGCGACCGAGTGCGGCGAGATCGAGGCCGTGCTGTGGTACCAGGGGGAGAGCGATGCAGAGTCCGATGCCGAAACGGCGGCGTACCAGGGGAACGTGGAGAGGCTGATAGCAAATATCAGGGCAGATCTTGGGATGCCGCACCTACCATTCATTCAGGTGATCGCCGCGCTCGGTAAATAGTGTATTTTGTCTTCATTTTTGGCATGGCTGTTGTGAACTGAAGTTTATAGAAACTGAACTGGTCATCAATCTGGGCATTCACACACGCTAGCAATTTTGGACAAATGAATAGTAATTTTATGAAAAATAGTAATGCACGTAAGATTTTTTTTTTTGAAAAGGAGGATGACCCCTGGCCTCTGGGAGATGCATGCAACCATTTTATTAATTATTCGCAAAGACCTTATAAAGTAATATATCGATAAGTCTGAAGCAATCATCTTGGCAACATCTGTCGGTACTCCTATCCACTTGATGAAGGGGTGCCGATTGTCCGAGTCGAATACCAAACAGACCTCGCACCAAAGCCTAACAGCTAAAGACGGAGGCCCCAACCAAGCCACATTGCCGGGTCTAGGGCACACATCCGTCCGGCGCACTCTCAGTTGCTGCCGCCGCCGCCGTTGTCTTCCATCGGTCCATCTTCAGAGCAGGTACTGACACATTGACCTTGTCAGGCCTGCCGTCAACACCACCACGATGCCAGACAACGCGACCTTCCTACGCGCGTCCATCATCATACATCCATCACCGAGACCCTGCCCCGCCCCACCGTCGAGACTCCACATTGTCGATGCATGACATGAAACGCCGCTCCACCACTAAAACCGTCCACTGGTCCCTCGAGCCAATGTACACCTCCAAGAATGATGCCCCCAAGGAGGGAGCAACATAAGAGCGCCGCCATCATCCGATCAACTGATCAAGGGTTTCCCCCGAAGTTACCAGGAGGAGTTGAGAGCTTCACCTTGATGATGCCTTCATGAAGGAAACAATGCCAAGGGTCTGTCCCAAGAAAATCCAACCGACAACTTGTGCACCGTCCAGACCGCCTTCAAAGCCCCGGATCTAGCCGTCCAGATCCGGCGACCATCCACAGCAGCACTGCCACCGTGGGAGCCCTGGCACACCGGTCACTGCCTGTGTGTGCCACCACTTGAGCCTGGGAGGACGGCCGCCACCCCAACTCAGCAAACCGCGAGAGCCGCCGAGAGGGATCCCGCACGCTCGTCACTGTCTCTGATCCGAACAAATCAAGAGCCAAAGCCACCAGATCGCCAGCGCAGATCCGCCTTGGATAGGGACAGTACCACGCCATGCCGCCGCGGGAGGCCCTAGCTTCACCGGCCGCCACCTTCCAGGGCCGCCGCCCCGGGATCCAGGCCGAACGTCGTCGCCGCCACCGGCCACATTCCGCCGCCGCCGAGCCGCCGACCACCGCAGCCATGGCCGTCGTGACCATGCGGACGTGCCGAGCAGCCAACAGCATCCGCTCTTCCACGTCGCCCTGCAGCTCCGTCGCCTCTGCCCACCACCATGCCGTTGCCTTGCGCAGTCGCCGGAGGCGAGCCGCCGCGCCGCCACGACCCAGATCCAGGAGAAGCGCCCCGGCGCCATTAGGTGACTGTAACACCCTCGATGCGGCTATATCTCACACGTGTCGAAGCACGACTTAGAGGCATAACCGCATTGAAAGCAATGTCGTAAGTGAGGTAATCTTTGCAAACAACCCATGTAATACAATAAGGGAAAAGATACATAGTTGGCTTACAATCGCCACTTCACACAATACATGAATAAAGCATTACATCATCCAAATACAATCAAGGTCCGACTATGGAACCAAAATAAAAGAAGAACCCCAAATGCGACAAGGCCCCCGATCGACCCCAACTGGGCTCCACTACTGATCAACTAGAACGAAACAACACAAAGTATAAGATCTTCAACGAGCTTCTCCTTGAGCTTGGTTGCGTCATCTGCACGGTCTCATCGGCACCTGCAAGCTAGTTTTGGAAGTATCTGTGAGCCACGGGGACTCAGCAATTTCGCACCCTCGCGATCAAGACTATTTAAGCTTATGGGTAAGGTAAAGGTATGAGGTGGAGCTGCAGCAAGCGACTAGCATATAGGGTGGCTAACATACGCAAAAGAGAGCGAGACGAGAAGGCAAAGCATGATCGAGAAACTATGATCAAGAAGTGATCCTAGAACAACCTACGTCAAGCATAACTCCAACACCGTGTTCACTTCCCGGGCACCGCCGAGAAGAGACCATCACGGTTACACACGCGGTTGATGTATTTTAATTAAGGTCAACTTCAGGTTTTCTACAACCGGACATTAACAAATTCCCATCTGCCCATAACCGCGGGCACGACTTTCAAAACTTTAAATCCCTGCAGGGGTGTCCCAACTTAGCCCATCACAAGCTCTCACAGTCAACGAAGAATATTCATTCTAGCGGGAAGACCCGATCAGGCTCGGAATTCCGGTTACAAGACATCCTCGACAATGGTAAAACAAGTCCAGTAACACCGCCCGAATGTGCCGACAAATCCCGATAGAAGCTGCACATATCTCGTTCTCAGGGCACACTCAGATGAGCAGTCCGTACAACTAAAACCAGCCCTCGAGTTTCCCCGAGGTGGCGCTGCAAGGGGCTCTAGTTTGGACCAACACTCAGAGGAGCACTGGCCCGGGGGGGGGGGGTTAAAATAATGATGACCCTTGAGTCTGCAGAACCCAAGGGAAAGAAAAGGCTAGGTGGCAAATGGTAAAGCCAATGTTAGGCATTGCTGGAGGGGTTTTATTCAAGGCGAACTGTCAAGGGGTTCCCATTATAACCCAACCGCGTAAGGAACGCAAAATCCGGGAACATAACACCGATATGACGGAAACTAGGGCGGCAAGAGCGGAACAAAACACCAGGCATAAGGCCGAGCCTTCCACCCTTTACCAAGTATATAGATGCATTAATTAAATAAGAGATATTGTGATATCCCAACAAAATATCCATGTTCCAACATGGAACAAGCTCCAATCTTCACCTGCAACTAACAACGCTATAAGAGGGGCTGAGCAAAGCGGTAACATAGCCAAGCAACGGTTTACTAGGACAAGGTGGGTTAGAGGCTTGGATTAACAATATGGGAGGCATGATAAGGAAGTGGTAGGTATCGCAACATAGGCATAGCAAAAGAGCGAGCAACTAGCAAGCAAAGATAGAAGTGATTTCGAAGGTATGGTCATCTTGCCTGAGATCCCGCAAGGAAGAAGAACGAGTCCATGAAAAAGACAAACGGACGTAGTCGAACGGTTCCTCACAAACGCGACGTTATCGGAACTAACCCGAAGAAGCAACACCGAAAAGAAGCAAACAACATAGTAACCACCCACGACATAATCATGGCATGATGCACAAACAATTAAGATGCATGTCTGATTTAATGAAGCATGGCATGGCAAAGTGCTCAAGCAATACTACAAGTTAAGTGGAGCTCAATATGCAACGAGTTGCATATTGACGGAACACCACAACAGTTATTTAGTTATCTCCCGTTTAAGTTCTCAACAATATTAAATGTTGGTTACATGGCAAGAGGTGAAGCATAACAAAACTATACCATTTAAACAGTTTAAATGGGGCCGGATATAACAAACAACAAATCCGGTAATTCCCCATATGCATATAGAAATTTGATGGAAACAACAATTATAAACATTCTTGAAGTTGTTATCATGATGCGGATGACATGCACGTTTTATGCAATATTTATGAAAATGTTGATAAGAGCATATTAAGAAGCTTTTGTCACCGTCGTGGAAAGAAAGGGAGTGCCACGGCAACAATAACGGTTCCGGTAGCTCATGGAAATACCGATGCAAAAGGAAAAGTGATGGGAGCATGCAAAAGATGGTGGGGTGATCCCGACTACCGGGTTCCCATGGGTTAGTGGCATGGAAAACGAGTGACAAATCAGACACGGTGCAGACAAAGGGTGCACCCCATACGACACAAGCATTATTCTCGGACGTTCGTTCTCGGCGGTTATACCTTCAAAGCGTGCAAACGAGACGGTTCGAGTTCGTCGAGGGAAGTAGAGGAAGTAGTTGTTCCGCGACGGTAGTCGAACTTGACGTTCGCGTTACACGGGTCTTTGGCGACGGTCGACGTACATGGTTCGGAGTGGTACTTGCACCTTCGGACTTGACGAATCCGAGGGCTTCGGGGTTCACTGTTGAACTTGACGAAACCCACGGCGACGGAGAGGTACGCGCCGGCGGTAGTCGTTCGAGCGGAGAGCGTCGTCGAACTTGGCATTCTTTGGACTTGCTGGTCTCGTCGAAACGAAGGGGTACTTGGTACAATCCGCGTAGTCGTGCACTTGTCGTCGAGGGACTTGATGGTCTTGACAAAACGAAGGGGTACTCGGCAAAACCCTGTTCTTCGGAGGTCGACAGTAGTGGTACTTGGCAAAATGCACGTCGAGGGTAGTTGTTCTCGTATCGACGTGGTACTTGGCGATTTTGGAGACGATGGAAGACAAACTTGGCGGTCCTCGTAGAACTAGTACTTGGCGTTAGTGATACACGTTTCGAAAGCAGTTCACGACAATGGCAGCCGAAACTTGGTGATCCGAAAGGGTACTTGACGAATAACGGCCGTCGTGGTACTTGGTGAAATCCTCGGAGATGGACTTGACGCATGAAAGGTCTTCGGTGCCACGGTACTTGTCAGATCATCATGCAGACGTTCTTTCGAAGAGGAACTTGTCGCGTCCCAAAATGAGCAAGGCAAAAGCCCTCCTTCAAAGAAGCTCGAACTTGACGAAATCCACAAACAGGACTTGGCGCGGGCGTGACGATGCAAAGGAAATGTGCGGCGGACGCTGCTGTTCATCTGCTTCGAGCAGAGGCGAGGCCATGGTGGATGCAGACGATGACGCAGCAGCAGACTTGACACCGGGGAGCAGCAGAGGGACTACGATGAACAACATGATGCAGGTTGGGCGGCGGAGCTTGACGGGTCCAGGCGAGGTCGCCGGCAGCAGGGGCTGCGACGTGGCCGGGCGCCGGGTCTGGTGGTGCGGCGCGAGGAAGGAGAGGCCGGCAGGGGCGCGGCAAACCATGGAGGCCGGCGGTGCCATGGCCATGGGGATCGGCGCGAGGAGGGGACGAAGGAGCTCGCTAAGGCGCGGCATCCAGAGAAGCAGCGGGCGAAGCCGACGCTCCGGCGTTGTTGCTCCTCTCCTCGTGGAGCTCCTGGACGAGGGGGCTCGGGAACTCGGCGCGCGAGGCTGCAGGAAGGTCCGGCGGAGCTCATGAACGGAGCAGCAGGGCGGAGGCGCCGCGCTCCGGGTCGCCGAAGTCCAGCAGGGCCGCGGCGGCGGCCCCCGGCGAGGAAGCCGAAGGGAGTCGGGGCGAGGCGTAGGGAGATGGCGGCTCTGGCCGGTCGTCCGGGTCGCGGAGGACGAAGATCCGGCGGGGCACGAAGGTACAGGGCGACGGAGGCTCTCCTGATGCTTGATGTGTACGTGCATGTGGCGCAGGGAAGGAACGGGGAGATGAGGAATCGGGAGCAGGGGCTCTTGGCGGCGAGAGGAGGGAGACGAGGGAAGATGGGATCCGTCAGAGGGATCCGGTCGGGGCTAGGGTTAGGAGGGTAGGTGGGCCGGCGCGGGAATAGGCCTAGGGAGGCCCAGTGGAGAGGGAAGCGTCTAAGCGCAGATGGGCCTGCCTGGCTGGGCTCTCTTCTCCCCCATAACCTCTCTACTCAAAACAGAGGAGAGAAGAGAAAAAAAAAGGAAGGAAGGAAAAGAGAGAAAAGTAAGGATTAGGGAAGGAATTTGGGAAAGGGTTTAATTTTCTGGACTCACGAAAAAGTGCTCGTTCCAAGCAAATTGGAGTGGCAAGATTGCAAGATTTAAATTCAAACTCATTTGAATTTAATTCAAATGGTTTGAACTGGGACTTGGGTTTTGAAGTGTCCAAAAATGTTGAAATTTTTGGAGGAACCTCGACAAAAGGGAAGAGAAAAGCGGGCAAGGTTTTGAAGTCAAACTTGAAGTAGAAAAGACATGGGGAATATTTGCAAGTGTGTTATGGTTAATTTCAAATAAATGGAATAATTTTTATCATAGCTCCCTAATATTGGGATATATGTTGTAAAGAGAATCACCACGTGAATTCCCTCGGTTTAAATAGATCAACGATCTATGTAATTTATTTAGTTGAGTTGCAAATGACATGATGCAATGCAAAAATAAAAGGGCAGGCACAAATGAAACACACGGCGAAACCCGGAACATATGGAAGTCTTCTCGAGCATCGGTCTCGGGGCGTCACAGTGACCCGCCTCACCCGATCTCGGTGCGGGATGGAAGAGGACCTCCGCCACCGCCGTCGGTCGCCCGGGGCTTCGCCCGGCGGCTTCCTCCAGCGGCGACGGAGGGGAGGACGGGGATGGAGGTGGCCTGGCGGCTAGGTTTAGGGTCTCCGCCTGAGTCGCCCGACCGGGGGGCGACGCGGGGGACTCGGGTAGATAACTATTGTTCAATGCACGTGAAGATGAAGTATTACTCTTTCCATTCAGAAAATTTGATTGTCTATGCTCAAACTTTCACCATAAACTTTGCTCAATGTTCTGTTAACTACTACTACAAAATAGTAGCCATAAGAAAATACTTTTGAATACAAACTTTACTAATGAACTAACTTTTGTTCAAAGCTGTAGTTGTAAGAGTCAAAATGTGTCCTATGTTTCTGAACAGAGAGAGCAATCATATGCGTAATTTTTATGAATACTTAATTACAGTCCTGCATGAGTAATGCAGCATGATTCCTTCTTTTTTTATGATGGGCAGACACAGCAGACACAGACTTAATTAACTAGATGATACCCCACACGTTTGCTACGGGAAATTATTGCAATATATTTTGATGGATTTTGTTGTATGGAATATGAATATATGATTTAGTGTATTAATTATTGAGGTGGGTGTTTTTCATGCATGGTGACATGTGTGCATGTTGAGATAAATAGGTCAGTGAGGATCAACTATTTAGTTATATATGATTAAAATTCATACATGGTGTTCTGTATGCAGCATTATGCCAAGTAAGTGGCTCCACTGATACGATTAAGATACCCGTTCTTGGAACAAGTTTTAGACATGCGTAAACAATATTTGCACATGTTTATATTAATAGGAGAAGCAAGCATAATGCAAGAAGCGGGACACCTTGGCCAAACACCAGATGCGAAGCCAATCGAGATGAACAATACACGTCTAGCCTAATCTCTTATGGAGGTTGTTGCAGCCAGTAAAAAGTATAATTTTGGTCCCTCAACTATACTTCCAGGCAAACCTATTCCTTCAACTCTAAAATTGTATAGTTTAGTTCCTTATCCTGGGTTATGTGGATTCGGTAATGACATGGTACGCTATTTACGATTTCATATTCTTGTTACTAGATGTTCTATAGGAATAAGAAGAAATCGCAACTCCTTTGCGCTACACATAAAATTTGATTTTGAAGGTCCTTTTTTTTTCCAGAATCCTCTATTTTAGTTCTTCCACCCATGCAATAGAGAGGGAATGGGAAAATAAGGGTTACTTTTATTTCCATTTTCCCCTTAAAAGATAGACTTTGAAATAGGAGTCTTAGAATAATGCTGAATTCAAAGGTTTTTTGACTCACTCGGACCTGACACCATGGCACAGTCTGGTTATTGGCATAATATGAAAAATAGACCACTATATGAGCAAAAAGAATCAGAACTTAAAAAATAAAAGATGGACTTGTGAATACACATTGGTTGTAGATGGAGGACAAGGAAGCATACAATTGTTTGTCTCGTTTCAGTTTGAAAAACGTACAGGCAGGCAGCTGTGTAGTAATTGCTTACTTTCTCAAGCCATTAATATGCATAGTTGTAATTTTTTTGGATTTACAATCAGGTATTTTAACATCATAAGTATATCCAAACTAACTTCTATTTTCATTTCCCTACTGATCAGATTAGTTTAAATTGATGTTATTGGTTCACGAAAATAAACCACAAGATGTGATTCAAGACATGAAAACGTGTGTATTTTATTTCACCAATTTTATATCCTCAAGTAAAAAAATGGTTTATTCTAAAACTACTTAAATAATATATTCTTATCTAACACCTTAAATCTTTCATTAATTGATTTCACTCTTTCTTACAAAAATGCTGGTTGCTTTGCCAAGTGATCATATTTTCATTTCTCTGATATTATTTGCTATGAAGATTACCATTTCTCTCAAGATTATGTATGCACTAAACAGGTTGCTCTCGCATCTGGGAATAAAAGGAACATTGAAAAAGTGAGGGAGGCTCAGCTTAGCATTAACTTGCTGAATGTTGTAACTGTGGATGCAATTGGTCTGCCCTTGAACGAAGATAATTTGCATCTTACCACTGAAGCACAAGTAAAGCTTGGAGAAAGTCTTGCACAAGCCTACATCAGTAACTTTTTACAAGCAACCTGCTAGGAGACCCGCAAATGTCACAATAGGTAGAATTCTTGAGGCTCCTTTCATACAACCATTGATGTTTGGTAATAATTTTATTATGATATTGTGTTCATTTTTTATTATGATATACCTATAAACTCTACAAGAGAACCACATGAGTCAAATGTCTTTCTGCAGGTGAAATTCTTCATTGTTTTGTTAGTTGTACCCTCTGTATGTTTCTTCTTGTATAGATATCGTGAAAGTTTCAGCATTCATAGTGCATAAACTTACCTATCTCTCGTATCTGAATTAGAACAATATAGTGTACATGATAATAGCATTTTTATTTCAAACTGGAAATTTTGGTTTCTTTTTCAAGATAAGCAGATCATATGAATACTTTTCTCACTGGTGCTTGAATTTCTTGTGAGAGGTTTCTTTTAATGTGTTCTTTAAATGAATTAGTCAATTAGATTGGGTGCGCAGTGTGGACCTATTGTTTTGTTTCCTTTTAGTGGCTCTGTGGTAATTTAGGCTTTTTTTTTCAGTTTGTTTCCTATCTCTTGCTCTGGGCTGCCCCCTTTGTTTCCTATCTCTTGATAATACACTTTGGGTGTTGGGATTGAAAATTTCAGTTTCCTTCCTTCCAGTTAGCTCTCACTTTGCTCGATCTTTTAAACTGTTGTGACCTCCAGAAGTATTGTTCTTATTTGCTTCCCAATTTTGCAGGGTTGCCCCATCTTCGTTCCACGGCACATATGTTTGACAGTACCCTTGCAAGACCGCCATGACGACCTTTTATATTTGGAAGGCATTGTAACATTTGCACATCTGCAGTACAAAGACCGAATAAAAATCACATGTAAATGAAAATTTGCATGGATTCCAAATGTATTTCCTGTTTTAAGGTACTCCCTCCGTCCCAAAATGGATTCCAAAGGGAGTACTTCATAATGTTTTCCATGTTTCTGCAGTAATGAAAAGGATGCATTTTATATTTTCAGTTACATCGACACGACAACCTTGTGTGCGCGCAAAACAACATCAGATCCCTCTAGGATCCGCAAGAACACACACTTGATGCGACCATGCGTACCTCAAATACAGTACTGATGATGTGGGTGGTGTTCCTCTTTCGGGGGAATGGATGGCATGCAGGTAGCATGGCATGCATCCCCTATGAATACTTTTGGTGGGGCGATGAATATGTACCTCAAATACTTGATGCCACCATGCAGTACTTGATGTAGCATGGCATGCACCCCCTGTGAACCGGGAGGTAAATTATTCAGCTCTCCTACTGACGCACTCAGCCCTCAACCGGTTGACATGTCATACGTGTCTCCAGCCTTTCTGCCGTTTATCTCTCTCCCTACCGTCGACCTTTGGAACCTAGGTACTTTAGTGATCTATAAACGCTCTTATATTTCTTTATGGAGGGAGTACATATGATCTTCACTTGGACTTTAGGCAAAAACCGCCTCACTTATGTTCCACAAATTTATGAACAAAATTCATGCATGTAGAAAATGGATACAAGTATGTGCGCGCAAATTCTGAATTTTAAACATGATCATTTGCGTTCGTGCTAAAATTACAAAATGATTAACAGACATTACATGATCGAAAGTACTCCGCACAAGACACTGCATGGACAAATCTGGACAATGTCCATCTTAAATCGGATGATTTGATCCATCGTCCAGATTTCGGCTGGAAACGTGTCGTCCCTGCAGAACTGCTCTTACATGATACAGTAACTTGACGTGAAAACAACCAACACTTATGATATGGTAGAATAAAATGAATACAGTCAAGAGATGTATTTGAAAAACTTGAATGGAACATCAAAATATCTTGACTCATCTCGTACTCTATTATCTGCATCATGATGTCCATTTAGTGTGATACAAGTTTTGAACGTCTAGTCCGCTGGTTTCAAGGAGAAATGTCTAGGACAGGAAAAGTTTCAGCCTATTAAATATAAGTTCCTAAAGAGATGCTCAGATTGGTCTAAGAGATATTATTTATCACGTGCAGCAAAGGAAGTTCTTTATTAAGTCTGTGGTGCAAGCCCTCCCAACGTATGCCACGATCATTTTCAAGTTCTCGTGTGGGTTGTGCAAGGAATCAGCGAAGCTCACTCGTAACTTTTGGTGGGGCGATGAATATGATCGAAGGAAGGTTCACTGGATGGCTTGAGACAAATTGACGAAACCTAAAGAGAAAAGTATATATTTCGTCCCTCAATTTTTGACGGAGTCTAGATTTGGTCCCTCAACTTCAAAACCGGACAACTTGCACCCTTAACTTCTGAAACCGGACAAGATTCATCCCTGGTCACGGTTTTGGTGCCGTCCCACCCTGGTTTTGACCGTTCCAACTCAAATTTGCCTACCATTTCCAAGTACGTGAACCTTTTTAAAATTCGGTTACTTTTTTCAAATACGTGCACCTTTTTAAAATTCGGTTACTTTTTTCAAATACGTGAATCATTTTAAAATTTGTGTACTTTTTTAAAATCTGCGTAGTTTTTCCAAGTTCATGTACTTTTTTAATTATGCGTATTTTTTTAAAGTTCATCTAGTTTTTTTAAGTTCATTTTTTAAATTGATGTACCTTTTCATATTCGAGTACATTTTTTTGGAAAGAGTTCATGAATTTGAAAAGTTTATGCGAACCGGAAAAAAGTACGGGGATATGGACTTTTTTTACGCAAAAATATGTGGATTTCAAAAATTAGTTCAGCTTGAAACAAGTACGTGAATTTCAAACAAAGTTCATGGATTATCATAAAAGGAACACATATTATAAAAGTATGCAAATTTCAAAATAGTTCGCTCATTTGAAAAAAAGTATGTTTATTTTTGAAAAAATACGCGAGCTTGATAAAATTACGTAGAGTTGAAAAGTGTATGTGAATTTCAAAAAGTTCACGGACATAAAAAAATTACACAAATATGAGTGAGCACCGGTCAAAACCGGGATGAGTCAGCACCAAAACCGGTCAAAACCGAGTCCAGGGACGAACCTTGTTCGGTTTCGGTAGTTGGGGGTGCAAGTTGTCCGGTTTTGAAGATGAAGGACCAAATCTAGACTTCACCAAAAGTTGAGGGACGAAAAGTATACTTTTCTCAAACCTAAATATTACAGAGGCATGAGCAAAATATTACCCCAGCAGAGGACTGATCGATAATCCATTTATTCGCAACTCGTCTCCTTGCTGGCATGGTATATGTAATGAGATCGAGTTGTTAAGAAGAAAGTCCATTTGGAGAACTCACTCGGGGTAGAGAACTAGAGATAACTAGATGTCGTACGGGGGCGCTCGACGCTGGCGGCACGGAGGTAACTCGCGCCGCTGCCGGGAGCTCTCCCTTCGCTCCCTCCCCACGCTGCCGCAGGGACGACCGGCGAAGCCGCGCCGGTCCCTAGGATGGTGGCAGCCGAGCAGTTCCCCCTGCCCCCTCGCGCGCTGCGCCCCTCCCTCCCCAAGACCCGTCCTCGGGCGGCCTGGTCCCCTCCGACGCACCCTCCTTCCTGCCGGTCTGGCCAGGCGCGGCCTGGTCATGGGCATGGTGGTGGTGGAGTTGTTTCCTCCCCCATGCACTGCTCGTGTGCGTGGTGCCCCCCTCCGGCTGCCCCTCCCGTTGCCGATCTGGCCGGCAGGCCTCCAGGAAGCTCACCTCTGCAGCCCCCTCCCTCCCCGTGGACGCATCCAGACTTGCTGTTGGTGTTGCAGCTTGTCGGGGTGTGGAGGTGGATGCTGCGGCCGGCCGCGGGCCTGCCTCGTGGAGGCGGCCCTCGTCTTCGGCGGCGCCCACCTCCCTCGCGCTGTGGTGGCGGCTTTTCCGCGTGGCGGTGGTCGAGGATACGATGGTTGATGTGGTGTTTATATGGCGCCTCGCAGTGGGGCATTGTTGGCGCTACTCTGGCCTCGGAGGTCTCTCGACCTGCGTTCTCCAGTGTCCGTGGTTTGCTGGTGTCCTCTTTCAGTGCAGCTTCGGCCCCAGCGATCCGGTAGTTGCGTCCCTTCCAACTCTCCCGGCTCCTTGTGTCCTGAGGCTACGACTCCGGCAACTCGGATCTGTGCTCTCTCTAGTCCTAGCTTGTCAGCGTCGTTGATCGCCGTTGCTTCCTCTGCGCCGATTCTCTCTGCCTCGCCGCATCTCGACGCTTGTACGCCTCCACGCCTTGCCTAGTGTCAGATCCTATGATGTGTGTTCGGTGGCATCAGGTGCCACCTCCTAGCGGCTAACCACACTACAGACTTGGCGGCTCCGACCAACTGCTGCTTCCCCATCACAGATTTTGGATCTGGGGGCTTTGGGATACCTCAGTATCAGGCCAGGGAGAAAACTCTGCTCGGCTTCCTAATGCTGGCAGCGGTGACACCCGCAGGTGTCGTTTTCCTTCTTGGAGGCGCTGCCATAGCCTTCATGTGTGCCCCTCTTTGATCTCAAGGGAAACCCTAGGTCCGGTTTTCCGGATCGGACGGCAGTGGCGTCGCTTTCCTTCTTGAAGGCGCTATCTTGTCACCCGTGGTGTCTTTGGAGTTGGCTTTGGCAATGTTGGATGTCTTGTTGGTTAGATCCGCTTCTTTTGTTCACGACTTTGTGGGTTTAGCTATGTAGTTTCCTCTGTTCGGGTCAAGCATCCCCTATCTCTCTGCTTCGGGTGCCATGTACATGCCTCCTGGCGTCCGTGCTGTGTGATTTATCCCTACATATACTCTTTTCAACTCCTTCTATTAATGAATGATACGCAAGCTTTGTGTATTCACGAAAAAAACTAGATGCCATAGAAAAATCTAAAAGTTCCCGCGAACTTGACTCGATCAAGTATATGATGGGTGTTTGACTTAATGACCACAAACACGCGGAGTTACAATGAGCCATTGATCCACCAAATTATCTTCCCAATGACACATATGCAATCCTCTCTGTCGGACTATCCTCAAGCCACCGGGATGATTTTATAGCATGGTAGTATGAAAAAATCAACACTATTCTATGTTATAGTGCCTATTTCTTGGCGATTTCAGAACTTATAAGCAATAGCTCTAGGGCTCAATTTAGTAACAATCCTAATGAAGACAGGAAGCTCTTAAATGTGATTTAGAAGGCAGGAGTACCTCTCAAAGTTTGGGCTTTTGGTCCCAAACTTGCCACGGAATTGCACGGGTTCAAAGTAATTATTGGAGGAGGAAAATGGAAGGAAAGCCAACCTACAGTGTTTGTGGTATGGAACCGGATGACGGCTACTACACGGTGATGAGCTTTAAAATTGCAGGAGCACTGTGAAGTGAGATAAGCAAGCAATAGAACCTCCCAGCGAGATAGATTTATAGTTAGGGATTTGCTGCTCACAACTACAGCAAAATTTGATGAGGACAACTATTGTTCATATGGTGGAGAGCATCGCACATAATAAATTGCGCCATTTTTGGGAGGGGGGGGGGGGCGCTTCGATCTATGCCTCTGTACCTATAAGGCTATGAACAAACTTTGAGAGATATAGTAACCGATCTGAATTAGTACAACCGTAATGGAAAAACACACTAGGAGTTGTGAATATAATGAACCCATACATGAGAGTAAAAGCACCAGTGCCAGATGAATTAGGCCGGACAGTGTAAGTGCATCTAGTGCCACCCCTAGTTGGTTTTGAAGTATTAACAACAAACTTGGTTGAGGGACCAATGCGTTTGTGAGAATTGCAGGATAACACATGTAGTAGTCCCTCATTGATTCGGTTTACCTATCAGAGACGACCCATAAAAATGTGTGAAGACATTGAAGACAATGGTGGTCTGTGAAGAGATTCACATTGAAGACTATGACATGAGAAGACATCGTATGAAGACTATGGAGTACAGAGACATAGTTGTTTCGTAGTTTGCTTTTCTTCTTTGTTGAGTCATAGGAACCACCGTACTGTTAAGTGGGGTCCAAGTGAACAAGGTCAAAGTGATTGATGTGATGCTCAACCAAATCATGTGTCTTCGAACGAAGACAATGAGAGCAAATCTTATTCAGAGCTGGATGAGTCAGCTTAACTTGTAGCCCAAGTCAAGCTGCCGCGTGTGTTTGAAATCTTACCGTTAGACACGTGTCAGTTCCTTAGTGACCCAGAGTCATTTCGGACAAATCAGGTCGGGTTGCCTCCTGGCTATAAACAGCCCACCCCTACACCATAAATTGGTGGCTGCTCAGAGTTAGTGCACGACTTTTGTCGTTTAAGAGCAACCCACCTCCGAAGCATTTGAGAGAGAGATCCTTGCGAGGACAAAGCCCAAAACACCCAGAGCCAAAGAGTGTTAGGCATCACTGAAGTCTTTCTGTCTGCGTGACCTGAAGACTTGTTACACTTGAGGACTGTGAATCCTCCAGCCAGTTAGGCGTCACGTTCTGAGCGTCCAAGAGTCATTGTGGATCGCCGGTGAACGAAGTCTGTGAAGATTTGGAAGTATACCTTGAAGTCTTACCAGACTGATTGGGCAAGGACTGTGTGTCCTTAGCTCAAGGGGAATAAGGTGAAGAGGCGGTCTTTTGAGTTGAACCTCAGCCTCCCTAACCAGACATACAGTTGTCACAACAACTGGATCTGGTCTACCAAATCCAGTTACAGTTTGTCTACATCAAGCTACTGGTTCTATCCTTCACTTCCCTTTACTTTACAGTTTGTCTTCATGAAGTCATTGCATGCCTTTATGATCTGATTGAATTCACTAAGTGAAGACTCTTTACTGTTTGGCTTCATACTATCTTCCATCCTGATCCATACTACCTAGCTGCTGATAGTCTTCGTGTTTTCACTTCATTGCTTACTTGACTATGGCTTGTCTAGTGTAGTCTATGTTTCGCTGCATATCAATAGGTTCATTTCTATTGTTTATCTTTAAAGGCCCCATGTTCTGAACACTTTCATAAAAATCGCCTATTCACCCCCACTCTAGTCGATAACTAGCACTTTCAGACAGGGGCTAGCTGAAACTTAGTGTAGGTGCGAGCTTTGACCCCCAGTTAGGTAGGGACACTTGGGGCTGTGTTAGGCAACGGCGAAGGCGGTGTCCTCTAGTCAGCAGGGCACTTCATTGAATATTGTCCCACAATACGGTTTGTTGAAGACATCATGTGCTTGGAAGGGGTGCAGGGTGCACATCAGTCGCAAAGGAGTTGGACAGTTGCAAGAACTCAAAGTCAGCATTAGCTGGCATAGCCAAGATAAAGTTCAACTTCTGGTGCAGCTCCTAGGATTTAAAGTTGTGAAATTTCATAGGAGCGCCAATGGAGTTTCTTAGGGTGGACCTACACCTAGGTAAGCCCGGGCTTTAGCCCAGTGCTTAGGCCCAAAACTACACTCAATCCTTTGTGAAATCTAGAAAAAACATAGAAAGTAATGGCCCAAAGCCCACCCACGTGGCCCAGCCCAGGGTTTAACTTGTCTCTAAGTCCACCCCACTTGTAGATGGATTAGCTAGGTTAAGTAGATATGGGGTGCATAACGGTGTGTTACTACATTTAGTCCCAACATGCATATGGATTTGGTGTGTCATGATTGTAATGACTCTTAATTAACATACGCCCTTTTAAAAAAGTAAAAATGATATCCATATAGCCCCCCTGAGCAATAAATTGTAGAATATTGCTAATGTGATGGACTTTGTGTCCCTGAAAAGTTAACCTTGACATATGGCAGGAATTGATGAAGCCTAAACTTTTAGCATGAAACAACCTAATAGGGTGGTTAGTTAATCTAACTCATGACACATTTATCGCTCAGTGAGTTTGCATATGACCATAAGTCTGATTTTATTTATTTTTATTTAGTCAATGTATGCAACATTGGTGCACATGGGACGGCAGTTCTTGAGAAAATCCATCTTGAAAAAAATAGAAATATGCTTGAAGCCTGGAATCTTTGCATGGTACCTTTGCAGGGGTTATTTTATGACACGATATTTAGCGGGGTGCAATTGAAAGGAGAGAAACTAGAGTAGATGGAAGTGTAGGTTAACATAGCAGAAAACAAAATAAATTCCGTACTACGTAGACGCCTAGGACCACTATGAAGATGCATACAAGGTTTGATCTGATAATTACCGACTCGTAGCGCAGTGGAAGGAGAGTCGGTGGAGATCGTTGGTGCAGATATCCGCGACTAGGATTTTACAACCTCCCAACCACAAGGATGTTCTCCCTCGGACAGCCCTTTAGGAGGCCCTTGGATAGAAACTCGACCAGTCACTCCGATAGCCCTTCGGGAGGCCTTCAGACAGAAGTTTGATCAATCACTCGGACAAAACCTCAGCGTATCTCTCGAAATAAGATTGAAACTACAATCTCTCTACCGGGTTGCACACATCCGGTGTCAATTATCCAACAGGGCTTTGTCATCCAAAACTAGGCCCTACCGAAGACTAGATAGCCTTCGGCTATGAAACTATTTCGTGGAGAGGGAGATATAAAGCAAGATCATTCCATGGCATGTGTATGAGAGAACTTGAGTGAGTTTGAAGAGTTCTCTCCACCTCTATTTATAGTGTGAGGCAAGGGGTAGAGTGGCACTTGGAAATACCAAAAAACCCATGAGATTTGTCCTTCATAAGGGCAAAAGGGGAAGGGAAGTGGAGATCCATGGAGGAGCTCCTCCCTTGGCCGGTCACCTTTAGTGGGATCCCCCAAAGGGGGTCCTACCACCCCATGTCATCCCCTTGACTTTTGGGACAAAGCCCTAAATTGTGGCTTTCCAAAAAGCCACCAAATAGTGGTTATAGTGTTACCACTATTGCTACTTGTGAGCCGCGTTGGGATTTTCTCTGAAGAGGAAGGGTGAAGCAATATATTAGAGGATAGTAATTCCCCCAGTGAGAACCAAGGTTATCGAACCAATAGGAGAACCACACAAATTCCTAGTAAGCAGTACCTGCACATGCAAGAGCAAATACTTGCACCCCATGGAGGCAGGAGGGTTGTCAATCACCTTGAACTCGTTACTTGCAAGGATTAAATCTGATAGTGATAGATATATAAACTAAAAAGTAAAATAAAAGAACTAAAATTTCAGCAAGGTATTTTTGGTTTTAGTAATATGATAAAAGTAGACCCGGGATCCATAGTTTTCACTAGAGGCTTCTCTCTCGAAACATAGCATACAATGGGTAGACAAACTACTATTGGGCAATAGATAGAAAAGCGCATAGTTATGACGATATTCATGGCAATGATCATGTATATAGACATCATGTTCGTGACAAGTAGACCGACTCTTGCCTGCATCTACTACTATTACTCCACCGATCAACTGACTCCTGCATGCATCTATTCTATTAAGTTCATGACAAATAGAGTAATGCTTTAAGCAAGATGACATAATGGAGACAGAATAAAACCAAGCAATATGATTAAAACCCACCATTTTACCCATAATGGAAACAATACAAATACGTGCCTCGCTACCCCTGCTGTCACTGGGTGAGGACACCGCAAGATTGAACCCACTACAAATCACCTCTCTCACTAAAGATAAATCAATCTAGTTGGCCAAACCAAACATATAGATTGGAGAGAAATACAAATCCATAACAATCATGCATAATAAAGTTTAGAAAAAAACTCAATTACTTTCAATGAATAATCTGATCATAAAACCACAATTCATCGGATCCCAACAAACACATCGCAAAAGAAGATTACATTGGGTCGATCTCCAAAGAGAACAATGTATTGAAGATCAAAGAGAGAGAATAAGCCATCTAGCTAATCACTATGGACCTGTAGGTCTGCGGTGAACTACTCTTACACCATCCAAAGGGTAACAAGGTTGACGTAGAAGCACTCTGTGATCGACTCCCCCTTCGGCAGAGTATCGGAAAAGGTCTTCAGATGGTATAGTGGAAGAATAGAAGCTTGTGGCGGCAAAAAATTGTTTTGTTTGGCTCTATGGGTTTTTTGGAATATTTGGGAATTTATAGCGTTGTAATTGGGTCAGACGGACCCACATGGGGCCCACAAGGTTGAAGGAAATATGCCCTAGAGGCAATAATAAAGTTATTATTTATTTCCTTATATCATGATAAATGTTTATTATTCATGCTAGGATTGTATTAACCGGAAACATAATACATGTGTTACATAGACAAACAGAATGTCACTAGTATGCCTCCACTTGACTAGCTCGTTGATCAAAGATGGTTATATTTCCTAACCATAGACATGAGTTGTCATTTGATTAACGGGATCACATCATTAGGAGAATGATATGATTGACTTGACCGATTCCGTTAGCTTAGCACTTGATCGTTTAGTTTGTTGCTATTGCTTTCTTCATAACTTGTACATGTTCCTATGACTATGAGATTATGCAACTCCCGTTTACCGAAGGAACACTTGGTGTGCTACCAAACGTCACAACGTAACTGGGTGATTATAAAGGTGCTCTACATGTGTCTCCAAAGGTACTTGTTGGGTTGGAGTATTTAGAGATTAGGATTTGTCACTCCGACTGTTGGAGAGGTATCTCTGGGCCCTCTCGGTAATGCACATCACCTAAGCCTTGCAAGCATTGTAACTAAATAAGTTAGTTGCAGAATGATGTATTATGGAACGAGTAAAGAGACTTGCCGGTAACGAGATTGAACTAGGTATTGAGATACCGACGATCGAATCTCGGGCAAGTAACATACCGATGACAAAGGGAACAACGTATGTTGTTATGCGGTCTGACCGATAAAGATCTTCGTAGAATATGTGGGAGCCAATATGAGCATCCAGGTTCCGCTATTGGTTATTGACCGGAGACATGTCTCGGTCATGTCTACATAGTTCTCGAACCCGTAGGGTCCGCACGCTTAACGTTTCGATGACGGTTATATTATGAGTTTATGAGTTTTGATGTACCGAAGGTTGTTCGGAGTCCCGGATGTGATCACAGACATGACGAGGAGTCTCGAAATGGTTGTGACATGAAGATTGATATATTGGACGACTATATTCAGACACCGGAATGGTTTCGGGGGTTATCGGATATATATCGGAGTACCGGGGGGTTACCGGAACCCCCTCGGGGGTTATTGGGCCTCATGGGCCCAAAGTAGTGGAAGAGGAGAGGCAGCAGGAGGTGGTGCGCAGCCCCCCTTGCCCCAATCCGAATTGGGAAAGGGAAGGGGGTGCGGCCCCCCTTCTCCTTCCTTCTCTCCACCTCCTCCTTCCCCCTTCTCCTAGTTGGAATAGGAAAGGGGGGCAAAACCTACTTGGAGTAGGATTGCCCCCCCTTTGGCGCGCCTCCTCCTCCTGGCCGGCCCCCTCCTCCTCCACTCCTTTACATACGTGGCCAGGGGGCACCCCATAGACACAACAATTGATCTCTTGATCTCTTAGCCGTGTGCGGTGCCCCCTTCCACCATAATCCACCTCGATCATATCGTAGCGGTGCTTAGGCGAAGCCCTGCGATGGTAGAACATCATCATCGTCACCACGCCATCGTGCTGACGGAACTCTCCCGTGAAGCTCTACTGGATTGGAGTTCGCGGGACGTCATCGAGCTGAATGTGTGCTGAACTCGGAGGTGCCGTGCGTTCGGTACTTGGATCGGTCGGATCGTGAAGACGTACGACTACATCAACCGCGTTATGCTAACGCTTCCGCTTTCGGTCTACGAGGGTACGTAGACAACACTCTCCCCTCTCGTTGCTATGCATCACCATGATCTTGCGTGTGCGTAGGATTTTTTTTGAAATTACTACGTTCCCCAACAGTGGTATCAGAGCCAGGTTTTATGCATTGATGTTATATGCATGAGTAGAACACAAGTGAGTTATGGGCGATATAAGTCATACTGCTTACCAGCATGTCATACTTTGGTTCGGCGGTATTGTTGGATGAAGCGGCCCGGACCGACATTATGCGTATGCTTACGCGAGACTGGTTCTACCGACATGCTTTGCACACAGGTGGCTGGCAGGTGTCAGTTTCTGCAACTTTAGTTGAACCAAGTGTGGCTACACCCGGTCCTTGCGAAGGTTAAAACATCATCAACTTGACAAACTATCATTGTGGTTTTGATGCGTAGGTAAGAACGGTTCTTGCTAAGCCCGTAGCAGCCACGTAAAACTTGTAACAACAAAGTAGAGGACATCTAACTTGTTTTTGCAGGGCATGTTGTGATGTGATATGGTCAAGACATGATGCTAAATTTTATTGTATGAGATGATCATGTTTTGTAACCGAGTTATCGGCAACTGGCAGGAGCCATATGGTTGTCGCTTTATTGTATGCAATGCAATCGCCCTGTAATGCTTTACTTTATCACTAAGCGGTAGCGATAGTCGTGGAAGCATAAGATTGGCGAGACGACAACGATGCTACGATGGAGATCAAGGTGTCGCGCCGGTGACGATGGTGATCATGAAGGTGCTTCGGAGATGAAGATCACAAGCACAAGATGATGATGGCCATATCATATCACTTATATTGATTGCATGTGATGTTTATCTTTTATGCATCTTATCTTGCTTTGATTGACGGTAGCATTATAAGATGATCTCTTACTAAATTTCAAGATAAAAGTGTTCTCCCTGAGTATGCACCGTTGCCAAAGTTCGTCGTTCCTAGACACCACGTGATGATCGGGTGTGATAAGCTCTACGTCCATCTACAATGGGTGCAAGCCAGTTTTTGCACACACAGAATACTCAGGTTAAACTTGATGAGCCTAGCATATGCAGATATGGCCTCTGAACACTGAGACCGAAAGGTCGAGCGTGAATCATATAGTAGATATGATCAACATATTGATGTTCACCATTGAAATCTACTCCATTTCACGTGATGATCGGTTATGGTTTAGTTGATTTGGATCACGTGATCACTTAGAAGATTAGATGGATGTCTTTCTAAGTGGGAGTTCTTAAGTAATATGATTAATGAACTTAAATTTATCATGAACTTAGTACCTGATAGTATTTTGCTTGTCTATGTTTAACTGTAGATAGATGGCCCATGCTATTGTTTCGTTGAATTTTAATGCGTTTCTTGAGAAAGCAAAGTTGAAAGATGATGGTAGCAATTACACGGACTGGGTCCGTAACTTGAGGATTATCCTCATTGCTGCACAGAAGAATTACGTCCTGGAAGCACCGTTGGGTGCCAGGCCTGCTACAGGAGCAACACCAGATGTTATGAACATCTGGCAGAGCAAAGCTGATGACTACTCAATAGTTCAGTGTGCCATGCTTTACGGCTTAGAATTGGGACTTCAACGATGTTTTGAACGTCATGGGGCGTATGAGATGTTTCAGGAGTTGAAGTTAATATTTCAAGCAAATACCCGGATTGAGAGATATGAAGTCTCCAATAAGTTGTATAGCTGCAAGATGGAGGAGAATAGTTCTGTCAGTGAACATATACTCAAAATGTATGAGAACAAAGTGTGGACTTTGGTTGACTTGCCCATTAATCAACAAGCAATTGAGAATAAATGGATCTTCAAGAAGAAGGCTGACGCTGACGGTAATGTTACTGTCTACAAAGCTCGACTTGTTGCGAAAGGTTTTCGACAAGTTCAAGGGATTGACTACGATGAGACTTTCTCACCCGTAGCGATGCTTAACTCTGTCCGAATCATGTTAGCGATTGCCGCATTTTATGATTATGAAATTTGGCAGATGGATGTCAAAACTGCATTCCTGAATGGATTTCTGGAAGAAGAGTTGTATATGATGCAACCGGAAGGTTTTGTCGATCCAAAGGGAGCTAACAAAATGTGCAAGCTCCAGCGATCCATGTATGGACTGGTGCAAGCCTCTCGGAGTTGGAATAAACACTTTGATAGTGTGATCAAAGCATTTGGTTTTATACAGATTTTTGGAGAAGCCTGTATTTACAAGAAAGTGAGTGGGAGCTCGGTAGCATTTCTGATATTATATGTGGATGACATATTATTGATTGGAAATGATATAGAATTTCTGGATAGCATAAAGGGATACTTGAATAAGAGTTTTTCAATGAAAGACCTCGGTGAAGCTGCTTACATATTGGGCATTAAGATCTATAGAGATAGATCAAGATGCTTAATTGGACTTTCACAAAGCACATACCTTGACAAAGTTTTGAAGAAATTCAAAATGGATCAAGCAAAGAAAGGGTTCTTGCCTGTGTTACAAGGTGTGAAGTTGAGTAAGACTCAATGTTCGACCACTGCAGAAGATAGAGAGAAAATGAAAGATGTCCCCTATGCTTCAGCCATAGGCTCTATCATGTATGCAATGCTGTGTACCAGACCTGATGTGTGCCTTGCTATAAGTCTAGCAGGGAGGTACCAAAGTAATCCAGGAGTGGATCACTGGATAGCTGTCAAAAACATCCTGAAGTACCTGAAAAGGACTAAGGATATGTTTCTCGTTTATGGAGATGACAAAGAGCTCATCGTAAATGGTTACTTTGATGCAAGCTTTGGCACTGATCCGGACGATTCTAAATCGCAAACCGATACATGTTTTTATTGAACGGTGGAGCTGTCAGTTGGTGCAGTTCTAAACAAAGCGTCGTGGCGGGATCTACATGTGAAGCGAAGTACATAGCTGCTTCAGAAGCAGCAAATGAAGGAGTTCATATCCGATCTAGGTGTCATACCTAGTGCATCGGGACCAATGAAAATCTTTTGTGACAATACTGGAGCAATTGCCTTAGCGAAGGAATCCATATTTCACAAGAGTACCAAGCACATCAAGAGACGCTTCAATTCCATCCGGGATTTAGTCCAGGTGGGAGACATAGGAATTTGCAAGATACATACAGATGTAAATGTTGCAGACCCGTTGACTAAGTCTCTTCCACGAGCAAAACATGATCAACACCAAGGCTCCATGCGTGTTAGGATCATAACAGTGTAATCTAGATTATTGACTCTAGTGCAAGTGAGAGACTGAAGGAAATATGCGCTAGAGGCAATAATAAAGTTATTATTTATTTCCTTATATCATGATAAATGTTTATTATTCATGCTAGAATTGTATTAACCGGAAACATAATACATGTGTTACATAGACAAACAGAATGTCACCAGTATGCCTCTACTTGACTAGCTCGTTGATCAAAGATGGTTATGTTTCCTAACCACAGACATGAGTTGTTAGTTGATTAACATGATCACATCATTAGGAGAATGATATGATTGACTTGACCCATTCCGTTAGCTTAGCACTTGATCGTTTAGTTTGTTGCTATTGCTTTCTTCATAACTTATACATGTTCCTATGACTATGAGATTATGCAACTCCCGTTTACCGGAGGAACACTTTGTGTGCTACCAAACGTCACAACGTAACTGGGTGATTATAAAGGTGCTCTACGGGTGTCTCCAAAGGTACTTGTTGGGTTGGCGTATTTTGAGATTAGGATTTGTCACTCCGATTGTCGGAGAGGTATCTCTGGGCCCTCTCGGTAATGCACATCACCTAAGCCTTGCAAGCATTGCAACTAAATAAGTTAGTTGCGGAATGATGTATTACGGAATGAGTAAAGAGACTTGCCTGTAACGAGATTGAACTAGGTATTAACATACTGACGATTGAATCTCGGGCAAGTAACATACCGATGACAAAGGGAACACCGTATTTTGTTATGCGGTCTGACCGATAAATATCTTCGTAGAATATGTGGGAGCCAATATGAACATCCAGGTTCCGCTATTGGTTATTGACCGGAGACATGTCTCGGTCATGTCTACATAGTTCTCGAACCCGTAGGGTCCGCACGCTTAACGTTTCGATGACGGTTATATTATGAGTTTATGAGTTTTGATGTACCAAAGGTTGTTTGGAGTCCCGGATGTGATCACAGACATGACGAGGAGTCTCAAAATGGTCGAGACATGAAGATTGATATATTGGACGACTATATTCGGACACCGGAATGGTTCCGGGGGTTATCAGATATATATCGGAGTACCGGGGGGTTACCGGAACACCCCGGGGGTTATTGGGCCTCATGGGCCCAAAGTAGTGGAAGAGGAGAGGCAGCAGGAGGTGGCGCGCAGCCCCCCTTGCCCCAATCCGAATTGGGAAAGGGAAGGGGCGCGGCCCCCCTTCTCCTTCCTTCTCTCCACCTCCTCCTTCCCCCTTCTCCTAGTTGGAATAGGAAAGGGGGGCAAAACCTACTTGGAGTAGGATTGCCCCCCTTGGGCGCGCCTCCTCCTCCTGGCCGGCCCCCTCCTCCTCCACTCCTTTATATACATGGTCAGTGGGCACCCCATAGACACAACAATTGATCTCTTGATCTCTTAGCCGTGTGCGGTGCCCCCTTCCACCATAATCCACCTCGATCATATCGTAGAGGTGCTTAGGCGAAGCCCTGCGATGGTAGAACATCATCATCGTCACCACGCCGTCTTGCTGACGGAACTCTCCCGTGAAGCTCTACTGGATTGGAGTTCACGGGACGTCATCGAGCTGAACGTGTGCTGAACTTGGAGGTGCCGTGCGTTCAGTACTTGGATTGGTCGGATCGTGAAGACGTACGACTACATCAACCGCGTTGTGCTAACGCTTCCGCTTTCGGTCTACTAGGGTACGTAGACAACACTCTCCCCTCTCGTTGCTATGCATCACCATGATCTTGCGTGTGCGTAGGAGTTTTTTTGAAATTACTACGTTCCCCAACAAAGGTATCAGGGATTGCCCTACCACCGTGGGAGCGCCCTGTTGCCTTGCCGTCTCCTTGCTTCTCGTGTGGTCTCCTCTCGAAGCTTCCATGGTCATTTATGTCTAGAAAAAAATCGTCAAAAAGTTTCATAGCGCTTTGATATGTCCCAAACGTATCTACTTTTCCAAACACTTTTGCTCTTGTTTTGGACTCTAATTTCGCATGATTTGAATGTAACTAACCTGGACTGACGCTGTTTTCAGCAGAATTGCCAGGGTGTTGTTTTTATGCAGAAATAAAAGTTCTTGGATTGAGATGAAAATTTATGGAGAATATTTTTAGAATATATAAAAAATACTGGCGAAGAGAAATACAAGAGGGGGGCCACCAGGGTGCCACAAGCCCAAGGGGGCGCCTGGCAGGTTTTTGGGCCCCTGGCAGCTCTCGCAACCCTAACTCCAACTCCATAAGTACATAATCATCTAGAAAAAACCAGAGATAAGGAATCATCACATTTTACGATACAGAGCCGCCGCCACCTCCTGTTCTTCACCGGGAGGGCTTATTTGGAGTCAGTTCGGGGCTCGGGAGAGAGGGATTCGACATCGTCGTCATCATGAACCATCCTCCATCACCAATTTCATGATGCTCATCACCGGGAGTGAGTGATTCCTTCACAGGCTTGCTGGACGGTGATGGATTGGATGAGATTTATCATGTAATCCAGTTAGTTTTGTTAGGGTTTATTGCTACCTCTTGAGCTTGCGTTGGTTTTTCCCTTGAAGAGGAAAGGGTGATGCAGCAAAGTAGAGTAAGTATTTCCCTCAACTTTTGAGAACCAAGGTATCAATCTAGTGGGAGATAACGCAACAAGCCACCGAATACCTGCACAAACAAACACCAACTTGCACCCAACGCGATAAAGGGGTTGTCAATCCCTTCATAGTTATTTGCAAAGTGAGATCTGATATAGATGGATAAACGGTAAAGTAATACTTTTTGTATTTTTGGTTTATAGATTGGAAAGTAAAAGATTGCAAAGAAAGTAAATAGGAAACTGAAATTGTAGATCGGAAACTTATATGATGGAAAATAGACCCGGGGGCCATAGGTTTAACTAGAGGCTTCTCTCGAGATAGAAATTATTACAGTGGGTGAACAAATTACTGCTGAGCAATTGATAGAAAAGTGCAAAGTTATGATGATATCTAAGGCAATGATCATGAGTATAGGCATCACGTCCCTATCATGTAGACCAAAACGATTCTGCATCTACTACTATTACTCCACACATCAACCGACTCCTGCCTGCATCTAGAGTATTAAGTTCATAAGAACAGAGTAACACATTAAGTAATATGACATGATGTAGCGGGATTAACTCAAGCAATACGATGAAAATACCATCTTGTTATCCTCGATGGCAACAATACAATACGTGTCGGTTCCCCTTATGTCACTAGTATCGAGCACCGCAAGATTGAACCCAAAGCTAAGCACTTCTCCCATTGCAAGAAAAACCAATCTAGTTGGCCAAACCAAATCGATAGTTCGAAGAGACTTGCAAAGATAACAAATCATGCATATAAGAATTCAGAGGAGATTCAAATAATATTCATAGATAAGCTGGCATAAAAATCCACAATTCATCGGATCTCGGCAAACACACCGCAAAAGAGTATTACATCGAATAGATCTCCAAGAACATCGAGGAGAACATGGTATTGAGAATCAAAGAGAGAGAAGAAGCCATCTAGCTACTAGCTATGGACCCATAGGTCTGTGGTAAACTACTCACGCTTCATCAGAGAGGCAATGGTGTTGATGTAGAAGCCCTCCATGATCGAATCCCCCTCTGGCAGGATGCTGGAAAAGGCCGCTAGATTGGATCTCACAGGTACAGAAGGTTGCGGCCGTGGAGAAGTGGTTTCGTGGCTCCCCTTGAAGTTTTCGGGGTATTTGAGAATATATAGGAGGAAGATCTAGGTCAGGGGTCACCAAGGGGCCCACAAGGTCGGGGGCGCGCCCTCCACCCTTGTAGCCACCTCGTGGCTCTTCTGACTTGCACTCCAAGTCTCCTGGGTGTCTTCTATTCCAAGAAAAATCATCGCGAAAGTTTTATTCCATTTGGACTCCATTTGGTATTCCTTTTCTGCGAAACTCTAAAACAAGGAAAAAACAAGAACTGGCACTGGGCTCTAGGTCAATAGGTTAGTCCCAAAAATCATATAAAATAGCATATTAATGCATATAAATCATCTAAATAGATAATATAATAGCACAAAACAATAAAAAATTATAGATACGTTGGAGACGTACCAGGCATCCCTGAGCTTAATTCCTGCTCGTCCTCGAGTAGGTAAATGATAAAAACAGAATTTTTGATGTGGAATGCTACCTAACATATTTATCCAGGTAATTCTCTTTATTGTGGCATGAATGTTCAGATCCATAAGATTCAAAACAAAAGTTTAATATTGAAATAAAAACAATAATACTTCAAGCATACTAACAAAATAATTATCTCTTCTCGAAATAACATGGCCAAAGAAAGCTTATCCCTACAAAATCATATAGTCTAGTGATGCTCCATCTTCATCACACAAAATATTTAAATCATGCACAATCCTGATGACAAGCCAAGCAATTGTTTCATGCTTTTGATGTTCTCAAACTTTTTCAACTTTCACACAATACATGAGCGTGAGCCATGGACATAGCACTATAGGTGGAACAGATGGTGGTTGTGGAAAAGATAAAAATAAGGAGATAGTCGCACATCAACTAGCCGTATCAACGGGCTATGAAGATGCCCATTAATAGATATCAATGTGAGTGAGTAGGGATTTCCATGCAACGAATGCACTAGATCTATAAGTTTATGAGATCTCAAAAAGAAAACTGAGTGGGTGTGCATCCAACTCGCTTGCTCACGAAGACCTAGGGCATTTTGAGCAAGCCCATCTTTGGAATATACAAGCCAAGTTCTATAATGAAAATTCCCACTAGTATATGAAAGTGATATCATAGGAGACTCTCTATCATGAAGATCATGGTGCTACTTTGAAGCACAAGTGTGGTAAAAGGATAGTAGCATTACCCCTTCTCTCTTTTCTCTCATATTTTGTTGGGCCTTCTCTCATTTTTTTGGCCTCTTTTTTTTCGTCCGGAGTCTCATCCCGACTTATGCAGGAATCATATTCTCCATCATCCTTTCCTCACATGGGACAATGCTCTAATAATGAAGATCATCACACTTTTATTTACTTACAACTCAAAAATTACAACTCGATACTTAGAACAAAATATGACTCTATGTGGATGTCTCCAGCGGTGTACCGGGATGTGCAATGAATCAAGAGCGACATGTATAAAAATGATGAACGGTGGCTTTGCCACAAATACGATGTCAACTACATGATCATGCAAAGCAATATAACAATGATGAAGCGTGTCATAACAAACGGAACAGTGGAAAGTTGCATGGCAATATATCTCGGAATGGCTATGGAAATGCCATAATAGGTAGGTATGGTGGCTGTTTTGAGGAAGGTATATGGTGGGTTTATGGTAACGGCAAAAGTTGCACGCTACTAGAGAGGCTAGCAATGGGGGAAAGGTGAGAGTGCGTATAATCCATGGAATCAACATTAGTCATAAAGAACTCACATACTTATTGCAAAAATCTATTAGTCATCGAAAGAAAGTACTACGCGCATGCTCCTAGGGGGATACATTGGTAGGAAAAGACCATCGTTCGTCCCCGACAGCCACTCATAAGGAAGACAATCAATAAATAACTCATGCTCCGACTTCATCACATAATGGTTCACCATACGTGCATGCTACGAGACTCACAAACTTTAACACAAGTATTTCTTGAAGTCACAACTACTTACTAGCATGACTCTAATATCACCATCTTCATATCTCAAAACAATCATAAGGAATCAAACTTCTCATAGTATTCAATGCACTTTATATGAAAGTTTTTTATTATATCCCTCTTGGATGCCTATCAAATTAGGACTAATTTTATAACCAAAGCAAATTACCATGCTGTTTTAAAGACTCTGAAAATAATATAAGTGAAGTACAAGAGTTCATCAATTTCTTTAAAATAAAACCACCGCCGTGCTCTAAAAAGATATAAGTGAAGCACTAGAACAAATTTGCCTAGCTCAAAAGATATTAAGTGAAGCACATAGAGCATTCTAATAAATCATGATTCATGCGTGTTTCTCTCAAAAGGTGTGTACAACAAGGATGATTGTGGCAAACTAAAGAGCAAAGACTCAAATCATACAAGACGCTCCAAGCAAAACACATATCATGTGGTGAATAAAAATATAGCCTCAAGTAAAGTTACCGATAGACGAAGACGAAAAAGGGGATGCCTTCCCGGGGCATCCCCAAGCTTAGGCTCTTGGTGTCCTTGAATATTACCTTGGGGTGCCTTAGCATCCCCTAGCTTAGGCTCTTGCCACTCCTTATTCCATAGTCCATCAAATCCTTACCCAAAACTTGAAAACTTCACAACACAAAACTCCAATAGAAAATCTCATAAGCTCCGTTAGTATAAGAAAATAAATCACCACTTTTGGTACAGTTGTGAAATAATTATTTATTTATATTGGTGTAATTTCTACTGTATTCCAACTTTTCCATGGTTCATACTCCCGATACTAGCCATAGATTCATCAAAATAAGCAAACAACATGTGAAAAATAGAATCTGTCAAAAACAGAACAGTGTGTAGCAATCTAGATATTTCGAATACTTTTGTAACTCCAACAATCCTGAGAAATTAGGAAGTCCCATAAAATTTGTTTATAAATCCTCTGAAAAATAATCAATATTTTATCGCGCTTGTTCTAGAAATGAAAATTAATCTCCTGGGCGCAAAAGTTTCTGTTTTTCAGCAGGATCATATCAACTATCACAGTAAGCTATCCCAAAGGTCTTACTTGGCACAAACACTAATTAAAAAATAAAAGCACATCTAACCATAGGCTATATGAAATATTTAATGCAAAACAGGACCTAAAAACAAGAACAAAAGTAAAATTGGGTTGCCTCCCAACAAGCGCTATTGTTTAACGCCCCTAACTAGTCATTGATAAATTTAATGATGCTCACATGAAAGATAGCAATTGGAACATAAAAAGAGCATCATGAAGCATGTGAAAAATACATCTAAGTCTAACATACTTCCTATGAATAGGCATCTTATAGGCAAACAAATTATCAAGGCAAGCAAATCCTAGCATATGCAAAGAAGAAGAAAGAAACATAAGCAATCTCAACATAACGAGAGGTAATTTAGTAACATGAAGATTTCCACAACCATATTTTCCTCTCTCATACTAATTACACGTAGGATCATAATTGAATTCAACAATATAGCTATCACATAAAATTTTCTCTTCATTGATCCACATGCATAAGAAGTTGACACTCTTCCGAAATAGTAGGATTATCATAAAATAAAGTCATGACCTCACCGAACCCACTTTTATTGAAAACTTCATAAGATTGAAAATTATCCAAATACATGGGATCTAAAGTTGACACTCTTCCAAACCCACTTTAAGTATTATTGCAAACATTATAATCAATCTCATATTCATCATGGGGCTTAAATAAATTTCCAAGGTTATAAGAAGAATCACCCCAATCATGATCATTGCAACAAGTAGTGGACGTAGCAAAACTACCATCCCCAAGCTTAGGGTTTTGCATATCATTAACACAATTGACATTAATAGAATTTATAATAACATCATTGCAATCATGCTTTTCATTCAAGGAACTATCAAGTATGGGTGCAATAGCAATAGTCTCATGTTTAACATAAGGAACTATACCAAATTCATCTCCACAAATATTTGCATTATGGCCATAAGAATAGCAAGCATCATGTTCATCAAGGGATATTTCAATCAAATCATCAGAATCATAACCATCTATAGATTCATGCATATCATTATTTTCTTCCAAAGCAACGGTCATTCTCTCAATAAATTCTTTGGCATAGGCATTGTGAGCATAATTTTCATAGCAATACTTAAGTATGTCGAAATTTTTAGATTGTAGAGAGTAATATCATACTTTTCAATCAAAGACGCAACTTCATAAGCACTCTTAAAAGCAACAAATTCCTCAATTTGTTCGATATCATAGTAACTATAAACACCCTTTTCATAAGAGTATAAGATTTCATTATCATTAAACTCACATAGGTAGGGAAGGTGTTTTTTTAGGGTTCTTAGTGAAGGAAATATGCCCTAGAGGCAATAATAAAGTTATTATTTATTTCCTTATATCATGATAAATGTTTATTATTCATGCTAGAATTGTATTAACCGGAAACATAATACATGTGTGAATACATAGACAAACAGAGTGTCACTAGTATGCCTCTACTTGACTAGCTCGTTAATCAAAGATGGTTATGTTTCCTAACCATGAACACGGAGTTGTTATTTGATTAACGGGATCACATCATTAGGTGAATGATCTGATTGACATGACCCATTCCATTAGCTTAGCACCCGATCGTTTAGTATGTTGCTATTGCTTTCTTCATGACTTATACATGTTCCTATGACTATGAGATTATGCAACTCCCGTTTGCCGGAGGAACACTTTGTGTGCTACCAAACGTCACAACGTAAATGGGTGATTATAAAGGTGCTCTACAAGTGTCTCCAAAGGTACATGTTGGGTTGGCGTATTTCGAGATTAGGATTTGTCACTCCGATTGTCGGAGAGGTATCTCTGGGCCCTCTCGGTAATGCACATCACATAGGCCTTGCAAGCATTGCAACTAATGAGTTAGTTGCAGGATGATGTATTACGGAACGAGTAAAGAGACTTGCTAGTAACGAGATTGAACTAGGTATTGAGATACCGACGATCGAATCTCGGGCAAGTAACATACCGATGACAAAGGGAACAACGTATGTTGTTATGCGGTCTGACCGATAAAGATCTTTGTAGAATATGTAGGAGCCAATATGAGCATCCAGGTTCCGCTATTGGTTATTGACCGGAGACGTGTCTCGGTCATGTCTACATTGTTCTCGAACCCGTACGGTCCGCACGCTTAACGTTTTGATGACGGTTATATTATGAGTTTATGAGTTTTGAAGTACCAAAGTTAGTTCGGAGTCCCGGATGTGATCACGGACATGACGAGGAGTCTCGAAATGGTCGAGACATAAAGATTGATATATTGGACGGCTTTATTCGGACACCGGAAGTGTTCCGGGTGATTTCGGAGAAAACCGGAGAGCCGGAGGGTTACCGGAACCCCCCCGGGAGAAGTAATGGGCCATATGGGCCTTAGTGGAGAGAGAGAGGGGCAGCCAAAGGTGGGCAGCGCGCCTCCCCCCTGGTCCGAATTGGACTAGGAGAGGGGGGGGGGGGGCGCCCCCCTTTCCCTCTCCCTCCCCACTTCTTTCCCCCTCCTAGTAGGAGTCCTACTCCTACTAGGAGGAGGACTCCTCCTTGGCGCGCCATAGAGGGCCGGCCGGCCTCCTCCCCTTGATCCTTTATATAGGGGGGCAGGGGGCACCCCTTGACACACAAGTTGATCCACGTGATCATATTCTTAGCCATGTGCGGTGCCCCCTTCCACCATAGTCCTCGATAATATTGTAGCGGTGCTTAGGCGAAGCCCTGCGACGGTAGTGCATCAAGATCGTCACCACGCCGTCGTGCTGACGGAACTCTTCCCCGACACTTTGCTGGATCGGAGTCCGGGGATCGTCATCGAGCTGAACGTGTGCTAGAACTCGGAGGTACCATAGTTTCGGTGCTTGATCGGTCGAGCCGTGGAGACGTACGACTACATCAACCAAACGCTTCCGTTGTCGATCTACAAGGGTACGTAGATCACACTCTCCCCTCTCGTTGCTATGCATCACCATGATCTTGCATGTGCATAGGATTTTTTTTGAAATTACTATGTTCCCAACACTTAGAGCAACAAGTAAAATCATAAATTTCACAAAGATTCCAAGCATAACACAACAAACTGTTTATTTGATTCCATAAGAGTCTCCCTTTTTCAGACAAACGGTGACACACAAAATGAGCATGCTCATCTAAATATTTTCCCTCAACTAAACTAGTTGGGGTTTTAGCACGAGCACATATAGATCGAAGATGATCCAAGTAGAATACTTTCAGTGGATCCATATCAATAGATTTTTAGCAAGCAAAGATGCAAGCAAATAGAAGGCACACAGTGTTGGGGAACATAGTAATTTCAAAAATTTTCCTACGCACACGCAAGATCATGGTGATGTATAGCAACGAGAGGGGAGAGTGTGATCTACGTACCCTTGTAGACCGACAGCGGAAGCGTTAGCACAACGCGGTTGATGTAGTCGTACGTCTTCACGGCCCGACCGATCAAGCACCGAAACTATGGCACCTCCGAGTTCTAGCACACGTTCAGCTCGATGACGATCCCCGGATTTCGATCCAGCAAAGTGTCGGAGAAGAGTTCCGTCAGCACGACGGCGTGGTGACGATCTTGATGTACTACCTTCGCAGGGCTTCGCCTAAGCACCGCTACAATATTATCGAGGATTATGGTGGAAGGGGGCACCGCACACGGCTATGAATATGATCACGTGGATCAACTTGTGTCTCTAGGGGTGCCCCTTGCCCCCGTATATAAAGGATCAAGGGGGGAGGGTGCGGCCGACCAGGAGGTTGGCGCGCCAGGAGGAGTCCTACTCCCACCGGGAGTAGGATTCCCCCCTTTCCTAGTTGGAATAGGATTCGGGAGGGGGAAAGAGGAGAGAGAGAAGGAAGGGGGGGGGGGGCGCCCCCTTCTCCTTGTCCTATTCGGACTAGGGGGGAGGGGCGTGCGGCCCAGCCCTGGCCACCTCTCCTCTCTTCCACTAAAGCCCACTAAGGCCCATATACCTCCCGGGGGGTTCCGGTAACCTCCCGGTACTCCGGTAAAATCCCGATTTCACCCGGAACACTTCCGATATCCAAATATAGGCTTCCAATATATCAATCTTTATGTCTCGACCATTTTGAGACTCCTCGTCATGTCCTTGATCACATCCGGGACTCCGAACAAACTTCGCTACATCAAAACTCATAAACTCATAATATAACTGTCATCGAAACCTTAAGCGTGCGGACCCTACGGGTTCGAGAACAATGTAGACATGACCGAGACACGTCTCCGGTCAATAACCAATAGCGGAACCTAGATGCTCATATTGGATCCTACATATTCTATGAAGATCTTTTATCGGTCAGACCGCATAACAACATACGTTGTTCCCTTTGTCATCGGTATGTTACTTGCCCGAGATTCGATCATCGGTATCTCAATACCTAGTTTAATCTCGTTACCGGCAAGTCTCTTTACTCGTTTTGTAATACATCATCTTGCAACTAACTCATTAGTTGTAATGCTTGCAAGGCTTATGTGATGTGCATTACCGAGAGGGCCTAGAGATACCTCTCCGACAATCGGAGTGACAAATCCTAATCTCGAAATACGCCAACCCAACATTCACCTTTGGAGACACCTGTAGAGCTCCTTTATAATCACCCAGTTACGTTGTGACGTTTGGTAGCACACAAAGTGTTCCTCCGGTAAACGGGAGTTGCATAATCTCATAGTCATAGGAACATGTATAAGTCATGAAGAAAGCAATAGCAACATACTAAACGATTGGGTGCTAAGCTAATGGAATGGGTCATGTCAATCACATCATTCTCCTAATGATGTGATCCCGTTAATCAAATAACAACTCTTTTGTTTATGGTTAGGAAACATAACCATCTTCGATTAACGAGCTAGTCAAGTAGAGGCATACTAGTGACACTCTGTTTGTCTATGTATTCACACATGTATTATGTTTCCAGTTAATACAATTCTAGCATGAATATTAAAAATTTATCACGATATAAGGAAATAAATAATAACTTTATTATTACCTCTAGGGCATATTTCCTTCAGTCTCCCACTTGCACTAGAGTTAATAATCTAGTTCACATCGCCATGTGATTCAACACTAAGAGTTCACATCACCATGTGATTAACACCCATAGTTCACATCGTCATGTGATCTATACCCAAAGGGTTTACTAGAGTCAATAATCTAGTTCACATCATTTATGTGATTAACACCCAAAGAGTACTAAGGTGTGATCATGTTTTGCTTGTGAGGTAATTTTAGTCAACGGGTCTGTCACATACAGATCTGTAAGTATTTTGCGAATTCTATGTCAAAATGCTCTGCACGGAGCTACTCTAGCTAATTGCTCCCACTTTCAATATGTATCTAGATCGAGACTTAGAGTTATCTAGATCTGTGTCAAAACTTGCATCAACGTAACTTTTTACGACGAACCTTTTGTCACCTCCATAATCGAGAAATATTTCCTTATTCCACTAAGGATAATTTTGACCAATGTCCAGTGATCTACTCTTAGATCACTATTGTACTCCCTTGCTTAACACAGTGTAGGGTATACAATAGATCTGGTACACATCATGGCATACTTTACAGAACCTATGGCTGAGGCATAGGGAATGACTTTCATTCTCTTTCTATCTTCTACCGTGGTCGGGCTTTGAGTCTTACTCAATTTCATACCTTGTAACACAGCCAAGAACTCTTTCTTATATTGTTCCATTTTTGAACTATTTCAAAATATTGTCAAGGTATGTACTCATTGAAAAAAAAACTTATCAAGCGTCTTGATCTATCTCTATAGGTCTTGATGCTCAATATGTGAGCAGCTTCACCAAGGTTTTCTTTGAAAAAATCCTTTCAAACACTCCTTTATGCTTTGCAGAATAATTCTACATTATTTCCGATCAACAATATGTCATACACATATAATTATCAGAAATGTTGTAGTGCTCCCACTCACTTTCTTGTAAATACAAGCTTCACCGCAAGTCTGTATAAAACTATATGCTTTGATCAACTTATCAAAGCGTATATTCCAACTCCGAGATGCTTGCACCAGTCCATAGATGGATCACTGGAGCTTGCATATTTTGTTAGCACCTTTAGGATTGACAAAACCTTCTGGTTGCATCATATACAACTCTTCTTTAAATCCATTAAGGAATGTTGTTTTGTTTATCCATTTGCCAGATTTCATAAAAATGCGGCAATTGCTAACATGATTTGGACAGACTTAAGCATCGCTACGAGTGAGAAAATTTCATCGTAGTCAACACCTTGAACTTTATCAAAAACCTTTTTCGACAAGTCTAGCTTTGTAGATAGTAACACTACTATCAGCGTCCGTCTTCCTCTTGAAGATCCATTTATTTTCTATGGCTCCCCGATCATTGGGCAAGTCAATCAAAGTCCATACTTTGTTCTCATACATGGATCTCATCTCAGATTTTATGGCCTCAAGCCATTTCGCGGAATCTAGGCTCATCATCGCTTCCTCATAGTTCGCAAGTTCGTCATGGTCTAGTAACATGACTTCCAGAACAGGATTACCGTACCACTTTGGTGCAGATCTCACTCTGGTTTACCTACGAGATTCGGTATTAACTTGATCTGAAGTTACATGATCATCATCATTAGTCTTCCTCACTAATTGGTGTAGTAGTCACAGGAACAGATTTCTTGTGATGAACTACTTTTCAATAAGGGAGAAGGTACAATTACCTTATCAAGTTCTACTTTCCTCCCACTCACTTCTTTCAAGAAAAACTCCTTCTCTAGAAAGGATCCATTCTTAGCAACGAATGTCTTGCCTTCGGATCTATGATAGAAGGTGTACCCAATAGTCTCCTTTGGGTATCCTATGAAGACATATTTCTCCGATTTGGGTTTGAGCTTATCAGGATGAAACCTTTTCATATAAGCATCACAATCCCAAACTTTAAGAAACGACAACTTTGGTTTCTTGCCAAACCACAGTTTAGATTGTGTCGTCTCAACGGACTTAGATGGTGCCCTTTTAAACGTGAATGCAGCTGTCTTTAATGCATAACCCCAAAACGATAGTGGTAGATCGGTAAGAGACATCATAGATCACACCATATCTAATAAAGTACGGTTATGATGTTCGGACACACCATTATGCTGTGGTGTTCCGGGTGGCGTGAGTAGTGAAACTATTTCACATTGTTTTAACTGAAGGCCAGACTCGTAACTCAAATATTTTACCTCTGCGATCATATCATAGAAACTTTTATTTTCTTGTTATGAAGATTCTCCACTTCACTCTGAAATTCTTTGAACTTTTCAAATATTTCAGACTTGTGTTTCATTAAGTAGATATACCCATATCTGCTCAAATCATCTGTGAAGGTCAGAAAATAATGATACCCGCCACGAGCCTTAACACTCATCGGATTTCATACATCAGTATGTATTATTTCCAATAAGTCAGTTGCTCGCTCCATAGTTCCGGAGAACGGTGTTTTAGTCATCTTGCCCATGAGGCATGGTTCGCAAGCATCAACTGATTCATAATCAAGTGGTTCCAAAAGCCCATCAGTATGGAGTTTCTTCATGCGCTTTATACCGATATGACCCAAACGGCAGTGCCACAAATAAGTTGCACTATCATTATCAACTCTGCATCTTTTGGCTTTAACACTATGAATATGTGTGTCACTACTATCGAGATTTAATAAGAATAGACCACTCCTTAAGGGTGCATGACCATAAAAGATATTACTCATGTAAATAGAACAACCATTATTCTCTGATTTAAATGAATAACCGTCTCGCATCAAACAAGATCCAGATATAATGTTCATGCTTAACGCTGGCACCAAATAAAAATTATTTAGGTCTAATACTAATCCCGAAGGTAGATGTAGAGGTAGCGTGCCGACTGTGATCACATCGACTTTGGAACCATTTCCCACGCGCATCGTCACCTCGTCCTTAGCCAATCTTCGCTTAATCCGTAGTCCGTGTTTTGAGTTGCAAATATTAGCAACAGAACCAGTATCAAATACCCAGGTGCTACTGCGAGCCTTAGTAAGATACACATCAATAACATGTATATCACATATACCTTTGTTCACCTTGCCATCCTTCTTATCCGCCAAATACTTGGGGCAGTTCCGCTTCCAGTGACCAGTCTGCTTGCAGTAGAAGCACTCAGTTTCAGGCTTAGGTCCAGGTTTGGGTTTCTTCTCTTGAGCAACTTGCTTGCTATTCTTTTTGAAGTTCCCCTTCTTCTTCCCTTTGCCCTTTTTCTTGAAACTAGTGGTCTTGTTGACCATCAACACTTGATGCTCCTTCTTGATTTCTACCTCCGCAGCTTTCAGCATTGCGAAGAGCTCGGGAATAGTCTTATTCATCCCTTGCATATTATAGTTCATCATGAAGCTCTTGTAGCTTGGTGGCAGTGATTGGAGAATTCTGTCAATGACGCAATCATCTGGAAGATTAACTCCCAATTGAATCAAGTGATTATTATACCCAGACATTTTGAGTATATGCTCACTGACAGAACTGTTCTCCTCCATCTTGCAGCTATAGAACTTGTTGGAGACTTCATATCTCTCAACTCGGGAATTTGCTTGAAATATTAACTTCAACTCCTGGAACATCTCATATGCTCCATGACGTTCAAAACGTCTTTGAGTCCCGATTCTAAGCCATTAAGCATGGTGCACTAAACTATCAAGTAGTCATCATATTGAGCTAGCCAAACGTTCATAACGTCTGCATCTAGTCCTGCAATAGGTCCGTCACCTAGCGGTGCATCAAGGACATAATTCTTCTGTGCAGCAATGAGGATAAACCTTAGATCATGGATCCAATCCGCATCATTGCTACTAACATCTTTCAACACAATTTTCTCTAGGAACATATCAAAATAAACACAGCGAAGCAACAACGCGAGCTATTGATCTACAACATAATTTGCAAAATACTACCAGGACTAAGTTCATGATAAATTTAAGTTCAATTAATCATATTACTTAAGAACTCCCACTTAGATAGACATCCCTCTAATCCTCTAAGTGATTACGTGATCCAAATCAACTAAACCATGTCCGATCATCACATGAGATGGAGTAGTTTCATTGGTGAACATTGCTATGTTGATCATATCTGCTATATGATTCACGCTCGACCTTTCGGTCTCCGTGTGCCGAGGCCATATCTGTATATGCTTGGCTCGTCAAGTATAACCTGAGTATTCTGCGTGTGCAACTGTTTTGCACCCGTTGTATTTGAACGTAGAGCCTATCACACCCGATCATCACGTGGTGTCTCAGCACGAAGAACTTTCGCAACGGTGCATACTCAGGGAGAACACTTCTTGATAATTAGTGACAGATCATCTTATAATGCTACCGTCAATCAAAGCAAGATAAGATGCATAAAAGATAAACATCACATGCAATCAATATAAGTGATATGATATGGCCACCATCATCTTGTGCTTGTGATCTCCATCTTCGAAGCACCGTCATGATCACCATCGTCACCGGCGCGACACCTTGATCTCCTTCGTAGCATCATTCTCGTCTCGCCAATCTTATGCTTCCACGACTATCGCTACCGCTTAGTGATAAAGTAAAGCATTACAGTGCGATTGCATTGCATACAATAAAGCGACAACCATATGGCTCCTGCCAGTTGCCGATAACTCGGTTACAAAACATGATCATCTCATACAATAAAATTTAGCATCATGTCATGACCATATCACATCACAACATGCCCTGCAAAAACAAGTTAGACGTCCTCTACTTTGTTGTTGCAAGTTTTACGTGGCTACTACAGGCTTAAGCAAGAACCAATATTACCTACGCATCAAAACCACAACGATAGTTTGTCAAGTTGGTGTTGTTTTAACCTTCGCAAGGACCGGGCGTAGCCACACTCGGTTCAACTAAAGTTGGAGAAACTGTCACCCGCTAGCCACCTTTGTGCAAAGCACGTCAGGAGAACCGGTCTCGCGTAAGCGTATGCGTAATGTCGGTCCGGGCCGCTTCGTCCAACAATACCGCCGAACCAAAGTATGACATGCTGATAAGCAGTATGACTTATATCGCCCACAACTCACTTGTGTTCTACTCATGCATATAACATCAACACATAAAACCTAGGCTCGGATGCCACTGTTGGGGAACGTAGTAATTTCAAAAAAATTCCTACGCACATGCAAGATCATGGTGATGTATAGCAACGAGAGGGGAGAGTGTGATCTACGTACCCTTGTAGACCGACAGCGGAAGCGTTAGCACAACACGGTTGATGTAGTCGTACGTCTTCACGGCCCGACCGATCAAGCACCGAAACTACGGCACCTCCGAGTTCTAGCACACGTTCAGCTCGATGACAATCCCCGGACTCCGATCCATCAAAGTGTCGGAGAAGAGTTCCGTCAGCATGACGGCGTGGTGACGATCTTGATGTACTACCTTCGCAGGGCTTCGCCTAAGCACCGCTACAATATTATCGAGGATTATGGTGGAAGGGGGCACCGCACACGGCTAAGAATATGATCACGTGGATCAACTTGTGTCTCTAGGGGTGCCCCTTGCCCCCGTATATAAAGGATCAACGGGGGGGGGGGGGTGCGGCCGGCCAGGAGGTTGGCACGCCAGGAGGAGTCCTACTCCCACCGGGAGTAGGATTCCCTCCTTTCCTAGTTGGAATAGGATTCGGGAGGGGGAAAGAGGAGAGAGAGAAGGAAGGGGGGGGGCGCCCCCTTCTCCTTGTCCTTATCGGACTAGGGGGGAGGGGCGCGTGACCCAGCCCTGGCCACCTCTCCTCTCTTCCACTAAACCCACTAAGGCCCATATACCTCCCGGGGGGTTCCGGTAACCTCCCGGTACTCCGGTAAAATCCCGATTTCACCCGGAACACTTCCGATATCCAAATATAGGCTTCCAATAAAGAAATCTTTATGTCTCGACCAGTTCAAGACTCCTCGTCATGTCCTTGATCACATCCGGGACTCTGAACAAACTTCGGTACATCAAAACTCACAAACTCATAATATAACTATCATCGAAACCTTAAGCGTGCGGACCCTACGGGTTCGAGAACAATGTAGACATGACCGGGACACGTCTCCGGTCAATAACCAATAGCGGAACCTGGATGCTCATATTGGCTCCTACATATTCTACGAAGATCTTTTATCGGTCAGACCGCATAACAACATACGTTGTTCCCTTTGTCATCGGTATGTTACTTGCCCAAGATTTGATCGTCGGTATCTCAATACCTAGTTTAATCTCGTTACCGGCAAGTCTCTTTACTCGTTTCGTAATACATCATCTTGCAACTAACTCATTAGTTGTAATGCTTGCAAGGCTTATGTGATGTGCATTACCGAGAGGGCCCAGAGATACCTCTCCGACAATCGGAGTGACAAATCCTAATCTCGAAATACGCCAACCCAACATTCACCTTTGGAGACACCTGTAGAGCTCCTTTATAATCACCCAGTTACGTTGTGACGTTTGGTAGCACACAAAGTGTTCCTCCGGTAAACGGGAGTTGCATAATCTCATAGTCATAGGAACATGTATAAGTCATGAAGAAAGCAATAGCAACATACTAAACGATCGGGTGCTAAGCTAATGGAATGGGTCATGTCAATCACATCATTCTCCTAATGATGTGATCCCGTTAATCAAATAACAACTCTTTTGTTTATGGTTAGGAAACATAACCATCTTCGATTAACGAGCTAGTCAAGTAGAGGCATACTAGTGACACTTTGTTTGTCTATGTATTCACACATGTATTATGTTTCCAGTTAATACAATTCTAGCATGAATAATAAACATTTATCATGATATAAGGAAATAAATAATAACTTTATTATTGCCTCTAGGGCATATTTCCTTCACACGGAACCACAAAAAAGACATACGGAAAGAAGGCGAAGAAAAGGCAGATATTTTCGAAAATCGTTTTAGAAGTGGGGGAGAGGAAAACAAGAGGCGAATGGGGAATAATGTAATGCAAGGGATGAGACTTTATGATGGGTACTTCATATGTCTCGGCTTGGCGTAGATCTCCCTGGCAACGGCACCAGAAATTCTTCCTGCTACCTCGTGAGCTTGCATTGGTTTTTCCCTTGAAGAGGAAAGGGTGATGCAACAAAGTAGAGTAAGTATTTCCCTCAGCTTTTGAGAACCAAGGAATCAATCCAGTAGGAGACAACGCAGCAAGCCACCGAATACCTGCACAAACAAACACCAACTTGCACCCAATGCGATAAAGGGGTTGTCAATCCCTTTATGGTTATTTGCAAAGTGAGATCTGGTATAGATGGATAAACGGTAAAGTAATAGTTTTGGTATTTTTGGTTTATATATTAGAAAGTGAAAGATTGCAAATAAAGTAAATAGGAAACTAAAATTGTAGATCGGAAACTTATATGATGGAAAATAGACCCGAGGGCCATAGGTTTCACTAGAGGCTTCTCTCGAGATAGAAATTATTACGATGGGTGAACAAATTATTTCCGAGCAATTGATAGAAAAGCGCAAATTTATGAGGATATCTAAGGCAATGATCATGAATATAGGCATCACGTCCGTGTCAAGTAGACCGAAATGATTCTGCATCTACTACTATTACTCCACACATCGACCGCTATCCAGCATGGATCTAGAGTATTAAGTTCATAAGAACAGAGTAACACATCAAGTAAGACGACATGATGTATCGGGATTAACTCAAGCAATATGATGAAAACCCAATCTTGTTATCCTCGATGGCAACAATACAATGTGTGTCGGTTCCCCTTCTGTCACTAGGATCGAGCACCACAAGATTGAACCCAAAGCTAAGCACTTCTCCCATTGCAAGAAAAACCAATCTAGTTGGCCAAACCAAATCGATAGTTTGAAGAGACTTGCAAAGATATCAAATCATGCATATAAGAATTCAGAGGAGATTCAAATAATATTCATAGATAAGCTGATCATAAATCCACAATTCATCGGATCTCGACAAACACACCGCAAAAGAGTATTACATCGAATAGATCTCCAAGAACATCGAGTGGAACATGGTATTGAGAGTCAAAGAGAGAGAGAAGAAGCCATCTAGCTACTAGCTATGGACCTGTAGGTCTGTGGTAAACTACTTAGGCTTCATTGGAGAGGCAATGGTGTAGATGTAGAAGCCCTCCCTGATCGAATCCCCCTCCGGCAGGATGCCGAAAAAGGCCCCTAGATGGGATCTCACGGGTACAGAAGGTTGCGGCAGTGGAAAAGTTGTTTCGTGGCCCCCTTGAAGTTTTTGGGGTATTTGAGAATATATTGGAGGAGGATCTAGGTCAGGGAGTCACCGAGGGGCCCACAAGTGTGACGCCCCCGATTCAATCATACACTAATCATACACGCAAACGTGTACGATCAAGATCAGGGACTCATGGGAAGATATCACAACACAACTCTATAAATAAATAAGTCATACAAGCATCATATTACAAGCCAGGGGCCTCGAGGGCTCAAATACAAGAGCTCGATCATAGACGAGTCAGCGGAAGCAACAATATCTGAGTACAGACATAAGTTAAACAAGTTTGCCTTCAGAAGGCTAGCACAAACTGGGATACAGATCGAAAGAGGCACATACCTCCTGCCTGGGATCCTCCTAACTACTCCTGGTCATCGTCAGCGGGCTGCACGTAGTAGTAGGCACCTCCCGAGTAGTAGTAGTCGTCGTCAAGTCAACGGAATGATGAAGCGAAAAGTTCTTGAAACCATGGGTACGACACAAACTCGAAATCAAGCTTGTTGTTTAAGGTGAAAGGGGATGATGAGGAAGATCGACGTAAGCTTATCTATCGTCGCAAATTGGTGCGCCGAGAATAAGGACCAGGTAGCACAGTTAAAATCATCACGATAATGATATAGCCAAATAGGCTAGGAATGGCTTGAAGGATTATTAAACTCATAAGCAACGAAAAATTACTTAAGAGTTATAGAATCAGAGTGCGGAATAGATTCACTTATTGGTGTTCTCGAGTGACAAACAACCCAGCACCCATGAAGTGACAATGATAGGGAAAGGTGGTACTTCATCAAAAGTTTAATAAGATGTAGTGTAATGGCATGATATCATCGAGATACCAGGGGTAATACTCGAAGGTAGATCATAATAGAGGTTGGGTAGACATATTGATCTGTAGAAGACAAGTGCTTTAACTTGTCCGAGAAATGGGATCAAAGAAGAACAATCATGGCCGGAACCATGGTTGAAAAGGATTAAATATAGATACAAGACAAATTTATAACAAGGGGATTATTATTATTACAAGAAGCTTCGATGATAAGTTCCACATCGGGTCCATGGGTATGAACGCAAAGTTCAAGGTCGACTCCCACTTCTCGAGTGCTTAACCTTTCATTCACTTCTCACTTTTCGAAGAAGTTGTAATGTTTAAATTTTATCTAGCAAAACACCAGAAGAGTATGACTCGTGATAACTCTCGGGTTTACCCGGATCTGGGAAGGCATATAGGTTCGACCCTTAGGGGCATCTTGGGAACTTATACCACAAGATTCAATAGTAAATAACACAAGCTTGAAAGTAGAGCATGGTTGACAAGGCAGAGGATACAATTTACTAAAGGCATTATATACTCGTGGAAAGGCTCACAAGGTTATTGAATATTAAGGACGATGTCGGATGAAATCCAACAATGGATCTAACGATCCACAATGGAGCTGATGTGAGTATCGGTACTCTACCAGAAGAAGAAAGAATGCAAGGGGATCAGATGATAGAAACAAACTGACTAACTCAAAGCTCAATTGCATAGGAATTATGATTCCAAGTTAAGGGATCAGAAGCAGTGCTCTGAATAGGGACGGATAAGTTGAATAGTCTTAGAGGTACAATCGTTGACAATTTGATTGGTCGAGAACCAACTCATGTTTAAAATGATGTCTGAGCCGAACGAATGAATTCTAGGAACTGATTGAGGACTGCGAGCATTTGCAACATATTAAATCAATGGACTCAAAATGATAGTGACAAAGGCTGCCAATAAGATTACTATACTTATGGGCTTAACCATAATGCAAGCAAGCAAGAATTTCAAGAGCAATAAGTGCTAAGGATTTTTGGAAGATCGAATATTATTTTGAAGACCTTAGTGAAACACATAAACAACTGGGGAAGGGCGCATACTTGGTAAGTGCGAGGAATTATCCATAGGGGTATTCAGGTGGCTTAGAACTGCAAGGCAGTAGGCACAAAGTATTCTCGGAACAATAGAGAGAATTTTCGGCGTATCTTGTAATAACAAGATCAATGGGATTTGAAAGGGCAAGCGCATGTAGTTATCCATAATGATACAATAGTGGTAGGGAAGGGAACAACTATCTTGAGAGAACATCAGAGATTATCTTCGGAATCTTCTGGTGCAGCAGGCAATCATCTGCAATAAGGGGAACTCTAGATGGACGTGATCACGAGATCCTAATGTTAGAGTTAGTAAAACCATTTAAACCCGAATAGAAGAGAGATCAGAGTCCCAGAGTATAGACGAGGAATAAAAGATCTTAATACCACCCAAATGGCAACGTGGGCCCGTAAAGCACATAGCCATGTTAGTAAAAGTTTTGTAATGTCTAGACTTAACTTCGGCCAAGGAGTTGTAAGGGGGGTTCCTACAGGCAGTCGGCTCTGATACCAACTTGTGACGCCCACGATTCAACCGTACACTAATTATACACGCAAACGTGTACGATCAAGATCAGGGACTCACGGGAAGATATCACAACACAACTCTATAAATAAAATAAGTCATACAAGCATCATATTACAAGCCAGGGGCCTCGAGGGCTCGAATACAAGAGCTCGATCATAGAAGAGTCAGCGGAAGCAACAATATCTGAGTACAGACATAAGTTAAACAAGTTTGCCTTAAGAAGGCTAGCACAAACTGGGATACAGATCGAAAGAGGCGCATGCCTCCTGCCTGGGATACTCCTAACTACTCCTGGTCGTCATCAGCGGGCTGCACGTAGTAGTAGGCACCTCCCGAGTAGTAGTAGTCATCATCGACGGTGGCGTCTGGCTCCTAGGCTCCAACGTCTGGTCGCAGCAATCGAGTATAGAAAGGGGGAAAAGAGGGAGCAAAGCAACCGTGAGTACTCATCCAAAGTACTCGCAAGCAAGGAGCTACACTACATATGTATGCATTGATATCAAATGGAATAAGGGTATCATATGTGGACTGAACTGCAGAAAGCCAGAATAAGAGGGGGATAGCTAGTCCTTATCGAAGACTACGCTTCTGGCCACCTCCATCTTGCAGTAGAAGAAGATAGTAGATGGTAAGTTCACCAAGTAGCATCGCATAGCATAATCCTAACCGATGATCCTCCCCTCGTCGCCCTGTGAGAGAGCGACCACCGGTTGTATCTGGAACTTGGAAGGGTGTGTTTTATTAAGTATCCGGTTCTAGTTGTCATAAGGTCAAGGTACAACTCCAAGTCGTCCTGTTACCGAAGATCATGGCTATTCGAATAGATTAACTTCCCTACAGGGGTGCACCACATAACCCAACACTCTCGATTCCATTTGGCTGGACACACTTTTCTGGGTCATGCCCAGCCTCGGAAGATCAACATGTCGCAACCCTACCTAGGCACAACAGAGAGGTCAGTACGCCGGTCTAAATCCTATGGCGCAGGGGTCTGGGCCCATCGCCCATTGCACACCTGCACGTTGCGAACGCGGACGGAAGCAGACCTAGCCTAGTAGGCGTTCCAGTCCAATCCGGCACGCGCCGCTCAGTCGCTGACGTCACGAAGGCTTCGGCTGATACCACGACGTCGAGTGCCCATAACTGTCCCCGCGTAGATGGTTAGTGCGTATAAGCCAGTGGCCAGACTCAGATCAAATACCAAGATCTCATTAAACGTGTTAAGTATCCGCGAACGCCGACTAGGGTCAGGCCCACCTCTCTCCTAGGTGGTCTCAACCTGCCGTGTCGCTTCGCCACAAAGTAACAGTCGGGGGCCGTCGGGAACCCAGGCCCACCTCTACCGGGATGGAGCCACCTGCCCCTTCAGCCCCCATCTCCCTACAGTATCATTAGTAATGTAACAATATAAAGTGTATAACATATGCCCGTGATCACCTCCCGAAGTGATCACGGCCTAGTAGAATAGCATGGCAGACGGACAAGGGTGTAGGGCCACTGATGGAACACTAGCATCCTATACTAAGCATTTAGGATTGCGGGTAAGGTAACAACAATAGTAGCAATGACAGGCTATGCATCAGAATAGGATTAACGGAAAGTAGTAACATGCTACACTACTCTAATGCAAGCAGTATAGAGAAGAGTAGGCGATATCTGATGATCAAGGGGGGGGGGGCTTGCCTGGTTGCTCTGGCAAGAGAGTGGGGTCGTCAACACCGTAGTCGTACTGGGTAGCAGCGGCGTCGGTCTCGGTGTCTAGCGAGAGAAGAGGGGGGAAGAAACAATAAATATTAAGCAAACAGATGCATGTCATGACAAAGCGTGATGCTAGGTGTGCCCTAACGCGGTATGAGGTAGTACCGGTGAAAGGGGGGAAACATCCCGGGAAAAAATCCCCGGTGTTTCGCGTTTTCGGACAGATGAACCAGAGGGAGAAAGTTGTATGTTTGCTATGCTAGGGATGCGTGGCGGACGAACGAGCTGCGTATCCGGGTTCGTCTCGTCGTTCTGTGCAACTTTCATGTAAAAAACATTTTTATCCGAGTTACGGTTTAATTTATATGAATTTTTAAAGTTTATTTCATTTTCTAATTTTTTTAGATTTAATAATAATTCGAGTCGACCAAGTCAACTTGGCTAGTCAAAAGGGTAGGTGTGGTCCACATGTCATGGACTATTTAGCAAAAAAAGCAACTTATTTAATGGGGCCTACATGTCATCTACTACTAGACTATCTTAGCACAAATTAATACGTACTAGCTAAACTATAGTACTAATTTAAACAAGGGCCGGCCACACGCATGGCGCACACACACAGAACGCACTCACACACACATAGCAGCGATTGGCCATGGCTATGGCCTGCAGCGGTAGCAGTAGAAGCAACTGAGCAGCAGCAACTAAACAACCACAACGACTAGCATCATATGCAGAGCAACGGGCAGCAGCAGTAGCATAGCAGGGGCAGTTCGTGAGCAGCTGCAGTACGCGAGCAACAACAACAGTACAAGCAGCGGCGCTAAGCAGTAGGCGGCAACGGCCGGGCAAGCACAGCGCGAGGGGTAGCAGCAAGGCACGGCGGGGCGAGCAGTGGTAGGCAGTGGCGCGCGGCCACACTCAGGCAGGCGCTCGCGGGTTTGCGGCCAGGGCGTGGCCGGATGGAGCTGTAGCCATGACAACCACGGCAAGCATAGAAGCAGCGGCAAACGACACAGATCTAAAGGGGAAAGCGAGGTAATCGGTAGTGGGGCTCACCCGGTGCTCATGGACGAGGTTGGGAGGTCGGGGGCGGCCCGTAGTAGTGACAACCGCGATGAGATGCGGCGGCCGCTGGCGGGGAATGACTCGACGCCGAGCGTGCGGTGCGGCCCGTCTTGATTTAATGGGGGTAGTCGAAGGAGTAGACGACGAGGAAGCTCGTGGACATCTTGACGCGGCGAGGGGAGGCCGGTGGCCGCGGGATCAATGCGGTGACGACGACAGTAACTCGGGGACGAGCAAATTTTCAAGAAAGAGGGTGAGCAAGGGGATAAGTGAGGGTTAGGGTTCGTCCAAGTCGTCAGGGGTCTTCTTATCCATCTCATGAAGTGCCCAGATGATCGACACGGCGACAATCGGCGGCGTGGACGGCGTGCGTGCGTGCGTGCACAACAGCATGGCCTCCTCTGCTCTGTACAGAGGTGGGAGGAAAAGCCTTTGTGGGCTGGGCCAAAACACTATATCTACATAAAGCCCACCCGCACAGGAGCTTGTTGGTTTTTTTTCCTTTTACTTATTTCCCTATTCTGTTTTCTTTTAGTCTCTAATTTATTTTCTATTCTAAAAAGATAAAAATAGTTCCTGATTTAGTATAATTAAATATACTACTGCCATATTAACTATGGCACCCAAATAAAATAGTTTAGTATTTTACTAAATATAAAAGGCATTTATTTAATTTTTTAAGATGTTGTTTTATTTATTTTAGAGTATTTAAATAATTTATAAAAAAGTGGTTTCACCACCATAATCATCTAGGATTTATTTGCTACATTTCGAACACTTTAGATTTAATATTTGAAAACTTTTATTGTCTGACTTGATTTTGAATTTGAATTCGGAACGAGATTTGAATCATCGTGAAACTAACAATAGTAATCATGGTGATGTGGCATCATTAGTAGATGGTTACTGTAGCTTAATTATCCGGACGTCACAACAAGGTCGGGGGGCGCGCCCTCTACCCTTATGGCTGTTGGCGAACATAGTAATTTCAAAAAATTTCCTACGCACACGCAAGATCATGATGATGCATAGCAACGAGAGGGGAGAGTGTTGTCTACGTATCCTCGTAGACCGAAAGCGGAAGCGTTAGCACAACGCGGTTGATGTAGTCGTACGTCTTCACGATCCGACTGATCAAGTATCGAACGTATGACACCTCCGAGTTCAGCACACGTTTAGCCCGATGACGTCCCTCGAACTCCGATCCAGCCGAGTGTTGAGGGAGAGTTTCGTCAGCACGACGGCGTGGTGACGATGTTGATGTTCTACTGACGCAGGGCTTCGCCTAAGCACCGCTACAGTATTATCGAGGTGGACTATGGTGGAGAGGGGCACCGCACACGGGTAAGAGATCAATGATCAATTGTTGTGTCTATGGGGTGCCCCCTTACCCCCGTATATAAAGGAGCAAGGGGGGGGGGGGTGCGGCCCGCCATAGGAGGAGGCGCGCCAGAGGAGTCCTACCCCCACCGGGAGTAGGACTCCCCTCCTTTTTCCTATTTGGATTAGGACTTGGGGGGGGGGAGGAGGAGAGAGGGGAAAAGAAAGGGGGGGCGCCGCCCCCCTCCTTGTCCAATTCGGACTGGGGGGGGGGAGGGGCGTGTGGATGCCCCTTGGCCGACTCTCCTCTTCCTCCACTTGGGCCGATAAGGCCCAATAGCCTCCGGGGGGGGGGGGGGGGTCCGGTAACCCCTCCGGTACTCCGGTAAAATCACTATTTCACCCGGAACACTTCCGATATCCAAACATAGGCTTCCAATATATCAATCTTCATGTCGCGACCATTTTGAGACTCCTCGTCATGTCCGTGATCACATCCAGGACTCCGAACAACCTTCGGTACATCAAAACACATAAACTCATAATAAAACTGTCATTGTAACGTTAAGCGTGCGGACCCTACGGGTTCGAGAACTATGTAGACATGACCGAGACACGTCTCCGGTCAATAATCAATAGCGGAACATGGATGCTCATATTGGCTCCTACATATTCTACGAAGATCTTTAACGGTCAGACTGCATAACAACATGCGTTGTTCCCTTTGTCATCAGTATGTTTACTTGCCCAAGATTCGATCGTCGGTATCTCAATACCTAGTTCAATCTCGTTACCGGCAAGTCTCTTTACTCGTTCCATAATACATCATCCCACAACTAACTCATTAGTTGCAATGCTTGCAAGGCTTATAGTGATGTGTATTACCGAGTGGGCCCAGAGATACCTCTCCGACAATCGGAGTGACAAATCCTAATCTCGAAATACGCCAACCCAACAAGTACCTTCGGAGACACCTGTAGAGCACCTTTATAATCACCCAGTTACATTGTGACGTTTGGTGGCACACAAAGTGTTCCTCCGGTAAACGGGAGTTGCATAATCTCATAGTCATAGGAACATGTATAAGTCATGAAGAAAGCAATAACAACATACTAAACGATCGTGTGCTAAGCTAACGGAATGGGTGAAGTCAATCACATCATTCTCCTAATGATGTGATCTCATTAATCAAATGACAAATCTTTGTCTATTGTTAGGAAACTTAACCATCTCTGATCAATGAGCTAGTCAAGTAGAGGCATACTAGTGACATACTGTTTGTCTATGTATTCACACATGTATTATGTTTCCGGTTAATACAATTCTAGCATGAATAATAAACATTTATCATGATATAAGGAATTAAACAATAACTTTATTATTGCCTCTAGAGCATATTTCCTTCAGTCTCCCACTTGCACTAGAGTCAATAATCTAGTTCACATCTCCATGTGATTTAACACGAATAGTTCACATCACCATGTGATTAACACCTATAGTTCACATCGACATGTGACCAACACCCAAAGGGTTTACTAGAGTCAATAATCTAGTTCACATCGCTATGTGATTAACACCCAAAGAGTACTAAGGTGTGATCATGTTTTCCTTGTGAGAGAAGTTTAGCCAACGGGTCTGCCACATTCAGATCCGTAAGTATTTTGCGAATTTCTATGTCAACAATGCTCTGCACGGAGCTGCTCTAGCTAATTGCTCCCACTTTCAATATGTATCCAGATTGAGATTTAGAGTCATCTGGATCAGTGTCAAAATTTGCATCGACGTAACCCTTTACCACGAACCTTTTGTCACCTCCATAATCGAGAAACATATCCTTATTTCACTAAGGATAATTTTGACCAATGTCCAGTGATCTACTCCTAGATCAGTACTTTACTCCCTTGCCAGACTCAGGGCAGGGTATACAATAGGTCTGGTACACAGCATGGCATACTTTATAGAACCTATGGCTGTGGCATAGGGAATGACTTTCATTCTCTTTCTATCTTCTATCGTGGTCGGGCTTTGAGTCTTACTCAATTTCACATCTTGTAACACAGGCAAGAACTCTTTCTTTGACTGTTCCATTTTGAACTACTTCAAAATCTTGTCAAGGTATGTATTCATTGAAAAAACTTATCAAGCGTCTTGATCTATCTCTATAGATCTTGATGCTCAATATGTAAGCAGCTTCACCAAGGTCTTTCTTTGAAAAACTCCTTTCAAACACTCCTTTATGCTTTGCAGAATAATTCTACATTATTTCCGATCAACAATATGTCATTTACATATACTTATCAAAAATGCTGTAGTGCTCCCAGTCACTTTCTTGTAAATACATGCTTCACCGCAAGTCTGCATAAAACTATATGCTTTGATCAACTTATCAAAGCGTATATTCCAACTCCGAGATGCTTGCACTAGTCCATAGATGGATCGCTGGAGCTTGCATATTTTGTTAGCACCTTTAGGATTGATAAAACCTTCTGGTTGCATCATATACAACTCTTCTTTAATAAATCCATTAAGGAATGCAATTTTGTTTATCCATTTGCCAGATTTCATAAAATGCGGCAATTGCTAACATGTTTCGGACAGACTTAAGCATAGATACGAGTGAGAAACTCTCATCGTAGTCAAAACCTTGAACTTGTCGAAAACCTTTTTGCGACAATTCTAGCTTTGTAGATGGTAACACTACTATCAATGTCCGTCTTCCTCTTGAAGATCCATTTAATCTCAATGGCTCGCCAATCATTGGGCAAGTCAATCAAAGTCCATACTTTGCTCTCATACATGGATCTCATCTCAGATTTCATGGCCTCAAGCCATTTTCGCGGAATCTGGGCTCATCATCGCTTCCTCATAGTTCGTAGGCTCGTCATGGTCAAGTAACATGACCTCCAGAGCAGGATTACGGTACCACTCTGGTGCGGATCTTACTCTCGTTTACCTACGGGGAGGGGCGCGCGGCCCAGCCCTGGCCACCTCTCCTCTCTTCCACTAAAGCCCACTAAGGCCCATATACCTCCCGGGGGGTTCCGGTAACCTCCCGGTACTCCGGTAAAATCCCGATTTCACCCGGAACACTTCTGATATCCAAATATAGGCTTCCAATATATCAATCTTTATGTCTCGACCATTTTGAGACTCCTTGTCATGTCCTTGATCACATCCGGGACTCCGAACAAACTTCGCTACATCAAAACTCATAAACTCATAATATAACTGTCATCGAAGCCTTAAGCGTGCGGACCCTACGGGTTCGAGAACAATGTAGACATGACCGAGACACGTCTCCGGTCAATAACCAATAGCGGAACGTGGATGCTCATATTGTCTCCTACATATTCTACGAAGATCTTTTATCGGTCAGACCGCATAACAACATATGTTGTTCCCTTTGTCATCGGTATGTTACTTGCCCCAGATTCGATCGTCGGTATCTCAATACCTAGTTTAATCTCGTTACCGGCAAGTCTCTTTACTCGTTTCGTAATACATCATCTTGCAACTAACTCATTAGTTGTAATGCTTGCAAGGATTATGTGATGTGCATTATCGAGAGGGCCCAGAGATACCTCTCCGACAATCGGAGTGACAAATCCTAATCTCGAAATACGCCAACCCAACATTCACCTTTGGAGACACCTGTAGAGCTCCTTTATAATCACCCAGTTATGTTGTGACGTTTGGTAGCACACAAAGTGTTCCTCTGGTAAACGGGAGTTGCATAATCTCATAGTCATAGGAACATGTATAAGTCATGAAGAAAGCAATAGCAACATACTAAACGATTGGGTGCTAAGCTAATGGAATTGGTCATGTCAATCACATCATTCTCCTAATGATGTGATCCCGTTAATCAAATAACAACTCTTTTGTTTATGGTTAGGAAACATAACCATCTTTGATTAACGAGCTAGTCAAGTAGAGGCATACTAGTGACACTCTGTTTGTCTATGTATTCACACATGTATTATGTTTCCGGTTAATACAATTCTAGCATGAATAATAAAAATTTATCATGATATAAGGAAATAAATAATAACTTTGTTATTACCTCTAGGGCATATTTCCTTCAGTCTCCCACTTGCACTAGAGTCAATAATCTAGTTCACATAGCCATGTGATTCAACACTAAGAGTTCACATCACCATGTGATTAACACCCATAGTTCACATCGTCATGTGACCTATACCCAAAGGGTTTACTAGAGTCAATAATCTAGTTCACATCATTTATGTGATTAACACCCAAAGAGTACTAAGGTGTGATCATGTTTTGCTTGTGAAATAATTTTAGTCAACGGGTCTGTCACATACAGATCCGTAAGTATTTTGCGAATTCTATGTCTACAATGCTCTACACGGAGCTACTCTAGCTAATTTCTCCCACTTTCAATATGTATCTAGATCGAGACTTAGAGTTATCTAGATCTGTGTCAAAACTTGCATCGACGTAACTTTTTACGACGAACCTTTTGTCGCCTCCATAATCGAGAAATATTTCCTTATTCCACTAAGGATAATTTTGACCAATGTCCAGTGATCTACTCTTAGATCACTATTGTACTCCCTTGCTTAACACAGTGTAGGGTATACAATAGATCTGGTACACATCATGGCATACTTTATAGACCTATGGCTGAGGCATAGGGAATGACTTTCATTCTCTTTCTATCTTCTGCCGTGGTCGGGCTTTGAGTCTTACTCAATTTCATACCTTGTAACAGAGCCAAGAACTCTTTCTTTGACTGTTCCATTTTTGAACTATTTCAAAATATTGTCAAGGTATGTACTCATTGAAAAAAAAACTTATCAAGCGTCTTGATCTATCTCTATAGGTCTTGATGCTCAATATGTGAGCAGCTTCACCAAGGTTTTCTTTGAAAAAATCCTTTCAAACACTCCTTTATGCTTTGCAGAATAATTCTACATTATTTCCGATCAACAGTATGTCATACACATATAATTATCAGAAATGTTGTAGTGCTCCCACTCACTTTCTTGTAAATACAGGCTTCACCGCAAGTCTGTATAAAACTATATGCTTTGATCAACTTATCAAAGCGTATATTCCAACTCCGAGATGCTTGCACCAGTCCATAGATGGATCGCTGGAGCTTGCATATTTTGTTAGCACCTTTAGGATTGACAAAACCTTCTGGTTGCATCATATACAACTCTTCTTTAATAAATCCATTAAGGAATGCAGTTTTGTTTATCCATTTGCCAGATTTCATAAAATGCGGCAATTGCTAACATGATTCGGATAGACTTAAGCATAGATACGAGTGAGAAACTCTCATCGTAGTCAACACCTTGAACTTGTCGAAAACCTTTTTGCGACAATTCTAGCTTTGTAGATGGTAACACTACTATCAGCGTCCGTCTTCCTCTTGAAGATCCATTTAATCTCAATGGCTCGCCGATCATTGGGCAAGTCAATCAAAGTCCATACTTTGCTCTCATACATGGATCTCATCTCAGATTTCATGGCCTCAAGCCATTTTCGCGGAATCTGGGCTCATCATTGCTTCCTCATATTTCGTAGGCTCGTCATGGTCAAGTAACATGACCTCCAGAGCAGGATTACCGTACCACTCTGGTGCGGATCTTACTCTCGTTTACCTGCGAGGTTCGGTAGTAACTTGATCTGAAGTTACATGATCATCATCATTAGCTTCCTCACTAATTGGTGTAGTAGTCACAGGAACAGATTTCTGTGATGAACTACTTTCCAATAAGGGAGTAGGTATAGTTACCTCATCAAGTTCTACTTTCCTCCCACTCACTTCTTTCGAGAGAAACTCCTTCTCTAGAAAGGATCCATTCTCAGCAATGAATATCTTGCCTTTGGAGCTGTGATAGAAGGTGTACCCAACATTTTCTTTTGGGTATCCTATGAAGATACACTTCTTTGATTTGGGTTTGAGCTTATCAGGTTGAAACTTTTTCACATAAGCATTGCAACCTCAAACTTTAAGAAATGACAGCTTAGGTTTCTTGCCAAACCATAGTTCATACGGTGTCGTCTCAACGGATTTAGATGGTGCCCTATTTAATGTGAATGTAGCTGTGTCTAATGCATAACCCCAAAACGATAGTGGTAAATCGGTAAGAGACATCATAGATCGCACCATATCTAATAAAGTATGGTTACGATGTTCGGACACACCATTACACTATGGTGTTCCAGGTGGTGTGAGTAGTGAAACTATTTCACATTGTTTTAACTGAAGGCCAATCTTGTAACTCAAATATTTTACTTCTGCGATCATATCGTAGAAACTTTTATTTTTGTTACGATGATTCTCCACTTCACTCTGAAATTCTTTGAACTTTTCGAATGTTTCAGACTTGTGTTTCATCAAGTAGATATACTCATATATTCTCAAATCATCTGTGAAGATCAGAAAATAATGATACCTGCCGCGAGCGTCAATATTCATCGGACCACATACATCAGTATGTATGATTTCCAACAAATCTTTTGCTCACTCCATTGTTCCGAAGAACGGAGTCTTAGTCATCTTGCCCATGAGGCATGGTTCACAAGCATCAACTGATTCATAATCAAGTGATTCCAAAAGCCCATCATCATGGATTTTCTTCATGCGCTTTACACCAATATGACCTAAACGACATTGCCACAAATAAGTTGCACTATCTTTATTAACTTTGCATCTTTTGGCTTCAATATTATGAAAATGTGTATCACCACGATCGAGATCCAACAAACCATTTTCATAGAGTGTATGCCCATAGAAGGTTTTATTCATGTAAACAAAGCAACAATTATTCTCTAACTTACATGAATAACCGTATTGCAATAAACATGATCCAATCATATTCATGCTCAACGCAAACACTCAATAACATTTATTTTAGGTTTAACACTAATCCCAAAAGTATAGGGAGTGTGCGATGATGATCATATCAGTCTTGGAACCATTTCCAATACACATCGTCACTTCACCCTTAACTAGTCTCTGTTCATTCTGCAACTCCCGTTTCGAGTTACTATTCTTAGCAACTGAACTAGTATCAAATACTGAGGGGTTGCTATAAACACTAGTAAAGTACACATCAATAACATGTATATCAAATATACCTATGTTCACTTTGCCATCCTTCTTATCCGCCAATTACTTGGGGTAGTTCCGCTTCCAGTGACCAGTCCCTTTGTAGTAGAAGCACTCAGTTTCAGGCTTAGGTCCAGACTTAGGTTTTTCACTTGAGCAGCAACTTGCTTGCCATTCTTCTTGAAGTTCCCCTTTCTTCCCTTTGTCCCTTTACTTGAAACTAGTGGTTTTGTTTACCATCAACACTTGATGCTTTTCTTGATTTCTACCTTCGTCGATTTCATCATCACGAAGAGCTTGGTAATCGTTTCCGTTATCCCTTGCATATTATAGTTCATCACGAAGTTCTACTAACTTGGTGATGGTGACTAGAGAATTCTGTCAATCACTATTTTATTTGGAAGATTAACTCCCACTTGATTCAAGCGATTGTAGTACCCAGACAATCTGAGCACATGCTCACTGCTTGAGCTATGCTCCTCCATCTTTTAGCTATAGAACTTGTTGGAGACTTCATATCTCTCAACTCAGGTATTTGCTTGAAATATTAACTTCAACTCTTGGAACATATCATATGTTCCATGACGTTCAAAACGTCTTTGAAGTCCCGATTCTAAGCCGTTAAGCATGGTGCACTAAACTATCAAGTAGTCATCATATTGAGCTAGCCAAACGTTCATAACGTCTGCATCTGCTCCTGTAATAGGTTAGTTACCTAGCGGTGCATCAAGGACATAATTCTTTTGTGCAGCAATGAGGATAAACCTCAGATCACGGACCCAGTCCGCATCATTGCTACTATCATCTTTCAACTTAGTTTTCTCTAGGAACACATATAAAACATAGGGAAGCAATAACGCGAGCTATTGATCTACAACATAGATATGCAAATACTATCATGACTAAGTTTATGATAAATTAAAGTTCAATTAATCATATTACTTAAGAACTCCCACTTAGAAAGACATCCCTCTAATCTTCTAAGTGATCACGTGATCCAAATCAACTAAACCATAACCGATCATCACGTGAAATGGAGTAGTTTTCAATGGTGAACATCACTATGTTGATCATATCTACTATATGATTCACGCTCGACCTTTCGGTCTCAGTGTTCCGAGGCCATATTTGCATATGCTAGGCTCGTCAAGTTTAACCTGAGTATTCTGCGTGTGCAAAACTGGCTTGCACCCGTTGTAGATGGACGTAGAGCTTATCACACCCGATCATCACGTGGTGTCTGGGCACGACGAACTCTGGCAACGGTGCATACTCAGGGAGAACACTTTTATCTTGAAATTTAGTGAGAGATCATCTTATAATGCTACCGTCATAACTAAGCAAAGTAAGATGTATAAAAGATAAACATCACATGCAATCAAAATATGTGACATGATATAGCCATCATCATCTTGTGCCTTTGATCTCCATCTCCAAAGCATCATCATAATTTCCATCGTCACCGGCATGACACCATGATCTCCATCATCTTGATATATATCAATGTGTCGTCACATGGTCGTCTCGCCAACTATTGCTCTTGCAACTATTGCTATCGCATAGCGATAAAGTAAAGCAATTATTTGGCACTTGCATCTTATGCAATAAAGAGACAACCATAAGGCTTCTGCCAGTTGCCGATAACTTCAACAAAACATGATCATCTTATACAACAACTTATATCTCATCACGTCTTGACCATATCACATCACAACATGCCCTGCAAAAATAAGTTCGACGTCCTCTAGTTTGTTGTTGCAAGTTTTACGTGGCTGCTATGGGCTGAGCAAGAACCGTTCTTACCTACGCATCAAACCACAACGATAGTTTGTTAAGTTGGTGCTGTTTTAACCTTCGCAAGGACTGGGCGTAGCCACACTCGGTTCAACTAAAGTTGGAGAAACTGACACCCGCCAGCCACCTGTGTGCAAAACACGTCGGTAGAACCAGTCTCGCGTAAGCGTACGCGTAATGTCGGTCTGGGCCGCTTCATCCAACAATACCACCGAACCAAAGTATGACATGCTGGTAAGCAGTATGACTTATATCACCCACAACTCACTTGTGTTCTACTCGTGCATATTACATCAACGCATAAAACCTGGCTCGGATGCCACTGTTGGGGAACGTAGTAATTTCAAAAAATTTCCTACGCACCCGCAAGATCATGGTGATACATAGCAACGAGAGGGTAGAGTGTTGTCTACGTACCCTCGTAGACCGAAAGCGGAAGCGTTAGCACAACACGGTTGATGTAGTCATAAGTCTTCACGATCCGACCGATCAAGTACCGAACATACGGCACCTCCGAGTTCAGCACACGTTCAGCCCGATGACGTCCCTCGAACTCCGATCCAGCGGAGTGTTGAGGGAGAGTTTCATCAGCACGACGACGTGGTGACGGTGTTGATGTTCTACCGACACAGGGCTTTGCCTAAGCACCACTACAGTATTACCAAGGTGGACTATGGTGGAGAGGGGTACCGCACACGGCTAAGAGATCAATGATCAATTGTTGTGTCTATGGGGTGCCCCCTTGCCCCCGTATATAAAGGAGCAAGGGGGGGGGTGTGGCCGGCCATAGGAGGAGGCGCGCCGGAGGAGTCCTACCCCCACTGGGAGTAGGACTCCCCTCCTTTTTCCTAGTTGGGTTAGGACTTGGGGGGAAGGAGGAGAGACGGGAAAGGAAAGGGGGGGGGGGCGCCGCCCCCTCCTTGTCCAATTCGGACTTGGGGGGGGGGGAGGGGCGCGCGGCTGCCCCTTGGCCGACTCTCTTCTTCCTCCACTTGGGCCCATAAGGCCCAATAGCCTCCGGGGGGTTCCGGTAACCCCTCCGGTACTCCGGTAAAATCACTATTTCACCCGGAACACTTCCGATATCCAAACATAGGCTTCCAATATATCAATCTTCATGTCTCGACCATTTCGAGACTCCTCGTCATGTCCATGATCACATCCGAGACTCCGAACAACCTTCGGTACATCAAAACACATAAACTCATAATAAAACTGTCTTCGTAACGTTAAGCGTGCGGACCCTACGGGTTCGAGAACTATGTAGACATCACCGAGACACGTCTCCGGTCAATAACCAATAGCGGAACCTGGATGCTCATATTGGCTCCTACATATTCTACGAAGATCTTTATTGGTCAGACCGCATAACAACATACGTTGTTCCCTTTGTCATCGGTATGTTTACTTGCCCGAGATTCGATCGTCGGTGTCTCAATACCTAGTTCAATCTCGTTACCGGCAAGTCTCTTTACTCGTTCCATAATACATCATCCCGCAACTAACTCATTAGTTGCAATGCTTGCAAGGCTTATAGTGATGTGCATTACCGAGTGGGCCCAGAGATACCTCTCCGACAATCGGAGTGACAAATCCTAATCTCGAAATACGCCAACCCAACAAGTACCTTCAGAGACACCTGTAGAGCACCTTTATAATCACCCAGGTATGTTGTGACATTTGGTGGCACACAAAGTGTTCCTCCGGTAAATGGGAGTTGCATAATCTCATAGTCATAGGAACATGTATAAGTCATGAAGAAAGCAATAGCAACATACTAAACGATCGTGTGCTAAGCTAATGGAATGGGTCAAGTCAATCACATGATTCTCCTAATGATGTGATCTCATTAATCAAATGACAACTCTTTGTCTATGGTTAGGAAACTTAACCATCTCTGATCAATGAGCTAGTCAAGTAGAGGCATACTAGTGACATACTGTTTCTCTATGTATTCACACATGTATTATGTTTCCGGTTAATACAATTCTAGCATGAATAATAAACATTTATCATGATATAAGGAAATAAATAATAACTTTATTATTGCCTCTAGGGCATATTTCCTTCAGTGGCCACATTGTGGCTCTTCTGACTTGCACTCCAAGTCTCCTGGGTGTCTTCTGGTCCAAGAAAAATCATCGCGAAAGTTTTATTCCATTTGGACTCTGTTTGGTATTCCTTTTCTGCGAAACTCTAAAACAAGGAAGAACAGGAACTGGCACTGGGCTCTAGGTTAATAGGTTAGTCCCCAAAATCATATAAAATAGCATATTAATGCATATAAAACATCCTAAACAGATAATATAATAGCATGGAACAATCAAAAATTATAGAGATGTTGGAGACGTATCATTTATCCCTAGTATCCAGTATGTTCTGAGATTGATGTTGCTATGACTTTGCTATGTAAATGCTTGTCACTAAGGCCCGACTGCCTTGATTTTAGATCTGAACCCTTTATGATTTCGCAAATGTATTTGCGTTCTTGATCCTATCTTGCAAGTTGTATGCACCTATTTGAAAGTGCTAGTTATCGATTAGAGGGGGGGGGGGTGAATAGGTGATTTTTATGGAAGTCTTCAAAAACATGAAGTCTTTGAAGACAAACAATAGAAATGAACCTATTGATATGTAGCAAAAGGTAGACTACACTAGACAAGCCATAGTCAAGATTGCAATGAAGTGAAAGCACGAAGATTATGAGCAACTAGGTAGTAAGGATCTGGATGGAAGACAATATGAAGCCAAACAGTAAATAGTCTTCACACAGTGAAGTCAATCAAATCATACATGCAAACAATGACTTCATGAAGACAAACTGTAAAGTAAAGGAAATTCATGGATAGAACTAGTTGCTCGATGAAGACAAGGATTTGGTAGACCAGTTCTAGTTGCTGTGATAACTGTACGTCTGGTTAGGGAGGCTGAGATTCAACTTTGAAGACCGCGTCTTCACCTTATTCCCCTTGAGCTAAGGACACCCAGTCCTCGCCCAATCACTCTGGTAAGTCTTCAAGGTAGACTTGCAAAACTTCACAGACTTTGTTCACTGGCAATCCACAATGACTCTTGGATGCTCAGAACGCGACACCTAACCGGCTGGAGCATTCACAGTCCTCAAGTGTAACAAGTCTTCATGTCACACAGACATAAAGACTTCAGTGATGCCTAACACTCTTTGGCTTTGGGTGTTTATGGCTTTTTTCTCGCAAGGATCTCTCTCTCAAATGCTTCGGAGGTGGGTTGCTCTCAAACGACAAAAGCCGTGCACTAACTCTGAGCAGCCACCAATTTATGGTGTAGGGGGTGGGCTATTTATAGCCAGGAGGCAATCCAATCTGATTTGTTCGAAATGACCTTGGGTCACTAAGGAACTAACACGTGTCCAACGGTCAGATTTCAAATACGCGGGACAACTTGACTTGGGCTACAAGTAAAGCTGACTCATCCAACTCTGGATAAGATTTGCTCTCATTGTCTTTGCTAGAAGACATAGGATTTGGTTGAGCATCACATCAGTCACTCTAACTTTGTTCACTTGGACCACACTTTACAGTACGGTGGTTCCTATCACTCAACATAGAAGAAACGAAAACTATGAAACAACTATGTCTTCGCACTCCATAGTCTTCACGTGAATGTCTTCTCATGTCATAATCTTCACCGTGAATATGTTCACAGACCACCATTGTCTTCAATGTCTTCACACATTTTTAGCGGTCATCTCTGGTAGGTAAACCGAATCAATATGGGACTACTACCTGTGTTATCCTGCAATTCTCACAAACACATTAGTCCTTCAACCAAGTTTGTCGTCAATACTCCAAAACCAACTAGGCTGGGCACTAGATGCACTTACAATCTCCCCCTTTTTGGTGATTGATGACAAACTGGTCGAAGTTTTCAACGGGGATAAAAGTATGTGAAAGTTAAGGATTAAGGGATTGTCTTCATAAGCAGTAAAAGGCTCCCCCTAAAGATGTGCATATAAGTAATTTGCTTTTGAATGCAAATGCACGTGGCAGGTTTTACTTTGTGGAGATCCTCTTCAACTTATGAAGACAATTCATCATGCATATAAAGAGGTAACGAAGATAATGACATGCATAATGAAAAATGGACGTCTGCGGAATGACTTCATGCGGAATTTATCATCGCATCACAAGGTAGTAGAAAAAGTAGCAGACGACCATCAAGTTTAAGTGTTACAACTCAAAGAACCAAATCTTTCAAAATACGAGAGTTGTAAAGACTTAGCAAAAATAATGCAACCACCCATAAGGACCCGCTTGAAGACTATCAACTCATAAGATTCTCCCCCTTTTGTCAGTAATGACCAAAAAGGTTTGAATACATAGAGTATATACTCGTTCCCATCAGGAGTAGACAATGGAGCAGGGTCGACGTTGGAGTTTGGTGGTGCAGACGGGCCTGATGCAGTGCTGAGATGCAGTGCAACCATGGTTGGTGAAGTGGCGTCGTCTTCTTCATCGATGACTCTCGCAACAACAGTTGCAGCCGAAGATGAATAGTCAGATTCTTCAATAGACGGAGTGCGACGCCAACTTGCATTCGGTGGAGGCCTGGAGTCAAACTTGAAACTCTCGGTGAAGCCATCTTTGCGAAGATCATCTTCAGAGCAGAGCATTGTGAGGCTCTTCCAGGACCACCTATAGGCTTCACGAACAACAAACGAGTTCTTGGTGGCCAAGTTTCGAATGCGATTGACATGCACCAAGATACTCTGCATCTGACGCTTTAGCCATTCATGATGCTTATCCTGCTTCTGATGCAAGGCCACAAGAAGCTCTCGGTCATTGAGTACATGAGAATGCTTCCGAGGCCTTTGGGCAACCGTACTTGTAGTGGCTTCGGTGTTGGCATGATGTAGCACTCTCATATTTCCAGCCAGAGGATAAGCAGGGGTTACAGCATTGGGGACATGAATTCCTTCAATGCGCTGCGAGAAACTTTGATGTTCAACATTGCGAAGATGGAGTGGCTCCTTGGCAGGCTCAGGGTAGATGGCTTCAACTGACATATTGTAACGCCCTCCATGCGGCTATAGCTCCCACGTGTCGAGGCACGACTTAGAGACATAACCGCATTGAAAGCAATGTCACAAGTTAGGCAATCTTCACAACATCCCATGTAATACAGATAATAAAGGGGAGATACATAGTTGGCTTACACTCGCCACGTCAATCAAAGTACATAAATAGCATTACAACATTCAAACACTCATGGCCCGACTACGGCGCCAAAATAAAAGAACAACCCAACATGCGACATGGTCCCGATCACCCCAACTGGGCACCACTACTGATCATCAGGGAAAGACACGTAGTATCCTTGAGAGTCCTCGTCGAACTCCCACTTGAGCTCTAGCGCGTCATCTGGAGCGGAATCATCAGGCCCTGCATCTGGTTTGGAAGTAATCTGTGAGTCATAGGGACTCAGCAATCTCGCACCCTCGCGATCAAGACTATTTAAGCTTAATAGGTAAGGCAAGGAAAATACGTGGAGCTACAGCAAGCGACTAGCATATATGGTGGCTATCCTATTCGCAAAAGAGAGCGAGAAGAGGAGGCAAAGCGCGAGCGAGTAACTAGAGGGCATCCTGCGACAAGCATTACTCCAACACCGTGTTCACTTCCCGGACTCCGCCGAGAAGAGACCATCATGGTAACTCACACAGTTGATTCATTTTAATTAAGTTAAGGTTCCAGTTATCTACAACCGGACATTAACAAATTCCCATCTACCCATAACTGCGAGCACGGCTTTCGAAAGTTCAAATCCCTGCAGGGGAGTCCCAACTTAGCCCATGAAAAGCTCTCACGGTCAACGAAGGAATAGACCTCCTCCCGAGACGTCCCGATCAGACTCGGTATCCCGGTTCTTCAAGACACTTCGACCAGTTAAAACAAATCCAGCAACACCGCCCGAATGTGCCGACAAATCCTGATAGGAGCTGCACATATCTTGTTCTCAGGGCACAATCAGATAAGCAATCCGTACAACTAAAACCAGCCCTCGAGTTTCCTCGAGGTGGCGCTGCAAGGGGCTCTAGGTTGGACCAACACTCAAAGGAGCACTGGCCCGGGGGGTTTTAAAATAAGATGACCCTCGGGCTCCGGAAACCCAAGGGAAAAAGAGGCTAGGTGGAAAATGGTAAAACCAAGGTTGGGCATTGCTGGAAAAGCTTTAATCAAGGCGAACTATCAAGGGGTTCCCATTATAACCCAACCGCGTGAGGAACGCAACAATCCGGGAACATAACACCGATATGACGGAAACTAGGGCGGCAAGAGTGGAACAAAACACTAGGCGAGAGGCCGAGCCTTCCACCCTTTACCAAGTATATAGATGCATTAAGATAACATGGCAATATAATGATATCCCAACAAGTAAATAGTGTTCCAACAAGGAACGGTCTCCAATCTTCACCTGCAACTAGCAACGCTATAAGAGGGGATGAGCAAAGCGGTAACATAGCCAATCAACGGTTTGCTAGGACATGGTGGGTTAGAGGTTTGACATGGCAATTTGGGAGGCATGATAAGCAAGTGGTAGGCATCGTAGCATAGGCATAGCAAAAGAGCGAGCATCTAGCATAGCAAAGATAGTAGTGATTTCGAGGGTATGATCATCTTGCCTGCAAAGTTGTCAGAGTTGACTGGATCCTCGAAAGCAAACTCAACAGGCTCCTCGTTAGCGAACTCGTCTCCCTACTCTACCCAAACAAGAAAAACAAACAACAAGGACACAATCAACCATGGGCAAACTCAAACAACATGATGCAAAGATGGTATGCTATGCGGGATGCGATATGTGATGCATATGCAAGATTTGACAAGAAATGAAAGAACCTGACCTCAACTTGGAAATCCAAGTCTTCCGCTGGAAAGGTAAGATGAAATCGCTTGAAAACGATATAAAGATCACCGGAATCGGAGTTACGGTTTGGAAATGGCAAGCAATTCAAATATGGCCACGTTCTGCGATTTACAGCAAGTAGCCACCTAAATGCAACAAGATGAACATGCTACATCACCCAATCATGGCAACAAAATACATGTCAGGGATCCATTCATGATGCTTAACAAAAGACTAGCACTGAGCTACGCCCAAATCATCCATTAACAGGTTCAAACAAGCATGGCAAAAATGCATTTGGCAAACAGATCTCAGACTTAGTGAAATTAACACTAGTCTGGAATTACAGATCAGATTGCACTCTTTGGAGCATGAAAACAAATGCTACAGGACCTGAACATGGCAAAGTAAAGCATGGCATGGAGATACTCAAAGAGCTTAACAAAAGTCCCTTAGTGACCTTGAGACAAAAGGGATCAGAAAATACATTTGCAAGCATGTGAACATGGCAAAAACATAATCAGTTCTCAGACTTAGTGAAAACTGAAGCATGCTGAAAATAGATATCAAGTAGGCATGTTTACGAGCTCGATGCACTCACCACAGAGCAAGTCATGACAATCTAAGCATACATCCATTAAGAATACACATTATGCGAGCTAGACATGGCAAGACCAATAACATAGCATGCACGGATCAACTACAACATCATCGGCAAAATCGCTAACAAGTAGACAATCTGCCCAGATTCACGAAGTAGTAAAAGTAGAGCTCGATTGACTCAAGCTAGGGTGCTCCATAATTGCAAACAAAGACATGGATGGATAGAGCACTACAAGATTAACAAAACATCCTTACTGATCATCCTCAAAAGAGGCATGGATCACTAGGAAACAACATGAACATATGGCAAAATGAGATAAACAGTCCAAGGACTTAGTGGAAATGCTAAGTCCCTGAAATCAGCATTAACGAATGCTCCACTTTGCAAGCTCGCGCTAGTCACCACACACATAACAAAAATACATGGGTTGCACCTCTGGAAAGATGGCGAAACATATAACAAAACTCATGAAGAGCTCAGGGGCATAACATGCATACATTAATCATGGAAAAAATGACAAATATCTAAATGGAGCAGCAGATCTGACAATTATCTCAAATAGCATTCTTCCAACAGCATTTCAGGCATCAAGATGAACTCAAATGAAAATTATGCAATGAGATGAAATGATGTGCTCTCTGAGATGAATATTTTGATATGTTATATGCCCAAAACGGAGCTACGGATGCGGAGATACAACATGATGAACATAGCCAAAATAACTAGGGACTTAGGGAAAAAGAGAGAGGTCAACCCCTAGGGTTTACTATAGCAGTTCAGATCTGGATTGCGGCGCGGAAGCCGAGGTTCGCCGGAAACAGAGGTTGCCGGAGCGGGGATGACAGCGGCGAGGCACTCCCGGGCCGGATCTCGCCGGATCCGGCCGTCGGGGAGCCGGAGTGGCGGCGGGGAAGGTGCGGCCGGCCGGTGGGGAGCGCGGCGAGGCGCCGGCGAAGAAGAGGCGGCGAGGCTCGCCGAGGTGGCGAGGAGTCGACGGGCGGCGGCACGCGGTGGCCGGTGGCGTCCGGTCGCCGGAGACGGCGAAGGAGGCGGCGGGCGCTCGGCTGCGCGGGCGCGGGCGGCGGCTTGGTGCACCGGGCCACGGGGGCCTTGCCTGGGCTTCCCGGGCCGGCGCTGTGAGAGAAGGCGGCGGCGAGTGGTGGCTTGCCACGTGGTGGCTGCGGCGTGGGTCGGACAATGTCCGGCCCGGCGATTTTCTGTCCGGCGGCGGCGGATGGAATGGATCTAGGGTTAGGGGAGAGTGGAACCGCGAATTTCGGAGGGGGTGTATATATAGGCATAGAGGGAGCTAGGAGAGTCCAAATGAGGTGCTGTTTTCGGCCACGCGATCGTGATCGAACGCTCTAGATGATGGAGAGGGTTTTGGTGGGTTTTGGGGACAACTTGGAGGGGTGTTGGGCTGCAACACACACGAGGCCTTTTTGGTCCCTCGGTTAACCGTTGGAGCATCAAACGAAGTCCAAATGGTACGAAACTTGACAGGCGGTCTAGCGGTAGTAAACCAAGGCCGCTTGGCAAGTCTCGGTCCAATCCGGAAATGTTTAATCCCCCCATACAAAAGAAAGGTAGAAATGACCACCGGAGGAGAACGAAACACCGGAATGCAAAACAGACAACGGGGAAAATGCTTGAATGCATGAGACGAACACGTATGCAAATGCAATGCACATGATGACATGATATGAGATGCATGACAACGATAACAACACACAGAGACAAAAACCCGAACCCGAGAAAATAAATAACTTAACGCCGGAAACGGCAAGAGTTGGATTACATATTGGGAAATCATATCCGGGGTGTTACAACACTCCACCACTACGAAAGGATCTCGTCCCGAGATCTAGGACTGAAAGAACGCCGGGTACTCAGAACGGAGGTGATCCTCGCGTTCCCAGGTAGCTTCATAGTCGGAATGGTGTGACCACTTGACTTTGAGGAATTTGATTGACTTGTTGCGAGTCTTGCGTTCAGTCTCTTCAAGAATAGCAACGGGGTGCTCACGATAAGAGAGATCTTCTTGGAGCTCAATGTCCTCGAAGTTGACGGTGCGGTCAGGAGTCTTGAAGCACTTTCTGAGCTGAGAGACATGGAACACGTCATGCACATTTGCAAAGTTTGAAGGAAGCTCGAGTTGATAGGCGAGATCGCCTCTCTTGCTGACGATCTTGAAAGGTCCCACGTATCTAGGGGCAAGCTTCCCTTTGATACCGAAGCGACGAGTACCTTTCATTGGAGAGACGCGGAGGTAAACATGATCTCCGATCTCGAAAGCCAAATCACGGTGCTTACTATCATAGTAGCTCTTCTGGCGGGATTGGGCTGCTTTGAGGTTATCTCGAATGACTTTGCACATTTCCTCTGCCTCTGTGATTAAGTCATTTCCCAAAAGCTGACGTTCACCGGTTTCAGACCAGTTGAGAGGGGTACGGCACTTCCTGCCATACAGAATTTCAAATGGGGCCTTGCCCGAACTTGCTTGAAAACTGTTGTTGTAGGAGAATTCAGCATAAGGAAGACAATCCTCCCACTTCATGCCGAAGGAGATCACACAAGCCCTGAGCATATCTTCAAGAATCTGGTTGACACGCTCGACTTGACCGCTAGTTTGAGGATGGAAAGCTGTGCTGAAGCGGATGTTGGTGCCCATGGCCTTCTGAAAAGAATCCCAAAACTTGGAGGTAAAGATGCTGCCACGGTCTGAAGAGATCACTTGTGGAATACCGTGCAGAGAGACAATTCGAGAGGTATAGAGCTCCGCCAATTGAGCTGCAGTGATTGACTCTTTGATAGGCAGAAAGTGAGCCACTTTAGTGAGTTTGTCGATGACAACGAATATAGCATCATTGCCACGCTTGGACTTTGGAAACCCAGTCACGAAGTCCATCTCAATGTGGTCAAACTTCCATTCTGGAATGGCAAGAGGTTGGAGGAGACCAGCTGGCCTTTGGTGTTCTGCCTTCACTCTTCTGCAGACATCACATTCATTCACGAACTGAGCAATCTCGCGCTTCATTCGAGTCCACCAATAAGCCTGCTTGAGGTCCTGATACATCTTCGTGCTCCCAGGGTGGATGGAGAGGAGAGAATTGTGAGCCTCGTTCATGATCACTTTACGAAGGTCACCTTTGGGCACAACAATACGATCCTCGAAGAAGAGAGTATCCTTGTCATCAAGGCGGTAGCACTTGTACTTGGGTTGACTCTTGGCAATCCCAATCTTCACCTTTTTCACCATAGCATCAAGAAGCTGGGCTTGGCGAATCTGGTCTTCCAAGGTAGGAGAGACTTGAAGGTTGGCGAGGAAACCTTGAGGAACAACTTGCAGATTAAGTTTGCGGAAAGCTTCACAAAGCTCGGGTTGATAAGGCTTGAGAATCAGACTGTTGCAATAAGCCTTCCTGCTCAATGCGTCAGCAATCACATTGGCCTTGCCTGGAGTATACTCGATACTCGGATTATACTCTTGAATCATTTCGACCCATCGAGTTTGCCTGAGGTTGAGATTAGGCTGAGTGAAGATGTACTTGAGACTCTTGTGATCAGTGAAAGATGTCCACTTTTCTTCCCAATAAGAGATGTCTCCAAGTCAAAAGAGCATGCACAACTGCCGCCAACTCGAGGTCATGAGTGGGGTAGTTCTTCTCATTGGGCTTCAACTGGCGAGAGGTATAAGCCACAACTTTCTTCTCTTGCATCAACACTGCGCCAAGACCTTGGAGAGAGGCATCGCAAAAGACCTCGTACGGTTTGGATTCATCAGGCGGAGTCAGAACTGGAGCAGTGACCAATTTCTCTTTCAAAGTGTTGAAAGCAATGTCACACTCCGGAGACCAAACGTACTTGACGTGCTTCTGGAGAAGATTTGAGAGAGGCTTCGCGATCTTAGAAAAGTTTTCAACGAATCTTCGACAGTAGCTTGCGAGACCGAGGAAGCTACGGAGTTGCTTCACGTTCTGAGGAGGTTCCCAATTCACAATTGCAGACACCTTCTCAGGATTCACCGCAATGCCCTTGGCAGAGATGATATGACCAAGATAAAGAACCTCATCGAGCCAAAATTCGCACTTGGAGAACTTGGCGTAGAACTGGTGTTCCCTGAGCTTATCGAGTACCAAACGCAAGTGCTTGGCATGATCTTCCTTGTTCTTCGAAAAGACCAGAATGTCGTCGAGATAGACCAAAACGAAGTCATTGGTGTAGGCGTTGAAGATGAAGTTCATCATGCGAGAGAAAGTCGGAGGAGCGTTGACGAGGCCAAAAGACATGACAGTGTATTCATATGAACCATAGCTTGTCCTGAAAGCCGTCTTGGGAATATCTTGCTCACGGATTCGAATCTGATGATAACCCATACGGAGATCAAGTTTGGAGAATACTTGGGCACCTTTGAGTTATTCGAACAGCTCGTTGATGTTGGGAAGTGGGTATTTTTTCTTGATGGTCTTCTTGTTCAATGGACGGTAGTCAACACAAAGTCGGTCCGTTCCATCCTTCTTCTTCACAAAAAGAACACCACCACCCCACGGAGAAGAACTAGGCCGGATGAGACCCATTCTCTCTTGAATATCGAGTTGCTTCTTCAGCTCCTTCAACTCTTCAGGTCTGAGCTTGTAAGGATGCTTGCACACTGGTTCCATGCCAGGCTCAAGATTGATGACGAATTCAACTGGCCGGTGCGGAGGCATTCCTGGAAGCTCTTCTGGAAAGATGTCTTGATATTCGCAAACGACTGGAATCTGCGAGATAGCATCCAGTTCACCCTTCTCATTGAGAGAAAACAGATGGTTGGTATCATCACGAGCGGCAAAGACAATTACATCCTCAGACGAATGAGTCAATTGAATCTGCCTGGCTCCACAATCAAGCTGAGCCTTGTGCTTAGAAAGCCAATCCATTCCGAGAATAAGATCAATATCCGAGTCACCAAGAACATTTGGAGAGGACAAGAACTTATAGTCACCCAAAGTGATTGTAACATTCGGAACGCATACTCGAGATGTCATTTGACGCGCCGGAGAGACAACAGCCAACGGTTTCGACAACACTTGAGTAACAAAATCATGCTTAGATGCAAAAGGTCTCGAGATGAAACAATGCGATGCACCAGTGTCAAAAAGAACTCTTGCAGGAATATCGTTAACAGGAAGGTTACCCATGATGACATCTGACGAGTCCTCTGCCTGAGCTGCATTCACCATATTGACCTTGGCGTACTTGGGGTTATGCTTGACCACAGCTGTACTTGCCGATCTGACAGGAGGAGGAGGAAGACGCCTCTGGTTGAAGCACTTGTTGGCATAGTGGCCCTTCTGTTGGCACTTGTTGCACATGACCTCTAAAAGCGGATGGTGATACGGAGCACTTGATCTTGGAGCTTGAGACGAAGTCTTGCTCTGAAAGCCAGGGTTGGGTGGGTGGGAAGATCCACTGCCACCTTTGCTCTTCTGTTGATACGGCTGACGAAACCGAGGAGGAGGAAGCCAATACTTCTGCTGCTTGGCCACTTGAGTAGAGAAAGAAGGAGTAGTGTCTCTAACTCATTTCTTGGAAGCATCACACCTCATTTGAGCAGCCTCTTGCTTCAATGCCATGTTGTAGAACTAATCGTACCTCAAGGGCTCAAAGAGAACAAGAGCTAGCTGAATTTCTTCTCTGAGACCACCCCTGAACTGGTATATCATGCTCTTCTCATCAGGTACGTCCTGCTTAGCAAAGCGGGCGAGCTTCTGAAACAACATGTTGTAGTCATAGACAGACAAAGAGCCTTGCTTCAGGTTGCGGAATTCCTCACGCTTGCTTTCAACCACGCTCTGAGGAATATGATGAGCTTTGAAGTCTTGACGGAATTCATCCCAGGTAATCACACGTCCTCCTCTGGAATCCTTGTACTGCTGGAACCATTCTGCAGCTTGGTCTTTGAGTTGGAAGGAAGCGAACTTGACAAAGTCCTCAGGCCTGACGTTACTGCACTCGAAATGCTTGCACAGATCCACGAGCCAATCGTCAGCATCAGTTGCCTCAACACAATTGCTGAAAGTCTTTGGCCCGTTAGCAAGGAACTGGTTGAGTGTAGCAAAGTGATTCTGATTGTTGCCTTGGTTGCCTTGGTTCGCTTGATTGCGCTCTTGAAGAATTTGCATGATCAACTGTGTGTTTGCATTGGTTGCGGCCATCACAGCTTGCCATGCCTCCGGAGGAGGTGGAGGTGGTGGCGGATCCTGATTCTGATTCTGATTGGTGCTCTTAGCGGGAGCCATCCTGAAGAGGGTGACAACCGTTAGCACATTGACAGATAAAATGAAGCTGAATCCAACGGAATGAAAATTTGCAACATAAAGTCTTCACATCCGAACATAAGAACGAATGCATTCCTCTTGAAATGGTCACATATCCATAAATTGAGAAGCCACTTAGAATTTAGGTAGAGAAATAAATCAACAAGGTACGGATCAAGAACGAATACTCGGTAAGAAATCCCAATCTCAAACCAAATATCCGTGGAAGAAGAACTAGAGCTACAAGAATTCCCACCTATGAAACTCCCGAACCTTTCCGGTTATGCAATCAGGTGTTGGGGATACAGGGGAAGCATAATATCTCACCCAAATCTAGCAAATCCTACATCCAGCTGTATCCATCCTTCAACACATAACCGAGAGAAACTTCGGAAACCATCTACCTCAACCTTCGAAAAGCATCCGTTATACAAGTTATGGCGATACTCCCGAACTCCCGCCCCAGTACTGGGTGGCGTCGAGGTTATCTCACCAATGAACTGCATAAAAGAGATTTTCGATGTCGGCGTACTAAACTCAGGTATTCCAGAACTGCAACGATAAAATTGTGACGACAACACCTCGGAGCTCAACTCCCCGGGACACTGCCACAACCCCTAAAGACAGGAGGCACCAAGAACAATGTTCTCGTCACAAAACCATCGGAACGATTCCAAGATACCCGCATGATCCTAAATTTTTTTAGTGAAATTTGAGAAGAGAAGAGTCAAAACTCTACGTCAGGATGCCTTACCAGAGCGATGAGGAGACTGGGAAGTAAAAAGAATTCCTAAACTCTCCGATATATAATTCCTAAATGACTCAAAACATTTTTCTAGACTCAACACGGCTGCTAAAAACGATCAAGCAATGGGGGCTCCTAAGGTCGGGGAAGGCTCTGATTACCAACTTGTAACGCCCTCGATGCGGCTATAGCTCCCACGTGTCGAGGCACGACTTAGAGACATAACCGCATTGAAAGCAATGTCGCAAGTTAGGCAATCTTCACAACATCCCATGTAATATAGATAATAAAAGGGGAGATACATAGTTGGCTTACACTCGCCACGTCAATCAAAGTACATAAATAGCATTACAACATTCAAACACTCATGGCCCGACTACGGCGCCAAAATAAAAGATAACCCAACATGCGACACGGTCCCGATCACCCCAACTGGGCACCACTACTGATCATCAGGGAAAGACACGTAGTATCGTGTGAGTCCTCGTCGAACTCCCACTTGAGCTCAAGCGCGTCATCTGGAACGGAATCATCAGGCCCTGCATCTGGTTTGGAAGTAATCTGTGAGCCACAGGGACTCAGCAATCTCGCACCCTCGCGATCAAGACTATTTAAGCTTATAGGTAAGGCAAGGTAAATATGTGGAGCTGCAGCAAGCGACTAGCATATATGGTGGCTATCCTGTTCGCAAAAGAGAGCGAGAAGAGGAGGCAAAGCGCGAGCGAGTAACTAGAGGACATCCTGCGGCAAGCATTACTCCAACACCGTGTTCACTTCCCGGACTCCGCCGAGAAGAGACCATCACGGTAACTCACACAGTTGATTCATTTTAATTAAGTTAAGGTTCAAGTTATCTACAACCGGACATTAACAAATTCCCATCTGCCCATAACCGCGGGCACGGCTTTCGAAAGTTCAAATCCCTGCAGGGGAGTCCCAACTTAGCCCATGACAAGCTCTCACGGTCAACGAAGGAATAGACCTCCTCCCGAGACATTCCGATCAGACTCGGTATCCCGGTTCTTCAAGACACTTCGACAAGTTAAAACAAATCCAGCAACACCGCCCGAATGTGCCGACAAATCCCGATAGGAGCTGCACATATCTCGTTCTCAGGGCACACTCAGATAGCATCCGTACAACTAAAACCAGCCCTCGAGTTGCCCCGAGGTGGCGCTGCAAGGGCTCTAGGTTGGACCAACACTCAGAGGAGCACTGGCCCGGGGGGGTTTAAATAAGATGACCCTCGGGCTCCGGAAACCCAAGGGAAAAAGAGGCTAGGTGGCAAATGGTAAAACCAAGGTTGGGCATTGCTGGAAAAGCTTTAATCAAGGCGAACTATCAAGGGGTTCCCATTATAACCCAACCGCGTAAGGAACGCAAAATCCGGGAACATAACACCGATATGACGGAAACTAGGGCGGCAAGAGTGGAACAAAACACTAGGCGAGAGGCCGAGCCTTCCACCCTTTACCAAGTATATAGATGCATTAAGATAACATGGCAATATAATGATATCCCAACAAGTAAATAATGTTCCAACAAGGAACGGTCTCCAATCTTCACCTGCAACTAGCAACGCTATAAGAGGGGCTGAGCAAAGCGGTAACATAGCCAATCAACGGTTTGCTAGGACATGGTGGGTTAGAGGTTTGACATGGCAATTTGGGAGGCATGATAAGCAAGTGGTAGGCATCGTAGCATAGGCATAGCAAAAGAGCGAGCATCTAGCATAGCAAAGATAGTAGTGATTTCGAGGGTATGATCATCTTGCCTGCAAAGTTGTCAGAGTTGACTGGATCCTCGAAAGCAAACTCAACGGGCTCCTCGTTAGCGAACTCGTCTCCCGGCTCTACCCAAACAAGACAAACAAGCAACAAGGACACAATCAACCACGTGCAAACTCAAACAACATGATGCAAAGATGGTATGCTATGCGGGATGCAATATGTGATGCATATGCAAGATTTGACAAGGAATGAATGAACCTGGCCTCAACTTGGAAATCCAAGTGTGCCACTGGAAAGATGAGATGAAATCGCTTGAAAACGATATAAAGAACGCCGGAATCGGAGTTACGGTTTGGAAATGGCAAGCAATTCAAATATGACCACGTTCTGCGATTTACAGCAAGTAGCCATCTAAATGCAACAAGATGGACATGCTACATCACCCAAACATGGCAACAAAATACATGGCAGGGATCCATTCATGATGCTTAACAAAAGACTAGCACTGAGCTACGGCCAATTCATCCATTAACAGGTTCAAACAAGCATGGCAAAAATGCATTTGGTAAACAGATTTCAGACTTAGTGAAATTAACACTTGTCTGGAATTTCAGATCAGATAGCACTCTTTGGAGCATGAAAACATATGCTACAGGACCTGAACATGGCAAAGTAAAGCATGGCATGGAGCTACTCAAAGAGCTTAACAAAAGTCCCTTAGTGACCTTGAGCCAAAAGGGATCAGAAAATACATTTGCAAGCATGTGAACATGGCAAAAACATAATCAGTTCTCAGACTTAGTGAAAACTGGAGCATGCTGAAACAGATATCAAGTAGGCATGTTTGCGAGCTCGATGCACTCACTACAGAGCATGTCATGACAATCTAAGCATACACCCATCAAGAATACACAAAATACAAGCTAGACATGGCAAGAACAATAACATAGCATGCACGGATCAACTACAACATCCTCGGCAAAATCGCTAACAAGTAGACAATCTGCCCAGATTCACGAAATGACAAAAGTAGAGCTCGATTGACTCAAGCTAGGGTGCTCCATAATTGCAAACAAAGACATGGATGAATAGATCACTACAAGATTAACAAAACATCCTTACTAATCATCCTCAAAAGAGGCACGGATCACTAGGAAACAACATGAACATATGGCAAAATGAGATAAACAGTCCAAGGACTTAGTGGAAATGCTAAGTCCCTGAAATCAGCATTAACGAATGCTCCACTTTGCAAGCTTGCGCTAGTCACCACACACATCACAAAAATACATGGGTTGCAACTCTAGAAAGATGTCAAAACATATAACAAAACTCATGAAGAGATCAGGGGCATAACATGCACACATTAATCATGGCAAAAAATGACAAATATCTAAATGGAGCAGCAGATCTAACAATTATCTCAAATATCATTCTTCCAACATCATTTCGGGCATCAAGATGAACTCAAATGAAAATGATGCAATGAGATGAAATGATGTGATCTTTGAGACGAACATTTTGATATGCTATATGCCCAAAACGGAGCTACGGATGCGGAGATACAACATGATGAACATAGCCAAAAATAACTAGGGACTTGGGGAAAAAGAGAGAGGTCAACCCCTAGGGTTTACTGTAGCGGTTCAGATCTGGATCGTGGCGCGGAAGCCGAGGTTTGCCGGAAACAGAGGTCGCCGGAGCGGGGATGACGGCGGCGAGGCGCTCCCGGGCCGGATCTCGCCGGATTCGGCCGGCGGGGAGCTGGAGTGGCGGCGGGGAAGGTGCGGCCGGCCGGTGGGGAGCACGGCGAGGCGCCGACAAAGAAGAGGCGGCGAGGCTCGCCGAGGTGGCGAGAAGTCGACGGGCGGCGGCGCGCGGTGGCCGGTGGCGTCCGGTCGCCGGAGATGGCGAAGGAGGCGGCGGGCGCTCGGGTGCGCGGGCGCGGGCGGCGACTCGGTGCACCGGGCCGCGGGGGCCTCGCCTGGGCTTCCCGGGCCGGCGCGGTGAGAGAAGGCAGCGACGAGTGGCGGCTTGCCACGTGGCGGCGACGGCGCAGGTCGGACAATGTCCGGCCCGGCGATTTTCTGTCCGGCAGCGGCGGATGGAATGGATCTAGGGTTAGGGGAGAGTGGAACCGCGAATTTCGGAGGGGGGTGTATATATAGGCATAAAGGGAGCTAGGAGAGTCCAAATGAGGTGCGGTTTTTGGCCACGCGATCGTGATCGAACGGTCTAGATGATGGAGAGGGTTTTGGTGGGTTTTGGGGCCAACTTGGAGGGGTGTTGGGCTGCAACACACATGAGGCCTTTTCGGTCCCTTGGTTAACCGTTGGAGCATCAAACGAAGTCCAAATGGTACGAAACTTGACAGGCGGTCTACCGGTAGTAAACCAAGGCCGCTTGGCAAGTCTCGGTCTAATCCGGAAATGTTTAATCCCCACACACGAAAGAAAGTTAGAAATGATCACCGGAGGAGAACGAAGCGCCAAAATGCAAAACGGACAACAGGGAAAATGCTCGAATGCATGAGACGAACATGTATGCAAATGCAATGCACATGATGACATGATATGAGATGCATGACAACGATAACAACACACGGAGACAAAAACCCGAACCCGAGAAAATAAAATAACTTAACGCTGGAAACGGCAAGAGTTGGATTACAAATTAGGAAAATCATATCCGGGGTGTTACACATATCAACCTCAGACAGAAAACCGACATGGTTGCATGCTGAGGGCTAATAGTCAATGGTAGAGTGGAGCTTAATCAAGCGCATCACCCATGGAGCATAGAACTTCAGGCCAAACAGATCAATCCTAGAAGCAGCAAGTTGTCTAATGAAGAAATCCTGGGTGTTGAATCTGATGCCATTGATGATATAGAATACCAAAGTCTTCATGGCTCCTTCAAGCTTGGCTTCAGAAGAGTTTCCCTTGATCGGCCATAGAGTGCGCCTTAGAATGTGGTATACTGTGCGTGGCAAGTACTCGAGGTCCTTCACAAAGAATTCCTTTGGGTATTCAACATCTTGAGGCAATGGCTTCATCATACCGAGCATCTGACTCATATTTGGTTCGGGCCTCCGAAAGATACTCTATAGTTCCTCTCTATGACGCTGACAACCAGGCTTGTATAACTCACCTAGAGTGGGCAGGGAAGTAAGCTCGATAATGTCTTGAGCTTTGGCTTCATGATGTACATCACCTGACATCCACTCAAGGACCCATGTCTTCGGATCCCTATTGTAGCCGCGAATATGAAGTGTGGCATAGAACTGCAGCAGAAGCTCTTCATTCCAGTGCTCTTTGTCTGTCACAAACGGCAGAAGACCAACATCCTTAAAGTAGTCAAGTGCTTCTATAAGACAGGTCAGCAAAGCAATAGCTTCACAATCCATATGCATGTGTGGAAAGATTCACTCTTGATTGTACAGAATGCATGAGTATTAGCTTCGCTGCTGATGGCTCCAAAATCAATCGAATGAGATCTTTGGCTGCGTGTAGGGATTCTTGGCACTATCAAAGAAGGTGTTATGTGCTCTGAAGCTATGCACACTGAAAGAACCCAGTGTAGTTGCAGCACCTGGAAGCCTTGGCAGCTGTGGCTTGGGCTTCTGAACTTGAGGCCTCTGCTCCACATGATAGTGATATTGTGTTCCAGGAGCAGTGGGAGGAACCATAATGGGCCATTTTACTGTGACAAGATGTCCACAATCAAAGGCCTGTGCCATGAGTGTGAGGCCTTGGAGGTGGAACAATGACTTCAACATCCACATGAGCTTCAGGCTCCACATTGTCTTCAGCCATGACTATGTCATTGGCTTCAGTGGCGTTGTTTGTGGAAGCCTCAGTGTTTTCAACCTCTGTTTGTTCAATAACAGGAGGGTCGGTCACAATCACATTCTCCTCATTAGCAGGGGGTGTGGCAACTCTTTCTTCTTCATTATCTTCATCGGCTGATGCAGCCGGAATGTCTTCAGCGACTTTAGCTTCAGTCTCAGAGACATTCATAGTAGGGGTGGCTTCAGGAAACACTTGTTGTGCAACTTAGCTTTGTTGCACTTCCCCTTCTGGAATGCTCGTCATGGTGACCCGTGGCCTAGGGCCTTTGCGAAGCCTGCGATATGCAGGTGACGCCTTTGGTGAGGGGGTGGTCTGAACCATGTAGTTGTCATCGTCAAGTACCGGAGTGGTGACTTGAGGAGTTGGTGTTCTTGGTGTCTCATCATGTACTGGGGTGTCTTGCTGAGGGTGCTCGGCCCATGAGTCATCCTGAGCAATTGGCGTCAAAGGACGACCAATGCTGATAAGTTCACTGTTTGTAAGAACAGGCGATGATATTGACTGGGGCTGGAGCTGAGGAAGGACTACATCATCATCATCAACATTGTCTTTATGACCAATGTCTTCAGCTGCGTTGGGGTCAACAGCTGGAACTTCTTCACTTGCATGAGCCTCTGTGGAAGCAGGCTCATGGATCACAAGACGACGCTCTTGGTTGGTCGAGGCAGGAGGAGCAATAGAGATGGGTTCAATATTGAGGGGTTCTTGGGCTGCAGCACGCTCTTTCTTTGAAGACTTTAAAGCCTTTGTCTTCAACTTCTTCTTGGAGGGAGCATCATTAGATGCATCTTTGTGCTTCCACTTCCTGGCTTTGGCTTCAGTTTCCCTTGTTTTCTTCAGCTCAGAAGCTGTTGAGGTGACCTTAGGCTTCGAGCCTATCATACTGGCAGAGAAGACAATGCGAGGTTCTTCCTGCCTAGGTGCTTTAGTTTGGGCTTTAGTGGACTTCTTCTTTGGTTTGGCAGTATGGGTCGATGCCAGGACGCCCAAGAGCCTTTCACTTCTCAGCTTCATTGTGGGCTTGAACACACTTCTGCGCATAATACTTCATGCGCTCACGAGAGCCTTTGGCTTCTTCCCTCTTCTTGTGAAACTCGGCCTTGAGGTCATGCAACATCTTCTTGAAGATCTGCACATCAGCCACACTGAGCTTGGCCATATTCTTCCTGAAATGAGCCTTCTCATAATCAATCTTGTTCTTGAGTTCAACAATTTTCTGAGGCAGGGCCAACTCATTAGCAATGGCTCCGTGAAATGTGATGCTTATGTCCATAGGCAGTTGAAGATCGTCAATATTGATGCTTTGGTCATCGAACCACTCATCGATGAAGTTGTTTAGAATGTCAACATCAAAGAGGGGCAGATCGTTGAAGATCTCCACCTCCTGCTTGCTCTTGATAAGCATCTCTAGAGCATCATCACCAAGATCTTCATCACTTGATAGATCAATGGTGTATTCCTCGTTGCGTAGAACAGCAACAGGAGTCAGTTCATGCCCAAAAATTTTCTCGGGCTTCATGGTTTTCTTGGACTTCTCGGCCTTCTTGGAGACACGAGACAAATCTTCAGACTACACACTGGTTTCAGGAGGTGCAGTGGTCAACAGCTTCACAGTCGAAGCTTTTGGTGTGGCAGAGGGCTTCGAAGCTTTTGACCTCTTTTTCTTTTGCTTCGGTGGAGCAGACGTATCTTCGGAGTCTGCGTCATGAGCTGATTGCTCCACAGTGGCCCTCTAAGCAGCAATGTGGGAGAGAAGCCCATCAAAGTCGGTGAAGGTGCCGATGACATTCGGATTGGCATCACGAGTGCCATCCTGTCTTGGAGCAGATGGACCAGGATTGAAGTTGAGTCCAAGATCTTTCTTATTCTTCACAGTTGACTCCTTTGCAAATTGGTAGTTGCATTTAAACAGATTGTCATCATGACACCATAATAATGATGATGGGTTGGCATTCTCAGGATTTGGTCCACGGACCATGCATGGGGTAGAAGCCTTGAGCAATGGCTTCAGGCTTCGACTTTGGCTGCAGATTCCTGTACAGAATATCTCCCCATGGGCACTTGATAGCATTCTTCTCTGCATATTCAGGGGTTACGAAGTTATACTTGAACCATTGTTCATCACAATATCTTCCAATCCATTGGATTCGGGTCTTGCGCTGACTGCAACTTTCCTCAGGATCTAACTTGTACAATTCATATAGATCCGGAGGCAGATCTAGAGCTGTGTTGCCTCTGCGCTACCTGCCACCTTTCCTAGCAGACTTTTCTGTGGCCATGATATTCAAGCAGACATGCTTCAGTACAGTGAAAGTCTTTCGTATACTGGTCAGACAAGAACTGGCTTCAGGGGAGTGAATATGATGCTTTGAACTCTGCAAATGAATGCAGACTATGAGAACCAAGGGATTCTCTCATGGACATGTACCTGTGACAGCATTAGAGGTGCGAGGGAAGGGGAAGATGTCATATGCATTCTCAGAAGATTTTGAAGATAAATCAGTCTGAAGACATTGACCTCATAGAGCGAAGGTATTCACTTATTTGAAGAGAGTTGGTTCCAGATTGTACAAATCCATGAATAAGTACAAGTGAGGAATCTAACTAGTTATGAAGCATAAGTGAATACCCTTAGCATAATATGAGATGCAGATAAAGACAGATCCAGATTTGGAAGTGTAGAAACCATTTTTAGGTCAAAGAGGATATATTCGACGGATCAAAGAGATAGTAAAAAAGTGAGATTTAATTACCCCTGACGAACTGCTAGACGAGGCAGAATTGGGAGCTGAGCAGTTCAATCTACTGCGCCCTAACTTGGCGGTGGAAGACACCTACAGCGGCGGCGGAGAGGACGAGGTCTGCGGCTGGCGTGACGATGGCGTCGAAGAAGTTGCGGCAGCTAAGCACTTCGTCTCCGGCGTCGACGCGAGCTAGCGGAGGCGCTAGGGTTTGAGCGAGGTGGCGAGGTGGAAGAAGAGATAATGACTGCTCGGGGTGTGTATTTATAAGGAAAGGGACTGCACAACGTAATTACGCAGGTGCCCCTGGCGGTTCACATCTGAAGGACACGTGGCTTGCATGCAACTTATTGGAAGTTGTTCCATGTTCCCACGCATGCCTGGATTGTTGGGTGGTCGTTCCGGCTTCTCCGGTATTCAGGCAAAAGGGATATGGCATTAAAACAGATTTAAATGTTTGTCTCTGTGTCTTCTACTGAGAAGGACTCAGAGAAGACATTTGACAGGTTTCAACAAAGTGCATATGACTTAGATAGATAGAGTTTGAGGTAGAAGCATAGAAGGGGGGTTAGGGTCCGATCACACTCACTTAGATCAGAGAAATTCAAGTGTGAAGACATAGCTATAAGTGAATGCTGTAGAGGACAGAACATGCATATATATATACACACATCTCGGCTATTCTGTTACCCTTCTTGAATTGACGTGGTTTGCTGGTTGGACTGATGTAGTTTTCCTCTTGAACTGATCTTCCTGTGTGTACGACGGGCGAAAACATGGGATGCAACGTGGAGCTTTCGGGCATTCTCCAGCGCGATGCTACGGGCTATTCGTTGCTAGAGGAGACATGTAATGGGTTCCGCACGTGCGCGCGCTCACCTGATCGTGTTTTGTGATCTGTAGTCACCGGAGGTGACGGCATGGGTATTTGGCGGCGGACGTGTTCTAGGCGTTGGTGTTTACGGTGGTGTTCGTAGGCCTCAATTTACGTGCTGTTTGTTGTTTTGGATGTGAGAATTATCGGTATGTTAAAGTTTTTGGATATTAATTTCATTTGTAATTTCTGATTACAAGTTTTGGTGTTCTTGGTCGTTTTCCATGTCCGCCATGTAAATGTGTTCTTCTTTTTCTGTTGTTTTACTTTCGATTTGGTGTTGCAGGGAGAGATATGAGGATTGTATGAAAAGATTTGCGTTTTCAATTTTGCTTCTTTTGAGTTGTTTCTACCCTGGATTCCCATGTCATTTAGTCGTTGGCGGAGGTGGTGTATGGCGACTGACTGTAGGTTCTGATTTTTCTTGTAATCTGGTCAAACTGTGTAATTAAGTTGCGTGTTTTTCAGTATTTGTTTGAATTGCTGCCGTATGTGTAGTTGGACTGCTGCGTGTCAAAGTTGTCTTACTGTGCGTTGACATCGGAACTGGCTGCCTACCGATACTTCTGCACCTTGATTATAAAGCCCGTGCCCTCTGTCACTTTCATTTCTACCAGCTGCAAGCAAAGAATAGCAAGATGGATCCTGAGTTGGGAGAGGTCACAGAGGAGGAGGGGGATGCCGTTGATGTGAGGGCTGCAGTAGCGGAGCAGAGGAGGAGGAGGAGGCGCAGGCACAGGCAGATGGCACGACGTGCTGCCGAGGAGGAACTGGAGGCAGAGTTCAACAGACGCCTTGCACGCGAGGTGATGGATACTTGCAACTCCAATGAATTGGAGCTTCTTTTCCCAGAGGGCAGGGGAAGGAACCATATTTAGATCATCAGTTGGGCTAGGGTGAGAGCAGCCACAGCTCCACATCCATCCACCAGGGCCAAATGGCGTCGTTTCTTTGATCGTTATGACTGAAGTATATGTTTTTAAGATTTTTGTTGTGAGGGAGCAGATGTTTGAATGACTAAATGAATTGAACTGTTTTATCTCTAAATGTGTTGTTTTATCTGCATATGTTTTGACATGTGCACTTTTGAACTGCTTGTTTGTCAAAAGTTGAACTGATTTGCGGTCAAATGTTGCATGGCTTGTATAATAACTATTTCCTACCAGCTGGCTAACCACCTGCCTATTTATTATTTTTATAATCTGTGAGTCTCCCTGGCTATAAATTCTATCCATCTATGTGTGGTGTGTGGCTCAGTCTCCCCGTCCTTTTCTTCCTTCTTCCAGAAGTAGATCTAGGTTCCTCCCTCTTCTCTTCATTGTTTTCTTCCCTGTTCCTATGTGTCCCATGGAGGATTGTTCATGCGAATGCCTGGCAAAGATGGCGCGCATAGCTGACGGCTGTGTGTACGAATCTGGTTTGGAGCTCACTCAGACTCAGCATCGTGGGAAACTTTCTTGTCTGTTGTACTGCAACCATGGGTTTCGTGCGTCATATGTTTGTTGCCTGACGGTTGGTGACTTGAAGGAATCATGAGTATGTGTTTCTATTCGTTTTGTTTTCTACTTTTTTGTAGGTCTCTTTTTGAATCCCATGGACTGGATCTGTAGTTTAGTGTTATGAATAGTTTGTCTATATTTTTTATTTGGTTTTGTCAAGATTTAACAATAGGGATTTCTGTTTGTATTTGTTCATTACTAAATAGTTTTTTATCCATTTTTGTATAATCCTTGATCTGTTTTTTGTCAGATGTTTTTACTGTAGGTGTGTTGTATGTACATTTCTTCAGTTTAGTCAGTTCACATGACTAGTCAGTTATGTGTTATTGTTTTGGTTCAGATTTTTTCTTTTCAGTTTGTTATGCAAACCGTTCATATATATGTGTAAAAATCCAGTTATGTCAGATGTTCACTTTTGCTTTGTACTCCCATGCCCATTTGCAGAAAATGTCACCCAGGATCAGGATTGTTGCTCCTATTTCCGATGTTCTGAAGATGGAGACTTCAGACAAAAATGGGTATCAGTTGATGGAAGTTGCCTACCACATCGATTTTGATGGTTGCATCAACCTAACTACTGGGTGGAAGGAGTTTGTGGCAGAGTCTGGATTTGAGGATGGTGATGTGGTTATGGTTATGTTCTCCAGGGAAGATGACTCTCTGACATTCAGAATTTATGTGCTGTAGGTTTAAATGTGGCAAATGATGCCGGTTTGTGAGATTTGTGTGTGGTTGATTATGTTGCAGTATTTTTTCTTTAAAACTTCTGCATGTGAGATGATTGAATTCTATTGTATTATCAAATGGTTTGGAACAACTTATGTAATGTTTTTCCTATCTGTTTTGCTCAAATATAACTGCTTTATTTATATATTCTTTATATTAGTACTGGAACAATTCTATAGTTGAACTGATGGGCATCCTTTGTTTTGACTGGTATATTTTCATGTACATAGCTCGCAGAAGGAACTATACGCTGATGATGTTTGTAGAACCCCTTTTTTTGGGTTCGAGATTGCTGAACTTACATTCTGTTAATAATAGTACTGAACTATTTTAGGTTTTCAATTACCAATCAAATTTGTTTGTTGTATAACATTTTTTCTTACTTTTTAGATGAATTTTGGACCACATTTTTTACAGTTAAATAATGATATTTCTAGTATTTTTTACAATTAGAAGATTTTTTATCTTTGCTGCACAGTATTTTTTTACTTGAACCTTATGAATTGTAGTAGTTTAACTTTTTATAATTTTGCTTTTGAAATTTTTATTTATAATTTTCTACGTTTAATTTTCCAAAAAATATATGTATTTCTATTTTTTAGTTCTTACAATTAAGATGTGTTTGAACTTTTTACATTATTTGTTTTTGAACTTATTTCTCGTGAGTTTTTTTAAAAATATCTGCATTTTTTTGTCGTGTGTGACCGGCTGGAATTTTGTAATGGGGCAAAGTACTGTGTTGGGCCATCTGGCTGAGTCGTTGTTTTCGGCTGAGATAGCTCGTCCGTGCGGCTGTGCAGCGCGGCGTGCGCGTGCGCTATGGGTTTAGTCCCACCTTGCTAGTCGAGGGGGCACTAGACCTGTTTATAAGCGCAGCCGAGGCTCACCAGTCGAACTCCTCTGAAAACTTACCAGAGCGCTTATACACGACGCTCGCTCTCGCTCTTGACCTGTGGGCCCTGATCGGTGGGCCCTACGTTGTGCGGACTACTAGGGATTCGCCTATGGGCTCGAGTTCAAGTATCTAGCAGCGTCAGGGCCTGTGCCTGTCCTTGGGCGGTCAATTTCTTCTTCTTTTTTTTGTTGTTTGAATCTAGTACTTGACTCCACCAGTAAATTGGACTGATACTTTTATGATCCTTGGGCGTCATTTTTTTCTTTTTTTATTGTTGTTTGAATCTAGTACTTGATTCCACCAGTAACTTGGACTGATACTTTATGATCCTTGGGCGGTCAATTTTTCCTTTTTTTGTTGTTGTTTGAATCTCGTACTTGACTCCACCAGTAACTTGGACCGATACTTTTTTGTTCTAGTTCTTGTGAGTTTTGTTCTAGGAACGAGCCGTAACATGACTTGCCCCCGCACCGAACTGCACCAAAGGGCATAGTTGTACTGACACATCTTCCTTGTATGGACTTGCCCCCATTATCTATGTTTTAGGGGGTGCGTGGGTGCGTGTGGGGGGGGGGGGACAGAATAACCGCACTGCCCCTCGGTGCATAGTTGTACTGACACATCTTCCTTGTATGGACTTGCCCCCATTATCTATCTTAGGGGTGTGTGGGTGCGTGTGGGGGGGGGGACAGAATAACCGCACTGTGCCTGTCAAACGAGCGCACTGCTGCGTTAGTGCGAGGCCGAGCCAAGGGGGAGGGGGGGTCGGGACCCCCTCCCCCATCCCGGCGAGGCCGAGCCAGGAACGAGCCGTAGTAGGCGACGACGCGGCGTGCCGCGGCGTCGCATGCGGAGGCGAGTCCGTAACATGACTTGCCCCCATTATCTATCTTAGGGATGTGTGGGTGCGTGTGGGGGAGGGGGAGGGGAAATAGAATAACCGCACTGTCCCTCGGCGCATAGTTGTACTGACACATCTTCCTTGTATGGACTTGCCCCCATTATCTATCTTAGGGGTGTGTGGGTGCGTCGGGGGGGGGGGGGGATAGAATAACCGCACTGCCCCTCGGTGCATAGTTGTACTGACACATCTTCCTTGTATGGACTTGCCCCATTATCTATCTTAGGGGTGTGTGGGTGCGTGTGTGTGTGGGGGGGAATAGAATAACCGCATTGCGCCTGTCAAATGAGTGCACTGCCGCGTTAGCGCGAGGTCGAGCCGAGGGGGAGGGGGGTCGGGACCCCCCTCATCCCGGCGAGGCTGAGCCAGGAACGAGCCGTAGCAGGCGACAACGCGGCGTGCCGCGGCATCACATGCGGAGGCGAGTCCGTAAGATGACTTGCCCCCATTATCTATCTTAGGGGTGTGTGGTTGCGTGTGGGAGGGGGGGGGGGGCGACAGAATAACCGCACTGCCCCTCGGTGCATAGTTGTACTGACACATCTTCCTTGTATGGACTTGCCCCCATTATCTATCTTTTAGGGGGTGTGTGGGTGCGTGTGGGGGGGGGGAACAGAATAACCGCATTGCGCCTGTCAAACGAGCACACTGCCGCGTTAGCGCGAGGCCGAGCCGGGGGGGGGGGGGGTCGGGACCCCCTCCCCCATCTCGGCAAGGCCGAGCCAGGAACGAGCCGTAGCAGGCGACGACGCGGCGTGCCGCAGCGTCGCATGCGGAGGCGAGTCCATAACATGACTTGCCCCCATTATGTATCTTAGGGGTGTGTGGGTGCATGTGTGTGTGTGTGTGTGGGGGGGGGGATAGAATAACTGCACTGCCCCTCGGTGCATAGTTGTACTGACACATCTTCCTTGTATGGAGTTGCTCCCATTATCTATCTTTTAGGGTGTGTGTGGGTGCATGTGGGGGGAAATAGAATAACCGCATTGCGCGTGTCAAACGAGTGCACTGCCGCGTTGGTGCGAGGCCGAGACGGGGGGGGGGGGGGTCGGGACCCCCCTCCCCCATCCCGGCATGGCCGAGCCAGGAACGAGCCGTAGCAGGCGACGACACGCGCGTGCCACGGTGTCGCATGCGGAGGCGAGTCCGTAACATGGCTTGCCCCCGCACCATATCGCACCGAGGGGCATAGTTGTATTGACACATCATCCTTGTATGGACTTGCTCCCGCATCGCACCGCACTGAGGGGCATAGTAGTACTGACACATCTTCGTAACATGACTTGTTCCCCGCACCGCACCGAGGGGCATAGTAGTACATGATTTGCCCCCTTATCTTATCTTTAACTTTTTGGTGAAAAACCAGCACTGTTATGAATTATTATTTCATTTGTACTTTTTGATAATTTTTATTGTACTGTTGTGAGTTATTATTTGTACTTTAGCTGTTTGTTTTCTCCCTCTATATTATTTTTTATTGTATTTATATTTTTATTGTATTTATTTTTTGCTATTATCTTTGGTAACTGCCCAGAGATAGTGGGCTTCTCCACGGTTCTGGGCATTAGCCGTCGGTTTTCTCCCACTCACCTTTTAACCTCCGCTCTCCCCCGTTCCGCTTTGCTCCCCTCTCCAAATAGATTCTTTCTTTGTTCCCCTCTTCTGGCAGAGAAGTTGCTTCTCTTGTTTCGCCATGGGAGCGTCGGCCGGTGGGTTGAACCCCAGGGGTGGAGGTCTGGGTGCTCTGTTTGCTCCTTTTGGTCTGCGATTGACTTCCCTTGCGTCCTCTTATGCATAGATTTTCCCTCTATTTCTTAGCTCTTGCTCTCTTGCTGTTTCAGGCTGGATTTGCTAGGGTTCCTTTGCTCTTGAACGAGCGGTTGGTGACAGTGATACTCCATTCCGTGGCGGATTTTGTGTTTGCTTGTAAGAGTTTTGCTTTGTATGGCGTGCTTCGTTTCTGAAATAGGCCAGAGCCCTAATTTTTGTTCATGTGTCCTGCAGATCTGGTTCGGCAGATTTTAGGTCTGTAGATCTCAATGGGTACATCATCCAGTCCGGACAAGTTGAATGCAGGTGATTTTCCTTGTAATTTGGATGATGTTTTAACAGATCTGGTTTTTAGGTTGTATAGGTGTGGTCGTATCGACTTTATAAGTTGTATGTATTTTTAGCTGTTAAATTTGCCCTGGATTGTGTGGTGTGTATAGTTTTGGCGGTTGATGTGACCTGCAGACATGTTGTAGTACCGATCACCATCTGTAGTTTGAACTGTTGTCTTGGCATTTGAATAGGTTGTAGTAGTCAGTGAAGAACTGGTATGATGTTGAAAGATTTTTCATTCTGAAGTTTGTTGCGCCAATGGTGGGTTCATATTGTTTTATTGGGTGCACTTGTAGTGTTCATATAGTTGAACTGATTGCTTGTTCATGTACTTTTTTGCTAATTATGATGTTGTTGCATATGTTGGAGTGCCGGTGCCTCCTGATTCTGAAAAATCAGAACACTTTCAAGATCTTGTGAATGTTATTTTTGAGACACCAAATCCGCTAGAAGAACTTGCGGATGTTGCTGGTGTTTCCCTTATATTTGCTCTTTTTTTATCAGCCTTGAATACATAAATATGCTTAGCTACATCAGTTGTTCCTTTTGTTTGTGTCTGATGCTATGCGCTTTATTTATCTTGTCTTTGCAATGTTAATTTTGTTTTGATTTTATACGTGCGTGCTTATATTTGTTGGTTTATGCAGTTAATGACAACCATGGTGCTGCTGAGGACATTGCTGATGTTGTCAAAAATATTAATGATGGAATGTATTCTCTTAACGTTGATGATGTTGATGGCATCTTGCAGTTGTCTGTTACTCAGTCACAGAGTGTTGATGGCACTGAGCCTATTACTCAGGCTGAGGATGTTCCTATGCAGTTACAGCTCGAGGATGAAAGGATAAGAAAGAAGAAGTGTGATTTCCAAAGGAGAAAGGAGCTGGAACAGCGTCGAAAGGCTGCCTGTGTTCAACAAAGTGATCAAGATGTTGCTCAAGCTCCTGAAGGTGTAGGTGATGAAGGTGGTGACGCGGCCTTTTCAACTATTGATGCTGGATCTCATGGAAGTGACATGCCTATGAAGACAAACCTGATGCAAACTCGTTTGACGCAAGTGTTTACTCGTGATGCAGTTAATGAGAAGAAAGCTGATTTGAAGAGGAAGATGTCAGATCAAAATCCTGATGGCACACACAGGCGTAGCCCACGTTTGAAAGATGGTTCCCAACCTGGTACTAGCAAAGCTGATGGGGATAGTGTTGCTGTGAAGATTAGTCCAAGCAAACTTGGTGGCTCCCCTGTTTGTCATAGTCCACGGGTTTTGACAAATAAGAAGCCTTCTTCTTCTCCTCTTCGAGAGTGCTCTTTGTTGAAAGAAAATAATAAGCGTAAAGTTCATCCTGCGAAGGTGAACAAAGGTGTGAAGAAGCGTGCTCGTGTCGAAGCCGAAGATGTTGTATCTGAAGAAGATGATATCGAAGTTGATTCTGAAGATGAATTTGCAGTGGTATGTCTTTTGTACTGTATGTAACTGACTAGTTCTACTTGCAATGATTTAATTGTGTTTGGGCTGGTATGCTGGCCAGGCGAGGCTGGTCATTGTTTGCATCAATCGAGGGTGGTACTGATGTTGTTTCAATAGTTGAACTTGTGCAATCTTTTCTTTTTTCTACTTGCCTTCATATGCTTGTTTTGTTTTCTATATTCATTTATTTAAGGTGTGGCTTCTTTATTTTCATTTACAGCCTGTTAGCGTTATGAGTCCGGTCAAGCCGGTGGGACGCAATGCCGGAAAAGTTGCCTTGGATGAAGGTGACCAACGGAAATTGAACTTGACTGTGCGATGTTCGTTGGGAGAGGTTGAAGCTTGTGCTAAATTGCTTGAGAGTCGGCATGTGGCTAGGGTTCGTGCAGCTGGTTTTGGTTCTATCTTCAATTGGAGGGTGAAGTCTAACATTTCCCGCCCTCTGATGGGAGTTTTGTACCTGAGGATAGATCCTGATACGATGACTCTTGACATGGGTGAGGATAATAAGAAGCTTCGCATCACTAGCGATGGTATACAACAATTATTTGGGTTCCCTCATGGTGGTCGTTCTCCGCCAAGGCCGTCAGAGGATGGATATGACGACGCTCTGATGAAGTTAAGATCGGAGCTTGACATTAGCAGGAACATAGATATCAAGACAAAGGATTTGAGGAATAAGCTCAAGGTGCTCGTCAAGGATCCTAGCAAAGATGACCTTGCTCTGAAAGTGTTCTTCATTATTGTGTTTTATGAAGGTTGTGTTGCCTGGTGCCGCCCCACGTGTTTCCAGAGAGGTAACAATGTTTGAGGGTCTTGTCTTTGAGGACATGGCCAATATGGATTATTGTCAGCTGATGGTTGATGAGCTTAGAAGGGCTGTTGTCAGGTACCAAGATGGTGTTACCATGGGGAAGGCAATCACAGGCTGTGCTATAGGGCCTGTACTAATGTACCTTGACTGCCTTATCCGTGGCAAGACTGCGGAGCCTGACATGCGAGTCCCTCGCATATGTTTCATGGATCCTGTCAAGCTTTCTGATCTGGTTGATGCGTATTTGATAAAAAAGGCAATGCAGATCCAAAGACTTGGGTGTTTGGGAAGCTTCCAGTGAGTTTTATTTCTTTCGTGTCTTGCAGACCTTTTTTTATTTAGGTATAGCTATTTTTGCTGGAGTGAACATGTGTCCCGCAGATTACCTGTTTAGATTTTGTCATTTCTTAAGCTTTGTGAGGTTTAGGTACGATTTTTAGTACTGTTGTTTCATGTGTGGTTGAACTGAATATCTTTGTTCAACTGTCCTGTCGGTAAATACTAAAAATTGGCACTGACAGTTAAAGATTGATAGTGCTGTTGATTTAAATCTGTTAATATCATGTTTTATTTTTCCCTGTGTGTTGCATTGATTAATTAACTATTTTTCCCCTTTGTTTGTAGTGGAAAACTCAAGAGGAGGTTGTCTTTTTCTGAGTGTATAAACGGCCAGTCCTGGAGATGCGGTCATCTCAGATTCCCAAGTCTTCATCTCTGCACGATGAGTTGAGAGGTGGCCGTGGTGTTGAGGGTGCTGGTTATGTTCCCCCTGGCCCTAGTAATGCTAGTACTTCACAGAGGCAGGGTTTTGGTATTGATGTTGTTGTTTCTGCGTTGGAGCGCGCTGAGCATATTTTAGTAATGTGTGTTCTGAGCTGCAAAAGGTCCCAACGACAGTTGAGCGTCTGAGCTGTATCAATGGTATCCTTCCTGAAGGTCATCAATTTAATGCTGAGGAAGCAGTGGACTATATTGAGATGGAGAGAATTTTAATTGGTGATATGCGTGACGGTGCTGCTGATCTAGTTCAGAGCTCGGTTCGTCTGTTGAACAACATGAAGCGTTTCAAAACTATGCAAGACTCTCGCTGCAAGCCATATGAAGAAAGTGCAAAAGTTGTTATCAGGCAGATTGAGCAGGATGAGGCTGCTGCCACCGACAGCAGGGCTGGTGATGGTACTGAGGCTAATGTTCCTGATCATGAAAGAATGATGTTGGCTTGGAGCGCCTGTTGTTGATGTGAGTCAGTCCTCGGTGTTTGCAATTTTTACTATGTTGTTCTGCTGTCAGTATTGTAGTTGAACTTCCTCATCTTTATCTGTTTATTAATTTTTCTTCCATGCAGATTGAGCAGGATGAGGCTGCCGCCACCGACAACAGGGCTGATGATGGTACTGAGGTTAATGTTTCTGATCACCATACGAACGATGTTGGCTTGGAGCACCCTGTTGTTGATGTGAGTCAGTCCTCGGTGTTTGTATGTTTTTACTATGTTGTTCTGCTGTCAGTATTGTAGTTGAACTTCCTGATCTTTATCTGTTTATTAACTTTTTGTTTTGATGCAGGAGACCAGTCATAATGTTGACGCTCCTGTTGACCGTGGAGTTAATGATCCATCGACTGATAAGTGCAAGGTTATTTTTGTTTTTAATGTGTTTATTCATATTTCTTGAATTTTCATGCGCACCAATGTGCCTTGCTTGTTCATTTTTCTATTCCACACCGTTAAGGGTTTTGCAGGGATACCTACCTTTTTTGTTATTGTGGTTTAATTCCTTGTGTTTTATTGTTGCTAATAATAGCATTGTTTTTTTCGTTCATTACATATGAAATCAAGGTCCTGTTGTTGGCAACGAGCCTTGTTCACCCATTGGTGATGTTGCTTTGAATGTTAGCAACAACAAGATCGATGATGTTTCTGTGAATGCTTCTAAGGTTTTGTTTTTCTGTGCACCTCTCGCTAGCTTATTTTTGATTGTTAGTTTTGCTCATATTATTAACTTTTTCTGAATTTTTATTTCTTCAGATGACTGATGTTGAGTGTGAGGCTGTCGTTAGTGGTGGAGATGCTGCTCATGGTGTTCCATTGAGTAGTGGGCGCGATGTTGGTGCCAAAGTTGCTGATGAGGATGTTGGTGCTGCTAACATAATTGATGCCAAACTGTCTGGGAATGTTGGGAATGAAAATCTTTCTGATTTTGAAGATTTCCCGCCGGAAAATTTCCCGCCTGGAGGGCTTGATTACGGTGATGCATTGCAAGATGCTTCTAGCATGGAGGAGGTGCCATCCGAGGATGATGATTTACTTCTGGCCCCTTGACGCAGGAGGCGCTCGTGTCGTCCCAGGATTTTCTTTCCACAGACCCTGAAAGTGCAGCGATATTGGTGTCCTCTCAAGATGTGCCATCGTCAAACCCTGAAACTGGAGGCATATTGGTCTCATCACAGGAACTACCGTCGTCGTCAAACACTGATAGTGCAGGTAAGGACTTGTAAATGAGGCGTACTTCTCAATTTTGGCATTTGGACATGTTCACTTGTAGTGCTTGAACTTATTATTTTTCTTCTTTTTCTGCAAGCAGAAAGTGGAAATGTTGTTAAGGTTGATATGTTTTTCTTCGCTGTTATGAGGTTGCGCATGAACCGTGCAAAATGGTTAGTTTGGGATTTTGCCCGTACCATTTTGTCTCTTTTTTCTCTCATATGATTATTGTTGTTATTGCAGTAGTTTTAATTCATGTAATCTTTTGTGTTTTCTTAGTGACAAGCCGATGTTTCAAAATAAAGAGTGTGATGCCAGTGTTGGTTCTATTGCTAAAGCGTTTGTCCCCACTGGCATGCTCAACTCAGACAGTGCTGACGTTGTTTTATATTCTCTATGTTCGAAGTACCGAGACACTGACAAGTTGATAGTTCCTAAATGGGTGACGGTGAGTATTTTGCTTTTGTAGACAGGATGATAACTTGTTTTTGCCAATTTTCTAACTGTTGTTGTTCTTTTTGTACAACAGACCAAGATCCGTGATGGAAATATTGATTCCAATGTGCTAAATTGGTTTACGAGATCGTGCGCTGATGGTTTTGACCAAGTAGGTGAACTTGTACTTTTTGTACTCATGAACTAGAACTGTCATGTTTTCTTGCAAGTTTGGGAGGTGGTGGAAAGAACTTGAGCAGCCTGCTTTTAGCCATGCACTTATGAATGATGTGTGCTTCTTTTGTGTGAAGCTGAACTTATTGTCGCAAGGAAATTGAACTGATATGTTTGTTGCAATTTTAACTAGAGTAGCATATTTTTTTGTAGTGTTTTAGCTTACTCAATTAAAACTTATGATTATCTTATTTTTTGTTTGTACTTCAGAATTTCACTTTTCTTCTATTATTTTATTGTTTGGAGGCTGAATTTTTTGTTTCATTATGTTTTGTTAAATTCATTTTTCCTCTATGATTTTTTTGTCAGCTTCTCTTCCCTTCTTTTGATCCGCCATCCATTGCGGCTACCATGAAGCCTAGCGAAGAATCTGGGCATTGGTGCTTGATTGTTCTGAATTTGAGGTTCCGTCATTTTGAGTGTCTTGATTCACTGCGCGATGAAACCTGGAGTGATGCAGTTAGATTCTTAAGGACTATGACAGATAACATAAAGAAGCTTTGGAGGGAGTCTAGCGTAGACAGGGCGAAACCGTTCTCGCTGGCGCATATTGATGGTTTCTCTTGCGAGTTTGTGCGGGTGCCACAACAGAAAAACACGTGAGTATCCGTTTTTAATGAGTTTTTGTTAGTTGTTTTTGTTGCTGGGAGGCTGGTGTTACTGTGTTTTCGGATTTGTGATGTACCCATTTGTTTTTTCTTTTGTTAACATGCATGATTGTGGATTCTTTATGCTACAAAGCTGCAAGACCTATCATTGCGGGAGGATGGTGTGATTGAAATGTTAGATTACAGCCACGAAGACATTCTTGACATTAGGAAGACTTTTTTGTATACCTGTGCAACTAGCGATGTGTTTGATGTTGACTTCCGTGGTTTGTTTGGCATCGAACCCTCTACGTAATGCATGACCTTTTGTAATTTTTTGCAGCTTGTACTTCTTTGATTGGTACTGTCATGAATTACATATTTGAACTTTACCCTTGATGCGGTCTTTTATTTTTTTATTTTTGCAGGTGAGTGGCTGGATCTTAATGAGCATGACTACAGGATCTTTGGCAGCCAGTTCTCGGAGCTCGAGCGCGTATCTATTGATCTTAGCCAGTGGCGTTCTCCAGAAAAGACAAGGTCTGGTGTTATTAAGGGGCGGTTGGGAGCTCTGAAAGGTTCTACGGCTGCTTGTGCAGAGAGCCCCTCTACACCCAAGAATCCCATTGTGGAATTGATAGACAGCGATGATGATGCGTTTGACAAGATTGCTGGCATGGGAAGAGTCACCAGGAGCGCTGCTGCTGCCAAGGGTTTATCCCCACTTGCTGGAATAGTGGCCCGTAGAGCTGGTGGTGCTAGGAAGGATCCTGCTTTGGATTCTGGCAATGTTACAAGCACGAAGCGTGCACCCAGAGCTCCTATAAAGTTTTGCTCCCCTGTGCAGCAGCTTCACCCTCATAGATTCCCTCACCTGGACAAGGCTCGCAAGTTGTATAATCTGTTGCTTAGCGATGAAGCATGTGAGAAGTATGCCGAGTGAGTATCTCTCATTACGTTTCCTCTTCTTTTCCTCTGTTGTTTGTAACTGCTAGATAGATATGACCTGAACTGTTACTTTTTATACAACTTGAACTGCTATGAATGCCTTATCTTGCTTCCCCTGCTTTTTGTTCTTGTCCGTGCTGCAGCAATACATTCTCAATGATACCTCAGCCCGATGATAGCGTAACCAGCTTCACTGGGAAACGCATCTGGGAAGTTTTTGCACCTGGGCAAATGATGGAGGGTGATGTAATGGACTTCCTTATTGATGATTGGAAGAAAGATCCCGATAGAAATGTTGATTTTGCGTCTGGGAAAAGGGTATTGCTGAGTCCATATTTCATCATGGTAATCAATCAGATCGTTTGTTTCTCTCAAACAAGACTGCCTATTGTTTTACGAGTTTTAATAATACTTTGCTTGTTGATCCTTTCCACCTGTCTATTTCTTTTCTGGGCTTTTTGCAGGTTGTGCTTGACTGTACGTTTTACGGTGCTGAAAATAAACCGTTTAATGTCGAGAGTGCAGCGAGAGATTTCAAGAGCTATGTCAAAGAAAAGGAAGACTTGCTCACTGCCGACCTTGTGAGTTGTCATGCTGTTTTTTATTTTGAATATTTAACATCTCTTTTTTGGTCATTTGTTTTTAGATCATGGTGCCTCTATTCAAGCCTATGGTTTTAGGAAAGGATAAAAAAGTGAACCACTTTTCCTTATATGTCATGAATCGGTACCGAAGTAGCGTCGACATCCTTGACTCTTTACCTTATCCGAAGAACCATTGTCCTTCAAAGAACACCTATCATAAAGACTGCGAGAAGATTGTGAGTGACATTTATTATCTGTACTGGATTAATTTTTCCGCATCTTTGTTTCTGCTTTTCTGAGACCTGAAAATGTGTGGTTTCTTTTCTTTTTTACGGATCTCCAGGATGGTCCAAGTAATGAAGGCTTTTTATGGTGATGCTCAGTACAATGCGAGCAAGCAGCCCAAATGGGAGCTTTTTGCAAACAAACCAACGTTTGTGAAGGTTCCACTTCAAGGGGCGAATGAATGTGGCCATTATACTCTGAAGTATGCAGAATGCTATGATGGTGAAAAGATCGTTGGGAACATTCAAGATAATGATGTGGGTTCTAGTTGAGCTTTTCACTTTTCTGTGTTTGGCTTATTGTGTATTCTTCTTTTTTAATGCGTCATGATTTTTAATAATTTGTTTTAATGTTTTGCAGCCTCGTATTGTTGATTGGAATGCTGAGGATCTTTATAGAGTTGTGTTCAACCGGAATAACCAGCTTCTGATGACTGAGCTTCCCAAGGAGTTTCAGCCTTTGGTTCCTGATGCATAGAAGAAATGGTCATCATTTGCGTAGTGAAATGGATAGTTGTGTGATATATCTCTTGAAAGCATTGTAGGCTTTGATTGTAGTGTTTGGATGTCTAGTCAAGTACTATGTAATTACTGGTATATTTTGTGTTGTGTTTAAGTGTGGCACAATGTTTAACAATGTAAACTAGTTGAACTGAAAACACCTTTTCCCAAGTTCATTACGAGTTGTTGCTGGAAAAGTGAGATTTATTTGGTTTTCATCTGCCCCAACCTAGTTTGGACCTTTATAGTTTCTGTACCCTCTTTTCTTGTACTTATAGTATAGCTATGTTAGTACTGAATTGTAATGTCGTTCAGCGTAAGGCTTTTAATATTTGGTGTCACGATAGCACTTGTGGATCTAGCATTAGTGGAGTGACGCTTCCTTGTTATGTAGAACTGATTTCATATAATGTATTAGAACTGAAGTTTTTTTTTTGTGATTGAAATTATTTACGACCAAGTTGCTACGTCATCTCTAGCCAGATTTTATTCAAGTATAAGAAATTTAGGAAGATTTGAGAGCCAAATTTTTGTTTGAACTTCTTGAATTGTAGTAGTTGAACTTCATAGTAAAATTTAAATACTGGTTTAAATTAGCTACATTTAAATATGTCTTCGGGGGGACCTATTTTCTAGGTTGTGGTTCTTCTCAAGGCAATGTTTTGTATGATCATAGTACTTGCCTTACAGACTAAGTTGTACTGACATTTCAGTTGTACTATTAGTGTTATTCTTGAGTGTGTCAATGTTTTATGGAATGTGAACTGAAGCTTCCCGTTCCTTTTTATATTTTGTAGAATGAATGTACCGTTTGTTCAAGTGTACCAGAACTCTCAGTCCTAGCATGCTAGTGGCTTGGAATATGTACTGATTGTTCTTTGCTTTTACTGTTGTAGTACTCAGTAAATTTCTAACTACTATTAGCATGATGCTGTTAGTAGTCCTCGACTGAAACTTAGTCTTTTTAGTGTTCTTCTGAAACTAAAAACTGATTTCTTAGTGTGATAGTACTACCATAAATGTCTAAGCTCTACTGAGCGTCCAATTCTACTATTTTGCTGTTGTCCTTAGTTAGTCTGCCACTGTTTTTTTGTGCGTGAAAATATCCATGTATTATTTTTGTTTCTACATGACTAGTTTCTACTTCAACTTCAAATGATGGATGAACAAAAATAGGAAGCTAGCAAACTTGTTGACTGACATAAGCAAACGATGTACACGATAGACATAGGCAAACTTGTTCAAACCTCGACAGACATAACATAAGGTAGCTGGTTCAACATAACGAAAGCAAACTACAAATCTGAAACAACAATATTAAGGATAGGCAGAAGTGCGAGCAACATGAATGCAGACTTTCATGCATCTTCATCCCGCGAAGTTGCAGTGGTAGTAGGGGTCAGCCTCCTGCTCTTTTGAAATATCCCAACCTGTCACGATGTTGTCGATTGTCTTCCATGACTTGTACGTGGCGTACGCATCTATTCCTGCGTACGTGATGAGGTTGTCTGGCAGCGGGCTGGTCCCCCACAGTTGTGTTCTCCCTTGTCCATCTTCTTCTTCATGCCGCTGTAGAATGGGTGGATTACGCCGCCTGCAACATCGGCCAAGGAGTCGTAGTATTTGCTGGTCTTTGGATCTTTCCACTTGCGCTGTATGTCAATGAAGTTGTTGGGGTTGATCTCCAAACCAGACTTGTTCAGCATCCGTTTGTCGCCTCCAATGCTGAAACCGACAAATGTGTACAATTTCTCCTCCTGCAGGAAGTCTTTGAGGCGCTTGGGACTGCAAGGGGGGAGACACACATTTAAAGATTAGTCTTCTTTTTTGAAGATTTAATTCTTCTGCTTTTTGGTTTTGAAAGTGATAATCCATGAGGTAGATGCTTATATAGTATAAGGCATGGATGAATGTAGTCCAGAAACTACTACACAAAGTCCTGAAATTAAATTCAACTACATGATGTTATTTTTCTTTTTTGCTATCTTCAGTGCTTCACCAAATGCTTCACCAGATGCAAGAATCATTTTACCAGATTCAATGATGTATGTGCTGCTTGATTCAAGTTTAGTTTTCTTTTTTGTTGAATAAAAGACCTATACCAGTGCTTGATACATCTTTGTGCATCAGTTCTATATCAAGTTCATAAATTAATTTGAGAAACATGTGCATGAAGATATGGACCTATACCACTTCAGCAAACATCTTTAAATACATCAATTCTATAAACTATACTAGTGCATCAAGATCAGATCTATGCTAGCACATCAAGTTCAGAAATTAATTTGGTGCATCAAGTTCAGAATTCTATAAACATTTTTTCAGATGCTAATCTGGTGAAACAATCCACTTCACAGTTTCAGAAATGCATGTAAGTTGAGAAACATGTACTTGTGCATACATTTCACAAAGTATAGTAGTTCATCTAGTTGGGAAACTAGTTTAATGAAGTTTTTAGTGAGTAGTACTAGTACAACAGATGAATGAACAGTAGTATGGGTTACCATTTTGTGGCTGCTGCGATGTGGTACACCAACCAAGTTCCTCGACGCACAACTGCAGGACTGCCACCATCTGTGGAGGTTCATCATCCCTGGTGAACTCCACATCAACTCTGATGAAGCTCGGATACAAGCCGCCGCCCTTCATCCTGAGCCTGCTCATCACCTCGTCAGCCTTGTCTAGTTCGCTGGTGTAGACGATCTCCAGCGTCTGCTTGCCATGGAGCTCAACCCTGTGAGGGTTCTCGTGTACTCGCGCTTCTCACCGGGGACGTGAACGTCGACGAGGTTGCTGTTCTTGTCCGATGGTTCACCATGATGACTCTTGGCGGATGGTTCCTCCGCCATCGCCTTCCTGCGGCGACTGTGGGTTTGGGAGAGAGAAGTTTGTGGTTTGTGTGCAGTGGAGATTGAAGCGGCAATGGTGGTTTTTGGGAATGAGGCAGAGATGGAAGACAATGGGGTGCTTTGCAGGTGGGTCGACGGGGATGTGTGGGAGGCGGTTCGTCGGGGGGCGTGGGTGTGATGGTCGTGGGGGTGCCCGTTTGCAGTCCCTTGTGGCAACTGCTCAGTGCGTGGCGCGGGTGGTGGCTTGGAAGAAGCAACCATCCAATTCAAATGGTTTTACTGCTGCACCGACTTGTCTTGTCAAGCTGTACTTATGACCTGCTAAATCCCACTTGCACGTCTCAGGGGTGGTGATGACGGCATTTTGGACTGTTTAGGTGACGTATGCTTTGTGATGTTTTTCCGTGAGGATGTTAAGTCTTGTTTTTCCACTGAAGTCTTATAGACTAGTTTATCTGAAGACATTTTTCAGTGCCCTGGGAGTTGTTGCTCAAAACTGCTACTTATTTTATTTTCATTTGTACTTACCTAAGTTAGGGATTTATAGTTTTTGTATTCTCATTTTAGTGCACTTATGGTTTAGTGCTGTGTGAACTGTAATGTAATTTCATACAACGTGCGGTTTTGAAATTTGGTGTCGTAGTGGTGTGAGTGGCCTGACTGATCCTGCTTTTTAGTACTGATGTCATATGTATGTTTGAACTGAGTTTTTTTTGTTTTTTGGGTGGTTTGCGGGATTGAGATTGTTTTATGACTAGATTGTTCATTGAGGTGTGTACAGATTTTATATAAATTAGAAATTTAGCAGAATTGACAAATAAATTCTATTTGAACTTCTTTTATTTTAGTAGTTGAACTTGTCAGATTTTATGTAAATAAGAAATTTAGCATAATTGACAAACATTATATGTTTTGAACTTTTTGCATTTTAGTAGTTGAACTTGTTAGATTTTATATAAATAAGAAATTTAGCATAATTGACAAACATTATATGTTTGAACTTTTTGCATTTTAGTAGTTGAACTTGTCAGATTTTATATAAATAAGAAATTTAGCATAATTGACAAACATTATATGTTTGAACTTTTTGCATTTTAGTAGTTGAACTTGAAAGTAATATTTAATTTGGTTTTTTAAATTATGTACATTTAACATATAGGCTATTAAGTTCTCTTCTTTTTAGAGGTTCATTGTTTTTGTATCATATTTTCTCCCTTTTTTATCATCCGTGGTGCAGAGCTAAAATTATTTTTATTTTTCGTATTCAAAGTTATTTCCTATGAACTAGTATTTGAATTTATATATTTTCAGTTTCGTACATTTTTCTTGTAGTTTATATTTCTTTGCCTCACCCTCTGGTTTGTTTAACTGGGCTTATTTGGTGTGGTGTTTGTAAACGATGCAGGCTATTAGGCCATTTTCCGGCCCAGATAGCTCGTCCGCGTGGCTGTGCAGTGCGGCATGCGCATGCGCTCTGCGTTTAGTCCCACCTCGCTAGTCGAGGGGGCTCCGGACCTGTTTATAAGCGCAGCCGAGGCTCACTGGTCGAACTCCTCTGAATACTTACCTGAGCGCTTATACACGGCGCTCGCTCTCTCTCTTGACCTGTGGGCCCTGATCGGTGGGCCCTACGTTGTGCGGATTACTAGGGATTCGCCTATGGGCTCGAGTTCAAGTATCTAGCAGCGTCAGGGCCTGCGCCTGACCTTGGGCGGTCAGTTTTTTCTTTTTTTGTTTGTTTGAATCTAGTACTTGACTCCAGCAGTAACTTGGACTGAAACTTTTTGTTCTAGTTCTTGTCAGTTTTGTGTAAGTGTAATCTAAGATGTACTTGCGTGTAGACTAAGTTGTACAGATAGTCCATTCATAGTAGCGCTTACGGACTGATGCTTCTATGTACTTTTTATTGAAGTAAGTATGTACTGTCCGGTCAATTGTACTAGTACTGTCATTCTTAATCTGCAAGCGACCAACATAAGTGTGTGCTGATGCTTCTTAACTTTTTCTGTTTGTAGTACATGTTAATTTTCTAGCAGCTACATATGAATGAGAACACTACATGAAGTACTAAGAATTTTTGCTTCAACTTTTGAAGTGTTGTTAAGCAACTCAAATTGAGCTGATTGATCTCAACGTTATGTTTTCTATACAATACTGAATCGAAACTAGACATAGAACAACGTTGTGTGATTAGTTGCATCATAACTAGTACTTTAGAGCAGCCACAAAGTTCCATTCAGAAGCTACTTTTGAATTTGAAATGATGGATTAACAACATACGAAGCTACCAAACTTATATAATGACATAAGCAAAACATTGTACTTGATGACATAAATAAACTTGTTCAACCATGACAAGCACGACATAATCATACTGGTTCAACCCAACAAGAGCAAACTACTAATTTGAAACAACAAGATAAAAGGCAAGCACTAGCGGAAGGAAAATGAAGGCAGGCTCTGATGTATCTTCATCCCTAAAAGGGGCAATAGGGGTGGTCGTAGAATTTCGCAGCCTCCCGCTCTTTTGCAAATTCCGAACCATCTGTGATGTAGTCGATCATGCTCCATGCCTTGTACGTGGCGTATGCATCTACTCCTGCGTACTCGATGAGGTTGTCTGGCAGCGGGCTGGTCCCCCACAGTTTGTAGTCTTCCTGCGTGTTGATGTTCTTCTTCATGCCTTTGTAGAATGGGTGGATGACGCTGGCTGCAACATCAGTCAAGGAGTCGTACTCTTTTCCGGTGTATGGAACTCTCCACTCCGCTGAATGTCAATGAACTTGTTGGGGTTGATCTCCAAACCGAACAACTTCAGCTTCTCTTTGTTGCTTTCAATGCTGAAACCGACAAATGTGAACAACTTCTTATGATGCAGCAACTCGTTCAGGCGCTTGGGCCTGCAAGGGGAGAGACATTTTTGAAAATCAGCATTACTTTGATGTTTGAATTATTCATTTTTGTTTTGTTTTACAAGTGATGAATCCATTAAGTAGATGTTTATGTAGCATAAATAATGGATGAATGTACTTCAAAAACTAGTAAACACAGTTCTAAAATTAAATTAAGTACATCATGTTATTCTTCTTTTTTGGATTATACATAGTTTCAGTCAATGTTGTATGTTCTGCTTTGGTACTAGTTTAGTTTACTTTTGTTGAATAGGATAACACATAAACAGTGCTTCACCAAGTCCTTAGTTTATTTTCTTATGAGAATAACATTAGATCAAATTCAGAAAATACTTCACTACATCAAGTTCAGAAACATCTTTTTAATACATCGAGTACATAAACTACACTATTGGATCAAGTTCAGAAACTCCACTAGTCAATCAACTTCAGAAATTAATCTTCCGCAAGATTTTCCAAATAGTAATCCAGTGCATCAGGTTCAAAAATACATTTATAGTGTATCTACTTGAGAAAATGCAGTAGTTCATCCACTTTTCACAAACCACACTAGTACATCTAGTTGGGAAACAAGTCTGGTGAGATTTTCAGGATACAGTACTAATAAAACAGATAAACCAAACATGTCAAATGAGTAGGATGGCTCACCATTTTGTGGCCACTGTGATGTGGTACAGCAAGCAGAGGTCGTCGACGCACAACTGCAGGACTGCTGCCATCTGGGGAGGTTCATCTTCGTTGGTGTAGTGCACACCAACGCCGACGATCCTACAAAGCATGCCGACAAGATTCCTCCAGAGCCTGGAGATCACCTCGTCAGCCTTGTCTGGTTCTTTGGTGGAGACAATCTCCAGCGTCTCCTTGCCGTGGAGCTCAACCTCTCTAAGGGTTTTGGTGTACTCGCGCTTCTCGCCGGGGACGTGAACGTCGACGAGGTTGCTGCTCTTGTCTGACGGCTTGTCTTGATGACGCTTGGTGGACGGTTCCTCCACCATCGCCCTCCTCCGGCGGCTGTGGGCTTGTGAGAGAGAAGTTTGTGGTTTGTGTGCAGTGGAGATGGAAGGGCAATGGTTGTTTGTGGGGATGATGGAGAGATGGAAGAGAATGGGGTTTTTTTGCAGTGCTCGACAGGGATTTGTGGGAGGCGGTTCGTCGGGTGCGTGGGTGTAGTGGGTGTAGTGGCGTGGGGTCGCCATTTGCAGTCCCTTGTGGCAACCGCTCAATGGGTGGCGTGGGTGGTGGCCTGGAATAAGTAACCGTCCAAGTCCAATGGTTTTTACTGCTGCATTGACTAGTCTTGTCAAGCTGTACTTATGACCTGCTAAATCCCACTTGCACGTCTCAAGGGTAGTGATGACGGCTTTTTACTATCGCACTGATTCGTCTTTGTCAAGCTGTACTTATCAGCTGCTTATCCCACTTGCACATGTCAGGGTTGGTGATGATGGAGGTCTGTACTCCTCTACTGTGGTACTTGGACTGGTGATTGAAGTGTAATTGAACTTACCAAATACCAGTGAGACTATGTCTGATGTTATTGTTTTTTTAAAACAATTTTTGTATTTTTAAGGATTGTTTATATCAAGATAATCTCTAAGTATTTTTTACAGATAATTTAGATTTTCATCAGTAGAGAATGTATTATATTCGCATTTTTGTTTGATGTAATTATTTTTATGTATTCATGGTCTTTCTGAATTGGGACTAGCAGAAGCAGACATAGCTTTGTTTTTTCAAAACGATGTTTTTTAGGTGTTCATGGGTGTGTTTGTTTTACTCTGCCTTTGTACTGACGACTGAGAATTATCAGTACTGATGTACTATAAGAGTTTAAATTTTCCTTAAATTTTTTTTGCTGAGTTACTGGTCGACAGTAGTGTTTTTCGTCTGTACAAATGTATTTTGTGACTGCATTCAAAAGGATTATCAAATGGTTTACATAATAATGTGACTGCTCTAGTGGGCACAAATCACAAATTATATCAGTACTGATGTGTACTCTGCCTTTTTACTGACGACTGAGAACTATCAATACTGATGTACTATAAGAGTTTAAATTTTCCTTGACATATTTTTGCTGCTGAGTTACTGGTCGACAGTAGCGTTTGTGTCAGATAAATCCAGATAAGTTTTTTCAAATGTATTTTTGACTGCATTCAAAAGGATTATCAAATGGTTTACATAATAATGTCACTGGTCCAGCGGGCACAAATCACAAATTATATCTTAACTATAGTACTGATCGAGAAATCAACGATAAAGCTAAATAAGTTTTGGTAACGATAGTGTTTCTGAAATGTTTCCTCATTGTGTGCCGAGGCAACTGAGACCACTATGTATTGTTCAGTTGTTCAGCCTTGAGCTTCTCCTAACTGGCCCCGAATGTTGTGCCTTGCCCACGCCCTTTCCTGGTTGAGCCTTGGTAGCTTCATCGTTAGTTTCAGTTTCCTTGTCCCCGACATTGTTATCTTCATTGACTTCGTCTGATTGTTCGTCATTCTTGTCAATCTCTTCTTCTTCATCATCTTCATTTGATTTTTGGAACTCTGCACCTTGCCCTGTGTTTGTTCAGCGCCAATGACCTCCTTGCCCACTTTGCACATGCGGGCATTATGCCCGTCAGTTCCCCCACACTTGCGGCAAGTGTAGCTGTTACGTGTGTTGTCTCCATTGGTAGAAACCTGGGTGGCTCCAATCTGCTTGTGCTTGTTGACAGTGCCATCTGTGCGGAGTAGGCATGTGCTATAGTTATGGTTGCTCACGACGTTGCAGAATCTGCATGCCCTTATCCCGAGAGGTTTGCCATCCGGGCCAAATTCCACACGCTTGATGGGGCGTGGTGGCTTTTTGGCTGCTGCTTTCGCTGCTTGCATCTTGCTCTTCCTCCCCTTTGTGTTTGAGAATATGGTTGGTTTAATCACTCTTTCCTGCTGGTGGTGGTAGGATTGTTGTCATGTCGTTCACCTACAGCACCATCAAGCTCATGATCTCGCATGTGAGCTTGTTGGTGCTCTTGAGTGTGCACATGGGCAAGCTCTGGTTGCTGCTGCTCCTCTTCCTCGTTGTCGAACGGGTCAACAGCTCCCAGATGATTCATTTCAGATAGCATTGTAGCAATATCCTTCTCAATGGCTTCATTGTCCATCACACCTCCATTTTCAGCAGAATGCATGGCGTCGAGTTCTTGTTCAAGTTTCTCCATGATGACCCGCGACCTCGCCATTTGCTCTTGGCTTCTCAAACTTTTTCTGTGCACCCTCATGTTGAGCGTCACCAGTGAGCTTTCAATGCAGTATTGGGATGCCTTGTTTGACGCTACTGTCCTCAAGTCATTTCTGTCAAATGTTGGCTGGATGTTCGGGCGTTTGGTGTATCTCCTGAGGATGTATTTCTCTGGAACGCTGGCAGCCTTAATTGTTTGCATCATGCACATGACATGCACGCAGAAAAGACCTGTATTGTTTTTGGAAGAGGTGCATGTTTTTTGTCATTTCATTTGAACAAAAACTTTGCAAATAAAGTAGTACAGTATGTAACATCTTTTTTTGTAGTCCTCACCCATGTGGTCCCATAGCCTGCACTTGCACTCATATGTTTCTCCCACGGGGTCTGCAACCACCTGGAACGCGTGCTGAGACCATGTAGACAGTTTTTGCGGGTTGTTGTAGTGCACGAGGTACTTTGTGGGCTCTTCCGTCTCTGTCGCCGTGAAGAGTGTGCTCAGTTTTAGCCTTTTTCTGATCTCGCTGTACACAGCTCGCGAGTAAATCTTTGCCATCTGGGTGTCAAACCCATAGAAGGTCAGCGTGTTTTGTTCCTTCTGCACATGCAAGAATGATGACCAAATTGTTAGTTTTCTCGCAGCAAAAACTTGTCTAACTAATAAAGTTTTACTTTAGTAAGCATGTTTTTTGTCTCACGACAGGTGATAGAGCTATACCCTGTTACCCATTGTCTCTTGGTTCTCTGTCTGCCTCCTGGTTTTGATGCAGGAGTTTACCTGGTTGACAAACCGATGTAGGTTTTGTCTCTCACTTACAAAGTTCTTCTTGAGCACATAGTTCATGCTCTCACTTTGCTGGGTGGATGTCATTTTGGCGCAGAAAATTTCTTTGAAGTAGGCTGATATCCATTTCTCATGCTCGTTCCACATGGCCACCATCGTGGCATCATCATGGAGGTTGTACCTATCCATGAGTCCTTTCCAGGCATCCTCAAACTCAGTTGGCATGAGGGGCCAGTTGAGGATTGATGTGAATTCATCCTTAAAGTCTTTGTGCAGGTAGTACAGGTATGCGAGGTGTTCCCTGTACTTCTTCATAATGTGCCAGCGGCACAACTTGTGTACTGTGTTCTTGAAAACTTTTGGTATCGCCAAAGCCATTGCCGGGCACTGGTCTGGTAATGAGAAAAGAGATGTGGAGTGGTTAGCATATGGTGGTGCATATATACAAATAGAACTGTCACTACATTTTTTACCGTGTTATTTTCCTTTTTTTTGGGGAAGGGGCGGGGGGTGGTGGTGGTTGTGGGTGGTTTTCGCGGTTGTACCTGTGAGGATGTATGTAGGAGCCTTCCCTCTCATGCACCTTAAAAACGTCTTTAACAGCCATCTGAATGATTCTGCATCCTCATCTCTTATCAGGGCGAAACCAAAGAATGTAGTGTGTAAGTGGTTGTTAGTACCGACAAACACACCAAGTGGCATATGGTACTTGTTGGTCTTATATGTGGTGTCAAATGTTATGCAGTCACCGAAGTCCTGATAGGCCCCTCGGTAGCTTGCATTCGCCCAGAATATGTTCTTAACTCTGTCGGACTCATCGAGTTGCATGTCACAGAAGAATTCCCTATTTATAGCTTTCATCTCCCTAAAGAAGTTAACAGTCTTTATGACATCATCCACATTATCCATCCTTGAATTCCTTTCTTTCCTGCATATTAAAAGTTCATTCAAAAATGCATGTTGAACTGGTGTCAGGTCATGCGTTGCGTAATATGTTTGTACTGACAGAGGAAAAAAGACATAGGCGGTTTATGGGAGGAGAACAAGTTTGTACTTTCAGGTTAATCAGGTCTTTGGCATTCATTTCAAGGAAGTAGCTACCAGGGTCATCACCGCCTAGTATGCTCATGATTTGCGCGTGTTCAATGCCTTTGAACTGCAGATACTTGACGTACTCCAAGATTGTTTTGTCAAAGTTTTTGTGGGAGTGCAAGAAGACAAGCATTTGCGGAGTGAGCTGTAGCCTGTGGTTGTGTTCCCAGACTATCTCTTTTACGACAAATGTTACATCCTTTTCCTTCTTCAGCCTCATTTTAGCCCCGCAGTTAGTCCTGGCTGTCATTTTGTCCCGCTGTCTATTTTCTTCAGACACCTTCGATTGATAGACTCCATAGCACGTGCAATCAAGGTAGACTCTGGTCTTAAACTTGGAGCCTTCACTGACAACAAAACCCGTGTGCTTTGCATAGACGTTGTAGAAGTTCTTTGCTTCTTTAAAAGTTTCAAAGCACATCTCTAGCCTTGGCAGAACATAAGCTTCAATGTTAGGTGGCTGCACGCAACAGTGAGCAAACAAAAATGCAGTTATGAAAATGTTACATGGCGTGGTCACAGTACCATGGTATGGACTGTGCTTGTATGTTTTTTTCTATATGGATACTTACATGTGTATAGCTCTATGCTGCCTCCGGTGTTTGCTGTTCACCCTGGTGTATGGGCGCGGGTGGTGTCACCCTTGGCACGCGCAGCAATGCATCTCTTGGAGGGAGCAATGTTGACGAAGATCTCCGTCTCTCATTGTACGGCTGTCTCCCCTCAGATTCGTTGTGAGGTTGCTCCTATCTATATGGCTCATATCTTGTACTTTCGAACCTGCTAGAGCGGCCAAAATTTCTGTCTCTTTGGCCTGGTCTTCACGTCGCAACCGCTTTTGTAGCACGGATGATTGATGTTGATGGAGCGACTGGTGGAAGCCTTGTTGCAACCCATTCACGACTTCATGTCCTTGGCTTTCTGCATGCGTTAGGGAAGGAAAACATTTGTTGTTGGGGATATTGTTGGCCTTGTTGCAACCCACGAGTGACAAAGCTTGTATTCCTAGATATTGGTGTTTGCTACATAGAAGAACTTGTCCGTGCTTCTGATGATTCCGGTGTATCTTGAAATCTGCTTGTATTGTTGAAGTATCCAGGTGGTATTTCTGGTGTTACCCAACCAGGTGGTTCCCCATATCTGCTTGGCTCATCAAATGCTCGCTGCGTGTGCCGCCTTGCTCACTTCTGCAATGACATTCAGTAGTTTTGGGATTAATCTTTTCTGCATTTTTCTCGTATACATGCTATGGGTAACATGTCATGCACTTAAGGCATTGTACAAGTTGAACTTGCATCGCTGGTTGTTATTTAAACTGCTGTTCTCTATTTTGTATCTGGTTTCATTTTCACTCGAACAGTATAACCGTACATGCTCAACACTGATGTACTGATGTACTGTTTTTAGCACTGCTTGTAAACTTAACATTGAACTTCAGAGATGTATGGATATGCATATATATAACGCTGATGCATGTCTTCTCTTTTGTTCATCTATAACTTATGCAACTACACTATAAGTACTCCTATTTTATGTATCATTGAACTTACTGTGTAACATGTGTATATTTTTTTCAACAACATTCTTTCACTAGTCCGAACTGACGCAACTACACGTCATGCACTATTAGAAATAACATCATACAACTTGCAGTGGCAGCTGAACCTTATATAAAGCCTAGTAGCTCCTTGGACTGATGCATAAGTTTATGTTTTTTGGTTTTGAACTGAAGATATCATATTACAGTTACTGACAGTAACCTTGACATCCAAATTGTGCATCAAGTGGCAGGGGTGTAATGAACTGATCAGGCATTTGCAATGTACTATCAGGTTCTTCTTCATAGCAGGACTGATGAACTGATGTACTGACACAAACGTGGGAAGCAGACATTACCTCTAGTGGACTGACTTCTTCATCTTCTTCCTCTTGTGGTCGGCGTACTGGCATGTTCTTGGGAGGCGGCGCCATTGATGCAGCTCCTGCTTGTGGTGGACGTCTGGCGAAGAGGTCCGGGGAGGCAGCGTCTTGCGGGCATCACTACCCCGGAGAAGGAGCCCCGGCGACGGAGGGAGGAAGGAGGCGGCGGATCACGGCCCCGTCGTTGGATCCGGCGATGGAGGGAGCCAGGAGACGGCAGATCACGGCCCTGTCGTTGGACCCGACGACGGAGGGAGGTAGGAGACGGCGGATCACAACCCTGTCGTTGGATCCGGCGACGGAGGGAGCTAGGAGACGGCAGCAAGAGACGGCGGCGGATCCATCACCGGCCAGTCACGGTGCCGCGAGCTCCCTCGCTCCAGCTGCCGCCGTCGCTCGCTCGCCCACGACGGTTGCCTCTGGCGAAAGAAGGCGGGTTGGGTTCGGGCTGGGTCGGGGGGATTCTGCGGTTGTCGGCGCGTCACGCCTATATAGGGTGGGGGGTAACAGAATATTATTCTGTTACTAGTAACAGAATATTATTCTGTTACTAGTAACATAATATTATTCTGTTACTAGTAAAAGAATAGTCCAGCCCTATATATATATAGGGACAATTGCATTTTTACCCCTAGTTGGTTCGTACCCACGGGTTTTGCCCTTACTTTTCGAGCTTGCTCAGTTTTGCCCTTACTTTTTCTGTCGAGGATCCTCGTATGCCCTTTGACCGTTTGACCAAAACTTGGAAAATTTATAACTAATTCATATGAAATGAAAAAAATGCAAATAAGATATCAAAATTTTCAGATAAACATTACCTTTATGTGCATATCATTTGCATTCAGAACAAAAGCACCCTTTAAACTACCTGAGGTAATTAATGTTATTTTTTTTGACTGTGAAGACAGTAGGAAAGGTTCCTACTGCATATATATTACTAAAACCTCAGGGGGTACAATTACATGTGTGATTTACATACAAGGGTGGTTGAGGCACCACCATGGGACACCCTAGTTTACAAGACGCCTACTGTATGGACCCAACTATGGCAGATACAATATGTTGTTTGGAAGGTTTCACTCTATATCTAAGATTGTCAAAGTCCAACTTAAACCTCTGAATAAAAGGTATAAACAATATATTTTTTTCATGAATAAAAGTTACATGAAAATGTAGGTGATGTTTTCTGAACATCCTGATATCTTATTTGCATTTTTTGAGTTTGTATCAACTTGTTATGAAGTTTCCAAATAATGATCAAAGTCGTTAGAACATTCTTAACAAGATGATACGAACTCAAAAAAATGCAAATAAGATATCTGGATGTTTAGAAAACATCACCTACATTTGCATGTAATTTTTATTCATGAAAAAAATAATTGTTTATAACTTTTTATTTTTAATAATGTTAATAACATTAATTACCTCGGGTAGTTTAAAGGGTGCTTTTTTCCTGAATGCAAATGATATGCACATAATGGTAATGTTTATCTGAACATTTTGATATCTTATTTTCATTTTTCTGAGTTCATATGAATTAGTTATGAATTTTCAAAATTTTGGTCAAACGGTCAAAGGGCATTCGAGGGACCACGAAGGAAAAAGTAAGGGCAAAACTGTGCAAGCTCGAAAAGTAAGGGCAAAACCCGTGGGTAGGAACCAACTAGGGTTAAAAATGCAATTGTCCCATATATATATCAGTATAAGACCAATTCAACATTGCAAAGATAAACCATGAAGTCAAATCAATGTTGAAGACTAACCAAATGCAAAGACTATGCAATTATGACGCCAAATGAAACAATTCAAAAGATTTTGGTGGTGGCGTTACCCACCGTATAGGAAGTATTAGACCCAGACACGACGCATAATTATCGTGGTGCTCCGAAGTCAAATTCCGCGTTAATGTATTCTCACTTAGAGTGTATGTCTTCATTGATTGAAGATATATGTTACTTCGTGTGTTGCACATCTAAGTCATCAACATGCATAAGCGTTAGGATGTGTGTGTACAATTACAGGACATTTGAGGATTCTAAGATATTTAGCTCACACAGCAACTTGCAAAACCTTTTCTCATCCAAGGGCTTTGTGAAGATATCTACCAATTGCTCTTCAGTGTTGACGTGAATGATATCAATATCTTCCTTCATGACATGATCTCTGAGAAAGTGATGACGGATTTGAATCTGCTTTGTCTTCAAGTGTTGAACTGGGTTGTTGGCAATCTTGATGGCGCTTTCATTGTCGCAGTAGAGTGACACTTGCTTCACGTGGATGCCATAGTCCTTGAGAGTTTGCTTCATCCATAGAAGCTGAGCGCAACAAGATCCAACAACAATATATTCAGATTCAGCAGTGGAGAGGGATACACAGTTCTGCTTCTTTTAAGACCAACACACAAGAGATCGTCAAAGAAAGTGACATGTGCCTGATGTGGACTTGCGATCAACCTTGTCACCAGCATAATCAACATCTGAGGATCCAACTAGATCAAACTCTGTAACATCCCAAATTTTTAATTTGGAATGTTATACATAGGTCATCATATGCATATCATATTTTATTTGCATTTTGGGTTGATCCTAGAAATCCTAAGAAACTCAAGGACCCACGGAGAGAGTGGGGATTTCACTATTTTCATATTTGAATTCTTCTCATATTTGAAAAGAGGATCATTTTGGTTTTAATATTTTCTCTCCAATTTCCAATATAAAAATAAAAGAGAGGATATAATATGACTTCTCCAAAATGAAAGAAATATTGGAGGAAAAATGTTAAAATCAAATAAATATTTTATTTTGATTTTATTCATGATTTATTTGAATTAGAAAAATATGCATTTTTTTCAAAAATTGCACTTTTAGGCCAGAAAAATGTTCACTATGTTCTAAATATTTTATTTAGACGGTGAAAATTGTTTTTCGCATTTTTCGCATTTTTATTTATTTATTTAGGATGTTTCCTTTTTGGCTGAATTTATAAAAAAATGTGTCACCCGACTGGGCCAACGGCCCAGACGAGCCGGACCGGCATAGCACCCCGCACCTCCTCCCTCTCCGACTCGGGACGGAGTCCCGAGCCGCACTGTCGCCGCCGCCGTGTCCCGCCCAGACTCCGCACCGCCGCCAACCCTCCCCCAAGCTACCCGCAACCCCTCTTTATAAACCCCATCGTCGCCGCCCTCTCCCCCACATCACCAACGCCGCCACCCGCGCCGCCGTGGCCGCCGCCCGTGTGCTGCCATGGCCACTGCCCGCGCCACTACCCTGCCGCCTCGCCGGAATTCTGAGCCGCCGCCGTTGACTTTGCCGCCACGTTTTTTTTTCGGTTTTAGGTATAAACCGTTCGGTTTTTTAGAACCCTAGATTGGTTTTTTTTATTTTAGATCGGTTCCGTTTTCTCGGTTTTTCTTCAGTTTGGGTTATTTGGCGAACATTCATTCGTTAGTTCGTTTTAACAAACGAATTTGTTCACTAGTCTCTGTTAGCAAACATTCGTCCGATAGATTTTTCTTTTTATTTTATTTTCGGCCCTGATCTTCAAACCCTCGCAACTTTTTAACTTTCAAGCAGATTTGAATTAGAAGTTATTGCTCCGATTTGATCGATTCTTTTTGCAAATGGAAGCTCTTCAGTTGAACTTTCAATTTGATCTTTCTCATCTGAGTTTTACCCTTGCATCTATGCTTGAGTGCTTATATATTCTATTGTCTGTTTGTGATAGAATTTCCGGAGTGCGAAGTGTGCTACTACGAGTCTCTAGGGTTTGCAGATCGTCAGCAAGGCAAGTAACACTTTGATCATACTTCTTCATTACCCAGTTTTTATGCATTAGATACAATCCTCAAACATTGCATGAGTAGGATCTTTTAACTTGAGGGTATTGGGAAGTAGATGATGAGGTAGAACCTATTACCCTTTTATTATCAAACCCTTGGGAGTTACTTCTACGTTATGCTTATATTGCTATGCTATGCTCGTAGACGTGGTTTGGTTTGAGTGATCCATGACAGATGTGAGATTTTTAATTAATGGTTAACTTAAGGTGGCTACTTAAATACACATCTGGGTGGATTGGTTGCGGGCACCTGGGGATATACCAGTGTTGTCCTTTGGTTCGCCACCCAGACTCAAAGGGATCATAAGATTTTTCATGCTAGAAACTTTCGTGTGCAGCCACAAGCTATTATGGGATCTATCATAGTTGAGTATGATGCATGACCTCTTTCAATGGTAGACTAGCAGATGTAGGGGAAAGTAGGTGTAACTGTCTACACGGAGTAAAGAGTTAATGGTTCTGAAAGACCGTGTCTCGGTCATCCGTTTCTCAAACACCATGTAGTGCGAGAAATCCAACGGAGGAGATTGAGTCTTGTGGGGAAAAGTGTGCAAACCTCTGCAGAGTGTACAAACTAATCATGGTTAGCCGTGTCCCCGGTTATGGACATCTTGAGTATCTGGTTCTTGGATTATCATGTTGATCTCATCACTCTAAATTAATTTGTTGGGTTGTTAACTACTGTTTAATTGGGATTGAGATGGGGTTACCATTCCCAATGTTTATCAACTAGCATGATAGTTAAATAAAATATATTCCTTTGTTGTAGGAAAAAATTAGATTTTCACAAAAACATTATAACCATAGAGCCTCCACCAGCCATATATGCATGTAGTGATAGCATTTACCTGTTCGTTGCTCTATTGTGTTATCTTGCCAGCATATTCCATGTGCTGACCCGTTTCGGGCTACCACATATCATTTTGCAGACTCGCTTTATCTTCCAAGTCTTCCGTTGTTAACATTTTTAGATGGCCTTAGGCCATATTATTGTAATAAGTTCTCTTGTGAGACATTCGATGTAATAAGTGTGTGATTGCACTCTGTTATAAAGTCTTCAAGTACTGTGTGTGTCAGCATTACCGATCCAGGGATGACACTTACGCATAGAGATTTGACCATATGAGGTCGGATCACTACAAGATGGTATCAGAGCACACGCTGATTGTAGGACACGACCACTAAGATAACCATAGGTCACTCTTCTCTACTCATTTCTGACTCCTCTCCATTTTCTACTCTATAGGATGGCGGACTCAAGGAACAAGTTTGCACAAGCGGATGAAGACATACCTTTTGGGAGACACTTGAAGGAAGTCATTGTTCACACACGAACATGTCACCGTGTACCCTCGACGCCGGGGGTGATGCACCGCAGCTCACGTCGAAGGAGACCCGACCGGAAGCGCGGTACATAGGCAATCCAACGGGCGTTTTTGAGGACCCAAAACCCCACACGCCCGGGAGGGACCCCGTCTGGACGCGCGGCGGCTATGGGCTTCCCTAGGTCGACCTGACCGCCCCTAGGCACTCGAGGTTCGCCGCCCTGCAACAAGATGAATAGACGAAGAATGAGGAAGAAGAAGAATAAGGGAGAGAGATAAAAGTAAGGTAAAAAGTGGTAGATGATTTGTTCGATTGTGTGTTGTTCAATCGGCCGTCACCCCTTACATATATATGAGGCGGGTGGACTTCCCGTACAAGAAAAGGACTCAAATCATGTCCAAATCATCAAAAGTTACCCTAACTCGGACTACGAGGGCCGAAACTTCCGGTTTGGCCCAGAACTTCTGGGCTGAAATTATATCAAGTAGCCCTCTTGGACTGAATCTGCAGGTCTCATACTACTTCGGATGACGATGGTCCCGAAAGCAAAGTTGTAGATCTTGCAATGGAGAAAAACTCCTCAGTTGATCACTTTTTCATCCGAGGTCATCTTGATGTCGGAATCGGCCCCGCAAATCTGCAAACAATGTTAAAATTCCAGTTTTCGGGGCGCACCGCGTGCAAACTTTCGGTTTAGCCCGGAACCTCCCCGGAAGTTTTGCCCAGAACTTCCGGGGAAAACTTATGCAGCACACTGTTTTGGCTCTAACTTTTGCATACAAACTCCTATTTAGACATTTTTATATCAAAATTGATTGTCTCGATGAGATGAAGACAATCCTTGTAGAAATATTTCTCATATGAGGCCATCTTGGGGGCGTAATCAGCCGAATAGTGTTCTGAATACAAAATCTGAGTACTTCAAACACAACTTCGGCCTTAGAGATGAGACCGGATGGCTATGGACCAAATATGAAAGTTTCTCCTTTTGATGATACGGAACTTTCTCACTTTGAGCACTTCTCCATTTGAGGCCATCTTAATTAAGTTCTTGGCCGTGTCAAAATCTGGTGTCAACAGTCAGTAGGTACCTGAACATCGGAATACCAAGCTTCACCGGGACCTAGACCACCACTTACCAGAAGAGGAGCGTTGGATGGTTCGAGTTCAAGTTTCAGGAAGGACATTCATGCCAGTTACTGAGCCCATATAGTTTTCCTTTGATGCACCAACCTGGAGTATAGGAAAGAGCATGGCAGCCCACATCACCGTGGGACGCATCAGCGAAGTTTATCACAAGGAACTTAAGGACACCATCTACAAGATATGTGGGCGCTGAGATGAGAAATGAGAGATGATCAGTACCAGGAGGGACAGGTCCATTGCCGCTTTCATCCAGGAGTTAAACTAGCACATTCGTCGCCAGGAGAACCAGATGTGCGCAAGCATGAAAGACCTGAAGAAGGTGATGACTAGGAACATGGAGCTAGAAGAGGAACTCAAGTCTACACATGATGGATACGAGGAGGAAATCGCAATACTAGTGGAGAAGAATGACGACCTGACGAGGAAGGTAGGAGTATTCATGGGAGACCCCGTGCCAGGAGGAGATGACGACCATCCTAAGGACTACATCATCATCAACAACACCGACTCCGACCCCGACAGTAGTGATGATGACTATGAAGACTAAGCTGGAGCGGATATCATACAGTCTTCCACCGATCAAAATTTCTAGATGACCACCATATTATCAGTAGTATACCCCCATGTATATAGTAGTAGTCCGAGCACTTTTGTAACAGTAGTTAGATCGTTTGTATGCCCTTGTTTGAATTGAGTGGTGTGATATGAATGTGTTTGTATCATGTGCATATGGGTAGTGCCTTCTCACTAGACCTCATTCTATTCTAATCTCTCCCCTCTAAAACCCATCAGATGCCTCCGAGATGTGACCCCCGGATTTGTCTTCCCACCGGAACTCACTCAGTTGATCCAACAGCAGAATGCCTTGATGCAGCTACTAGTGCAGAACCAAGGCAACAACAATAACAACCCACCGCTACCACCACCGGTTGACAACTTAGCCCGTTTTCTGAGGTTGCAACCGCCGGTGTTTTCCAGTAGCACTGAGCTGATAGTTGCTGATGACTGGCTACGCAGGATTGGAAGGGAGTTGACCACCGCAGGTTGCACAGATGCTAAGAAGGTGCATTTTTCCACACATCAATTGGATGGACCTGCAACCTCATGGTGGGAGAATTACACAGCTACTTTCCCCATAGCCAATGTCACTTGGGAGCAGTTTCAGCAAGCATTCCGCACTGCACATGTCTCAACTAGAGCTATGAGTATGAAGAAGCGTGAGTTTCGCAACTTATGTCAGGGAAATCGTACTTTGGGGTAGTATGTGAATGAGTTCAGTAAGTTAGCCCACTATGCCCCAGATGATGTGGCCACAGATGCCGTGAAGCAGGAGAAGTTTATGGAAGGGCTGAATGATGAGATGAGTATGCAGTTAATGGTGGTAATAGTTAACAACTACCAGGAGTTGGTAGACAAGGCTCTTATGATTGAAGGGAAGCAGCATCAGATTGAGAGTCGCAAAAGTAAGTATGGACAAGGGAAGTATAATTCAGGAGCTCAGCAGAAGCCTCGTTTAGCCCTGAAGTCAGGAGGATATACCCATAACCATGGAGGACACACGCACAATGGAGGAAGTTTGCATAACCATAGTGGCTCCAAGAATAGAAACGGGAATGGAGCAGGTAGCAATCAGAACCGCTCTAACCCAGCCACACCCGCCAAGAAGGACCAAAGTCACATTACTTGTTTCAAGTGCAGGAAGACTGGACACTATGTCAATGGGTTTTCTGAAGCAAAGAATGGAAATGGCAACGGAAGCTCTGGGAAGAAGCCCAACCCTTTCAACAGGGACAAGTGAACCACGTGAACGTGGAGGAGGTTGAAGAGCAGCCAGATGCAGTTATAGGTAAGTTTTTGGTTAAGTCATTTACTGCAACCGTTCTTTTTGATACTGCTGCATCGCATTCATACATATCAAGGGGATTTGTGGATAAGTATAAGTTGCCCACTAAAGTTCTTAGGACACCTATGTTAGTAAGCTCGCCAGGAGCGTAGTATATGGCAAGCCAAGGATGTTTTCAGGTGCCATTGACCATAGGTAGGCATGTTTTCCCCTCAAACTTAATAATTCTGGAGTCGCAAGGATTGGATGTGATATTAGAAATGGATTGGCTATCGATGTATGGAGGAAATATCGATTGTGCTAGTAAGTCAATTCTGCTCACCACCCCGGAGGGAAAAATGATTAAGTACGTATCTAGGCATGCGCCTAGGAGGACCCAAGTAAATTCCCTCTCAGGAGTTGTTCAGGAGGAAGTACCTGTAGTGAAGGATTACCCGGATGTATTTCCAGAGGAACTACCAGGAATGCCGCCGGATCAAGACATTGAGTTTTTGATAGAGCTGCTGCCAAGCACCGGACCAATATCGAAGAGACCATACCGGATGCCCGCAAATGATCTCGAGGAGATTAAGAAGCAGATTAAGGAGTTATTGGAGAAAGGATACATTCAACAAAGTTCATCACCATGGGGAGCCCTAGTGCTCTTGGTTGAGAATAAGGATGGATCTTTGAGAATGGTTGTTGATTATCGTGCATTGAATGAATTAACAATCAAGAACAAGTACCCACTACCGATGATCAATGATTTGTTCGACCAACTGCCAGGAGCAAAAGTATTCTCCAAGATCAATCTGCGATCAGGATACCACCAGTTTAAGATCCGAGAACAGGATATACCTAAGACAGCCTTCACCACAAGGTACGGGCTATATGAGTATACTGTTATGTCATTTGGGTTGACTAATGCCCCAGCCTATTTCATGAGTATGATGAATAAGGTGTTCATGGAGTTTTTGGATAAGTTTGTAGTGGTGTTCATTGATGATATTTTGGTATACTCGAAGAATGAAGAGGAACACAAGAAGCATTTGCGTTTAGTTCTCGAGAAGCTCAAGGAACATCAGTTGTATGCTAAGTTCAACAAATGTGAGTTTTGGTTGAAGGAAGTTGGATTCCTTGGACATGTTATATCAGGAGAAGGTATAGCAGTAGACCCCACCAAGGTTCAGTTAGTCACCGATTGGCTAGCACCCACCTCAGTAGGAGAGATCTGCAGTTTTCTGGGACTCGCGGGATACTATCAGAGATTCATTGAGAATTTTTCCAAGATTGCGAAGCCTATGGCGGAGTTGTTGAAGAAGGACACCTAGTTCAAATGGACGGATGAATGTGACGCAAGTTTTCAGGAGTTGAAGAAACGTTTGGTTCCAGCCCCAGTGCTGATTCTGCCGGATATACGTAAGGATTTCCAAGTGTATTGCGACACTTCTCGCTTAGGACTTGAGGGTGTACTTATGCAAGACGGAAGAGTGGTTTCATACGCCTCACGTCAGCCTCGACCGCATGAGTTGAATTATGCCATGCATGATTTGGAGTTAGCAGTTGTAGTTGATGCACTCAAGACTTGGAGACACTTTCTTATTGGAAATCGATGTGATGTGTACACGGATCATAAGAGTTTGAAGTACATTTTCACACAGAAAGAGCTGAATCTCAGGCAGAGGAGATGGTTAGAGCTTATAAATGATTATGACTTGAAGCTGCACTATCATCCAGGCAAGGCCAATGTCGTAGCAGACACTTTGAGCCGAAAGAGTTATGCCAATACCCCCGCAAGCGGAGGATTACCAAAGGAGTTAGACGAAGAGGAGCTTCATTTGGAGATAGTCCCTAGAGGTTTTGTCGTAGCAATGGAGGTTCAGTCAACATTATTGGGAAATATTCGAGAAGCTCAGAAGGATGATAAGGAAATTTCTGAGATAAAGGAGAAGATGAGCAAAGGAAAAGGCAAGGGTTTTCAAGAGGATGAGCACGACACCTTATGGTTTGAGGACCATGTTTATGTACCCAAATAATGCAGAGATCAGGAAGTTAATACTTCAGGAAGCTCATGACTCGCCATAATCGATACACCCCGAAAACACCAAGATGTATTTGAATTTGAAGGAGCGTTTCTGGTGGACTGGTATGAAGAAAGATATTGCTGAACATGTAGCCATATGTGATGTATGTCAGAGAGTGAAGGCAGAACATCAGAAGCCAGCAGGATTACTGCAGCCTATGCCGATACCCGAATGGAAGTGGGACAAGCTTGGCATGGATTTCATCACCGGATTGCCCATGACCCGATCATGATATGATTCTATTTGGGTAGTAGTGGATCGTTTGACCAAAGTGGCTCACTTTATCCCAGTGAAAACTACCTATACAAGTGCAAAGTTGGCCAAGATATATATGACCAGGATCGTATGTCTGCATGGAGTTCCGAGGACCATCGTATCAGATAGAGGGACATAGTTTACTTCAAAGTTTTGGCATCAGTTGCACCAGACTTTGGGTACCAGGCTAGAGTTTAGTACAACCTTTCATCCGCAGACAGATGGGCAGACCGAGAGAGTCAATCAGATTCTAGAGGACAAGTTGAGAGCTTGTGCGCTAGATTATGGATCTAGTTGGGATGATAATTTGCCTTACGCGGAGTTCTCATACAACAACAGCTACCACGCCAGTTTGAAGATGACACCTTTTGAAGCTTTGTATGGAAGGAGGTGCAGGACATCGTTGATGTGGGATGAAGTTGGAGACTGTCAGTTGTTTGGACCAGATTTGATCAAAGAGTCAAAAGAGAAGGTTAAGTTGATTTGGGATAGACTGAAGGTAGCTCAGTCAGATAGAAGAGTTATGCAGAATCAAAATGCAAGGAAGTAGTCTATGAAATCGGAGACAGAGCATATGTTCGTGTGTCACCTCTTCTAGGAGTTAAACATTTTGGAGTTAAGGGAAAGTTAGCCCCAAGATTTGTAGGACCATACCGAGTTTTGGAACGTATGGGAGAGGTTGCCTACAAGTTGGAATTACCCGAAGGACTGTGAGGAGTTCATGATGTGTTTCACGTTTCCTAGTTGAAGAAATGTCATGCAAAGATGGCCGATACTCGTGTGAGAGATACAGTGCCCTTGGAAGCAATTCAGTTAGATAGTGATCTAACCTACGAGGAGAAACCTGTCAAGATTCTCAAGTTTGCCAGCCAAGTCACACGCAGCAAGATTATCAAGTTTTGTAAAAGTTCAGTGGAGCCACCATACCGAGGATGAAGCCACCTCGGAGCGAGAGGATGATCTGTAGAAAGATCATCCACAACTATTTTCTAGCCAACCCGAATCTCGAGGGCGAGATTCATCTTAAGGGGGGTAGGTTTGTAACATCCCAAATTTTCAATTTGGAATGTTATACATAGGTCATCATATGCATATCATATTTTATTTGCATTTTGGGTTGATCCTAGAAATCCTAAGCAACTCAAGGACCCACAGAGAGAGTGGGGATTTCACTATTTTCATATTTGAATTCTTCTCATATTTGAAAAGAGGATCATTTTGGTTTTAATATTTTTCTCTCCAAAATATTTCCAATATAAAAATAAAAGAGAGGAGATAGTATGACTTCTCCAAAATGAAAGAAATATTGGAGGAAAAATGTTAAAATCAAATATATATTTTATTTTGATTTTATTCTAGATTTATTTGAATTAGAAAAATATGCATTTTTTCTTCAAAAATTGCACTTTTAGGCCACAAAAATGTTCACTATGTTCTAAATATTTTATTTAGACGGTAAAAATTGTTTTTGGCATTTTTAGAATTTTATTTATTTATTTAGGATGTTTCCTTTTCGACGGAATTTATAAAAAACGTGTCGCCTGACTGGGCCAACGGCCCAGACGAGCCGGGCCAGCCCAGCACCCCGCACCCCGCACCGCCTCCCGCTCTGACTCGGGACAGAGTCCCGAGCCGCACCGCTGCCGCCGTGTCCCGCCCGGACTCTGCACCGCCGCCAGCCCCTCTCCCAAGCCACCCGCACCCTCTCTTTATAAACCCCGTCGCCGGCCCCACATCGCCAGCCCCGCCACCCGCGCCGCCTGTCGCTGCCGCCGCCCCTGTGCCGCCGCCGCCGCTGCCCGCGCCGTTGCCCATGCCACGCCACTGCCCCGCCGCGCCGACATCGCCGCCTTGTCGGAATTCCGAGCCGCCGCCGTTGACTTCGCTGCCACCGGGTTTTTTCGGTTTTAGGTATAAACCATTCGGTTTTTTAGAACCCTAGATTGGTTTTTTTTATTTTAGATTGGTTCGGTTTTCTTGGTTTTTCTTCGGTTAGGGTTATTTGGCGAACATTCGTTCGTTAGTTCGTTTTAACAAACGAATTCGTTCGCTAGTCTCTGTTAGCGAATGTTCATCCGATAGATTTTTCTTTTTATTTTATTTTTGGCCAGGGACCTATCCGCGATTACTTTTATCGTAGATTAGCCCCTGATCTTCAAACCCTCGCAACTTTTTAACCGTTCGTTCAAATCCAGTGAAACCAACGCCAAAATCTTCGCCTCGAAGCCCTCTTTCCAGTTAATCAACTTGAACATGGTTTTGACAATTTAAAATTCGGATTCAAGCAGATTTGAGTTCAAAGTTCTTTTGATCATAGTTTCAGTTCTGTAGCTCTGATTTGATCGATTCTTTTTGCAAATCGAAGCTCTTCAGTTGAACTTTCAATTTGATCTTTCTCATCTAAGTTTTACCCTTACATCTATGCTTGAGTGCCTATGTATGCTATTGTTTGTTTGTGATAGAATTTCTGGAGTGCGAAGCGTGCTACTACAAGTCTCTAGGGTTTGCAGATCGTCAGCAAGGCAAGTAACACTTTGATCATACTTCTTCATTACCCACTTTTTTTAATTAGATACAATCCTAAAACATTGCATGAGTAGGATCTTTTAACTTGTGGGTATTGGGAAGTAGATGATGGGGTAGAACCTATTGCCCTTTTATTATCAAACCCTTGGGAGTTACTTCTACGTTATGCTTATATTGCTATGCTATGCTCGTAGACGTGGTTTGATTTGAGTGATCCATGACAGATGTGAGATTGTTAATTAATGGTTAACTTAAGGTGGCTACTTAAATACACATCTGGGTGGATTGGTTGCAGGCACCTGGGGATATACCAGTGTTGTCCTTTGGTTCGCCACCCAGGCTCAAAGGGATCATAAGATGTTTCATGCTAGAAACTTTCGTGTGCAGCCACAAGCTATTATGGGATCTAGCATAGTTGAGTATGATGCATGACCTCTTTCAGTGGTAGGCTAGCAGATGTAGGGGAAAGTAGGTGTAACTGTCTACACAGAGTAAAGAGTTAATGCTTCTGAAAGACTGTGTCTCGGTCATCCGTTTCTCAAACACCATGTAGTGCAAGAAATCCAATGGAGGAGATCGAGTCTTGTGGGGAAAAGTGTGTGAACCTCTACAGTGTGTACAAACTAATCATGGTTAGCCGTGTCCCCAGTTATGGACATCTTGAGTATCTGGTTCTTGGATTATCACGTTGATCTCATCACTCTAAATTAATTTGTTGGGTTGTTAACTACTGTTTAATTGGGATTGATATGGGGTTACCATTCTCAATGTTTATCAACTACCATGATAGTTAAATAAAATATATTGCTTTATTGTAGGGAAAAATTGGATTTTCGCAAAAACATTATAACCATAGAGCCTCCACCAGCCATATATGCATGTAGTGATAGCATTTACCTGTTCATTGCTCTATTGTGGCGCACCGAAGAGTAAGGTGCACTAGGTCATTTGTCGTGCACTCAGCTATGCTGTTGGAGTTGATCGCTTTATCTTCCGAGTCTTCTGCTGTTATCATTTTTAGATGGCCTTAGGCCATATTATTGTAATAAGTTCTCTTGTGAGACATTCGATGTAATAAGTGTGTGATTCCACTCTGTTATAAAGCCTTCAAGTACTGTGTGTGTCAGCATTACTGATCCAGGTATGACACTTATGCACAGAGATTTGACCATCTGAGGTCGGATCGCTACAAACTCTGAGCCCTTTGGATACCATAATCCTAGTGTTGGGGTGTAAGCCAAATATCAAAGAATTTGCTTCACAACTAAGTGATGCGATTCCTTTGGTGCCGCTTGGAATCGGGCACACATGCAAACACTAAGCTTTATATCTGGCCTAGATGCACATAAATAGAGTAAAGAGCCAATCATGGAGCGGTATACCTTTTGGTTAAACTCTTTACCATTGTCTTCAGGGCCTAGATGACTTTTGGTTGGCATTGGCATCGTGTATCCTTTGCAGTCTTGCATTCCAAAGTTCTCCATGCAATCTTTGAGGTACTTCTCTTGTGATATGAAGATGCCGTTGCTCTGCTGACAGATTTGAAGACCGGGGAAGAACTTCAGCTCACCCATCATGGACATTTGATATTGCTCTCGCATCGTATGTCCAAACTCATCACTGTATTTCTTGTTAGTGCAGCCGAAGATAATGTCAGCCACATAGATTTGGCACACAAACAGTTCACCATCATATGTCTTCATGAAGAGTGTGGGATCCAGGGAACCAGGTTTGAAGCCTTTTCTCTTCAGGAAGTCTTTGAGTGTGTCATACCAAGCGCGAGGGGCTTGTTTGAGGCCATACAGTGCCTTGTTGAGCTTGTATACCATGTCAGGATGCTTTGGGTCTTCAAAACCAGGTGGTTGAGCAACATATACTTCTTCTTCAGTTTTGCCATTGAGAAAGGCACTCTTTACATCCATTTGATACAGAAGGATGTTGTGATGGTTGGCATAGGCTAGCAGTATGCGAATGGCTTCATGCCTAGCCACCGGAGCAAATGTTTCATCAAAGTCAATCCTTTCTACTTGAGTGTAACCTTGTGCAACTAGACAAGCACTACTAGGGAAAAGCCTATACACAGAATCTTACCAGCAGCGCGCTATAAAATCAGGCGCTACTGCTAAGTAGCAGTAGCGCGGGCTATGGAAACTCGCTGCTGAAACAATTTTATCAGTAGCGCGCGAACTCCAAGCAGCGCTACTGCTAAAATTCCCACGACACCGTCGCGAGGCCAGTTATAGCAGCAGTGCATTAAAATAGACAGCGCTACTACTACGTAACGTAGCAGCAGTGCATTCAGGCAATAATCGCTACTGCTAAATTAACTACAGATCTCACTAGCCTCATCCACAGATCACACTCACACACTCACGGTCTCCTCCTCACCCCCCGCGCCGCCGGTCCTCCCCCGTCGCCCCTCCCCTGATCTGCGTCGCTGTCGCCTTATCCTCCTCGCTGGACTCGGTACCGGCCTCCTCCTCCGTCCTCCCTCCACTCGCCGCTGGCCGCCCCCTCCTCGCTCCGCCTTCCTCCTCGATCCGTCCTCCCTCCACTCGCCGCCGGCTGGCCCCTCCTCGCTCCACCTTCCTCATCCATCCTACTATCTTCTCCCTCCTCGAGTCGCCCCTCCTTGTCCCTCCTCCCTGATACATTTTGATTTAGTAGGCTTTCATATGTAACATTTTGATTTAGTTGATTTAGTATGCTAGTGGATTTAGTATGCTAGTTGATTTAGTATGCTAGTTGATTTAGTCGATTTAGTTGATATGATTCAGTTGATTTAGTAGGCTAGTTGATTTAGTTGATTTAGAACATTTTGATTTAGTTGATTTAGTAGGCTAGTTGATTTAGAACATTTTGATTTAGTTGATTTGGTAAAATGGCGCCACCACCAGCACCACTATGTCGACTGTGCAAGTCAAGGTGCGCCAGCAGCCTTGCAACTGGCAAGCTGTTCGGCATCTACTTCCATCCGAGTTTTCATCATGCGGCGGTAAGAAATTAGATGAAATGTAACAACTATTTTATTTTTAGTGTTGGCATTCCTGCATTGTGTCATTTTTCTTTTCTTACATAGATCGTCCCATGCAATGTGAGGTTGAAATCCAACAAGCTGACAGGAGACACTGTGACATTTGAGGCTCCTGGGGGGCCGTACACTATGGAGGTCGAGAAAGGATGCAATATGTCGCAGATTGGAGGAGATGGATGGGCCCGTTTCCTCGCTCGCATGCGTCTTACTGGTGGTGAGTTGATCAGATTCTCCTTCAGAGCAGAAAGACCCAAGCTGGTTGTCATTTATATCAACCTGGTGGAAGATGATGAAGATGACGAAGATGATGAAGATAATGAGGACCCACTCAATGAAGATGATGAGAACCCACTTCATGAAGCCATCATAGCTCAAAGAATGAGGCTGAGCGAGGAGGAGGTGTGCAACCTATGGGACATAATTCCGCCACGTGATGACTTTGTCGGGGTGCCATTCGTGACCCGCCTGACAAGTACCATGGTCGATCGGCATGAAATGGTATGTTATACGTACTGCATGTAGTAATTTGATGATATATATATGCTTTATTGTTATACTTACAAATGCAAATTATCCGATTATATGCTTAGTGAATCCGATGATATGCTTAGTGTAGAGTCCAATGATATGCTTTGTGGAATCTAGTCGATGATATACTTTAGTGTAGTGTCTGATCACATGCTTAGGCTATTTATTAATTGATATGTTTTTCTTATTCAGAGATTGCCAAAGAACCTATCTGTGAGTTGTGGTATCGAGCATGATGAAGAAGGCTCAGTTGGACTACGCCTTACCGCAAGGGGCTCCGTCACCACATGTACTTACCGCATGGGCACAGATGGTCGCACACACTTGAACTCGGTTGGGTGGAAGAGATTCCTCGTTGGCAAGAATCTTCGTGCTGGACAGGCCATCCTAATTACTATCAGGAACACCCACCGCCCAGGCTTGAGGATGATGATCGTCGTCGATATCATCTAGAACTACATATGTGTATGTGGCTATATCATGTAGAACTACATATGATGATCGTCGTCGATATCATGTAGAACTACATATGATGATCGTCGTCGATATCATCTAGAACTAAATATGATGATTGTCGTCGATGTCACCTTGTACTGCTTGAGAATGCATGTTGAGTATATATGAAATTGTTATCTAGTACTCCCTCGGTTCCAAATTACTCGTCGTGGTTTGAGTTCAAATTTGAACTAAAACCACGACGAGTAATTTCGAACCGAGGGAGTACTACCTAGTACCTATAATGCTTTATGAAATTGATATCTAGTAGTACCTAGTATCTGGAAATTGCAGTTTATCGAAGCCGGAATGTGGAAATGGTGAAAGATATAACAATAGCGCTGGACCGGGAAATCGCTACAGCTAAGTAATAGCAGCGCGTTCCTGAAAAGCGCTGCTGCTATAGTCAATAGTGGTAGCGCGGGTACAGGCAGCGCTACTACTAAGAGTTAGCTGTAGCGCCTTATTGGTAGCGCGGGTACCCGCGCTGCTGATATGCCTAAAACCCGCGCTGCTGCTAGCCTTTTCCCTAGTAGTGAAGCCTTGTTTCTGACGACTTGACCATGCTCATCTTGTTTGTTGCGATAGATCCATTTGGTGCCTATGATGTTGTGCTTGCGAGGATCAGGACGCTTTACTAGTACCCAAACATTGTTCAACTCGAACTGTTGAAGCTCTTCTTGCATAGCTTGAATCCATTCAGGTTCCATGAAGGCTTCAACAACTTTCTTGGGTTCAGATATAGAGACAAATGCAAAGTGTCCACAGAAATTTGCTAGCTGTGTTGCTCTTGAACGAGTGAGTGGACTAGGTGCATTGATGCTATCGACTATCTTCTCAATCTGTACTTCATTTGCAACACGAGGATGAACTGGACGAAGATTTTGCTCTTGCTGATCATTGTCTTCACCTTCAGCATTAACTTTAGGCTTAGCAGTGTCTTCGGGTTGATTAGGTGCAAAAATGATGATTTCTTCTTCATCATGTGCCTCTGAAGGTATGATTTCTCCAGTACCCATAAGCTTGATAGATTCACTTGGTGAGACTTCATCTAGCACATTTGGCAGCTGCTCTCTTTGCGAGCCGTTAGTCTCATCGAACTGCACATCCACACTTTCAACCACTTTATAGTGAAAGAGGTTGAAGACTCTGTAGGAGCGCAAATCCTTTCCATAGCCAAGCATAAAACCTTCATGTGCTTTTGGTGCAAATTTTGAAGTGTGATGTGGATCCTTGGTCCAGCACCTAGCACCAAATACTCTGAAGTAACTGACGTTTGGCTTCTTACCAGTTAGTAGCTCATATGATGTCTTCTTTAGAAGCTTGTCAATATAAACACGGTTGATGATGTGGCATGCAGTATCAATGGCTTCATGCCAGAACTTTCATGGAGTCTTGTACTCATCAAGCATCGTCTGTGCCATCTCAATGAGAGTTCTATTCTTGCGCTCAACGATGCCATTCTTCTGAGGTGTGTATGGAGCTGAGAACTCATGAGTGATGCCTAATGTATCAAGATAAGTGTCGAGGCCGGTGTTCTTGAATTTTGTGCCGTTGTCACTTCTGATGTGCTTGACCTTGATGCCATAGTTCGTCATGGCACGATTGGCGAATCGTCTGAAGACATCCTGCACTTCATTCTTATAGAGAATTATGTGTACCCATGTATATGTTGAGTAATCATCAACAATGACGAAGCCATAGAGGGAAGCAGTGGTAGTCAGTGTAGACTAGTGAGTAGGGCCAAATAAGTCCATGTGAAGCAGCTCGAAGGGACGAGATGTCGTCATGTTCTCTTCAAGGGATGCTTGGTCCTTGTCATCTTTCCAGCTTCACAGGCACCACATAGATGATCCTTCTTGAACTTGACGCCCTCGATGCCTACGACATGCTTCTTCTTCGCGAGAGTGTACAAGTTCCTCATGTCGGCATGCCCTAGCCTCCGATGCCAGAGCCAACACTCTAAAGCTTTTGCTAGAAGACATACGGCTAACTGTGGTCCTGCTAAGAAATCTACCATATATAGATCGTATTTTCGATACCCTTCAAAGACTAGAGATTTTTCAGATTCCATAAGCACAAGGCAACGATATTTTCCAAATATCACAATCATGTTCGGATCACAAAGCATTGAGACAGACATTAAGTTGAAACCAAGGGATTCAACAAGCACCACTTTATCCATGTGCTGATCCCTTGAGATTGCAACTCTACCTAGACCCAATACCTTGATTTTACCAGTGTTAGCAAATGTGATGTGACTCTTGTCAGATGGACGTAGGGTTGAATCCATAAGAATAGTTCGATCACCAGTCATGTGGTTTGTGCATCCACTATCCATGATCCACTCAAAAGCCTTTGGTGTCGTACCCTATAGTGCAGTTGGGGGATAGGCTTCACCAAGAGAAGTATGAAGCATAAACATTTGACGAACAAGCATATTATGAAAGTTCAAATCCTGGTTAGAATAAATAGGATGTTTGTCAAGGAATCCTGGGATGAAATACATAGTAAGACCATTTTGGCATTTTATCTTGCGTCCCACAAGATGTTTTAGGTCCCCAGCATAAGCATCACAAGTGAGGGAGTCCTGGATTAGGGGGTCTGCGGACAGCCGGACTATATCCTTTGACCGGACTGTTAGACTATGAAGATACAAGATTGAAGACTTCGTCTCGTGTCCGGATGGGACTCTACTTGGTGTGGAAGGCAAGCTAGGCAATACGGATATGTATATATCCTCCTTTGTAACTGACCTTGTGTAACCCTAGCCCTCTCCGGTGTCTATATAAACCGGAGGGTTTTAGTCCGTAGGACACAATAACATACAATCATACCATAGGCTAGCTTCTAGGGTTTAGCCTCTTTGATCTCGTGGTAGATCTACTCTTGTACTACCCATATCATCAATATTAATCAAGCAGGACGTAGGGTTTTACCTCCATCAAGAGGGCCCGAACTTGGGTAAAACATCGTGTTCCCTGCCTCCTGTTACCATCCGCCTTAGACGCACAGTTCGGGACCCCCTACCCGAGATTCGCCGGTTTTGACACCGACATTGGTGCTTTCATTGAGAGTTCCTCTGTGTCATCGCCGTTAGGCTTGATGGCTCCTTCTATCATCGATAGTGATGTAGTCCAGGGTGAGACTTTTCTCCCCGGACAGATCTTTGTGTTCGGCAGCTTCGCACTGCGTGCCAACTCGCTTGGCCATTTGGAGCATATCGAAAATTATGCCCCTGGCCACCGGGTTAGGTTTGGAAGCTTAAACTACACGGCCGATATCTGCGGAGACTTGATCTTCGACCTACTCGAGCCTCTGCCTTGTGCGTCACGCGGTCACGATGAGTACGATTTAGCTCTACCATCAGACAGTGTTCAAGAGATCGCATCGGCAGCCGCTCCGACCCTTAATTCGGAGCCAGTTGCGCCTCCCATGGATGGGTGGATAGATCCCACTACAGAGGCCGCATCCCCAACGGCGATCGAGCCGAATATCGATCTTACCCTTCACGAGAGCCATGTTGTTAAACTGCCGGATACTTCTCCGGCCACGGACTCCAAACCGCCTGCGCCCGTTCCTATCGAATCCGGTTGGGCGCCGATCATGGAGTTTACCTCCGCGGATATCTTTCAGCACTCGCCCTTCGGCGACATACTGAATTCATTAAAGTCTCTCTCCTTATCAGGAGAGTCCTGGCCGAAATATGTCCAGCAGGATTGGGATGCGGATGACGAAGAAATTCGCCGCCCACCCACCATCCACTTAGTAGCCACTGTCGATGACTTAACCGACATGCTCGACTCCGACTCTGAAGACATCCACAGTATGGACGACGATGCAGGAGACGAACAGGAACCACTGCCCACAGGGCACTGGACGCCCACTTCATCACATGACGTATACATGGTGGACACACCAAAAGAAGACGACGACGAGGAACATAAGGACGCAACGAAGGGTTGTCCCCTTGAGAAGCAGTTAAAGCGGCGACGTAAGTGCCACTCCAAATCCCGCCTCGGCAGAAACAACAATCATATAGACCCAGCGTTAAAGTAGGGTGAACCACCGCCGGACCATGGCAACATGGAGAATCAAACCGAACAACCCGACTCTATCAAAGATAATAGTCTAGATGACATCACACCGGACAGACACCTAGAGCAACAGAATGCCCATCAAAGGCTCATTGCCACCGCGAGGAGTCTAAAAAAGCAGAAGTAAAGGCTCAAGGCTGCGCCAGACACACTCAGAATTAGATGGAGTAAAGTGCTCAACACAGCAGCGAAGTACGGCGGTAATCACCCCACCAAGAGCTACCCGAAGCGGAAGTTGCTACCTGAATTCGATGAGGAGGCCTTAGATCCCCTGCAACCAAAAATTAAAACGACCATCTGGCCGGATAGACGACCTCACGGCCACCATAGAGCGGCAAACAACGCCGCACGTAAGCCGATACGCGATCCACACGAGGGCTCGCATCAAAAGGATGGCGCAACCAGATCCATCTATGGACCACACAAGCGCGCTCCAGCATATGGGGCAACACAACAAACATCTGAACAACGCGGTACACCTAGATACAGGGGTGCCGCACACCCCCTATGTTTCACCGACAAGGTGTTGGACCATGAATTTCCAGAGGGATTCAAACCCGTAAACATAGAGGCATACGACGGAACAACAGACCCAGGGGTCTGGATTGAGGACTATATCCTCCATATCCATATGGCTCGAGGAGATGATCTCCACGCCATTAAGTATTTACCCCTCAAACTCAAAGGGCCAGCTCGACACTGGCTTAAAAGCCTCCCCAAAAGCTCCATTGGAAGCTAGGAAGAGCTCGAAGACGCTTTTCGGGCAAATTTTCAAGGGACTTATGTCCGACCTCCAGACGCGGACGATCTGAGTCATATAACTCAACAGCCCGGAGAGTCAGCCTGAAAGCTTTGGAACATGTTTCTTACTAAAAAGAACCAAATAGTCGACTGTCCGGACGCCGAAGCCTTGGCAGCTTTTAAGCATAGCGTCCGCGACGAACGGCTTGCCAGACACCTCGGCCAAGAAAAGCTGAGAACAATGGCAGCATTAACAAGCCTCATGACCCGCTTTTGCGTGCGTGAGGACAGCTGGCTAGCCAGATGCAGCACCAGCGACCCAAGTACATGCGAAGTTAGAGATGGAAATGGGAAATCACGACGCAGCAAAAATAATACGCGCCGAAATAAAGAAGACAACCCGAAGAGCACGGCAATAAACGCCGGATTCAGAAGCTCTCGGCCAGGTCAGCAAAAGTCGCTCTCTAAAGGCAGCAGAGACGACCTGTCCAGCATAAACAAAATTCTGGACCAAATATGTCAGATACATAGCACCCCTGGTAAAACCGCTAATCATACCCACAGAGAATGTTGGGTCTTGAAGCAGTCCGACAAGCTCAACACTGTACACAAGGGGGAGGATACACCAAGCGAAGACGAGGATGAGCCGCTCAAGCAAGACACTGGGGGACAAAAGAAATTTCCACCAGAAGTCAAAACAGTGAACGTGTTACGCGTGATCAAGGGGAGAAACAAAGCGGCACTCCTAGAGAAATATGCCCAAGGGCCTATCACCGCGGAGTCCTGCCACTGGTCGTCTCAACCGATCACTTTTGACCATCGGGAATACTCAGCAAGTATCCGGCGTGCAGGATGGGCTGCCTTGGTATTAGACCTAGTAATTGATGGATACCACTTCACATGAGTCCTGAGGGACGGCGGCAGCAGTCTAAACCTGATATATCAGGACACAATCTGCAAAATGGGGATATACCCAACGAAAATTCGCCACAGCAATACTACCTTTAAAGGAGTAACGCCAGGCCCAGGGGCTCATTGCACGGGCTCCCTTCTACTAGAGGTTATATTTGGCTTCCCCGATAACCTCCATAGCGAAAATTTAACCTTCAACATTGCTCCGTTCCAAAGTGGCTATCAAGCACTACTTGGACGCGAAGGTTTCGCTCGCTTTAATGCAATACCGCATTATGCTTCCCTCACACTTAAGATGCCCGGTCCACGTGGCATCATTAAAGTCAATGGAAATATTGAGCGATCCTTGCGCGCCGAAGAGAGTGCGACTGCCTTGGCAGCCGCACACTAAGAACGGCCTCACCAACTAAAGCATTTGATAGATCGCCAAGACCACAGACACGGTTAGACGAGTCCGGCGCAGCTACATGTAATTCATACAGGTTTTATGGCCACACCCCTATTACAAATACAAGGGGCTCAACGCGCGCAGACAAGTGGCAATTTTTACTCATCTTGAATTGTACATGGTTTCTTAAAACTTACCTTTTTGCACGACACCATTTCACCTAAGTTTCTCTCTTTTACAGATGGCCATCGTGCTACACCCGTCCAGGATACGGCACAACGGAGACACAGGCACAGACGTGCAGCAGGGATCTGTTCCAAGGATTCTTTTTAGATTAAGACCCTGCGTAAACCTTTTTTACTATCTCTTGTTGATACACATCCCTCAGATTCTCAATACAATTGAGAAGGATACTAACGTCTTGGCATGTGGGCACGTCAGAATCATGCACGTACCTGGACACCAGGGGCTTCTTACAAAGGGCACTGTTTAGGCCCGGTTTATACCATAAAGACCAAATACCTTAGGGAGTGTTCGGCGTCGCGAGTTTGGCCTTATATGCATTAGCTCCGAATCATGTCTTTGGTCAAATGTTGGGTTTTCCCGGCTCCTGTGTTTTGTTGCCTTACGTTCCGCTCTATCGGCTAAGGCGGCACCAGGAGAACTACTTCGATTGTGCCGCAGTTCATCCGGACGAGCACCTCAGTAGAGAAAGCCGAAAACTGACTGTCATGATATAGCGTGAGACTGGTCAGCCACTCGATGACCTATCGTAATGTTAGAATTCCTCCACCTTAATGAAGGGCCATTTCCCGGCCAGGCATGTATGCACCCCGAATTCGAGAGAGTGCAAAGCCACCAGGGGCTATATAATAGCCCCACTGTCAAACTCCTATGGCTAAGTGAAAGTGTTAAAGCATTATAGTCCGGTTGCCTAGTTCACTGTGCCATCACCTCCTTATTAGGACCAAGACGTTGGATTAAGTGTGAATACGCATCTTCTGCGAACAACCCCGCGTTCTATGCGTGGGGGCTGAAGCCGACGACTGCAATCTTTCAGGTTATACACATGTATACATAAAAGGCCGCACAGGAGGAACCATATTACTTTCGGGCAAAAGTATAAATACAGCCTTAATAAATTTCATAAAAACATTGTGTTTACAATGGGAATACATGTCACTCAAACATAATATTCTTCGAGCACTGGGCCTCTATCAAACGAGCGCCCTCGAGAACTTCTTCGAAATAGTGCTCGGCAGCCACTCGGCCTATGGCCGAACCCTGCGCCACAATAGTGGTAGCATCCATCTCCGCCAGTATGCTTTGACACGGGTATAACACCCTCGATGCGACTATAGCTCCCACGTGTCGAGGCACGACTTAGAGACATAATCGCATTGAAGGCATATGTCGCAAGTTAGGCAAACTTCACAACATCCCATGTAATAACAATAAAAGGGGAGATAACATAGTTGGCTTACACTCGCCACGTCAATCAAGTACATAAATAACATTTCATCATCCAAACACTCATGGCCCGACTACGGCGCCAAAATAAAAGAGAACCCAACATGCGACAACGGTCCCAATCACCCCCAACTGGGCACCACTACTGATCATCGGGAAAGGAAACGTAGTATCGTTGAGAGTCTTCGTCGAACTCCCACTTGAGCTCACACGCGTCTCCTGGAGCGGAATCATCAGGCCCTGCATCTGGTGTAATAGTAATCTGTGAGCCACAGGGACTCAGCAATCTCGCACCCTCGCGATCAAGACTATTTAAGCTTATAGGTGTGGCAAGGTAAAATATGAGTGGAGCTACAGCAAGCGACTAGCAAGTATGGTGGCTAACTTATTCGCAAAGGAGAGCGAGAAGAGGAGGCAAGGCACGAGCGAGAAACTAGCGAATAACCTGCGCAAACATTACTCCAACACCGTGTCCACTTCCCGGACTCCGCCGAGAAGAGGCCATCACGGTAACACACTCAGTTGATTCATTTTAATTAATTAAGGTTCAAGTCATCTACAACCGGACATTAACAACCCATCTGCCCATAACTGCGGGCACGGCTTTCGAAAGTTCAAATCCCTGCAGGGGAGCCCCAACTTAGCCCAAGACAAGCTCTCACGGTCAACGAAGGAATAGACCTCCTCCCAAGACGTTCCGATCAGACTCGGTATCTCGGTAACTCAAGACACTTCGACAGGTTAAAACAAGACCAGCAACACCGCCCGAATGTGCCGACAAATCCCGATAGGAGCTGCACATATCTCTTTCTCAGGGCACACTCAGATAAGAAATCCATACAAATAAAACCAGCCCTCGAGTTTCCCCGAGGTGGCGCTGCAAGGGGCCCTAGTTTGGACCAACACTCAGAGGAGCACTGGCCCGGGGGGGGGGTGTTAAAATAAGATGACCCTTGAGTCTGCAGAACCCAAGGGAAAGAAAAGGCTAGGTGGAAAAATGGTAAAACCAAGGTTGGGCATTGCTGGAAAAGCTTTAATCAAGGCGAACTATCAAGGGGTTCCCATTATAACCCAACTGCGTAAGGAACGCAAAATCCGGGAACATAACACCGATATGACGGAAACTAGGGCGGCAAGAGTGGAACAAAACACTAGGCGAGAGGCCGAGCCTTCCACCCTTCACCAAGTATATAGATGCACCAAGATAACATGGCAATATAATGATATCCCAACAAGTAAATAAAAGATGTTCCAATAAGGAACGGCCTCCAATCTTCACCTGCAACTAGCAACGCTATAAGAGGGGCTGAGCAAAGCGGTAACATAGCCAATCAACGGTTTGCTAGGACAATGGTGGGTTAGAGGTTTGACATGGCAATTAGGAGGCTTGCAAGCAAGTGGTAGGCATCGTAGTAATGGCATAGCAAAAGAGCGAGCAATCTAGCATATCAAAAATAGTAGTGATTTCGAGGGTATGATCATCTTGCCTGCACAGTTGTTAGAGTTGACTGGATCCTCAAAAGAAAACTCAACGGGCTCCTCGTTAGCGAACTCGTCTCCCGGCTCTACCCAAACAAGACAAACAAGCAACAAGGATACAATCTACCACGTGCAAACTCAAACAACATGATGAAATGATGATATGCTATGTGGGATGCGATGCGGGATGCAAAAAGCAAGATATGATAGGAAATGCATGAATCTGGCCTCGACTTGGAATTCCAAGGGTGCCACTGGAAAGATGAGATGAAATCTCTTGAAAACAATATAAAGAACGCTGGAATCGGAGTTACGGTTTGGAAATGGCAAGCGATTCAAAAATGACACTGGTCTGTGATTTACAGCAAGTAGGCATCTAAATGCAATGAAATGAACATGCTACGGCACCCAAACATGACAACAAAATACATGGCAGGGATGCACACAAGACGCTTAACAAAAGTCTAGCACTGAGCTACGGCCAAATCATCCATTAGGAGGTCCAAACAAGCATGGCAAAAACGCAAATGCAAAACAGATTTCAGACTTAGTGAAATTAACACTTGTCTGAAATTTCAGATCATATAGCCCTCTTCGGAGCAACAAAACAACATGCTACAGGACCTGAACATGACAAAGAAAGACATGGCATGGAGCTACTCAACAAGCTTAACAAAAGTCCCTTAGTGACCTGGGGCCAAAAGGGATCACAAAATATACTAACAAGCACACGAACATAGCTAAAACACAATCAGTTTTCAGACTTAGTGAAAACTGAGACATGCTGAAATATAACTCACGAAGGCATGTAAACGAGCTCGATGCACTCACCATGGTGCAATTCATGGCAAGACAAGCATACACCCATTAAGAAGGCACAAAATGCAAGCTAGACATGGCAAGAACAATGGCATATCATGCATGGATCAACTACAATGACATCGGCAAAATCGCAAACAAGTTGACGATCTGCCCAGATTCGCAACGAAGCAAAAGTAGAGCTTGATTAACTCAAGCTAGGATGCTCGAAAATTGCAAACAAAGACACGAATGGATAGAGCATAACAAGATTATCAAAACTCCCTTACTGATCATCCTCAAAAGAGGCACGGATCACTAGGAAATAGCATGAACATATGGCATCATGAACTAAATAATCCCAGACTTAGTGAAAACTACTAAGTCCCTGAAAACAGATTTACCGGGTGCCTCACCTTGCAAGCTTGAACAAGTCACCACACACATCACAAAAATGCATGGGTTACACCTCTGGAAAGAAGACAAAATCCTTAAAAAAACATCTATAGGACTCATGGGCATATCATGCACACAACAATCATGGCAAAAATGACAAAAGTCTAAGACGAACTAGCAGATCTGACAATTAACTCACGAAGCTTCTTTATAACAGCATTTCGGGCATCAATATGAGCTCAAATGAAAATGATGCAATGGGATGAAATGATGTACTCTCTGAGATGAACATTTTGATATGCTATATGCCCGAATCGGGGCTATGGATGAAAAGTTACGGAGCCGCGAACATGTGCATATGGATCAAGAATTTCGGGACTTAGCAAAAAAAATCAACCTCTCCTAGGGTTTACTGTAGCTCCGATCCAGATCTGGATCGCACAGAGCCCGAGGTGGCGGCAGCACTGTTCATGGCCGGGGCCGAGGTTGCCGGCGATGGTGTTGGGCGGCGCGGCGGGGTCGCCGGTCCTGTCCGCGGGGCGGCGAGGCGACGAGGTAAGGCGGTGGCCGGGGTGGCGGGCGGTCGCCGGCGTCGCTGCGGCGCGCGGCGCCGGTGTGGAGTGGCGGCGGCGTGCGGCGGCCCGCGGCGGAGAGGCGGCGCGCGAGGAAGGAGAAGGGGGCGCGGGGCGGCGGAGAGGATGGGCCGGAGAGGGCCTCCTGCGGGCTCGGGCGGGCCTCGGGCGGCGGCGGCGATGTGGGGCTCGCCCGGGCCATGTGTCGGCGCGCGATTGGCGCGGGGCGGCTGCGGTGATTTCGTCCGCTAGGAGGCGGACATGTCCGGCGGCGGAGGGATGAATTTTTAGGGTTTCGGGGAGAGGGGAGATCCGAAAACGGAGGGGTCTTTAAATAGGCAAAGAGGGAGCTAGGGGAGTCCAAATGAGGTGCGGTTTTCGGCCACGCGATCGTGATCGAACGCTCTAGGACATGGAGCAGAGTTTGGTGGGTTTTGGGCCAAATTTGAGGGGTGTTGGGCTGCAACACACACGAGGCCTTTTCGGTCCCTCGGTTAACCGTTGGAGTATCAAACAAAGTCCAAATGACACGAAACTTGACAGGCGGTCTACCGGTAGTAAACCAAGGCCACTTGGCAAGTCTCGGTCCAATCCGGAAATGTTTAATACCCACACACGAAAGAAAGATAGAAATGACCACCGGAGGAGAACGAAGCGCCGGAATGCAAAACGGACAACGGGGAAAATGCTCGAATGCATGAGACGAACACGTATGCAAATGCAATGCACATGATGACATGATATGAGATGCATGACAAAGACAAAAGACTCGAACCCGAGAAAATAAATATAACTTAACGCCGGAAACGGCAAGAGTTGGAGTACAAATTGGGAAAGTTACATCCGGGGCGTTACAACACTCCACCACTACGAAAGGATCTCGTCCCGAGATCTAGGACTGAAAGAACTCCGGGTACTCAGAACGGAGGTGATCCTCGCGTTCCCAGGTAGCTTCACGGTCGGAATGGTGTGACCACTTGACTTTGAGAAATTTGATTGACTTGTTGCGAGTTTTGCGTTCAGTCTCTTCAAGAATAGCAACTGGGTGCTCACGATAAGAGAGATCTTCTTGGAGCTCAATGTCCTCGAAGTTGACGGTGCGGTCAGGAGTCTTGAAGCACTTTCGAAGTTGAGAGACATGGAACACGGCATGAAAATTTGCAAAGTTTGAAGGAAGCTCGAGTTGATAGGCGAGTTCGCCTCTCTTGCTGACAATCTTGAAAGGTCCCACGTATCTAGGGGCAAGCTTCCCTTTGATACCGAAGCGACGTGTACCCTTCATAGGAGAGACACGAAGGTAAACATGATCTCCGATCTCGAAAGCCAAATCATGGTGCTTACTATCATAGTAGCTCTTCTGGCGGGATTGGGCCGCTTTGAGGTTATCTCGAATGACTTTGCACATTTCTTCTGCTTCTGTGATTAAGTCATTACCCAAAAGCTGACGTTCACCGGTTTCAGACCAGTTGAGAGGGGTACGACACTTCCTGCCATACAGAATTTCAAAAGGGGCTTGCCCGAACTTGCTTGAAAACTGTTGTTGTAGGAGAATTCAGCATAAGGAAGACAATCCTCCCACTTCATGCCAAAGGAGATCACACAAGCCCTGAGCATATCTTCAAGAATCTGGTTGACACGCTCAACTTGACTGCTTGTTTGAGGATGGAAAGCTGTGCTGAAGCGGATGTTGGTGCTCATGGCCTTCTGAAAAGAATCCCAAAACTTGGAGGTAAAGATGCTACCACAGTTTGAAGAGATCACTTGAGGAATACCGTGTAGAGAGACAATATGAGAGGTATAGAGTTCCGCCAATTGAGCTCCAGTGATCGACTCTTTGATAGGCAGAAAGTGAGCCACTTTGGTGAATTTACCGATGACAACGAATATAGCATCATTGCCACGCTTGGAATTTGGAAACCCAGTCACGAAGTCCATTTCAATGTGGTCAAACTTCCATTCTAGAATGGCAAGATGTTGGAGGAGACCTGCTGGCCTTTGGTGTTCTGCCTTCACTCTTCTGCAGACATCACATTCATTCACGAATTGAGCGATCTCGCGCTTCATTCGAGTCCACCAATAAGCTTGCTTAAGGTCCTGATACATTTTCGTGCTCCCAGGGTGGATGGAGAGGAGAGAATTGTGAGCCTCGTTCATGATCACTTTACGGAGGTCACCTTTGGGCACACCAATATGATCCTCGAAGAAGAGAGTGTCCTTGTCATCAAGGCGGTAGCACTTGTACTTGGACTGACTCTTGACAATCCCAATCTTCACCTTTTTCACCATAGCATCAAGAAGCTGGGCTTGGCGAATCTGGTCTTCTAAGGTAGGAGAGACTTGAAGGTTGGCGAGGAAACCTTGAGGAACAACTTGTAGATTAAGTTTGCAGAAAGCTTCACAAAGCTCGGGTTGATAAGGCTTAAGAATCAGACTGTTGCAGTAAGCCTTTCTACTCAAAGCGTCAGCAATCACATTGGCCTTGCCTGGAGTATACTCGATACTCGGATTATACTCTTGAATCATGTTGACCCATCGAGTTTGCCTGAGGTTGAGATTAGGCTGAGTGAAGATGTACTTGAGACTCTTGTGATCAGTGAAAATGTCCACTTTTCTTCCCAATAGAAGATGTCTCCAAGTCAAAAGAGCATGCACAACTGCCGCCAACTCGAGATCATGAGTGGGGTAGTTTTTCTCATTAGGCTTCAACTGGCGAGATGTATAAGCAACAACTTTCTTCTCTTGCATCAATACTGCGCCAAGACCTTGGAGAGAGGCATCACAAAAGACCTCGTACGGCTTGGATTCATCAGGCGGAGTCAGAACTGGAGCAGTGGTCAATTTCTCTTTCAAAGTGTTGAAAGCAATATCACACTCCGGAGACCAAACGTACTTGATGTGCTTCTGAAGAAGATTAGAGAGAGGCTTCGCGATCTTGGAAAAGTTTTCAACGAATCTTCGGCAATAACTTGCGAGACCGAGAAAACTGCGGAGTTGCTTCACGTTCTGAGGAGGTTCCCAATTCACAATTGCAGACACCTTCTCAGGATTCACGGCAATGCCCTTGGCAGAGATGATATGACCAAGATAAAGAACCTCATCGAGCCAAAATTCACACTTGGAGAACTTGGCGTAGAACTGATGTTCTCTGAGCTTATCAATAACCAAACGCAAATGCTTGGCATGATCTTCCTTGTTCTTGGAGAAAACCAGCATGTCGTCGAGATAGACCAAAACGAAGTCATTGGTGTAGGCGTTGAAGATGAAGTTCATCATGCGAGAGAACGTCGGAGGAGCGTTGGCGAGGCCAAAAGACATGACAGTGTATTCATATGAACCAAAGCTTGTTCTGAATGTTCTCTTGGGAATATCTTCTTCACGAATGCGAATCTGGTGATAACCCATACGGAGATCAAGCTTGGAGAATACTTGGGCACCTTTGAGTTGTTCGAAGAGCTCATTGATGTTGGGAAGTGGGTATTTGTTCTTGATGGTCTTCTTGTTCACTAGACGGTAATCAACACAAAGTTGGTCCGTTCCATCCTTCTTCTTCACAAAAAGAACACCACAACCCCACGGAGAAGAACTAGGCCGGATAAGACCCATTCTTTCTTGCTCATCGAGTTGCTTCTTCAGCTCCTTCAACTCTTCAGGTCCGAGCTTGTAAGGACGTTTGCACACAGGTTCCGTGCCGGGCTCAAGATCAATAACGAATTCAATTGGCCGGTGCGGAGGCATTCTTGGAAGCTCTTCTGGAAAGACGTCTTGGTATTCGCAAACGACTGGAATTTGAGAGATGGCATCCAATTCACCCTTCTCATTGAGAGAAAACAGACAGATAGTATTATCCCGAGCGGCAAACACAATTACATCCTCAGACGAATGAGTCAATTGAATCTGCCTGGCTGCACAATCAAGTTGAGCCTTGTGCTTAGAAAGCCAATCCATTCCGAGAATAAGATCAATATCCGAGTCACCAAGAACATTTGGAGAGGACAAGAACTTATAGTCACCCAAAGTGATAGTCACATCCAGAACGCATACTCGAGATGTCATTTGACGGGCTGGAGAGACGATAGCCAACGGCTTCGACAACACTTGAGTAACAAAATCATGCTTAGATGCAAAAGGTCTCGAGATGAAACAATGCGATGCACCAGTGTCAAAAAGAACTTTTGCAGGAACATCATTAACAGGAAGGTTACCCATGATCACATCTGACGAGTCCTCTGCCTGAGCTGCATTCATCAAGTTGACCTTGGCGGACTTGGGGTTATGCTTGACCACAACTGAACTTGTCGATCTGACAGGAGGAGGAGGAAGACGCCTCTGGTTGAGACACTTGTTGGCATAGTGACCCTTCTGTTGGCACTTGTTGCACGTGACCTCTGAAAGCGGACGGTGATACGGAGCACTCGATCTTGGAGCTTGAGACGAAGTCTTGTTCTAAAAGCCAGGGTTGGGTGGGTGGGAAGAACCACTGCCACCTTTGCTCTTCTGCTGAAACGGCTGACGGAACGGAGGAGGAGGAAGCCAAAACTTCTGCTGCTTGGCCACTTGAGTAGAGGAAGAAGGAGTAACATCTCTGACTCACTTCTTGGAAGCATCACACCTCAACTGAGCAGCCTCTTGCTTCAGTGCCATGTTGTAGAACTCATCGTATCTCAACGGCTCAAAGAGGACAAGAGCGAGCTGAATTTCTTCTCTGAGGCCACCCCTGAACTGGTATATCATGCTCTTCTCATCAGGGACGTCCTGCTTGGCAAAGCGGGCGAGCTTCTGGAACAACTTGTTCTAGTCATAGACAGACAAAGAGCCTTGCTTCAGATTGCGGAATTCCTCACGCTTGCTTTCAACCACGCTCTGCGGAATATGATGAGCTCGAAAATTTCGACGGAAATCATCCCAAGTGATAACACGTCCACCTCTGGAGTCCGTGTACTACTGGAACCATTCTGCAGCTTGATCTTTGAGTTGGAAGGAAGCGAACCTAACAAAGTCCTCAGGCCTGACGTTACTGCACTCGAAATGCTTACACAGATCCACAAGCCAATCGTCAGCATCGGTTGCCTCAACACAATTGCTGAAAGTCTTTGGCTCGTTAGCAAGGAACTGGTTGAGTGTAGCAAAGTGACTCTGATTGCTGCCTTGATTCCCTTGACTGCCTTGATTGCGCTCTTGAAGAATTTGCATGATCAACTGTGTGTTTGCATTGGTTGCGGCCATCACAGCTTGCCATGCCTCCGGAGGAGGTGGGGGTGGCGGCGGATCAGGATTCGGAGTCGTGCGCGTTGGAGGAGCCATCCTGAAGAGGTTGACCACCATTAGCACATTGACAGATAAATATTGAAGCTGAATCCAACGGAATGAAAAATTGCAACATATAGTCTTCACATCCGAACAAAATGAACGAATGCATTCCTCTTGAAATGGTCACATATCCATAAATTGAGAAGCCACAAAGAATTATGGTAGAGAAATAAATCAACAAGGTACGGATCAAGAACGAATAATCGGTAAGAAATCCCAATCTCAAACCAATATCCGTGGAAGAAGAACTAGAGCTACTAGAATTCCCACCTATGAAACTCCCGAACCTTTCCGGTTATGCAATCAGGTGTTGGGGATACAGGGGAAGCATAATATCTCACCCAAACTAGCAAATCCTACATCCAGCTGTATCCATCCTTCAACACATAACCAAGAAACCTTCGGAAACCATCTACCTCAACCTTCGAAAAGCATCCGTTATACACGTTATGGCGATACTCCCGAACTCCCGCCCCAGTACTGGGTGGCGTCGAGGTTATCTCACCAACGAACTGCATAAAAGAGATTTTCGATGTCGGCGTACTAGACTCAGGTATTCCAGAACTGTAACAATAAAATTATGATGACAACACCTCAGAGCTCAACTCCCCGGGACACTTCCACTAAACCCCTGACAGGAGGCACCAAGTCAATGTTCTCATCATAAAACCATCGGAACTATTCCAAGATACCCGCGTGATCCTAAATTTTTTTTAGTGAAATTTGAGAAGAGAAGAGTCAAAACTCTACGTCAGGATGCCTTACCAGAGCGATGAGGAAACTGGGAAGTAAAAAGAATTCCTAAGCTCTCCGATATATAATTCCTAAATGACTCAAAACATTTTTCTAGACACAACTCAGCCGCTAAAAACGATCAAGCAATGGGGCTCCTAAGGTCGGGGAAGGCTCTGATTACCAACTTATAACACCCTCGATGTGACTATAGCTCCCACGTTTCGAGGCACGACTTAGAGACATAATCGCATTGAAGGCATATGTCGCAAGTTAGGAAAACTTCACAACATCCCATGTAATAATAATAAAAGGGGAGATAACATAGTTGGCTTACACTCGCCACGTCAATCAAGTACATAAATAACATTTCATCATCCAAACACTCATGGCCCGACTACGGCGCCAAAATAAAAGAGAACCCAACATGCGACAACGGTCCCAATCACCCCCAACCGGGCACCACTACTGATCATCGGGAAAGGAAACGTAGTATTGTTGAGAGTCTTCGTCGAACTCCCACTTGAGCTCACACGCGTCTCCTGGAGCGGAATCATCAGGCCCTGCATCTGGTGTAATAGTAATCTGTGAGCCACAGGGACTCAGCAATCTCGCACCCTTGCAATCAAGACTATTTAAGCTTATAGGTGTGGCAAGGTAAAATATGAGTGGAGCTGCAGCAAGCGACTAGCAAGTATGGTGGCTAACTTATTCGCAAAGGAGAGCGAGAATAGGAGGCAAGGCACGAGCGAGAAACTAGCGAATAACCTGCGCAACATTACTCCAACACCGTGTCCACTTCCCGGACTCCGCCGAGAAGAGGCCATCACGGTAACACACTCAGTTGATTCATTTTAATTAATTAAGGTTCAAGTCATCTACAACCGGACATTAACAAATTCCCATCTGCCCATAACCGCGGGCACGGCTTTCGAAAGTTCAAATCCCTGCAGGGGAGTCCCAACTTAGCCCATGACAAGCTCTCACGATCAACGAAGGAATAGACCTCCTCCCAAGACGTTCCGATCAGACTCGGTATCTCGGTAACTCAAGACACTTCGACAGGTTAAAACAAGACCAGCAACACCGCCCGAATGTGCCGACAAATCCCGATAGGAGCTGCACATATCTCTTTCTCAGGGCACACTCAGATAAGCAATCCGTACAACTAAAACCAGCCCTCGAGTTTCCCCGAGGTGGTGCTGCAAGGGGCTCTAATTTGGACCAACACTCAGAGGAGCACTGGCCCGGGGGGGGGGGTTAAAATAAGATGACCCTTGAGTCTGCAGAACCCAAGGGAAAGAAAAGGCTAGGTGGCAAATGGTAAAACCAAGGTTGGGCATTGCTGGAAAAGCTTTAATCAAGGCGAACTATCAAGGGGTTCCCATTATAACCCAACCGCGTAAGGAACGCAAAATCCGGGAACATAACACCGATATGACAGAAACTAGGGCGGCAAGAGTGGAACAAAACACTAGGCGAGAGGCCGAGCCTTCCACCCTTCACCAAGTATATAGATGCACCAAGATAACATGGCAACATAATGATATCCCAACAAGAAAATAAAAGATGTTCCAATAAGGAACGGCCTAGCACACAAGACGCTTAACAAAAGTCTAGCACTGAGCTACGGCCAAATCATCCATTAGGAGGTCCAAACAAGCATGGCAAAAACGCAAATGCAAAACAGATTTCGGACTTAGTGAAATTAACACTTGTCTGAAATTTCAGATCATATAGCCCTCTTCGGAGCAACAAAACAACATGCTACAGGACCTGAACATGACAAAGAAAGACATGGCATGGAGCTACTCAACAAGCTTAACAAAAGTCCCTTAGTGACCTGGGGCCAAAAGGGATCACAAAATATACTAACAAGCACACGAACATAGCTAAAACACAATCAGTTTTCAGACTTAGCGAAAATTGAGACATGCTGAAATATAACTCACGAAGGCATGTAAACGAGCTCGATGCACTCACCATGGTGCAAGTCATGGCAAGACAAGCATACACCCATTAAGAAGGCACAAAATGCAAGCTAGACATGGCAAGAACAATGGCATAGCATGCACGGATCAACTACAATGACATCGGCAAAATCGCAAACAAGTTGACGATCTGCCCAGATTCGCAACGAAGCAAAAGTAGAGCTTGATTAACTCAAGCTAGGATGCTCGAAAATTGCAAAAAAGACACGAATGGATAGAGCATAACAAGATTATCAAAACTCCCTTACTGATCATCCTCCAAAGAGGCACGGATCACTAGGAAATAGCATGAACATATGGCATCATGAACTAAATAATCCCAGACTTAGTGAAAACTACTAAGTCCCTGAAAACAGATTTACCGGGTGCCTCACTTTGCAAGCTTGCACAAGTCACCACACACATCACAAAAATGCATGGGTTGCACCTCTGGAAAGAAGACAAAATCCTTAACAAAACATCTATAGGACTCATGGGCATATCATGCACACAACAATCATGGCAAAAATGACAAAAGTCTAAGACGAACTAGCAGATCTGACAATTAACTCACGAAGCCTCTTTATAACAGCATTTCAGACATCAATATGAGCTCAAATGAAAATGATGCAATGGGATGAAATGATGTACTCTCTGAGATGAACATTTTGATATGCTATATGCCCGAATCGGAGCTATGGATGAAAAGTTACGGAGCCGCGAACATGTGCATATGGATCAAGAATTTCGGGACTTAGCAAAAAAAATCAACCTCTCCTAGGGTTTACTGTAGCTCCGATCCAGATCTGGATCGCACAGAGCCCGAGGTGGCGGCAGCACTGTTCACCGCCGGGGCCGAGGTTGCCGGCGATGGTGTTGGGCGGCGCGGCGAGCTCCGGCGGGCGGCGGGGTCGCCGGTCCCGTCCGCGGGGCGGCGAGGCGACGAGGTAAGGCGGTGGCCGGGGTGGCGGGTGGTCGCCGGCGTCGCTGCGGTGCGCGGCGACGGCGTGGAGTGGCGGCGGCGTGCGGCGGCCCGCGGCGGAGAGGCGGCGCGCGAGGAAGGAGAAGGGGGCGCGGGGCGGCGGAGAGGATGGGCCGGGGAGGGCCTCCCGCGAGCTCAGGCGGGCCTCGGGCGGCGGCGGCGATGTGGGGCTCGCCCGGGCCACGTGTCGGCGCGCGATTGGCGCAGGGCGGCGGCGGCGATTTCGTCCGCTAGGAGGCGGACATGTCCGACGGCGGAGGGATGAATTTTTAGGGTTTCGGGGAGAGGGGAGATCTGAAAACGGAGGGGTCTTTAAATAGGCAAAGAGGGAGCTAGGAGAGTCCAAATGAGGTGCGGTTTTCGACCATGCGATCGTGGTTGAACGCTCTAGGACATGGAGCAGAGTTTGGTGGGTTTTGGGCCAAATTGGAGGGGTGTTGGGCTGCAACACACACGAGGACTTTTTGGTCCCTCGGTTAACCGTTGGAGTATCAAACGAAGTCCAAATGACACGAAACTTGACAGGCGGTCTACCGGTAGTAAACCAAGGCCGCTTGGCAAGTCTCGGTCCAATCCGGAAATGTTTAATCCCCACACATGAAAGAAAGATAGAAATGACCACCGGAGGAGAACGAAGCGCCGGAATGCAAAACGGACAACGGGGAAAATGCTCGAATGCATGAGACGAACACGTATGCAAATGCGATGCACATGATGACATGATATGAGATGCATGACAACGACAACAACATGAAAGACAAAAGACCCGAACCCGAGAAAATAAATATAACTTAACGCCGGAAACGGCAAGAGTTGGAGTACAAATTGGGAAAGTTACATCCGGGGCGTTACAACGGGCAAGGGCCATCCACGAGCCCTCTATACATGCCGACCTCTTCATCACATTGATGCGCAGCACCGCTCCAAGGAACTGCTGTACTAAGCTGAAATAACTGTTCGGCTTTGGTTTTTCCGGCCATAGATGATCTACGACGGACCTCATGGTGAGTCCGGACAACCTGTTGAGTTCGGCCCATTCGGCTAGCTGATCAGTCAATGGAAGCGGACGCTCTGGAACGTTAAACTGCGACCAGAACAGCTTGTCCACTTCATACTCTGTTTGATGTCGGAAGTATTCGGCCGCATTGACAGCGCTTGCCGCCAAGTCCATATATGCGTCTGCCGAACTCCACAGCCATTCCAGAGGGGCATACCGCGGATCTCCGAACTTCCTCCGCAGCAAAAAGGGCTTCCCAGCCGCAATATCCCCGGCTTCACGCAGCTCTTCCTTATTTGCCCTCATAGCAGAGCGGGTGTCTTTGGTCGCCACCGCGGCCTTTTTAAGGTCCATCACCTTCGCTCGGTTTTCTTCTTCAAGGAGCTGGCAGCGGTCGGTAGTGTCTTTTAACTTTACATCCATCTCGGCCATTTTATCTTTGCTCTCGCAATGTGTAGCCTTTTCGGCTCTTAACTCTTCGGTCGCCTTTAAATCGGCCGCATTACTAATTCTTGCTTGTTCCTTGGCTCGGGCAAGTTCCGCCCGAAGGGTCTCCATGGTGGCAGCTCCATCTGCAGTCACAAACATATTAAAGATACTAGAGTTACGCTGCTCTTACTATGTGACATTCACCAGAAAACATTACTTATCCTGTGCCTCATCAAGCCGCTTGTTAACAAGCTCGATGTCGGCATCTGCCGCATCCAGTTGCCGCTTTAGCTCGGCAAACTCATTAGTCCGGCTAGCCACCGGAGCTTCCACCACCTGCACATAAAGGCAGTTTGGTTATTACCTGGGACTACGATCCTCTGTTTGCCGCCGTTCTCGACGACAACCAGAGTCTCAGGGGCTACCATCTACACAGGGCACACCTCAAACTGTGCGGTACTATCAAAAAGTATATCATATCACGTACCTCAAAGCTCGTCAGTAGACTCATAAAAGCTTCATGCAATCCGCTTTCGGCGGACGAAATTCTTTTCATCACTATACCCATCAACATACGGTGTTCTTCTGAGATGGCCGCTCGCTCCAACAGCTCCCTCAGTACGTCCGACCGCATACCAGACAGTGCCAGACTCTTTTGTTTGCTCTCTTCAAGAGCCGGACGCTGGGAACTTCGGGTGACTATATGATTATCTTCTGGCCTCACTGGATCTGGAGAGGCCCTCCATGATGACACTTCAAGGTCACCCGCTTCTTGAGCGGGGGAGTCCGGGGGAGGCGTTTTGCCCTCCATCATCTCCGGAAGAAGATCCCCCGAAGACGAGCTCTGCTGAGAAGGGCTAAGATCCGAACTGCAAGATAAATGCTTCGGTTATTTTCCTCAGAGGTAAGGTAGTATATCTCCACTATTAAAATAATTTTTGATTACTTACAGCTCGTTGGAGGGCTGATCCTCGCGCGGACTTTGTGCGGCAAAAGCACCCTCCAAGGCAGGACCCTCTGGTGGAGACTTCTTCTCCCGTTTGGAAGCCTCGGTTTTCGGATCTTCAGAGGCAGTCCTCTTCCTTCCCCGAAGTGAGAGAAGGTCAGATTCTTCCCCTTGGTTATCCTCCTTCACGAAGGTGCTCATTCCCTCGGTTGGAATTGGTAGTGATGGGGGCCCGCTTTCGACCTCATTATTCCCCCCTTTATCTTCCTTTGAGGGCTCCGAGCAAGGTGCTAGCTCGAGCATCTTTTCCAGTACCGTATTCTCCAAACCCTCAGGAAGGGGGACCGAACACGGAATCATCTTCGCCCTTGTTAGCCAGTCCTGGTCAAAGAGCGATTTATCAGAATGACGTCATGGTAAATGAAAGACGGTGTGTTCGGCTAAAGGATTACTTACTTGGTCGGCGGTACGGTTGCTGCTCAGGCCCACGTCCTCGGTAGTATCCGGACACTCTATTTGGGGTCCGAAGAATGATTTGTACATCTCCTCGTGCGTCAGGCCGAGGAAATTCTGAATAGTGTGCAGTCCTTCTGGGTTGAACTCCCACATGCGGAGGGGCCGACGTTTGCAAGGCTGGACTCGACGAACCAGCATGACTTGCACCACCGTAACTAGATTGAAATCTCCTTCGAAGAGATCTTGAATGCGGCTCTGCAGTATAGGCATGTCCTTGGCTAGACCCCAACTCAGTCCTCTGCTAATCCATGACATCAGTTGTGGTGGAGGGCCCGAGCGGAAATCAGGGGAAGCCACCCACTTGGCACTTCTAGGAGCTGTGATGTAAAACCACTCCCGTTGCCATAATCCGGACACCTCTGGAAAGGAACCTTTTGGCTACGGAGCTCCTGCTATTTTGCTTATTAATGCGCCTCCGCATGCTGCATACTGCCCCTCGACCATCTTCGTCTTCACGTCAAAGGTCTTGAGCCACAGGCCGAATGTGAGGGGTAATGCGGAGGAAGGCCTCACACACGACAATGAATGCCGAGATGTGGAGAAAGGAGTCCGGGGCTAGATCGTGGAAATCTAGCCCGTAATAGAACATAAAACCCCTAACAAAGGGATCCGGGGTGAGGCCTAGGCCTCGGAGGAAGTGGGAGATGAACACAACATTCTCGTTGGGTTCGGGAGTAGGGACGACCTGCCCTCGGGCAGGCAGCCGATGCAAAACCTCGGCGGTCAGGTATGTGGCCTCCCTCAACTTCTTGATATCCTCTTCCTTAACATGATTGAAGGTGCGAAGCACCTGACCTGGGCTTTGGGTGTTAGAACTCGAGGCAGGGGAAGGATTCGATTGACCACGGGAGGGAAAAAAGTAAAAGCCTTGTCCCTTTATAAAGAGGGTGAATATCAAGTGTCCTCTCCGTAGCCGTTTGGGACTTGCCTATAATCTAGGAGTCCTAGACACGGTTGGGTTACCCACAACCGTATTGATGAGAATCCCGTAATAAGGGGGACACGATCTCTGCTTTGACAAGACGTGTCAAAAAACTGCCTCGCGTTATGTGCGGGGCTAGTTAAAGGAAACGGTTCGAATAATCACCGGGCCATGGCATAATGTTGTATTGCCAAAAAAAGTCAGCAAATTGGATTTTTGGAAATATTATTCTCTCTACGGTGGTATGTGGAACTTATTTTACAGGGTCGGACACTATCCTTGTATTCAAATTCTTCTGTGGTGTATTCGGAGGAGGAACCTGCCTTGCAATGCCGAAGACAATACTGCGTGCCGGACTCAACGTCATTGAAGCCTGGTTCAGGGGCTACTGAGGGAGTCCTAGATTAGGGGGTCTCCAGACAGCCGGACTATATCCTTTGACCGGACTGTTAGACTATGAAGATACAAGATTGAAGACTACGTCTCGTGTCCGGATGGGACTCTACTTGGTGTGGAAGGCAAGCTAGGCAATATGGATATGTATATCTCCTCTGTTGTAACCGACCTTGTGTAAACCTAGCCCTCTCCGGTAACATACGAGGGTTTTAGTCCGTAGGACACAATAACATACAATCATACCATAGGCTAGCTTCTAGGGTTTAGCCTCTTTGATCTCGTGGTAGATCTACTCTTGTACTACCCATATCATCAATATTAATCAAGCAGGACGTAGGGTTTTACCTCCATCAAGAGGGCTCGAACCTAGGTAAAACATCGTGTTCCCTGCCTCCTGTTACCATCCGCCTTAGACGCACAGTTCGGGCCCCCCACCCGAGATCCACCGGTTCTGACACCGACAACAAGATTTTCATTTTCGGTTGGAGACCATTCCCTGCAAAAGAGAGTTAATTCTTCTTAACCACCCAGATCTTAAGGGGTGGCTTAGAAGCAATGAGTCTAAGTGCAACTTCTAAGAATTTAGGCATTGGAGCCCTAGCAAATAGCCTTGCAGGAGGTTAATAATACTCATAAGAATAATCAGAATAATTCTTGGTCTTATGAACATAGCGGTTTGATGGAACATGCTCATATTCATACCTTTGAGTATGGTTTCCCTGCAAAACATTGGCGTTAGGGTGACTCTAGTGAGTCCTCTGTCTGTATGAAGCCTTTGGTCTGGGGTTTGTGTTCTTCCCAGGTGGTGTCATGATGACATTCACATGGAGGTTATCAAGACAACTCCTGGGTACCCAGATCTTCTTCAAAGGTGGTCCGTTCCTGCAGTTAGTACCAATATACCTGGCAAACACTTCACCATTCTGATTCTTAAACAATTTATACTTTGCATCAAAGGATTCATCAATGATAATCGGGTTAGCACAAGTGAAGCCAGATAAAGTAGATGGATCCACTGAAGGTCCCTTTGTAGCAACCCATGTGGTTTTGGGGTACCACTCAGGCTTCCAGTAAGAACCATCAACATTCATTTTCCTCTCGAACCCAACACCCTCTTCCCTAGGGTTTCGGTTCAGAATATGTTTCTTGAGGACATCACACAGTGTCTGAGGCCCTTTGAGACTCTTGTACATCCATGTTTCAAGCAATGTCTTCAACCTGGCATTCTCATCAGCAATAGTAGTGGTATCCTCAGAAGAGGGGTTAGTTCCACGTCAGCAATTGAAGACATAGCAATAATAGCAGCAGTAGAACATTCAGCAACAGAGACATCATTATCATGCTCAAGACATTTTAAACATGGTGGATCAAAGTCTTCATGAGCGGAACTGATCTGTTGAGCGCGGAGTGATTTGTTCTCCTTTTGAAGATCTTCATGAGCCGATCTCAAGTTCTCAAGCTCTTGCTTACTTTGAAGATAATCATAGGACAACTTTTCATGAGTAGTTGAGACCATTTCATGATGACTTTCAAGTTCCTCATACTTAACATGAAGATTTTAATGTCTTCAATTAAGGACTGAGTTCGAGTCATTTCTGCGTCCAACAGGTCATCGCTTTTGTCTAGAAACTTTTGAATGTGTTCCATAGCATTTTGTTGTTCTGTTGCAATTGTAGCAAGTGTTTTGTAGATATGTTTAGATTCACATTCAGATTCATCTTCACTTGATGTTTTAAAGTAAGCATCGCGTGAATTTTCCTTGGCACCTCGTGCCATGAAGCAGTAGGTGGGGTAGGTGGGAGCAGAGTCATCCTCATCATCAGCATTGGCGTTGGTGACAAGGCCATTGTATTCAGTGTTGAAGATGGACTTGGCGATATAGGCTGAAGCTAGAGCCAGGCTTGCCACACCTGAATCGGACTCCTCGTCAGACTCCACCTCCGCCTCCTCAGAAGCAGACTCCTCCTCTAAATCCATCTCCTTGCCAATAAATGCACGAGCCTTGCTTCATGAGCTCTTCTTGTATGATGAAGACTTGGATGAAGATTTTGATGAAGACTTTGAGGATTTCTTCTTCTTCTTCTTGTCATCAGAATCATATTCTTTGCTCTTCTTCTTCTTCTTCTTCTTCTTGGTCTCATTGTCCCATTGAGGACAGTCAGAGATGTAGTGACCATGTTTCTTGCATTTGTGGCATGTTCTCTTCTTGTAGTCACGAGAGGAAGCTTCATCATTTCTTGAGCTGGATCTTGAAGACTTTATGAAGCCTTTCTTCTTGGAGAACTTTCAGAACTTCTTCACGAGCATAGCTAGATCCCTTCAAATGTCTTCAGGATAACCAGAATTGCAGTCAGATTCTTCTTCATATGAGGAAACAACCTTTGCCTTGAAAGCATGAGTCTGGCCATAGTTGGGACCATAGATATCTCTTTTCTCAGATAACTGGAACTCATGTGTGTTGAGCCTCTCAAGTATGTCAAACGGATCGAGTGTCTTGAAGTCAGTACGTTCTTGAATCATCAGGGCCAGGGTGTCGAATGAGTTGTCGAGTGATCTCAGAAGCTTCTTGATGATTTCGTGCTTGGTGATCTCAGTGGCGCCAAGTGCAGGAAGCTCATTTGTGATATCACTGAGGCGATCAAACGCGAGCTGGACATTCTCATTGTCGTTTATCTTGAAGCGGTTGAAGAGGTTGCAAAGAACATCAATCCTTGAGTCTCTCTGAGTTGAGACGCCTTCGTTGACCTTGGAGAGCCAGTCCCAGACTAGCTTCGCAGTTTCTAGTGCACTCACACGGCCGTACCGTCCTTTGGTCAGGTGATCACATATGGTGTTTGAGGGAATCCTGGATAAGGGGGTCCTCGGGCGTCCGGGCTATGTAACATAGCCCAGACTAATGGGCTGCGAAGATACAAGATAGAAGACTTTCCCCCGTGTCCGGATGGGACTCTCCTTGGCGTGGAAGGCAAGCTTGGCGTGCGGATATGAAGATTCCTTTCTCTGTAAACCGACTTTGTACAACCCTATCCCCCTCCGGTGTCTGTATAAACCGGAGGGTTTAGTCCATAGAGGCAATCATAATCATACATGCTAGACATCTAGGGTTTAGCCATTACGATCTCGTGGTAGATCAACTCTTGTAACCTCTATACTCATCAAAGTCAATCAAACAGGACATAGGGTATTACCTCCATCAAGATGGCCCAAACCTGGGTAAACACCGTGTCCCCCGCCTCCTGTTACCCTCGATCCTTAGACGCATAGTTCAGGACCCCCTACCCGAGATCTACCGGTTTTGGCACTGACATTGGTGCTTTCATTGAGAGTTCCACTGTGCCATCGTTAAAAGGCTCGATGGCTCCATCGATCATCTACAACAATGCTGCCGGGAAGGAGATTTTTCTCCCCGACCAGATCTTCGTATTCGGCGGCTTCACAATACGCGCCAACTCGGTTGGCCACCTGGAGCAGATCGACAGCTACGCCCCTGGTCACCAGATCAGTTTTGGAAATTCGAACTATGTCGCTGATATCCGAGGAGACTTGATCTTCCAAGGGTTCGCGGCTCCAACCACCGCTCCGGCCTTAGATCCGAAGCGTGTCACCAGGTCCGAAGACGGGAGTCTAGAGCCCATCAGTCTCTCTGTGGCTACAGAGCTCAACATTGGAGAACCGGAGAGGATAGCGCCACCGGCAGTCATCACAAAGCTGGGCTCTTCTCCGAACACTAGCTCCGAACCCTCGAAGTCCGTGTCATACAAACTCGGCCAGGGAACTTCGGTCCCCGTCCAAACCTCGCTCTTAAACGAGGCTCTGGACTTAATGCGATCCCTCGCCATCACAGAGGACCCGCTTCCGAATCGCTCCCAGCCCGGACTAGGGGCTAAAAATAGGGAATTTTACTTCCCACCCACCACCCACTTTATAGTCACTGTCGAGGATCTAACTGACATGATCGACTACGTCTGTGAAGACATCGACGGTATGGACGACGATGCCGGAGAGGAGCTAGACCAAAACCCGCCGTTCACCGGACACTGGACGGCCACTTCCTCATATGGCGTGTACATGGTGGGCATACCTAAAGAAGGCGACAACGATGATGAAAAGGATCCAGTCAAGGACGTACCTCCTGAGATACCACCAAAGCGTCAACGTCGGCGGTCCCACTCTAAATCGCGTCACGGAAAAGACATGGTTCGCGAGCATCAAGTGATGCATAATTAAGTGATTCCAAAATCCCATCAGCATGGACTTTCTTCATGCGTTTTACACCAATATGACCTAAACGGCAGTGCCACAAATAAGTTGCACTATCATTATTAAACTTATATCTTTTGGCTTCAATACTACGAATATGTGTATCACTACTATCAAGATTTAGTGAAAATAGACCACTCATCAAGGGTGCATGACCATAAAAGATATTACTCATATAAATAGAACAACCATTATTCTGTGATTTAAAAGAATAACCGTCTCGCATCAAACAAGATCCAGATATAATGTTCATGCTTAACGCTGGCACCAAATAACAATTATTCAGGTCTAAAACTAATCCCGAAGGTAGATGTAGAGGTAGCGTGCCGACGACGATCACATCGACTTTGTAACCATTTCCCACGCGCATCGTCACCTTGTCCTTAGCCAATCTTCACTTAATCCGTAGCCCCTGTTTCGAGTTAAAAATATTAGCAACAGAACCAATATCAAATACCTAGGCACTACTGCGAGCATTTGTAAGGTACACATCAATAACATGTATATCAAATATACCTTTCACTTTGCCACCCTTCTTATCCGCCAAATACTTGGGGTAGTTCCGCTTCCAGTGAACAGTCCCTTTGTAGTAGAAGCACTCAGTCTCAGGCTTAGGTCCAGACTTGGGCTTCTTCACTTGAGCAGCAACTTGCTTGCCGTTCTTCTTGAAGTTCCCTTTCTTTCCTTTGCCCTTCTTCTTGAAACTGGTGGTCTTGTTGACCATCAACACTTGATGCTCCTTCTTGATTTCTAGCTCTGCAGCCTTTAGCATCATGAAGAGCTCGGGAATTGTCTTATCCATCCCTTGCATATTATAGTTCATCACAAAGCTTTTGTAGCTTGGTGTCAGTGATTGAAGAACTCTGTCAATGACACTATCAACCAGAAGATTAACTCCCAGCTGAGCTAAGTGATTGTGGTACCCAGACATTCTGAGTATGTGTTCACTGACAGAACTATTCTCCTCCATTTTGTAGCTGTAGAACTTATCGTAGACTTCATATCTCTCAATCCGGGCATTTGCTTGAAATATTAACTTCAACTCCTGGAACATCTCATATGCTCCATGACGTTCAAACATCGTTGAAGTACCGGTTCTAAGCCGTAAAGCATGGCACACCGAACTATCGAGTAGTCATCAGCTTTGCTCTGCCAGGTGTTCAAAATATTTGGAGCTGCTCCTGCAGCGGGTTTGGCACCTAGCGGTGCTTCCAGGACGTAATTCTTCTATGCAGCAATGAGGATAATCCTCAAGTTACGGACCTAGTCCGTGTAGTTGCTACCATCATCTTTCAACTTAGCTTTCTCTAGGAACGCATTAAAATTCAACGGAACAACAACACGGGCCATTTATCTACAACAACATAGACATGCAAAATACTATCAGGTACTAAGTTCATGATAAATTAAAGTTTAGTTAATCATATTACTTAAGAACTCCCACTTAGATAGACATCCCTCTAATCATCTAAGTGATCACGTGATCCATATCAACTAAACCATGTCCGATCATCATGTGAGATGGAGTAGTTTTCAATGGTGAACATCACTATGTTGATCATATCTACTATATGATTCATGCTCGACCTTTCGGTCTCAGTGTTCCGAGGCCATATCGCCGTAAACCGCTCGCTCGTCTCTGCGTCGCGCCGCTCGCAAAACACCACCGCCACCCCGACGCCCGCGCCGGAGTTCGCCGCCAGCCGTATCCGCTCCGCCGCCGGCTTTTCGCCGTAAACCGCTGCCGAACCGGTACAAAACCGCTGAACCGCCCAGTTTTCCGTTTTTTTATTAGTTTAGGTTTTCTCTTTTAAAACCGATCGATTTTTCTTTTAGTCTAGATTATCTAACGAACGTTCGTAATTTAGATCTCTATAGCGAGCGTTCGCTCGATAGATTTTTCCTTTTCTTATTAATTTCGGCCAGGGACCTATATGTGATGATTTTTCTTTACAGATTAGTCCTTGTTCTTCAATCGATCACTACTTTTACTCGTTAGTCCAAATCCAACGAAATCAACGCCCACTTCTTCGTTACGAACTTCTCTATCCATTAATCCAACTCAAACATGTTTTTGAAAAGTTTAAAATTTGAATTAGTTTAGATTCATATTCAAACTTCTTTTGAACATAACTTGAGTTTTGTGACTCCGATTTAGTTGATTCTTTTTGCAAATCGAAGCTCTTGACCTAAACTTTCTGATAAGGCCAAATTCACATAATTTTGGTACTGTTAGAAATTGTTTTATGTTGCAAGAGTTATTTGCTTGGTTTTGACGTTTTCAGAATTGTCTTCTTCATTCTTCTCGATCTTCTGAGTGATTGCTTATGTGTGGTTACTACTGCTTGCTCACGATAGATTGAACGGAGTATGACGAGTAGAACTATCAAGAGTTTTGAGTGCGAATCATCTTCATCAACAGTACATGCAAGTTCACACTTTGATCATACCCTTTATCACCCAGTTTTTATGCATTAGTTCCAATCCTCAAACATTGCATGGTTAGGATGTCATTAACATGTGGGTTGGGAAGTAGATGATGAGGTAGAACCTATTGCCATTTTATTATCAAACCCTGGGAGTTACTTATACATTATGCTTATATCGCTATGCTATGCACGTAGACGTGGATTGGTTTGAGTGAAATCCATGACAGATGTGAGATTGTTAATTAATGGTTCAACTTAAGGTGGCAACTTTAATACACATCTGGGTGGATTGCTAGTGGCACCCTGGGGATATACCAGTGGACTTACCCGGACACCCGGGGAAATACCAGTGTTGTCCTAGGAGATCCTGGGGATATACCATGTTATCATCCTATGGTCCGCCACCCAGGCTCAAAGGGATCATAAGATTATTCATGCTAGAAACTTCTGTGTGCAGGCACAAGCTATTATTGGCTCTAGCATAGTTGAGTAGGTTACATGAAGCTCTTGAAGAGGTGGATCAGCAGCTAGAGGGTTGTAGGTTTGGTATGGTCTGCCCGGAGTAGAGAGTTAATGTTTCTGAAAGACTGTGTCTCGGTCATCCGTTTCTCAAACACCATGTAGTGCGAGAAATCCAACAGAGGCGGTCGAGTCTTGTGGGGAAAAGTGCGCAAACCTCTGCAGAGTGTATAAACTAATCATGGTTAGCCGTGTCCCTGGTTATGGACAATTTTGAGTCTCTGGTCTTTGGATATTCATGTTGATCTCAACACTCTATTTAATCAACTTGATTGGGTTAATGATTATTATTTTGGGATTGAGTTGGAGGAACCTTCTCAATATTTTCAACCAACTTTGTAGTTAAATAAAATATATTCCTTTGCAATAGGGAAAAATTGGCTTTTCGCAAAAACTATAACCGTAGAGCTTTTCCACCAGCCAAATATGCATGTAGTGATAGCCTTTATTCATCATTCTCCTATGGTGTGAATTTTCCAGTACATTCAATGTACTGACCCTTTGTGGCTGCAACGTCTCATGTTACAGGAAATATCTTACGACGAGTAAGTGATACGTTAGGGTTACGATTTCTACACTCAACTTTGCCGTTGGTGTTGATGGGAATCCACAACCTTGTTGTTACTTCCGCTATTTTGGATTGAGGTAATAGTATTTTACGTTACTTATACATGTGATTTACCTCTGTTATAAATCCTCGAGTATTTTGTGTGTCAGCATACCGATCCATGGATGACACTTAAGCACAGAGACTTGATCCATTCGGGCCGGGTCGCTACAATCATCTTATAATGCTACCGACGTACTAAGCAAAATAAGATGAATAAAGTATAAACATCACATGCAGTCAATATAAGTGATATGATATGGCCATCATCATCTTGTGCCTTTGATCTCCATCTCCAAAGCACCGTCATGATCACCATCATCACCGGCTTGACACCTTGATTTCCATCGAAGCATCATTGTCGTCTCACCAACTATTGTTTCTACGACTATCGCTACCGCTTAGTGATAAAGTAAAGCAATTACACAGCGATTGCATTTCATACAATAAAGCGACAACCATATGGCTCCTGCCAGTTCCCGATAACTGTGTTACAAAACATGATCATCTCATACAACAATTTATATAATCACGTCTTGACCATATCACATCACAACATGCCGTGCAAAAACAAGTTAGACGTCCTCTACTTTGTTGTTGCAAGTTTTACGTGGCTGCTACGGGCTTAGCAAGAGCCGTTCTTACCTATGCATCAAAAACCACAATGCGGTATAGTGATTGCTTTTTGATCTTCAGAAAGAACCCTGTTCATTGAATCTGATTCAACTAAAGTTGGAGAAACTGACACCCGCCAGCCACCTGTGTGCAAAGCATGTCGGTAGAACCAGTCTCATGAACACGGTCATGTGATGTCGGTCCGGGCCGCTTCATCCAACAATTCCACCGAATCAAGAAACAACTAGTGACAACAAGCAATATGTATATACCCATGCCCACAACTCCTTTGTGTTCTACTCGTGCATATAACATCTAGGCATAGACCTGGATCGGATGCCACTATTGGGGAACGCAGCATTTCAAAAAATTTCCTACGATCACGCAAGATCTATCTAGGGATGCATAGCAACAAGAGGGGAGAGTGTGTCTATGTACCCTCGTAGACCGAAAGCGAAAGCGTTAAGTAACGTGGTTGATGTAGTCAAACATCTTCGCGATCCAACCGATCAAGTACTGAACGCACGACACCTCCATGATCTGCACACGTTCAGCTCGGTGACGTCCCTCGAACTCTAGATTCAGCTGAGGCCCAGGGAGAGTTTCATCAGCACGACGGCGTGTTGACGGTGATGATGAAGTTACGGTCGCAGGGCTTCGCCTAAGCACTACGACAATATGGCCGAGGTGTGTTTCTATGGAGGAGGGCACCGCAAATGGCTAAAACAATTGTCAACTTGTGTGTCTATGGGGTGCCCCCTCCATCGTATATAAAGGAGGGGAGGAGGCAGCCGACCGGCCTCATGGTGCGCCCCCAAGGGGGGATTACTACTCCTACTAGGAGTAGATTTCCCCTCTTTCCTAGTCCTACTAGTAGGGGGAGGGAAGGGGAAGAGGAGAAGAAGGAAAGGGGGTCGGCCCCCTTCCCAATTCGGATTGGGCTTGGGGGGGGGGGCGCCCCCACCTCTTGGCCGCCTCCTCTCTCTTCCACTAAAGCCCATGTAGGCCCATTAAGCCCCCGGGGGGTTCCAGTAACCCCCCAGTACTCCGGTATATGCCCGAACTCATCCGAAACCATTCCGGTATCCAAACATAACCTTCCAATATATCAATCTTCATGTCTCAACCATTTTGAGACTCCTTGTCATGCCCGTGATCACATCCGGGACTCCAAAATACCTTAGGTTCATCAAAACTCATAAACTCATAATACTGATCGTCATAGAACATTAAGCGTGCGGACCCTACGGGTTTGAGAACTATGTAGACATGACCGAGATTCATCTCTGGTCAATAACCAATAGAGGAACCTAGATGCTCATATTGGTTCCTACATATTCTACGAAGATCTTTATCGGTCAAACCGCATAACAACATATGTTTGTTCCCTTTGTCGTCGGTATGTTACTTGCCCGAGATTCGATCGTCGGTATGATCATACCTAGTTCAATCTCATTATCGGAAAGTCTCTTTACTCGTTTCGTAATGCAACATACTGCAACTAACTCATTAGTCATATTGCTTGCAAGGCTTATAGTCATGTGTATTACCGAGAGGGCCTAGAGATACCTCTCCGACAATGGAGGTGACAAATCCTAATCTCGATCTATGCCAACTCAACAAACACCATTGGAGACACCTATAGAGCATCTTTATAATCACCCAGTTTGATAGCACACTAAGTGTTCCTCCGGTATTCGGGAGTTGCATAATATCATAGCCATAGGAACATGTATAAGTTATGGAGAAAGCAAAAGCAATAAACTAAACGATCATAGTGCTAAGCTAACGGATGTGTCAAGTCAATCACATCATTCTCTAATGATGTGATCCTGTTCATCAAATAAGGGTACACGATCTCTGCTTTGATAAGACATGTCGATAAGGAGTTGCGTGTTAAAACGCGAGGCGAGAGGTCCAAAAAACGGATCAAAGTGATAGCAGAGGTAAGCGTGACATTTCGTTGGAAAAAGTTGTCGATGGATATATCTTATTTTAAGTATTATGCTTTTGTGGTTGGAGGGTTAACCTGTTAAACAGAGCCGGACATAGTTCTTGTTGATCAACTACTTCAAAGAATTTGGAGGAGGTACCCACCCTGCAATGCCGAAGACAATCTCCGTGCCAGATACATCGTCATTGAAGCCTGGTTCAGGGGCTACTGAGGGAATCCTGGATTAGGGGGTCCTCGGGTGTCCAGGCTATGTAACATAGCCTGGACTAATGGGCTATGAAGATACAAGATAGAAGACTTTCCCCGTGTCCCGATGGGACTCTCCTTGGCGTGGAAGGCAATCTTGTCGTGCGGATATGAAGATTCCTTTCTCTGTAAACCGGCTTTGTACAACCCTAGCCCCCTCCGGTGTCTATATAAACCAGAGGGTTTAGTCCATAGAGGCAATCATAATCATACATGCTAGACATCTAGGGTTTAGCCATTACAATCTCGTGGTAGATCAACTCTTGTAACCCCTATACTCATCAAGGTCAATCAAGTAGGACGTAGGGTATTACCTCCATCAAGAGGGCCTGAACCTGGCTAAACACCGTGTCCCCTGCCTCCTGTTACCCTCGATCCTTAGACGCATTGTTCAGGACCCCCTACCCGAGATCTTCCGGTTTTGACACCGACAATGTTCTTGGTAGTCAAGTCCAGTTGAATGAACCTCTTGACATCAGCAATGGTGACACCTTCACCGACCTTGGGAACGTCATTCTTGACGACATACCAGAGGTCAACGTCAATGGCTTCAAGATGCACACGCATCTTATTCTTCCAGTAGGGGTAATCAGTGCCATCGAAGACATGGCATGCAGCGGAGACCTTGATTATCCCTGCAGTCGACATAGCTAAAACTCCGGGTGGTTAAACCGAATCACACAGAACAAGGGAGCACCTTGCTCTGATACCAATTGAAATGCTAGTTATCGACTAGAGGGGGGGTGAATAGGCGGTTTTTATGAAAGTCTTCAAAAACACGAGGTCTTTGAAGACAAACAATAGAAATGAACCTATTGATATGCAACGGAAGGTAGACTACACTAGACAAGCCATAGTCAAGATTGCAATGAAGTGAAAGCATGAAGACTATGAGCAACTAGGTAGTAAGGATCAGGATGGAAGACAATATGAAGCCAAACAGTAAACAGTCTTCACACAGTGAAGTCAATCAAATCATATAGGCAAACAATGACTTCATGAAGACAAACTATAAAGTAAAGGAAAGTGAAAGATATAACCAATTGCTCGGTGAATACAGGGATTTGGTAGACTAGTTCTAGTTGTTGTGACAACTGTACGTATGGTTAGGGAGGCTAAGATTCAACTCAGAAGACCGCGTCTTTTCACCTTATTCCCCTTGAGCTAAGGACACCTAGTCCTCGCCCAATCACTCTGGTAAGTCTTCAAGGTATACTTCCAAACCTTCACAAACTTCATTCACCGGCAATCCATAATGACTCTTGGATGCTCAGAACATGATGCCTAACCGACTGGAGGATTCACAGTCCTCAATTGTAACAAGTCTTCAGGTCACGCTGACAGAAAGACTTCAGTGATGCCTAACACTCTTTGGTACTGGGTGTTTAGGGTTTTGTCCTCGCAAGGATCTCTCTCTCAAATGCTTCGGAGGTGGGTTGCTCTCAAACGACAAAAGCCGTGCACTAACTCTGAGCAGCCACCAATTTATGGTGTAGGGGGTGGGCTATTTATAGCCAGGAGGCAACCCGACCTGATTTGTCCGAAATGACCCTGGGTCACTAAGGAACTGATACGTGTCCAATGGTCAGATTTCCAACACACGCGGCAGCTTGACTTGGGCTACAAGTAAAGCTGACTCATCCAGCTCTGGATAAGATTTGCTCTCATTTTCTTTGCTCAAAGACATAGGATTTGGTTGAGCATCACATCAGCCACTCTGACTCTGTTCACTTGGACCCCACTTAACAGTATGGTGTTTTCTATGACTCAACAAAGAAGAAATGGAAACTTTGAAACAACTATATCTTCGCACTCCATAGTCTTTACGTGAATGTCTTCTCGTGTCATAATCTTCACTGTGAATATCTTCACAGACCACCATTGTCTTCAATGTCTTCACACATTTTTAGGGGTCATCTCTGGTAGGTAAACCGAATCAATATGGGACTACTACATGTGTTATCCTGCAATTCTCACAAACACATTAGTCCCTCAACCAAGTTTGTCGTCAATACTCCAAAACCAACTAGGGTGGACACTAGATGCACTTACACTATTACGTGTTATGATCTACATACCCCAAGGTGACAATAATTGGGATTCGTTTCATGATTACCGTAGTTTGAGGAGTTCATGTATTCACTATGTGCTAATGCTTTGTTCCAGTTCTCTATTAAAAGGAGGCCTTAATAATGCTTTGTGCCGATTATCTATTAAAAGAGGCCTTAATATCCCTTAGATTTCCTTATGGACCCCGCTGCCACGGGAGGGTAGGACAAAAGATGTCATGCAAGTTCTTATTATAAGCATGTATGACTATATACGGAATACATGCCTACATTATATTGATGAATTGGAGCTAGTTCCGTGTTGCTCTAGGTTATGACTGTTACATGATAAATGTCATCCAATATAATTATCCAACACTGATCCAATGCCTACATCTTTTGCATACTAGTTTTTGCTAAATTACATCTGTTGTTCGGCTATTATAATCACTATAAAACTGCTATTGCTACTATTACCACTGTTGTCATACTATCATACTACTATGCTATTGATCAATTTGCTGCTAATACTTTGGCTCCCCTTGTGCCGAATCAATAAATTTGTGGTTGAATTGACAACTCAATAGTTAATACTTGCAAATATTCCTTGGCCCCCCTTGTGCCTGATACGTCTCCAACGTATCTATAATTTTTGATTGTTCCAAGCTATTATATTATTTGTTTTTGATTTTTTTATATGCATTAATATGCTATTTTATATGTTTTTGGGACTAACCTATTAACCTGGAGCCAAGTGTTGGTTCCTGTTTTTTCCTTGTTTTAGAGTTTCACAGAAAAGGTATACCAAACGGAGTCCAAACGAAATGAAACTTTCGCGATGATTTTTCTTGGACCAGAAGACATAGAGAGGGCTTGGAGTGCACGTCAGGAAAGCCACGAGGCGGCCAAAAGGTAGGGAGGTGCGTCCAAGGGGGTATGGCACGCCCCGACCCTTGTGGGCCCCTCGTGACTCCACCGACCTATTTCTTCCGCCTATATACTCTTGAATATCCCAAACCCTTTGAGGGGAGCCATGAAACCACTTTTCCACAGCCGCAACCTTCTATACCCATGAGATCCCAGCTAGATGCCTTTTCCGGCATCCTGCCGGAGGGGGATTCGATCACGGAGGGCTTCTACATCAACACCATTGCCTCTCCGATGAAGCTTGAGTAGTTTACCACAGACCTACGGGTCCATAGCTAGTAGCTATATGGCTTTTTCTCTCTCTTTGATTCTCAATACAAAGTTCTCCTCGATGTTCTTGGAGATCTATTCGATGTAATACTCTTTTGCGGTGTGTTTGCCGAGATCTGATGAATTCTGGATTTATGATCAGCTTATCTATGAATATTATTTGAATCTCCTCTGAATTCTTATATGCATGATTTGATATCTTTGCAAGTCTCTTCAAACTATCGATTTGGTTTGGCCAACTAGATTGGTTTTTCTTGCAATGGGAGAAGTGCTTAGCTTTGGGTTCAATATTGTGGTGCTCGATCCTAGTGACAAAAGGGGAACCGACAGGTATTGTATTGTTGCCATCGAGGATAAAAAGATGGGTTTTTCATCATACTGTTTGAGTTAATTCCTCTACATCATGTCATCTTCCTTAATGCGTTACTCTGTTCTTATGAACTTAATACTGTAGATGCATGCTGGATAGCGGTCGATGTGTGGAGTAATAGTAGTAGATGCAGAACCATTTCGTTCTATTTGACACGGACATGATGCCTATATTCATGATCATTGCCTTAGATATCGTCATAACTTTGCACTTTTCTATCAATTGCTCGGTAGTAATTTGTTCACCTACCTTTCTATCTTGAGAGAAGCCTCTAGTGAAACCTATGGCCCCCGGGTGTACTTTCCATCATATAAGTTTCTGATCTACAATTTTAGTTTCCTATTTACTTTCTTTGAAATCTTTTACTTTCTGTTCCATAAACCAAAAATATTACTTTACGGTTTATCCATCTATATCAGATCTCACTTTGCAAATAACCTTGAAGGGATTGACAACTATCGCGTTGGGTGCAAGTTGGTGTTTGTTTGTGCATGGTATTCGGTGGCTTGTGCGTTATCTCCTACTGTATTAATACCTTGGTTCTCAAAACCGAGGGAAATACTTACTCTACTTTGCTGCATCACCCTTTCCTCTTCAAGGGAAAAACCAACGCAAGCTTAAGAGGTAGCAGGAAGAATTTCTGGCACCGTTGCCGGGGAGATCTACGACAAGTCAATACATACCTAGTACCCATCATAAACTCTCATCCCTTGCATTACATTATTCGCCATTCGCATCTTGTTTTACTCTCCCCCACTTCTAAAACGAATTTCGAAGAGATTTGCCTTTTTCTTCGCCCTTCTTTCATTCACTTGCTCGTTTGCTATCTTTGGTTGTGTTGCCATGTGCCTTCTTTTCGCTTGCGTCTTCGCTTGCTAAAAGTTTATGTCATCTGCTTGCTAATCTTTTTAAAAGATCCAATTATGATGAACTAATTGCTAGTGAATTGGGTGCACTAGGTTATCTTTATGAGATTTTGCTTGAAATTCGTGAATCTAAAATTGTGATGAATTGCTGAAAGAAGAAATTTATGAAGTGATTCACGATAGCTCCTTGAATGAAAAACATGATTGCAATGATATTAGTACAAATTCTATTAATGACAATTGTGTTAATAATATGCAAAACCCTAAGCTTGGGGATGCTAGTTTTGCTATGTCCACTACTTGTTGCAATGATCATGATTGGGGTGATTCTTCTTACAATCTTGAAAATTTATTTAAGCCCCATGATGAATATGAGATTGATAATAATGTTTGCAATAATACTGGAAGTGGGTTTGGAAGAGTGTTAACTTTATATCCCACATATTTCGATAATGTTCAATCTTATGATGTTTTTGATAAAAGTGGGTTCGGGGAGGTCATGACTTTATTTTATGACAATCCCACTATTTCGGAAGAGGGTCAACTTTGCATGCATATGGATCATGAAGATAAAATTTTATGTTTTAGCTATATTGTTGAATTTGATTATGATCCTACACGTAATTAGTATGAGAGAGTAAAACATGGTGGTAGAAATTTTCATGTTACTAAATTACCTCTTGTTATGTTGAGCTTGCTATTTTTTATTTCTCTTTCCTTGCATATGCTAGTTTTTGCTTGTCTTGATAATTTGTTTGCTAATATAATGCCTATGCATAGGAAGTATGTTAGACTTAGATATGTTTGTCACATGTTTTATGATGCTCTCTTTGTGCTTCAATTCTTGTCTTACGTGTGAGCATCATTAAAACTATCAATGCCTAGCTAAATGGCTTTAATGAAAAGAGCTTGTTGGGAGACAACCCAATATATTTCCTTCCTGTTTTGCATTAAATAATTCATCTAGCCTCTGGTTAGATGTTGTTTTATGTTTTAGTTAGTGTTCGTGCTAAGTAAGACCTTTGGGATAGCTTACAGTGATAGTTTTTTGAAAGTGGAGACAGTAGGAAAGGCTCCTACAACATATATATTGAAATAACAAAGAGCTATTACAAGGTGGTAATTATAGGGGGTGGTAGTGAAGGTCTAGAACTAAAATCTAGACCAAGTACTAAGGAGGGTCCTGTGGTAGGTTTTGCAAGATGGAAGAGACCACATGTCTCTTATGAGCAGGTAATCTATATTGTATGTTACAAAAATCAGTCTTGAACCGAGCCCACCAAGAGGTCACCGAGAGTGCAATATGTCTAAAATGGTTATTGTTGCACTCCTTCCATAGGATCCAAGCAGCAGCCAAGAAGATTTCCATGATCATTTTGCGGGGATGTCGTTCCTTCAATTGCCTCACCAAATCCAACCTGTCTCCCACCGCGGCCCAGCTTATTTCCAAGCGTCGCCAACACTCTTTGCTAAAGGTACAGTGGAAGAACAGATGTTCTACCGTTTCTTCAATATGCAGGCCACAAAGCAAAGTCAAAGTTTGAACCAATGTTATAGTGCCTTCTTTTAAGCATGTTATGTGTATTGAGGCGATCTGACAATAAGAACCAACCAAAGACTTTGATTTTGGGGGTGCACTTGGTCTACCACAGCGATCTAAAGGCTATATGAGCAATCATCTCCCGAAATAAGAATTTGTAATACTTGGCCATTTTGAACTCGGTCGCCCCCCAGCAGTACGACCAAACATCATTATGCTCCTCAAATCTCACAACTGCGACATCGAGTTGCAGCAGTTTGACCTCCTCATGAGCTTGCACGGAGAGGGGAAGTTGGAAGGTTTCATGCAGCGTGGGGGCAGTTAAGAAGTCTCTGACCGACAGATCTTCATTGGTGACATACGAGAAAGCTCTCGGATATTTTTCGGCATAGATCTCATAGTTCCAGCTATCCTTCCAAAAGAGTGTAGATGTGCCTTGTTTTATATGCACACTAGTGATTCCACGGTATATTGGCATTAAGAAAACCAGGTCTCGCCGCCAGAAGGAACCACATGCATCCGTACCATGGGGGATCGAATCGATGTAGTATGTATCCCAGATTAGTTGCACCCAAGGGATATCCATCCTATTGTAAAACTTGTGCAGAAACTTCAGAAGCAGGCCGTCGTTTTGGACTTTCAAATCAAGAACTCCGAGACCACCACTAGATTTGGGTCTACACACCATGGGCCAGGCAGCTAGTGAGTTATGTTTGACGCCATCCGCAGTTTTTTTGGTCCACAGGCAGTGTCGCCGTATTTTATCCAGCTGTGCAACGATTTTTGGAGGCAACCGCATGGTACCTCTCGGTGTCAAAACCGGCGGATCTCGGGTAGGGGGTCCCAAACTGTGCGTCTAGGCCAGATGGTAACAGGAGGCAAGGAACACGATGTTTTACCCAGGTTCGGGCCCTCTTGATGGAGGTAAAACCCTACGTCCTGCTTTATTAATACTGATGATATGGGTAGTACAAGAGTAGATCTACCACGAGATCAAGGAGGCTAAACCCTAGAAGCTAGCCTATGGTATGATTGTTGTATGATGAAGTTGTATATTCTATCGACTAGCCTGGCCCTGGTTTATATAATGCACCAGAGGCCTAGGTTAACAAGAGTCCTAGACGAATACGCCGGTGGGGAGAAGTCCTTGTCTTGATCGCCAAGTCTTTGTGGAATATTCCTTGTATGCGGCAGCTGTCCGAACTGGCCCATGAGTATAGGCCATGGGGGTCCTCGGCCCAATCTAATAGATCGGGAGATGACGCGGTGAGTACCCCCTAGTCTAGGACACCGTTAGTAGCCCCCTGAACCGGTCTTCAAGTTAGGGATGCTCCTCGATTCTTCCGAACTGTTCTTCATCTTCGGTTGACGGTCTTGAAAACTAGTTCAACAAATCTTCTCATCTTCGATCTTGAGGATCGCCGAAATGCATTCGGCGAGTTTACACATCGGGTATCTGAGGAGCCCCTTTAAGTTTCTAGCCTTCATCAATGCCTTGTTATTTTTATGCCACACCTCGGGTTTGAAACTGCTCCCGGGCGGCAGCATCCTCTTGTGTCCGAGCTCCAACGCCGGACTGCATTCGAGGTATCTTTTGCAGCCGAGCACCAACGCCGGACCGCTTCCCAGCTCTAATGCCAGAATGTATCCGAGCTCCAACGCCGGACTATGTATCCGAGCTCCAATGCCGGACTATATCCGAGCTCCAACGCCGGACAGTGTCCCATCTCCAACGCCAGACTATATCCGAGGTGTCATATCACCTTCGTTCAAAAAAGTTGAAGGAGTTTAGCCGAGCTTAATGCCAGAAATGCCCTCTATGGAGCCAGCCACTAGCGCCCGAGCTTTATGACGGACTGCTTCCGAGGTGGTGCACCACCCCGACTGTGGGCCGATTTTTTGTCAATATTTTTTTATTATTGCAATTTATTCTCTGCCGAGATATATGGCCAGTAGCCCTCAAGGTGTGTATCGGTCTAAAACCCGAGATGCACCTGAAGGATGACGTAAGACCACTGATCCCAGTAGCCGCTGAGACTCAGGTTGATTTGCAAAATCGGCCTGAGGATCAAGTCCTAGCTCGGCAGAATACTTCGGGACACAAAAAGCGGCGTGCTTAGTCCTCGAGACTCAGGTTGGGTGCGGCCGACCAACCCGAGGATCAAAATCTCCTCGGCAACTGTATTGCACTTAAAATTTTCTACATTGAACGGGCAATGCAGTAGCCCCCGAGACACTGGTCGGGTGGCAACACCAGATCAGGGGATCGATGTGCCCCTTTAATATTTGTAAATAATAAGGTCGAAGCCCAGTAGCCCCCGAGCCTTAATGCGGGCACGGGTGGCCGAATTAAGGATCGATATCCATAGTAAAATCACAAATTATGTGTAATGACTCTATGTATCTAAGTACTTTACTTCATTAATGCTTGGATCCACATTGTACAAAACTTTGTTGACCGACCATCGGCTTCCACCTCCTCGGCTAGTAGCCGAGGAGTGTTTGTCCTACTTTATAAAGCCTTTATGAGGGCAAAGATTTACGACAAACAAGGCAATCTGGCCATACGGTTTTATGAACAAAGGTACGCAGAGGGATATGTTATATTACTGTTTAACATAAGAAAATGTCTTCCAAAGAAAATAGTCCCGCTATCGGTTCCTTTCTTTGGGTTGTCATGCTAAGCATGATCATGCAGCCTCAGCTCTAATGTAAGAGCATAATATCGAGGATTTAGTTTGGGAGGCCAGTTAATAGCCCCCGGTAGTGTTCGGCGATAGTTGGGGTCAAGCCGTAAACACTTCGGCCAATGTTATGAATGGCCCATCATTTAACATAGTCATCCGATTGCTGACCAGTTTACGCTTATTGTGAAAGTCAGTTTTCGGCTTTCTCCACTGAGGTGCTTAACCATGTGAGCTGGAAGCACAATCGCAGTGGTTCTCCCTTTGCACGCCTAGCCGAGCAAAATGGAACGTAGGAAGCAAGTGCAGGAGCCGGGCAACCCAACTATTGACCGAAGACACAATTCGAAACCGATGCATATATAGCAATATCTGAGAATGTTTTTGCCGAATCCCTAAAGGTGTCTGGCGTTGCACTGTGAGACTAATGCTGGAAAAGCACAAATAGTTTAAAAGTGCCAAAAATCTTGGAAAACCAAGAAACATCAGTAAAAACATGATGTCCGAACAATATCAAGTGTTCGGTGCCAATCCGAAAGTTGGTCTTAGAAAAAAGAAGTGCTTCTGTCGTGCTTTAACATGATACATCCTATCTCAAGACTTCGAGCGGGTCAGCCTACGGCTTCAACCTCCTATCCCGAGGGCGGAGTACTTCTCATCAGGCCAGTTTAGAAAACTAAACTCTAGCGGCTTTGAGAGAGAAATTAGGCTCCCTGGCTAGTGACCACACACTCATGTCGAAAAAAGGAGTGATAAATAATAATAAAACTTTGCAACGACTAAGAAGAAGAACACTTATTATAAAATGGCTCAAATAAACTTAAGAGCCCCCAAGTGACTTGGGTAGAAGAATGATTGCATGTACCAAAGTACTTATATGATATCTATGTTCAACCGAACTTTAAACGCATCTTAACCGACCGTCAGCTTCTCCCTCTTCGGTCAAGGACCGAAAAGTATTATGTACTCCATCGGTCGAGAATATCGACGGTGTTTCCAATAACCAGGCAATCAGGCCATAAGGCTGTAACAGACAAAGCGCGCTCAGGGAACTTATGCTATATTACCGTGAAGAATATGAAGCATCTTCGAAGAAAATAGTACCCCCACCGATACCTTTCTTCGGTGCTCATTGTTATTATGAGACTTGTGCAATAGATTTTGTGTACTCATGAGTTCCGTTGTGTGCCGACCATCATTGAAAACTATAAGAGTGCTAGCTTTCGGCTTCACCCAGTCTGAGGTCCGGCTCGGTTGACCCGATCGTGACAATCGCAGAGGTGCTTCCTTTACTCCCTAGCCGAACAATCGGGAACATAGGGGTAAACACAGGAGCGAGGCAACCCAGCTTGCAAATCGCTTAAGTCAATATGGTGCATATTGTGGCGTAATACACGAACAAGGAACGAAGCTGTACAAGTATAATCATATGCAACAGGAAAAAGCTTCATAAAGGAAGCCCCCAAGTAAACGGGGTATTTGAATTTATGCGTCACAAACAAAGTTTGGACAAGGAATTTTTTTACAAGCAACTTTTTTCCAAAAAAGTATAATGCTTGGTCGAACCGAGCACAAGTTAGAAATTAAAGCTTTGAGCATGAAAGCGACTTAGCTGGTTAATGTGTTCGGTATTGATGACGCGGTCTGAGCTTGATGCGGGGCAAGGTTCCATCCCCCAAGCTGGTCCCGAGGTGGCGGAGCGGAGAGCTCGATACGCCGAAGTGGTGACATAGCACGGTCAATGCAGACCGGCAGAGTGACGCCGAAGTCCCCGGATCATTTTCCTGTGCACAAAAAATAGTGCTAACCGGAGATAATAGTAATAATGATAATTAAAAAAAAGTTGCATAATAAATAATTTATGCAAAGTGAGGAATAGAAGAAATATGGCCTGACGCTAAAGTCAATGTCGAGGGCAATGTTGACGTTGAGCCCCCGAGCTCCATAGATGATTCCTCCGTGATCTTGATAGAGATCGGAGTTGATGTTGGATGAAGGCCCTCGTCCGAACATGGTGATCCGAACATGGGGCACAATTCTTGGTCGAACCAAGGTGACCAGTCGAACTGGTGACGAAGACGCCGAAGTCACAGTTGATCTGCAGGCGAGCCATCGATCCTTTTGTCGATCACACAGCAGAACTCTCAATGAAAGCACCAATGTCGGTGTCAAAACCGGCGGATCTCGGGTAGGGGGTCCCGAACTGTGCGTCTAGGCCGGATGGTAACAGGAGGCAAGGAACACGATGTTTTACCCAGGTTCGGGCCCTCTTGATGGAGGTAAAACCCTACGTTCTGCTTGATTAATATTGATGATATGGGTAGTACAAGAGTAGATCTACCACGAGATCAAGGAGGCTAAACCCTAGAAGCTAGCCTATGGTATGATTGTTGTATGATGAAGTTGTATATTCTATCGACTAGCCTGGCCCTGGTTTATATAATGCACCAGAGGCCTAGGTTAACAAGAGTCCTAGCCGAATACGCCGGTGGGGAGAAGTCCTTGTCTTGATCGCCAAGTCTTTGTGGAATATTCCTTGTATGCGGCAGCTGTCCAAACTGGCCCATGAATATACGGCCATGGGGGTCCTCGGCCCAATCTAATAGATCGGGAGATGATGCGGTGAGTACCCCCTAGTCCAGGACACCGTCAGTACCCATTGGATATATAGCAAGCGATGTAATGATCGAGTTGATCAAGGCCAACCTACCAGCATGCGACATGAGGGACATGGCTGCGGTGATCCTTCTTTTAGCTTTGCACACAAAAGGTGTCATGTCAAGAACAGAAGGTCTGGTGGTCCCTAGGGGTAAACCCAGGTATGTAAACGGCATGTTGGCCTGTGTGCACCCGAAAAGAGCGGCCATATCATTGCATGTGTCCACCGGAGTGTTAATAGGCACGAGAGTTGATTTATGAAAGTTGATCTTAAGTCCAATGGAGGTGGCATAGTCCTCAAGGATTTGCTTGATCTTAGCTGCTTGATGAAGACATGCAGGCAAGACAATGATAGTGCCGTCCGCATATTGGATCACCGGGTACTTGGCACTACCCTTGGGAGGGATGGGGTGGCTTATTAAACCTTGCTCAAGCGCTTCATTGATGGCCAATTGCAAGAGGTCGGCTGCGATGACAAAAATGAGGGGAGACATGGGATCACCTTGACGCACACCACACTTGCAAGAGAATTGCTGACCAGGCACACCATTTAGGAGCATAGAGGACTTGCCAGAAGAGAAGATGCTTTCCATCCAAGTGAGCCATTTAGAAGGGAAGCCCATTTTCCTCATGATGAGAAGCATAGCAGAATGCTCAATTGTGTCGAAGGCTTTGGCAAAGTCAAGTTTCAGGAGTACAATTTCTCTCTTTGAAGCTTGACATTGGTGTATATATTCGAAGGACCAGGCCAAGCAGTCATGAATGGATCGTCCATGGAGGAAACCATATTGATTTTGATGCACCAGGCTGAGGATAATTTTCTGGAGGCGATCGGCAAGTATTTTAGTGATCAGTTTTAGTCAGCAGTTCAAGAGCATTATGGGCCGAAAATCGTTGACCGTGTCAGGTGCATTCGTTTTGGGGATCAACGTGATGTAGCCAGCATTGATACTTTCCAAGTTGAGGCCTCCCCGATGGAACTCATCACACAAAAGATAGAAATCCTCTTTGAGGATACGCCAACAAGCTTTCTGGAAGGCCCCATTGAAGCCATCAGGACCTGGGGCGCCGTCAGGTGGCATGGCCGCCACCACATCATCAATCTCCTTATGTGTGAACGGAGCCACAAGGTTGGTGAAGATCTCTTCATCTTTGAGCAAATGGTCTAAGTTAAATTTCATGGGCAAAGGGTTAGCTTGTCCAATCCTAGCCTTAAAGGCCTCAAATAGGACAGATTCTTTTCCAGCATGATCGTCCACAATCCCGCCGTCCGCATTTTTAAGATAACTGATGCAATTCCTCCAGTAACATTCAGTAGCGACTGTTTGAAAAAAATTGGAGTTCTCATCTCCAAACTGAATCCAATGAATGGTGTAGCGTTTTTTCCATTAGTCTTTTTGATATTGAAGGAGCCTCAGAAGGTGTTTTTTAAGAATACTACGAAACTTTCGTTCGGGGGTAGTAAGATGCCGGCGATCTTCAATGTTGTCCAATTCCAGGAGGGCTTTGTTAGTATTTTCAATGGCAATAGATAGGCGGGATATCTTTTTAGTCCAATGTTTGAGAGCATATCTCACAGACTTGAGTTTCTGCCCAATAATCGCTGCATGGTTGGAGCATTTGTTATGTTTGATAGGTTTTTGCCAAGCTTTTTCCACCACCTCCATGAAACCAGGGTGGGCGATCCAATACGTTTCAAACCTGAAAAGTTTGCTTTTTGGGATGGTCGTTTGAATGATCACAATACAGGGGGTGTGATCAGAGACGGGTTTCCCCAACGGGTTTACCAGAGTATTTGGAAAAGAGAGCGTCCAGCGCAGTGTAGTGAAAAACCAGTCGAGCTGTTCCAGAAGTGGTTGGTGTTGCATATTGGACCAAGTATATGCTCTCCCTTTGATTGGCAATTCAGTAAGGTTTTGTTCACGTATGAAATCATTAAGGGTGAACATATCTTGCACACTGCCTCCCGGCATGTTGCGATTGTCAGGTGATCGGATATAGTTAAAATCGCCAAGAATAAGCCAATCTTCAAAGCTAGGGATATCCAGCTCAAAAAGCCAAGTGGTGAATGCCACACGAAGCTCACCTTGACAAGGGCCGTATACATTGATTAACTTCCAAGAGTGATTGGATTGGGTAGAAGTGAGCTCTACGCCTAACGCAAATCTTTCAGACAAGAAGACCCGCCCCGTGAAAACGCTGCTATTCCAAATCGTAATGATGCCGCCAGAAGCGCCAATCGAAGGGATAAACGCAAACTGATCAAAACGTCGGGGGAATAAGGATTTTAAGGCAACAGCATCAAACGAGGGCATTTTAGATTCCTGAAGACAAATCACATCGCATCCACTAGATCGAATCGCATTACCAAGTGCTAATTGTTTTTCAGGCGCATTAAGACCACGAACATTCTAGCAAAGTACGTTCCAGTCACGCAAAAGCATTGGAAAGATAAAGTTTCATATAACTGCATAAACGGGATAGAAATAAAACTCGCCCACTCTTCGGACAGAGCCGAGGTAGTAAGCTCTTCAGCAGGCACGGCGCAAAGATCCGTACCAATGGCCTGTAGCGTGGCGATGGGAGTTGGAGGAGGCATAGCTGGAAGTGGATCATCAGTGTTGGGGACCGCCAGAGTGGATGCAGCAGAGTTGGCATCTTCAGAGATCATCAGAGCAGCGGGCACAACACGAGGCTTGACCTTGGACTTGACAGGGCGTGCTTCAGACATAGCAGAAACCCGGAAGCCATCATATTTGTTGGTTCTGTTGCTTCTACACAAAGTAGCAGTATCAATTGGGGCCAGCATCTTGCCTTTGCATTGCTTCAGAGCAGGTGCAGTGGTAGGCACAGAGCTTGATCCTTCCTCAGGCATCAGAAGAGGAGCTTCATCGAGAGAAGTCTCACTAGGCAAAGCCAAAGAAGCCTCAGCAGACATTGACAAAGTTGGCATGGTGGGTACGGACACTGCAGATTCAAGTGGGGCAGGGAGTGGGAGTAGGGCAGTAAGGTGCTCATCACCTGAGATGTCAAGCTCCTCCAAATGCACATTTGGTTCAGGGAGAGGCAGTGGAGCATTAACCGCTGTCAGACTTGCCTAAGCAGTAGAAGCCATCACTTGAGCTTGAGAAAACTGAATGCAGCCATCTGAAAGTGTCACTTGCAGTTCTACCTGAACAGATTCCTGCCTGAAGCCAAGACCCGAGGCCCATGGTCCAAAAGTAGACACAAGTGGGCACAGAGCCGAGAACAGGGCTGAATTTAGTAGCTGGCGAGGGACAGGGTTGTTCAACAGGAGAGACATGAGCATATCACCTTGCGCAGATAGACCAAAGCGCAGACCCTGACTATGGACTTCGACAGAAACTATGATTTCATCCTCATGAGGCTGAGGCACATCCGAGGCATTGATCACGATCATATCAATGGAATGAGCTGAATCGGTGTCATCGGAGCTTGTGATCGAGTCATGCCAAGCTTGTAATGCATTATCCGTGACATTGTTTTCAGGAACAATGCCATCCTGAACCTGCAGACCATGGGCAGCGAGCCAAGCTTGAAAGTTCATGAGAAAAGGTGGCAATTGCGGCAAAGGTGGAGCAGGAGGGGCAGGCCATGCTCCCCATCCCCCATTGTCTTGGTTATCCTAATCAGCTGGTACATTTGGAGCGCCATTGGGGGGAGCTGCATTCTGCACTAACCAGTTGTGCACCTGCTGTTGGTACAACTGCTCTGCTGTTAGATGAGGACCAAACTGAGGATGTGGGTTCCCATCTTCAGGCGGCGGATCCTCGCCGGCCGGCAACACCTCAGGGAGGAGCCCGTTCCAGTCATTGCTCCTGAGGATCGTGATCTGAACCGTCCAGCAGTCGCGCGCACCACCCAGCTGCCACACTACAAAACTTTTGGGCACAAGTCTCAGGTTCAGCACTCGTGCCTTAATCAACATGAAACGATGATCTTGGCGGGGATTGTACCAGAGCACGAAAACCACCAAGAGACTTATTGACATAATAATAAGTTTGGTAATCATAAGGAAACCCAAAGTACATTAGCCAAATCTCTGGACCAAATGTGGTGGTACGGCGATTGAGTGCTTCATGGTGAGGTACAAAGGTGATTAGCAGATCTTCATCCTCAAGTTCTAGTGGCGTGGCAACAACAGTATCACGGATGAAGGAGTCCACAAATCCAAAGATTCTGATTCCAAAGGGATGGTCACTTACTTCAGTGGTGAAAAGTTGAGCCTCATGGAGCAAACCTTGGATAGCCTGACGAATGGCAGCACAGCGATGGAGCGGGACATACTCGCTGGTCTCCGCAATGGCCAAGTAGTCGTGGTTGAGCGGTGGAATTGGGCCAACCACCATCTCGCTGCGGACGACACGATCGGCCGGCCACGATTCGACGGCGAAGCCCGGCGGCAGGAAAGACACAAGGTTAAGGGGGTAGTTCGCCATGGCGGAGGAGCAGAGGGAGAGTGTCTTGGGTGTCGGGTGTGACAAAGGTGGTGACTGGCAGGCAGAGGGCGGTGACGATTGAGGAAACCGAGCAGAAGCGGAAGCGTGAGGGGTATTTTGGGCATTAGGCGGGATTTTGGGAATCCATTTCCATCGCTTGAGCCACCGCTTCCGTCGACAAGATTTCACCACGTGGCCATAGTACCCACAAGTCTCACAACGAACGTAGGATTTGGAATTGGGTTTCTTGTGGTGCATCGCAGCGGCCGGGGGAAATTTGGATAGATTGATACTGGGCAGGTTCACTGCCATGTTTGGTCCATAGAATTCAATGGGAATCCGCGCGGGGCAATTTCTTGCCTTGTGATTAGGAGTGGAGCAGTGGATACAAATCACTCTGGCCAGGCAGTTAATCTTTTTGTGCTCCCATTGAAGGCAACGAGAACATAAATCTGCCCAATTATCGTTAATCAAATCAATATCTTCCTCAGAATATCCAGCCTGGCCCAAATCTATCTTATAATGGGCCGAGAAGCAAGGAGGCCAGAGAGAGTGGGCTGGAGCATATTTAAAAGCTGATTTGAGAAAACATTGTGGCGCTTGAGGATAAGGCCTATTAATGGGGCAATTAAAACTGCCCAAACGGAGAAACTCTATATCACCAGATTCCTCCAAATGCGCGTGACGAGTATATTTCTCCATTAAAGATAATGAAGATGATTCCTCAATAACCGGGGCCAAATTATCTATTGCCAAAAAAGATCCAAAATTAATTAGAAAGCCCGGGCGTTGAACAGAGGATGTCGAAGCTTCATGAGCGTGAGAGTTGGACAAAACTACATGATCAATGGGTTTCAAAGAAAATTTGCTAAGCTCGACCATGGAAGATGCCGAAACCGAAGAGCCCGATTTGAGAAAATCCAAATTTGACTTAACAGCAAAAGGATGTCGGGCAGTTAGCTCTGGTAATACTGCATCCGCATGCCAACTAGAAGTGGACGATGGGGCACGATTGAAACAGCCATTGAACAGATGAAAGTGGCAAATGAAATCCGGCCACACTTGGTCCTTGAGACCGTAAATGAAATGTCCCACCTTGTTGTTGGCGGGATTAATCTTGTGCACTTTGAATCCAACATGAAAACCCCCAATGCAACATTGGAGTGCAAAACCCACAGATTCTTCCGTGAGAGGGAATGAGGCTGATGAAAAAGTAACCACAAGAAAAAACTCCTTGGGGTCACGAGAGGTGGAGAAATGCATCGTAGAACCAAACTTTTTTCTCACCTGATCTGCCAGGGCTAAGCCCTGGGAAAAGTCCCAATGCAAGAGCCCTTCCATCTTGAATCAAACTATAGATTGCCATGGTTGTGGGTGGAGCAGGTGGAGGGTGGGAGGGAGAGAGATGGAGAGGTGGGAGACGCCATCCCCATTCAAAATAGATCCACGTATCAGAAGAGCTCTAGTAATGTTGGATGATGGTAAAAATGAAAATAGTTATATTACCTTTCATGGGTGAAAAAAGGTTTGCAGTCTCTGGTTTGTAATCTTTCGGTGATAGTTGATTTGATCCCACTGAAAAACAGAAACTTTTGCGCCCAGTAGATTAATTTTCATTTCTAGCACAAGTCGATAAAATAATTATTCTTTTTGAAGAGGATTTGTAAACAAATTTCTTAGGTTTTCCTAAGTTTTCAGAATTTTTGGAATTACAGAAGTATCCGAAATCTCCAGATTGCTCCTGATTGTTCTGTTCTTGACAAATTCTGTTTTCTATGTTGTTTGCTTATTTTGATGAATCTATGGCTAGTATTGGGTGTATGAACCACAGAAAATTTAGAATATAGTAGATATTACAACAATATAAATAAAGAATGAGTTCACAACAGCACCAAAAGTGGTGATTTACTTTCTTATTCTAACGGAGCTTATGAGATTTTTTGGTGAGTTTTGTGTTGTGAAGTTTTCAAGTTTTGGGTAAGGATTTGATGGACTATGGAATAAGGAGTGGCAAGAGCCTAAGATTGGGGATGCCCAAGCCACCCAAGGTAATATTCAAGGACAACCAAGAGCCTAAGCTTGGGGATGCCCCAGAAGGCATCCCCTCTTTCGTATTCGTCCATCGGTAACTTTACTTGAGGCTATATTTTTAATCACTACATGATATGCGTTTTGCTTGGAGCCTCTTGTATGATTTGAGTCTTTGCTTTTTAGTTTGCCACAATCATCCTTGTTGTACACACCTTTTGAGAGAGACACACATGAATCGTGATTTATGAGAATACTCTATGTGCTTCACTTATACCTTTTGAGCTAGGCAAATTTGATCTAGTGCTTCACTTATATCTTTTTAGAGCACGACTGTGGTTTTATTTTATAGAAATTGATGAACTCTCGCACTTCAGTTATATTATTTTGACAGTCTTTAAAATAGCATGGTAATTTGCTTTGGTTATAAATTTAGTCATAATATGATAGGCATCCAAGAGGGATATAATAAAAACTTTCATATAAAGTGCATTGAATACTATGAGAAGTTTGATTCCTTATGATTTTTCTGAGATATGAAGATGGTGATATTAAAGTCATGCTAGTGAGTAGTTGTGAATTTGAGAAATACCTGTGTTAAAGTTTGTGAGTCCCGTAGCATGCACGTATGGTGAACCGTTATGTGATGAAGTCGGAGCATGATTTATTTATTGATTGTCTTCCTTATGAGTGGCGGTCGGGGACAAGCGATGGTCTTTCCTACCAATCTATCTCCCTAGGAGCATGCGCATAGTACTTTGTTTTGATGACTAATAGATTTTTGCGATAAGTATGTGAGTTCTTTATGACTAATGTTGAGTCCATGGATTATATGCACTCTCACCTTTCCGCCATTGCTAGCCTCTCTAGTATTGCGCAACTTTCGCCGGTACCATAAACCCACCATATACCTTCCTCAAAACAGCCACCATACCTACCTATTATGGCATTTCCATAGCCATTCTGAGATATATTGCCATGCAACATTCCACCATTCCGTTTATATGACACCCTCCATTATTGTCATATTGCTTTGCATGATCATGTAGTTGACATCATATTTGTGGCAAAGCCACCATTCATAATTCTTTCATACATGTCACTCTTGATTCATTGCACATCCTGGTACACCACTGGAGGCATTCATATATAGTAATATTTTGTTCTAAGTATCGAGTTGTAAGTAAATAAAAGTGTGATGATCTTCATTATTAGAGCATTGTCCCATGTGAGGAAAACATGATGGAGACTATGATTCCCCCACAAGTCGGGATGAGACTCCAGACCAAAAAAAGAGACCAAAAAAATGAGAGAAGGACCAAATAAAAAAATGAGAGAAAAGAGAGAAGGGGCAATGTTACTATCCTTTTACCACATTTGTGCTTCAAAGTAGCACCATGATCTTCACGATAGAGAGTCTCCTATGATATCACTTTCATATACTAGTGGAATTTTCATTATAGAACTTGGCTTGTATATTCCAATGATGGGCCTCCTCAAATTGCCCTAGGTCTTCGTGAGCAAGCGAGTTGGATGCACACCCACTTAGGCTTTGTTTTGAGTTTTCATAAACTTATAGCTCTAGTGCATCCGTTGCATGGCAATCCCTACTCACTCACATTGATATCTATTGATGGGCATCTCCATAGCCCGTTGATATGCCTAGTTGATGTGAGACTATCTCATTATTTTTGTCTTCTCCACAACCACCGTCTATACCACCTACAGTGCTATGTCCATGGCTCACGCTCATGTATTGTGTGAAAGTTGATAAAGTTTGAGAACCTTAGAAGTATGAAACAATTGCTTGGCTTGTCATCGGGGTTGTGCATGATTTAAATATTTTGTGTGATGAAGATGGAGCATAGCCAGACTATATGTTTGTATGCTCAAAGTATTATTGTTTTTATGTCAATATTAAACTTTTGTTTTGAGTCATACGGATCTGAACATTCATGCCAGAATAAAAACTACATGGATAAATATGTTAGGTAGCATTCCACATCAAAAATTCTTTTTTTATCATTTACCTACTCGAGGACGAGCAGGAATTAATATGCTATTTTATATGATTTTTGGGACTAACCTATTAACCTATAGCCCAGTGCTAGTTCCTATTTTTCCCTTGTCATAGAGTTTCGCAGAAAAGGAATACCAAACTGAGTCCAAATGGAATGAAACTTCCGCGATGATTTTTCTTAGACTAGAAGACATCCAGAGGGCTTGGAGTGCATGTCAGGAAACCCACAAGGCGACCACAAGGTCGGGAGGCGCGCCCAGGGGGTAGGGCACGCCCCCACCTTTGTGGGCCACTCATGACTCCACCGACCTATTTCTTCCGCCTATATATTCTCAAATATCCCAAAACCTTTGAGGGGAGCCACGAAAGCACTTTTCCACCACCACAACCTTATGTACCTGTGAGATCCCATCCAGGTGCCTTTTTCAGCGTCCTGCCGGAGGGGGATTCGATCACGGAGGGCTTCTACATCAACACCATTGCCTCTCAGATGAAGCATGAGTAGTTTACCATAGACCTATGGGTCCACAGCTAGTAGCTAGATGGCTTTTTATCTCTCTTTGATTGTCAATACAAAGTTCTCCTCGATGTTCTTGGAGATATATTCGATGTAATACTCTTTTGCGGTGTGTTTGCCGAGATCTGATGAATTGTGGATTTATGATTAGCTTATCTATGAATATTATTTGAATCTCCTATGAATTCATATATGCATGATTTGATATCTTTGCAAGTCTCTTCAAACTATCGATTTGTTTTGGCCAACTAGATTCGTTTGTCTTGCAATGGGAGAAGTGCTTACATTTGGGTTCAATCTTACGGTGCTCGATCCTAGTGACAGAAGGGGAACCAACACGTATTGTATTGTTGCCATCGAGGATAAAAAGATCGGGTTTTCATCATATTGTTTGAGTTAATTCATCTACATCATGTCATCTTACTTAATGCATTACTCTGTTCTTATGAACATAATACTCTAGATGCATGCTGGATAGCAGTCGATGTGTGGAGTAATAGTAGTAGATGCAGAATCATTTCGGCCTACTTGACACAGACGTGATGCTTATATTCATTATCATTGCCTTAGATATCGTCATAACTTTGCGCTTTTCTATCAATTGCTCGGCAGTAATTTGTTCACCCACCGTAATATTTTCTATCTTGAGATTTGCCTCTAGTGAAACCTATGGCCCTCGGGTCTACTTTGCACCATATAAGTTTCCGATCTACAATTTTAGTTTCCTATTTACTTTCTTTGCAATGTTTTACCTTCCGTTCCATAAACCAAAAATACCAAAAATATTACTTTACCATTTATCCATATATATCAGATCTCACTTTGCAAATAACCGTGAAGGGATTGACAACTGTCGTGTTGGGTGCAAGTTGGTGTTTGTTTGTGCAGGTATTCGGTGGCTTGTGCGTTGTCTCCTACTGGATTGATACATTGGTTCTCAAAATTGAGGGGAATACTTACTCTACTTTGCTGCATCACCCTTCCTCTTCAAGGGAAAAACCAACGCAAGCTCAAGAGGTAGCAGTGCCGAATCAATAAATTTGGGTTGAATACTCTACCCTCGAAAACTGTTGTGATCCCCTATACTTGTGGGTTATCACGCTTGTACTCCGTTTGGTACAGATTTTCTGGAAAACCAAAAACAAGCAGAAAACAGCAACCAGCACTAGGCATTGAGTTAATAGGTTAGTGACCCCAAAATGATATAAAATTGCATAAAAAGTATCCAAGACTGATAATATAATAGGATGAAAGAATAAAAAAATTATAGATACATTGGAGACGTATCATCATCCCTAATCTTAATTCTTGCTCGTCCTCGAGAAGTTAAATGATAAAAACAATTTTTTTGATGTTGAATGCTACCTAGCATGTTTATCATGTAATCTCTTTACCGTATAAATATTGAGAAACAATGAAGTAATTAATATCAACTTCATAATATCCATGAATATAAGAACATAATCATTACTTTTTCAAAATATACGATGCTCAACGAATGTTATCCCTATTCATGAATTATGTAAGCATGGCATGACTCCGCCTTCACCGCATAAATATAAATCATGAGCACCTCCGTGTCAAACCAAGCAATTGATCATACTTTTTAGTGCGCTTCAGCATTTTCAAATCCACTCAATACATGAGCGTGAGCCATGGACATAGCATTATGGGATGGAATAGAATGCGGCAACAGAGATATATAAGGGAAGTCAAAATGGAAGAAAGTCTCACATCAACTCGTCAGATCAATGGGCAATGGAGAGGCCCATCAATCAATATCAATGCAAGGAGTAGGGATTTCCATGAAACATGTATACTAGAGCTATAAGTTTATGAAAGCTAAACTGAAACTAAGTGGGTGTGCATCCAACTTGCTTGCTCATGAAGACCTCAGGCATTTGAGGAAGCCCATCATTGGAATATACAAGCCAAGTTATGGTAAAAAAATTCCCACTAGTATCTGAAAGTGACAACTTTGGAGACTCTCTATATGAAGAACATGGTGCTACTCTGAAGCACAAGTGTGCTAAAAGGATAGTAACATTGCCCCTTCTCTATTTTCCCTCATTCTTTTTGTTGGGCTCTTTTTGGACTATTTTTTAAGTTCGAAACCTCATGCTTATTCTTTGAAGGAACCATTAGTATCCATCATCCTTTTTCCTCACTGGGATATGCTCTAATAATGAAGATCATCACACTTTTATTTACTTACAACTTGATAAACTCAAATAATATGACTCTATATGAATGCCTCTGTCAGTGTAGCAGGATGTGCAACGATCTAGCATAACATGTACTACAATGATGAATGGTGGCTTTCCCACAAATACAATGTCAGGTCTAGATCATGCAAAGCAATATGACAATGAACACACATGTCATGAGACAGAACAGTGGAAGTTGCATGGCAACATATCTCGGAATGGCTATGGAAATGCCATGATAGGTAGGTATGATGGCTATTTTGAGGAAGATATAAGGAGGCTTATGTGTGATAGAGCGTATCATATCACGGGTTTTGGATGCACCGACGAAGTATGCACCAACTCTCGAGGTGAGAAAGGGCAATGCATGGTACCGAAGAGGCTAGCAATATGCGGAAGGGTGAGAGTGCGTATAGTCCATGAACTCACATTAGTCATAAAGAACTCATATACTTATTATGAAAGTTTATTAGCCCTCGAAGCAAAGTACTACTCGCATGCTCCTAGGGAGGAGGTTGGTAGGAGTTAACCATCACACAACTCTGATTATGACAGCACTCAGGGATTTCAATCAGACATAAAAATGCTCAAACATCCCCACCATGCCATGTCAGGCACTTAAATGAGTAGTTGATATCAAGCTTTAATATCGATATTTCTACTAACCAATGATGATGAACCAATACCCTTTCATATTACTATATCAATATAATTAAACCATACGTATCATATTTAGTGATCTGCATGAAAGTTTTTATTATATCCCTCTTGAATACTATCATTTTCGGACTAGTCTTATAACTCGTGCATATTACCACTTCCTATTTTAGGACTCTCAAAAAGATTTAAGTGAAGCATGAGAGTGCAATAATTCTATAAAATATATAACTACCTTCTTGCTCTAACAAATATAAGTGAAGCACAGGAGCAACTCCCTAGGTCAAAAGATATAAGTGAAGCACATAGAGTATTTGAACAAATCATGATAAATGTATGTCTCTCTGAAAAGGCGTGTCCAGCAAAAAATGGTTGTGGCAAACTAAAAAGCAAACAAAACTATGGTACAAGACACTCCAAAAAAACTTATATCATGTGATGAATAAAAATATAGCTCCAACATTGTTGAGGAAATCGTTAACTGGTAGCTGCTCGGTCGGCTGGTGAGTAGGGGATTAATAGGCTAATCGGCAAGTTAATTGGCCATTTAATCAATTAATCGGATGATTTATCGGGTAATCGGCTACTCGGGGACCATATGAGTAGGGATTAATCAGCAAGTTAACTGGTTAATCGGATGAATTCTTGAACAGGGGCTCCAAGTACCATACCGATGAATTGTACACGAAAGAGGGGATGCCATCCGGGACATCCCAAGCTTAGATGCCTGGGTCTTCTACTTGTGAGTTGCGTTAGGATTTCCTCGAAGAGGAGAGGATGATGCAGTACAATAGAGATAAGTATTTCCCTCAGGTATGAAACCAAGCTTATCAATCTAGCAGAAGAACCAAGCAACACTATGTAAACAACACCTACACACAAACAACAAATACTTGCAACCCAACGGGTAGAGGGGTTGTCAATCCCTCAATGGTTATGAGCAAGATTAAAAGATATAGTATTTGATAGATAGATCTGACAAAAATACAAAATAAAATAAATAAAAGGAAATTGCATCAAGATATTTTTGTTTTTAATATATGATAGAAAATAGACCCAGGGGCCATAGTTTTCACTAGCGGCTTCTCTCTAGAAAATAGTATACAGTGGGTAAACAAATTACTGTTGGATAATTGACAGAAAAGCAAATAATTGTGACGATATACAAGGCAATGATCATGTATATAGGCATCACGTCCGAGAAATAGACCGAAACTGTCGTGGTTTTGTCACGGTAGATGTCCTAGTGAAAGGAGTTAGTCGTGGAGCCATCGCGACAGGTTAGCTTAAAGGGGTTAAAGAGGACAAGGGATTCAAGGAATTATACTGGTTCGGCCCCTTACGATATAGGTAAAAGCCTACTCTAGTTGTGATGGAATTGCTAGGGTTTCGATGACCAGGGAGCGAATCCGCTTTTCCTGGCTCTCGAGTTATTGTTCTTTGTCCCTAAACCGCCGTCGGGTCGTCCCTTTATATACACAGGTTGACGCTCGACGGTTTACAGAATCCCGAGGCCGGCTCATAAACGTGCCCAGCTCGGTTTATACCTTTCCTTGCCTTAAACCATAAGTTTCATATCATATGGCGGTTTATGCCTACGGGCTCTAATCCGCCTTTGGGCCCTGGGCCTTCATGTCAGACCTCCTCTGTAAAGCGCCATACCTCTTGTCTTCATGGGCTTCAAACATGACTAACTCCTTGTGGACATAACCAGACCCCTCATGGCCGGTTTATACTTAATAGTAATATCCCCAACATTAGGCCCCAGATTGATTTGAACTCGTTCATGTCAATCTTCAACACTTAGAAAAATTCCTCCTTCTGCACCTTCGCATAGATCTTGTAAAACACCATGACATCATCTTCCAGGTTTGTAATAAACCACCATGATGTCACCTGTTCATTAAAACCAAAGATACCCTTCATTAATGATCCTCCGACAATCGAGGCAACAACTTTGCTGCATATCCATTTTTTGGGCTCCTCGATTTCCGTGCATGTCGCCTATCTCTTTGTCTTATAAATAGGGCCGAGGGTCCCTTTCCTTTCCTCCCGTTGCCTCTTCATCTCTCCTCTCTCTCATGCCGCCTCAGCACTCGAGCGCCGCCGCCGTCGTCGACCTTCGCTTCTGCCTCAACTCCGACTGCTGCATCACCCTGACCGTACCAGAAACCCGCAGCGCCTCTCCGCTGTTTCACAGCTTCAGTAAGTTGTTCTTCCTTTCCTTTGTAAATTCACTAGGGTTCGCGCGAGTTCATAGTAACTTCATGGTGTTCTTCCCTTATTCTTCATTAGATCCTTATGTAATGGACTCCAAACTTGATGTACTTCCATGCGGTAGTAACGATAACCCTTATTTTGTCACCAACCCATGTTCTTTGTGCATAAAAATCCGATCTGGAACTTCACAAACTACTCAGGCACCAATTTTTAGGTCTGAATATTCTCCTTTTTCTGACATGTGGTAGATCTAAAATTCCAATGTGAACCTGTGAAACTTGTTTTTCCTCACTTAGTCGTTTTTTGCTTTAGATCTGTACTTTCATTGTCTGCGTAGGCAGTTTATCCTTTAGAAAATAATCTGTCATATGCCATTAGTCCCCTTGTAAACCTCCAATTGCTTTACCACTTTTAATAACCTCAACCTATGGTTTAACAATTTTGCATGCTTGAATGCCTTTTCCTTAACCTGATATGCTTTATGCTTGCTAACCATGAGTCTTAAACCGGCATCAATCTTTTCCAGCTCCTCATTCGAAATGGCCAAACAATTTTATGCTTGTAACTGGGTCCCTTCCCAGGTTACTGAAGAGCAACTGGATGGATGCGTCAGAACTGACATTTTATCAAACCAAAGTGAAATCCACTTGCGAGTTCCCGGTCCAGAAAATCCTCCTACCCCCAAGGATGGCAAGGTAGTGGTATTTGTTGATCACATGAATTGTGGTTTTAAACCGCCCGGATCCAAGTTTTTCCGTGATGTGCTTGCCAGCTTCTAGATCCACCCTCAAGATATTGGACCCAACTCTGTGTCCAATATTTGCGACTTTCAAGTGTTTTGTGAAGCCTATCTGCAAGAAGAGACAACTGTTGAATTGTTTTGGGATTTTTTCTATTTGAATCGTCGTACTGAATTCGTAGACGGGCCCAACACTGAACGTGGCAGCGTCTCTATTCATAAAAGGAAGGATGTAAGCTTCCCTCATGCCAAACTTCATAGTCATCCTAAGGATTGGAACCAGACTTGGTTCTACTGTAAGGATACTTCTCCTGAAGATGAGAACCCTCTGCCGGGTTATCGTGCTCACCGGCTTACCAACACACACCCATTTCCGCAACGGCTGACTGCCAAGGAACGAGCCACATACGCACCATAACTCGCCAAGCTCAAAGCTTTTATGGCTAATGGTTTGACAGGAGTGGACTTTGTTCATTGCTGGATATCTTGGAGTATTTTACCGTTAAGCCGCCACCCCGGTTTAATGTGTGAGTACATAGGGGACTCAAAAGACCCTCAATGTCATATTGATATTCAGCTAACAGAGGCTGAAGTTACTAAGTGTATTAAGAAGATGCTGAATGAATCGGAAGTTGTCTGCAGTAGGACCGGGTTAAGTCCCTTTTATATATTGAATAAACCGCTAGCTGTAAGAATTGCCTCAATCCTGCTTTATACTTGATATTCTTAACTGTGCTATCTTTTATATCCTCTGTCAATCTTTTAACAGGGTGAAGACCCATTTTGGAAGAAGAAACCTCAAGATAAACCGGCCATGACCCCTCGACCTAAGACGAAGGTTGTCAAGAGACCTGCCAAGAGGAAGGCAGTTGAATCCACGGTTTAAACCTTGATGATGATCTTGATAACCCAGCTTCATAGGTAGAACTTGACTCTCTTGGTTCGTTTTTCATACACCTCATTGACAATGATTATTATCGGGATGATGCTGAAGGCAGCCAAGCCGATGACGCAGAGGTAATTATCCTTTCCTCCGGTTCAGACCCTCTGCCAACACAAAAAATCCATCAAGCAATCCGGGAAGTAAGATTTTCTCACCCCCTAGCTCACTTGGACCCACACTTTCTTTTGAAGAAGCAGCAACACGAAGCTCGCCGCACAACCCAGCACAGCGGCCAAGTAGTCACTTCAGCCGGTTTACCAAACACTTCGGTTCGGAAGCGTCAATCTGAGTTCTCACCCACTTCCGATCCTTCTTATCCCAAGGCAGGTTATTTCCAACAACCCCTTAATCCGTCCGATTCCAATTATTAGGGAATGCCTCATTCATCATCTTGCAAGTCAACAGCCACACATCTCCCTCCTCTTAAGACTGTTCGTGGGTAAATACTTTAAACTTAATCTTTTGACGCTTCATACTTGCATGTTATACTGACGTTTATATCTTTTGCTTTCAGGGCCAAGGCCAGACCTAGCAAGAAAGCTCGGGTGAATAAACCGTCTGATGACCATGTGGTTGTCGAACCGGATAGAACTCCAGATCCGGAAGGAATGAATGCTGATGCCTTGTTTGATGATCCGCCCCCTCAAGACCATGATTTTGTTGAACAAGTAGAAGCTGATGCAACATGCCATGCTGATGAACTGGCAAGCCGGGTCCAAACTGATGATAAACCGTCAAGTCCAGCTAAGGCCGCTAATAAACCATCAACTCTAGTAAAAGCTGCTGGTGATAAGGAAGAAGATATTATAATTACTAGCGTTGGCCACACCACCCCTGTCAATCCTGTTGCGTTATCAAAGCATAGTGCCAAGGAGGAACTTTCTGCTATGGGCAAAGGCAAATGGACCATAGACTTGTCAAGCTATGCCCACCTCAATGCCCAAGAACTTCATTCTGGTTTTTAAACCATTTGTACACAAACCATGACTACGAAGCCGGTTTAGTGAATTTGATGAAGGAGCGTTATAAGGTAAATACATAACCTTTTCTCTCTTATGTCCAATTTCAAATACCAACTCCAGTAGCCCCCAAGGGACGATTTATGATGCTAATCTAAACCGGGACTTTGCAATATCTCAACTCTGCATGCTTATCCTCCAAGGGTCGGTTGATCCTTTTAAGATGAACCGGTTCTTTCACATTGTAATCCTGTAACTTTCGCCTGTGTAGCCCCGAAGGGCCGCTTTATCTTTCCAAGCTAAACTGGGACTTTGACCAATGTTACTTTGAGCAAACATACATTAGCCCCCAAGTGTCAAGAATAATACTTGTATTGTGCTTGGGACTTGTAAAAAAATTCTGATAATCAAGCAAATAGGCATTAGCCCCCAAGTGCCATGTGTATAACTTGTTATGTGCTTGGTACTTCAAATATGTGCTGCCAACTCATGATATGTCCCTCTCTTATAGGCTGAGCTGAGCAAAAAGGAAGCCCAAACCGCTGATCTTCAAGAAAACATCAAATCTCAGCAAGCAAAACCTCCAGAGCCAAATAGGAACTGACCAGTGCCTTAGCAGCCATGGAGAAGCTAAAAGAAACTTTTAATAAGGAACGGGAGGATTGGAGCACAGAGAAAACCGATTTACAAAAGAGAGCTGAAGATGCAAAAACAGCCCTTAAACCGGTGGTCGAAGATCTAACTGGCTTAAAGCGGCAGATAAACGCCATGAACTCTGCTGTGTTTGGTAAGTATCCTCATCTGAAGTTTTTCAATATACTTTACCTCATCAGTTACCGGTTTACTGACGCTCGCAATGACACAGGGACCCATATTACCCATCTGGGCTCTGACATGCGAATGAAGCTGAAGGCTGCCTATACTTTGATAGAGCAGTTATATTCCGAAGCCCAATGGGCCATTTGCACCGCTGCTCATAACAAACCGCCTCCAACCTTGATAAAGGAAACCATTGAGAAGCTGTCGATGTTGCCTTCCCGGTTGTAAGAACTAAAAAGATCAGCTGCAAGGTTCGGTGCGCTGACTACGCTAATCCGGGCTAAGGCATGGATACCAGATCTTGAACTGTCGGATATAGGCAGCGGCTACCCTGGCATAAAGGAGGACGGTTCAGAATTTAACAACAATGATCTTCGAAGGCTGACAAGGGAAATGCGCCCCTTAGCGAGCAAATTGGCTGAGGAAACAGATCTCTCACACTATCAGCCGGTTTATGATTCTGATTAGAAAAGATATCCTGCGCCAACACATGATGTAGAGGATCTTATTCTGCCAATCCATAAGCACACCTATGCCCCTGATGTTGACCCCTCCAACCTTATAAGTGATGAAGCTGTGTTCCAATCTTTAACCGGAATCGATTGGGCAACCATTGACTTCCAGCCACTGGGTAGAGAAGAGGAGGAGGATGCAGCAGTCCAAAACAACCCACAGCCTTCAAGTCAGCCTGGTGACGAGTCATGATCCGGAGGCCGGTTTACCCTTCTGCATACTACCCCACTTGCTGAAAACAATTATTCTTTTTGGGCTTTAAGAATGCCTTGTAATAGGCTAGTTTAAAATACTTGGTCTGCTATGCCATCGTGCATATTTATGTTGCCTGATACTGTTAATCCATCCTGCTTCAGAATATATTATGATCATAATCTGTAGCAGTGTTATGCAAATTGTTCCTGCATATAAGAAGTTTGAAAGTGTCCCGGCGGTTTACCGCTGGACGGGTCATGGTGCCCAAATATATAGCCAGTTTTATAACCAAGGTTGTACTTTGAAATAATGAAAGATGAAAGAGATGATACCTATGATATTGAATCACTCTGTTGGTTGACCAACTTTTGTATATTTAGGGCTATAACCCTAATCTTGAGTATTGATAACTCCTTCCATGTTTTTCTGGTTTATGATAAAACCGTACTGGGTTATAATAAACGCTGGTGTATCCATATAGAATGTTGTCGACTTGTAGTCAAAACCAGGCCAGGTCAATAAACGCCGGATTATAACTGATCATGTACTTACAACTTATCGTTGAAAGCCAACCCGGGTCAATAAACGCCGGTTTATCATAAGATATTAAAAATCTCACCAAAGGAGAAAAAACATGGCAAAAAACATAAAAAGAATATGCAAGGCTTTTCATGGGCTGCTAGGCCCTAAATCGAGGCTTTTCATGGGCTGCCAGGCCACCGAGTTAAACCATTTTTCGAAGCCTTTTAAGATGGACCTCAATCATTAACCAATCGTCGTTTTAACTTTGACAAGTTCATGGTCTATGAGATTGATTTGTCAAACGTTCGGTGGGTCATACCAGGTTTACCTGGGGAGTGGCTTACTTAAAAAAGGCAGGATAACCCGGGGTTTTAGGTGAATACACCTGGCTTCCAAGCCTGGCTTGATAGCCTATTGCAAGGGTGCAAGCTCTTTGTTCTTTGAGAAGCACAGAGCCCCCAAGCAACATTTGAGCTGTGCTCGGTGGGTGCCTATGTTTGAGTTGTGCTATTGCAACACTCTCTTTGGCCCCACATGATTTCCTTTTGGCCTTAAGCCGATCAATAGGTGTAGCTATGGTTCAAATACAACCTAGCTCCCAAGTGATTTCCCTAGTGGACTTATGCCAATCAAGAGGTGTAGCTATGGTTCGAATACGACCAAGACCCCTAGTGATTTCCTTTTATATGTGTGGCCTTATCAGCCGGATCAATAGAACTCTGCTTTATAAATAGAAGCCCCCATGTAACCACACATGATGTAATAAAAACAACAAAGACCCCACTTTAGCTGAGGCTCCGTTTTATTATATTGATCATAATATATACATCGTCATAATTATGTACATAAGAAGAGCCCGTGGCTCAAGTATAGTAAGGCCGAAGATGAGCTATATTCCACGGCCGTTGGGTCTCCTCCTCCGATTTAAGTGAGTCTTTGTGCTCTCGAACATCGATAAGGTAGTATGATCCGTTGTGCAGGTTTTTACTGACCACAAAAGGTCCTTCCCAAGGTGGGGACAACTTGTGCATATCAGTCTGATACAGGATGAGCCGGAGCACCAGATCGCCTTCTTGAAAAGTTCTGGTTTTAACCCTGCGGCTGTGATAATGACACAGATCTTACTGGTAAATCGCTGAACATGCCGCTGCTAGATCACGCTCCTCATCTAACAGGTCCAGTGAGTCCTAACGTGCTTTCTCATTATCAGCTTCAACATAAGCCGCCACCCGGGGCGAGTCATGACGGATGTCACTAGGGAGAACCGCCTCTGCTCTCTAAACCATGAAGAAAGGCGTGTAACCCATAGATCTGATTGGTGTGGTGTTGATACTCCATAACATGGAAGGTAACTCCTCCACTCAACAACCCGGCGTCCGCTTTAAAGGAACCATCAGCTGGGGCTTGATGCCTCTAAGAATCTCTTGGTTGGCTCTTTCTGCTTGACCATTAGATTGGGGGTGAGCCACTGATGATACGTCAAGCCAGATGTGCTCTCGTTGACAAAATTCTTCCATAGCACCCTTGGACAGATTTGTACCATTATCAGTTATGATGTTGTGTGGAAAACCAAACGGAAGATCACCTTTTTGATGAATTGAACCGTCGTGGCTGCATCACACTTACTGACTAGCTCTGCCTCTACCCCCTTGGTGAACTTATCAATTGCCACCAGTAGGTGGGTCTTCTTGTCCTTGGACCTCTTAAAGGGCCCAACCATATCCAGCCCCAAGTTGCAAACGGCCAAGTGATTGGAATCATCCTTAATTCTTGAGCCGGAACATGAGTGCGGCGTGCAAACTTCTGACAACCATCACACCACTTTACTAAATCCTCAGCGTCAGCATGAGCCGTCAACCAGTAGAAGCCGTGACGAAAAGCCTTAGCTACCAAAGATTTAGAACCGGCGTGGTGACCACAATCTCCTTCGTGGATCTCACAGCCTTCTTGAGGAGACACACAACGCTAAAACGCCCCTGTTACGATGCAATAATGCAACTCCCCATTGATAATGGTCATTTACTTGGATCTCCGGATTATCTGCCGGGCCAAAGTTTCATCCTCCGGTAACTCGCCCCGGTTCATGTACGCTAGGTATGGGACTGTCCAATCCGAGATAACATGGAGAGCCTCCACCAATTGAGCCTCCGGGTCAGGAACAGCCAAATCCTCCTCTGTAGGTATCTTGACCGACGGACTATGTAGCACATCCAGAAAGACATTGGGTGGCACCGGTTTATGTTGAGAGCCTAAGCGACTTAAAGCATCCGCCGCTTCATTCTTTCGCCGGTATATATGGTCAACCTGATAACCCTTGAAATGACCAGCCACTACGTCCACCTCTCGCTGATACGCCGCCATGAGTGGATCTTTGGAATCCCAAGTGCCAGATGCCTGTTGAGCTACCAGGTCCGAGTCACCAAAGCACTTAACCCGACTTAAATTCTTCTCCTTAGCCATCTGAAGACCATGGAGCAAGGCCTCATATTCAGCTACATTGTTAGTGCAAGGGAACATTAAACGAAGAACATAATAAAACTTATCACCTCATGGGGAAGTTAATATGACTCCAGCCCCCGAGCCCTCCAATTGTCTGGACCCATCAAAATGAATAGTCCAATAAGTGTTATCTGGCTTTTCCTCCGGTGCCAGCAACTCTGTCCAGTCATTGATGAAGTCCAAAAGTGCTTGGGACTTGGTTGCTATGTGAGGCGTATATTTTAACCCGTGAGGTCCAAGCTCAATAGCCCATTTGGCAATCCGGCCAGTTGCTTCTCCGTTTTGGATGATATCCCCCAAGGCGGCAAAACTGACCACTGTGATAGGATGACCCTGAAAATAATGCTTGAGCTTCCGGCTTGCCATGAAAACCCCATACACCAGCTTCTGTCAATGTGGGTACCTCTGCTTGGACTCAATAAGTACCTCGCTGATGTAATAAACCAGCCGTTGAACCGGATACTCCTTTCTGCCCTCCTTGCGCTCCACAACAATAGCCACACTAACAGCCCGGGCATTAGCAGCCACATATAGCAACAAGGGCTCTTTATCAACAGGAGCAACAAGGATAGGCGGTTCAGCTAACTGCCGCTTTAAACTCTCAAAGGCTTCATTGGCAGCGTCACTCTAGACAAAATGGTCTGTCTTCTTCATCATCTGATACAGAGGGATTGCCTTTTCTCCTAAACGGCTGATAAACTGGCTCAATGTTGCAATACGACCCGCTAGCTGCTGCACATCGTTAATACACGCCGGTTTAGCGAGAGACGTAATAGCTGTGATCTTCTCTGGATTAGCTTCAATGCCCCTGTTAGACAGCAGAAAACCCAAGAGCTTGCCTCCCGGTACACCAAAGACACATTTGGCCAGATTAAGCATCATCTTATAAACTCGGAGGTTATCAAAAGTCTCCTTCAAGTCATCTATCAATGTTTCCTCCTTTCTAGACTTCACCACAATATCATCCACATAAGCATGAACATTGCGCCCAATCTGTTTATGAAGACAATTCTGTACACAACACTGATAAGTCGCCCGGGCGCTCTTGAGCCCAAAAGGCATAGATACATAGTAGAAGGCTCCAAAGGGAGTTATGAAAGATGTCTTCTCCTAGTCCTTAACTGGCATTTTGATCTAATGATAACCAGAATAAGCGTCCAGCAAACACAAACGGCCACAACCCGCCATAGCATCAATGATTTGATCAATACGAGGGAGAGCAAAGGGATCAACTGGACAAGCCTTGTTCAGATCTATGTAGCCCACACACATATGCCAAGTGTCATTCTTCTTAAGTACCAGCACCGGATTAGCTAGCCATTCAGGGTGAAAAACCTCCACAATAAACCCTGCTGCCAAGAGCCGGGCTACCTCCTCGCCAATAGCCTTGCGCCTTTCTTCATTGAAGCGGTGGAGAAACTGCCTGGCCGGTTTAAACTTAGGATCTATGTTAAGAGTGTGCTCAGCGAGTTCCCTCGGTACACTTGGCATGTCAGAAGGCTTCCATGCAAACATGTCCCGGTTCTCGCGGATGAACTCGATGATCGCGCTTTCCTATTTTGGATCTAGGTTAGCGCTGATGCTGAACTGCCTGGATGAATCGCCAAGAAAAAAATCAACCAGCTTAGTCTCCTCAGCCGATTTAAACTTCAAAACCGGATCATGCTCTGTAGTTGTTTTTTTAGAGAAGTCATATCTGCCGGATCAACATTGTCTTTGTAAAACTTCAACTCCTTTGTTGCACAAACTGACTCAGCATAGGCCGCATCACCTTCTTCACATTCGAAAGCAATCTTCCGGCTCCCATGCACTATGATGGTCCCCTTATGACCCGGCATCTTAAGCTGCAGATAAGCATAACAGGGCCTTGCCATGGACTTAGCATAAGCCGACCGTCCAAACAGGGCATGATATGGGCTCTTGATTTTCACCACTTCAAAAGTGAATGTTTCTGATCTAGAATCATGATCATATCCAAAAGCAACCTCTAGAGCTATCTTACCAACTGGGTACGCCGATTTACCAGGCACCACACCATGAAAAACGGTGTTCGACGGTTTAAGATTCTTATCTGTCAAACCCATGCGACGGAAGGTTTCATAATAAAGGATATTGATACTGATCCCTCCATCCATGAGTACCTTGGTGAACTTGTACCCCCAACCTGAGGTGCCACCACTAATGCCAGGTGACCCGGATTATCAACCCAGGGTGGACGATCCTCTCGACTCCACACAATGGGTTGTTCGGACCAGCACAGATAACGAGGCACTGCCGGTTCAACGGAGTTTACTGTCCTTTTATGAAGCTTCTGATCATGCTTACACAAACTAGTGGTGAAGACATGGTACTGTCCACTATTCAACTGCTTCGGATTACTCTGATAACCCGATTGTTGCTGCTGCCGACTCCCCTGATGATTATAACCTCCCTGGTTGCCCTGATTGCCTTGATTGCCATGTCTGGTTTGGTTGCCTTGGAATCCTGAACTGGAGCTGCCTCCGCCATAACCCGGCCCATGAGAACCGCCTCTTGAATCGCCGGGTGGTCCCTAGTCGTATTGGAGAGAACTTGAATTTTTAAACTCCCACATGATGAAACAATCCTTCCAAAGGTGCATAGCTGGCCTCTCCCATGACCCGTGCTTTGGGCAAGCCTCATTTAATAGGCGTTAAAGATTGGGACCTGAACCTCTACCCAACTCGGGTGGTTTACCCTTACGGCGTTGACCATTATCCCGGGCGTTGGTGTTGGCCACAAAATCCAAGTTGTTATCCGCCTTGCGCTTACCGTTGTTTCCATGACCCGCCGGGTTATGCTGCTGCCCCTTGGCACTACTATTCTTCTTTCCCTTCCCCATCTTTTCATCCTCAGACTTAGGGTCCTTGGTACTATCTGAATCGGCATACTTAACCAGAGCCGCCATAAGCGTGGACATGTCATTGCAGTGATGCTTGAGCCTTCCCAACTTCAGCTTCAAAGGCGTAAACCGGCAGTTGCCTTCTAATGTTAAGACTGCCGTGTCAGCATTGATGCGGTCTGATGAATGCAGGATAGCTGATACCCGCTTCACCCAATGGGTTTTAGACTCCCCTTCCTCTTGAACACAGGCGGCTAAGTCCACAATTGACATGGACTGTTTGCACGTATCTTTGAAATTCTAGATAAATCGGTTTTTTAACTCGGCCCATGACCCAATGGAGTTAACTGGTAAACTTTTTAACCAAGTGCGAGTTGTTCCTTCCAACATCATGGTGAAGTACTTAGCACATGCCGCATCATCCACGTCTAGCATCTCCATCGCCATCTCATAGATCTCAACCCATGACTCAGGGGGTAAATCAGCAGTGTAATTAGGCACCTTACGAGGACCCTTGAAGTCCTTGGGCAGCCGCATGTTACGTAGGGCCGGGGTAAGACAAGGCACCCCCAAAGAACCAAAAACCACACCTGGTTCCACCGAAGTAGTTGGACGAACCGGAGTAGGCTGACGAGCCGCATATTGTGCTGCTAACTCGGCTTCTCGACGTGCCCGACCGTGATCCACCACATCCTGGGCATTAGCACCGCCACCCGCCGGGTTATGCCCTCGCGGCAGGTTACGGGTTCGCGCACTGCTTGATACAGCCGGTTCATCAATATGCCTGCTATAGCTCCGACTTGGGCGGGGGTGGAATGAATCCTCTCACGACTATGCGAATAAGCATGTTGTTGGGTCAAAGCCGTTTGAAGGAGCTCTCTAGGCCGTTGTTAGATTAATGGGCTACGGGTACCCAGAACCTTTCAAGACATCGGGGCTGACTGCGCCCCTCAAGACACCAGGATGGAGAGCTGCCTTCCAGAGGCCGGCTAAAGGAGCAACCGACTGCCCGCATGCGGCCGAGTCCTGGAGGCGAGGTCAAGACGGGCCGACACCCGCCTGGCGGCTCCTAGAGAAGCCGGCCACGGGGAGTCGGCCCACGACACCAACAAAGCCCATGCCCTCATAAGGGGGGATGGGACGGGAGTGACAACAGTAAAGCCCACTCCCTCCCCTAGTCATGGGATGGCTAGGCCACAATGCGCCGTACGAGTGAAGATCTCCATCTGGCGAGGCACTGTTGCCGTGCCATCCCTGACATCAGCAACAGTGGGCGGGGTCCTGCACCCACGACGGCCTGTCGGTACGGTCCACAGATGATGGGCCCTACCGGTCAGCGAGAGTCCAGAAGACGGGAAGAGCGCCACCAGTCGGACCCGAAGGGAGCCGGCCCCCAGAAGTCGGCCTGCCCCTCCCACGGGTCCCACACGCCATTAACCAGATAAGACAGGGAGTGGCTACAGTAATCACCCGCCAGGTAGCAGGGCTGTAGCCACGACCCCATGACTACAGTAATCGGCAGCCGGCAAGACCCGCAAGCGGCGGGTACGGCCTGTCGGCTCTGTACCAGACTAGTCGGCGAGGCCCACCAGCCGGCGGGCTCCAGCAGTCGACATAGAGGCTGGCAGGCGAAGAGACTGACGGCTGAGCCCTGCGCCCAGTCGGTTTACCATTGTACCCCTAGGGGGTTGGCCTATATAAACCCCCCAGGGCACCCATGCAAAGGGTTCCGATCCATTAGAACTAGACCTGACCTTAGAGAAGGGGGAGAGCTGGCCTAGTCTCCTCCTGTCCACAGATACAACTCGAGGAGCACCATTGTACTCACTTTTTCCTTTGTGATCATGCGGAGACCCCGCAGAGAAGGACTAGGGGTGTATCTCCTAGGAGAGCCCCGAACCTGGGTAAAGTCCGCCGGCGTTCGTGTCTACGCCTCATCCCGTTTCCAGGCACCGGCAACCTTCTACTCGCCCCCACCATGATAAGCCATCCATTGGCATATGTCGCACCCAACCCCCGACATTTGGCCCCCACCATGGGGCCTGGTGCACCATCGTCTGGAGACCTTTTCTGGACGGGAACACTTTTCCTCCTTGGCGAGCGCAGCCAGCCCGGCACTCCAGACGGAGTCTGCGCCGACGCGCTGCATGGCGCTGAAATCGCCTGCGCGGCCAGTTGCCTCGCCGATCTTGTAGGCGAGGTCCGCCTCTCCGATGAGCCCGCATCCCACGCGAGCACAGGCGGCCCCGAGAGCCTCCTCGTGGGCCTCCTCGATCAACTTCACGTCGCCAGCGAGCCAGTCGGGGACTTGGAGTCCGTAGGCTCCACTGATCCGATGTTGGTTGACTCCGACACCGTGTCGCTTGACACGTTCCCCACCAACATGGTGGTCTACGATGAGCCGCTTCCTTGCGCGGAGAGCGGCGGAAGCACCGTCACAGAAGTGCTTGTCATTGATCATGGCGAGCACTCCGGCGGGGGTGATTACGACCCGCTCCACGCGGCGCTGCAAGACCTAGCAACGCCCATCCCTGAAGATGCCGACGCCGAGATGCTGGAGGCACACCGCCTTCAGCTAGTCGAAGGCGCCAAAATGCTGTCCAGCATGAGACGCCTGTCGGAAGCCTACCAGCGCGAGATGGACCGCGCGGTGGGCGGCATGCCGGCTCCAGCTGGGCCTAGCCGCCTTGGCATGGTCCAGCAGCATGGTGCGGCTATCGGCGATCTGTTCGGGGCGAATCGCCCCATCTACGCCACACCTACGGAGAATATTCGAGCCACCCAGGCGGTGGGGACGAGCTGGACAAGTTCGAGGACGAGCAGGAGGTGAATGTAGTAGCTTCTGACACACCGGAGTTCATGCACTGGTCTGAGAAGCCCATCAGCTAGAGTCGGGCTGACCACCCAGAAGTAATGCCCAGACCCGGCTCCTATGCTTTGGTTTTGTACGCCACCTTTGCCACGGACAAGCGAGCTGCTCGTTTCTCCAGAGTCCTGATAGACGGTGGCAGCAACATCAACATCTTGTACAAAGACACCATGGAGAAGTTGGGAATCAGGCAGAGGCAACTGCAGTCCAGCCGGACGGTGTTCCACGGCATAGTCCCTGGCCTTTCCTGCTCGCCAATCGACAAGATCTTGATCGACGTCCTCTTCGGAGACAAAGATCATTTCTGCCGTGAGTCAGTATGGTTCGAGGTGGTGGACATAGAGAGCCCATACCATGCACTGCTTGGCCGGCTAGCCCTGGCCAAGTTCATGGCCGTCCCCCACTATGCCTACCTCAAGATGAAGATGCCGAGTTCCAAAGGGATTCTGACCATAACTGGCGACTACAAGAAGTCATCTGCCTGCGCATCAGAGAGCAGTCGGCTGGCCGAGTCCGTCGTGATCGCAGCTGAGAAGCGGCTGCTAGATCGAGTTGTGGCGATGGCAAGCAAGCAGCCAGAGATGTCGCCTGATCCCAAAGAGTCGGAAGCTGAGGGCTCGTTCAAGCCGTCCAAGGAAACAAAGAAGATACCTTTTGACCCAGAGCACCCAGAGAGGTACGCTATCATAGGCGCCCACCTTGACAGCAAATAGGAAAGCGAGCTCGTCGATTTCCTCCATGAGAACCGAGACATCTTCGCATGGTCCCCCAAGGACATGCCAGGTGTCCCCATGGAATTCGCCAAGCACAAATTACACGTCCGATCTAATGCCAAACCAGTCAGACAGCCTTTACGCCGCTTTTCAGAAGAGAAGAGGAGAGTTGTTGGAGAAGAGATAGCCCGGCTGCTCGCAGCCGGCTTCATCATGCAAGTATTCTTCCCAGAATGGCTGGCCAACCTGGTCTTGGTACTGAAGAAGAACAAGCATTGGAGAATGTGTATTGACTACACAAGCCTCAACAAAGCATGCCCCAAGGACCCGTTCGCCTTGCCAAGGATCGACCAAGTGATAGACTCCACAGCCGGATGCGAGCTGTTGAGTTTCTTGGATGCATATTCAGGGTATCACCAGATCAAGTTAAACCCAGCCGACGGGCTGAAGACTGCCTTCATCACGCCGTTTGGAGCTTTCTGCTACCTAACCATGACGTTCGGCTTGAGGAACGCCGGCGCCACCTTCCAACGATGCATGCAGAAGTGTCTCCTCAAGCAGCTCGGCAGAAATGCTCACGTCTATGTGGATGATGTGGTGGTAAAGACGGAGAAGCATGGAACACTGCTAGAAGACCTCAAGGAGACCTTCGACAACCTGCGCCGATTTCAGATCAAGCTCAACCCGGAGAAATGCGTCTTCGGAGTACCAGCCGGCCAGCTCCTTGGTTTCCTGGTCTCCGAACGGGGCATAGAATGCAACCCTGTGAAGATCAACGCAATTGAAAGGATGGAGGTACCCAGCCGACTACTGGACGTACAAAAATTCACCAGCTGTTTGGCGTCCGTCAGCCGATTCATCAGTCGACTGGGCGAGAAGGCCCTTCCCCTGTACCAACTCATGAAGAAGACCACTTTTTTCAAGTGGAACCACAAGGCGGACGAAGCATTTGTCCAACTAAAAAAGATGCTGGCGACTCCACCTGTTCTGGCAGCTCCGACTCCTAAGGAGCCCATGCTCCTCTTCATCGCCGCCACCAGCCGAGTGGTCAGCACGGTCATTGTAGTAGAACACAAGGAGGAAGGCAGAGCACTACCAGTTCAAAGACCGGTGTATTATTTGAGTGAAGTACTGTCGACCTCCAAGCAAAACTACCCCCACTACCAGAAGATGTGCTACGGTGTGCATTTTGCCGCCAAGAAATTGAAGCCTTACTTCCAAGAACACCCAATCACTATGGTCTGCATGGCTCCTCTAACCGAGATCATCGGCAGCTGAGACGCTTCTGGACGAGTGGCCAAGTGGGCCATAGATTTGCCCCCTACACCATCTACTACATACCTCGCACTGCCATCAAGTCACAAGCGCTGGCCGACTTCCTCGTCGACTAGGCCGAAACCCAGTATCTACCACCAGTGCCCGACTCCACCCATTGGCGAATGCACTTCGACGGCACCAAGATGCGCACCGGCTTCAGAGCCGGCATCGTCCTCACCTCTCCCAAGGGCGACAAGCTCAAGTATGTGCTGGAAATCCATTTTGCCGCCTCCAACAACGTCGCCGAGTACGAGGCACTCATTCACGGGCTCCGGCTAGCCAAAGAGCTCGGCATTCGCCGGATCCTATGTTATGGTGACTCCGACTTGGTGGTCCAGCAGTCGTCAGGCGATTGGGATGCCAAGGACGCAAACATGGCAAGCTATCGCTTCCTCGTATAGCAACTCAGTGGGTATTTCGAGGGATGCGTGTTTCTCCATGTACCAAGAAATGACAACGACCAAGCAGACGCCCTGGCGCGAATCGGCTCCACCCGTCAGGCGATACCGTCCGGCGTCGCCCTCCAGCGCCTCCTCAAGCCGTCAGTCAAACCATCACTGGAGTCAGACTCCGTCTTCGTGCTGACTCCTCTTGAAGTAGTCGGATCCGACTCAAGAGCCCCCGCAGACGGCGCGAGTATTCCGGCAGGCGGCGTGGGGATCATGGCAGTCGCACCCGGCCCGGGGACTGCGGAGTCCGGCCCGGAGACTTCGGAGCCCGGCCCAGGGACTGCGCCATTCTGCCCGGGGACTTCATCGACACAACAAGCAGTTGCCGACTCCAACCCGCCACCTCCCGGCCCAGCCAACCTCGTCCAAGTCACAGTCTTGGCGGTTGCAGAAATTGCAGCACCTTCATGGGCCCAACCCATCCTCAAATTCATGGTGAACAAAGAGCTGCCAGCCGATGAGATCTCGACTCGGCAAGTACAACACCGGGCGGCAGCGTACGCCATCATCAGTAGAGAGTTCGTAAGGCGCAGCGTCACTGGTATTCACCAGCGGTGTGTGGAGCCAGAGCAAGGCGAGTCAATCCTCAAAGACATCCATCAAGGCGAATGTGGCCATCACGCGGCTTCAAGAGCACTCGTCGCCAAAGCTTTCCGCCATGGTTTCTTCTCTAGCCGACTGCTCTTGAAGACGCCAAGTCTCTAGTCCAAAAATGCAAGGGTGCCAGAACTTCCGCTCTAAGCCTCATCAGCCGGCTTCTGCACTCAAAACTATTCCTATTGCCTGGCCCTTTGCTGTTTGGGGCCTGGACATGGTCGGACCATTCAAGACGGCACGAGGTGGTTTGACTCATTTACTTGTTGCAGTGGACAAGTTCACCAAGTGGATAGAAGCAAAGCCAATCAAGAGTTTGAATGGTTCGACTACTATGACCTTCATCTCCGACATCACAATTCGGTACGGCATACCGCACAGCATCATCACCGACAACAACACAAACTTTGCCAAGGGTGCCTTGGCCCGTTTCTGCGCGATGTAGGGCATCCGACTGGACTTAGCGTCCGTTGCCCATCCACAGTCCAACGGCCAAGTAGAGCGAGCAAATGTCCTAATCCTATCCGGCATCAAGCCCCGGCTGGTCGAGCCTCTGGAGCGCTCGGCAGGCTGCTGGCTTGATGAGTTGCCAGCCGTCCTCTGGAGCTTGCGCACGACTCCAAACAAGTCAACCGGCTTCACGCCCTTCTTCCTCGTCTACGGTGCCGAAGCCGTCATCCCAACGGACATAGAGTTTGACTCCCCTCGAGTCACCATGTACACCGAGGAGGAAGCAGAGGAAGCACGTCAAGACGGCGTCGATCTACTGGAAGAGGGCCGGCTGTTGGCACTCAGCCAGTCCAGCATCTACCAGCAGAGCCTACGCCGATACTACAATCGGAAGGTCAAGCTGCGATCTTTCCAAGAAGGAGACCTTGTGCTTCGGCTGATTCAGCGAACAGCTGGCCAACACAAGCTCTCAGCACCTTGGGAAGGCCCCTTCATCATCAGCAAGGTGTTGGGCAATGACTCCTACTACCTGATCGACGCTCAGAAGCCCTGAGCGCGCAAAAGGGACGACTCTGGCAAAGAAATGGAGCGGCCATGGAATGCAAATCTCCTCCGAATATTTTATAGTTAATGCAGTATGTATCACGCTACCTTTTGTATTAAAGTATGAAGACTTCGGGCCCCTCGAGAAGATCTCGAGGACTGCCTTCTTTTATCTATATGATAAAGAGTTATGCCTATGAGTATGTTATTCTTTACCGCTTGGCACTGGGTTCGAATAGTCGGCCCGGGGACTTGCCGTCTTGAGCTATGAAATGACTTCCTGCAGTCGGACAAGTAGTGTGTGGCACTCAAGCTGTCTCCTGTTAGAAGCCACAGATCGCAGAGCGACTGACTGGCTGAAAGTGCTAGTGATCGACTAGAGGGGGGTGAATAGGCGATTTTTATGAAAGTCTTCAAAACATGTAAGTTTTGAAGACAAACGATAGAAATAAACCTATTACCATGCAGCAGAAGGTAGACTACACTAGGCAAACAATAGTCAAGTATTCAATGAAGTGAAAGCACAGTGACTAATAGCAGCTAGTCAGTAAGGATCATGTAGGAAGATATTGTGAAGCCAATCAGAAGAAGTAAACGCTCAGTGAAGCCAACTGGTGATGCAATCGTACATTGACTTCACAAGCACCAACAATAAGTAAAGGGAAGGGAAGGATGAAACCAGTGACTCGTTGAAGACAATGATTTGTTGGACCAGTTCTAGTTGCTGTGACAACTGTACGTCTGGTTAGGGAGGCTGAGATTCAACTCAGAAGACCTTGTCTTCACCTTATTCCCCTTGAGCTAAGGACACCCAGTCCTCGCCCAATCACTCTGGTCAGTCTTCAAGGTAGACTTCCAAACCTTCACAGACTTTGTTCACCGGCGATCCACAAGGACTCTTGGATGCTCAGAACGCGACGCCTAACCGGCTGGAGGATTCACAGTCCTCAAGTGTAATAAGTCTTCAGATCACACAGACAGGAAGACTTAAGTGATGCCTAACACTCTTTAGCTCTAGGTGTTTAGGGCTTTATCCTCGCAAGGAATTCTCTCTAAAAGGCTTCAAGGTGGGTTGCTCTCAAATGACAAAAGTCGTACTCTAACTCTGAGCAGCCAACCGTTTATGTTTGTAGGGGGTGGGCTATTTATAGCCACTAGGCAACCCGACCTGATTTGTCCGAAATGACCCTGGGTCACTAAGGAACTGACACGTGTTCCAACGGTCAGATTTCAAACACACACGACAACTTTACTTGGGCTACAAGCAAAGCTGACTTATCCAACTCTGGACAAGATTTGCTCTCATAGTCTTCACTCGAAGATATAGGATTTTGGTTAAGCATCACTTCAGTCATTCTGACTGGTTCTCTTGGACCCCACTTAATAGTATGGTGGTTCCTATGACTCAACAAAGAAAAACACAGAACGACGAAACTGCTAAGTCTTCGCGCTCCATAGTATTCATGTGATGTCTTCTCTTGTCATAGTCTTCAATGTGAATGCCTTCACATACCACCTTTGACTTCAATGTCTTCATACATTTTTAGGGGTCATCTCTGGTAGGAAAACCGAATCAATGAGGGACTTCTACCTGTGTTATCTTGCAATTCTCACAAACACATTACTCCCTCAACTAGGTTTGTCGTCAATACTCCAAAACCAACTAGGGATGGCACTAGATGCACTTACAATCTCCCCCTTTTTGGTGATTGATGACAAACTAGTTGAAGTTTTCAACGGGGAATATAATATGTGAAATTGTAAAGGATGGAGAATTGTCTTCATAAGTTGCAAGGGCTCCCCCTGAAGATGTGCATATAAGTAATTTGCTTTTGGAATGCAAATGCACATGGCAGGTTGTACTTGTGGAGATCCTCTTCAACTTAAGATGACAATTCATCATGCATGAGAAGTATGTGAAGATAATGACATGCATAATGAAAAATGGACGTCTGCAAAATGATCTAAGTGAGGAATTTATCGTCGCACATGCAGAATTTATCATCGCATCACAGAATAGCAAATAAGTAGCAGACGACCATCGAGTTTAAGTGTTACAACTCAAAGAACCGAATGTATCAAAACGAGAGTTGTAAACACTAGGCAAAACATAAAGCAACCGCCCATATGGACCTGCTTGAAGACTATCAAACTCATATGCTTCTTCCCCTTTTGTCAGTAAGGACCAAAAAGGTTTGAAGACATAGAGCATCTACTCGTTCCCATGAGGAGTAGGTGAAGTAGCAAGGTCGTCGGTGTTGTTCGGCGGTACAGACAAACTCGGGGCAGTGTCGATGCGGGCAGAAGTAGGGGGTGGTGAAGTGGCATCGTCTTCGTCCTCGATCACTCTGGCATTCACAATTGCCGTGGAGGAAGAGAACTCAGAGTCTTCAAGAGACGGAGTTCGTCGCAGCATAGTCCTTCTTGGAGGTGTAGAGTCAAACTTGAAACATTCAGAGAAGCCATCCTCTTGAAGATCATCTTCAGAACACATAAGCGTCAGCCCTTTCCATGTACACCGATAGGTTTCATGGGCAACAAAGGCATTCTTGGAGGCAAGATTGCGAATGCGGTTGACATCCACCAAGAGGCTTTTGTAAGTGCATCTAGTGCCACCCCTAGTTGGTTTTGGAGTATTGACGACAAACCTAGTTGAGGGACTAATGTGTTTGTGAGAATTGCAGGATAACACAGGTAGAAGTCCCTCATTGATTCGGTTTTCCTACCAGAGATGACCCCTAAAAATGTATGAAGACATTGATGTCAAAGGTGGTATGTTAAGATATTCACATTGAAGACTATGACAAGAGAAGACATCGCATGAAGCCTATGGAGCTCGAAGACTTAGATCTTTCGTAGTTCTTTTTCTTCTTTGTTGAGTCATAGGAACCACCGTACTGTTAAGTGGGGTCCAAGAGAACCAGTCAGAATGACTGAAGTGATGCTTAACCAAAACCTATGTCTTCGAGTGAAGACTATGAGAGCGAATCTTGTCCAGAGTCGGACAAGTCAGCTTTGCTTGTAGCCCAAGTAAAGTTGCCGTGTGTGTTTGAAATCTGACTGTTGGAACACGTGTCAGTTCCTTAGTGACCCAGGGTCATTTCGGACAAATCAGGTCGGGTTGCCTAGTGGCTATAAATAGCCCACCCCCTACAACCATAAACGGTTGGCTGCTCAGAGTTAGAGTACGGCTTTTGTCGTTTGAGAGCAACCCACCTCGAAGCCTTTGAGAGAGAATTCCTTGCGAGGATAAAGCCCTAACAACCCAGAGCCAAAGAGTGTTAGGCATCACTTAAGTCTTCCTGTCTGTGTGATCTGAAGACTTATTACACTTGAGGACTGTGAATCCTCCAGCCGGTTAGGCGTCGCGTTCTGAGCATCCCAGAGACATTGTGGATCGCCGGTGAACGAAGTCTGTGAAGGTTTGGGAGTCTACCTTGAAGACTTACCAGAGTGATTGGGCGAGGTCTGTGTGACCTTAGCTCAAGGGGAATACGGTGAGGACTGGGTGTCCTGAGCTGCGTGTTCAGGACTGGGTGTCCGGGACTGTGTGTCCTCAGGTTTAAATACCTAGCCGCCCTAACCAGACGTACAGTTGTCACAGCAACTGGAACTGGTCCAACAAATCATTGTCTTCAACGAGTCACTGGTTTCATCCTTCCCTTCCCTTTACTTACTGTTGGTCCTTGTGAAGTCATTGTATGATTGCACTATCTTTTGTCTTCACTGAGTGACTGCTTGTTCTGATTGGCTTCATAATATCTTCCTACCTGATCCTTACTACCTAGCTGCTATTAGTCATTGTGCTTTCACTTCATTGAATACTTGACTATGGTTTGCCTAGTGTAGTCTACCTTCCGCTGCATGGTAATAGGTTTATTTCTATCGTTTGTCTTCGAAACTTCCACGTTTTGAAGACTTTCATAAAAATCGCCTATTCACCCCCCTCTAGTCGATATAACGCACTTTCAATTGGTATCAGAGCAAGGTACTCCCTTGTTCTGTGTGATTCGGTTTAACCACCTGGAGTTTTAGCTATGTCGACTGCAGGGATAATTAAAGTCTCCGCTGCGTGCCCCGTCTTCGATGGAACTGAATATCCCTACTGGAAGAATAAGATGCGCATGCATCTTGAAGCCATTGACGTCGACCTATGGTATGTCGTCAAGAACGGCGTTCCCAAGGCTGGAGAAGGTGTCACTGCTGCTGATGTCAAGAAGTTCGTTCAACTGGACTCTACTGCCAAGAATATCATCTGTGGTCATCTGACCAAAGGACAGTATGGCCGCGTGAGTGCTTTGGAAACATCTAAGCTAGTCTGGGACTGGCTCTCCAAGGTCAACGAAGGCGTCTCAACCCAGAGAGATCAGAGAATCAGTGTCCTTCGCAACCTCTTCAACCGCTTCAAGAGAAATGACAATGAGAATGTCCAGCTCACGTTTGATCGACTCACTGACATCACAAATGAGCTTCAAGCCCTCGGCGCTACTGAGATCACCAAGCATGAAGTCGTCAAGACACTCCTGAGATCACTTGACAGTTCGTTTGACACCCTAGCCCTGATGATTCAAGAACGTCCTGATTTCAAGACACTCGATCCGTCTGACATACTTGAGAGGCTCAACACACATGAGTTTCAGCTTTCTGAGAAAAGAGATATCTACGGTCCCAACTATGGGCGAACTCGTGCCTTGAAGGCAAAAGCTGTCTCCTCATCTGAAGAAGAATCTGACAGCAGTTCTGATGATCCTGAAGACATTGGAAAGGAGCTTGCTATGCTTGTGAAGAAGTTCCAAAAATTCACCAAGAAGAAAGGCTTCAGAAAGTCTTCACGATCAAGCTCAAGGAATGATGAAGCTTCTGCTCATGACTACAAGAAGAAAACATGCCACAAGTGCAAGAAACCTGGCCACTACATCTCTGAGTGTCCGCAGTGGGACAATGAGAACAAGAAGAAGAAGAAGAGCAAGGAGTATGACTCTGACGACAAGAAGAAGAAGAAATACTCAAAGTCTTCTTCCAAGTCTTCCTCAAAGTCTTCATCACACAAGAAGAGCTCATCTGGCAAGGCACGTGCGTTTGTTGGCAAGGAAATGGATTCAGAGGAGGAGTCCGCTTCTGAGGAGGCGGAGGTGGAGTCTGAGGAGGAGTCCGATTCTGGCGTTGCGAGTCTGGCTACAGCATACGTTGCCAAGTCCATCTTCAACACTGAAGACAATGACTCCATCACCGACACCGATGCAAATGACAAGGACTACTCCGCTCCTACCTACTGCTTCATGGCACGCGGTGCCAAGGTAAACACACGCACTACTCACTATCAAACATCTAGTGACGATGACTCTGATTGTGGTTCCAAACCCAGCTACAAAACACTTGCTAAAATTGCAACTGAACAACAGAAAACCATGGAACACATTCAAAAACTGTTAGACAAAAGCGATGATCTGTTAGACGCTGAAATGACTCGATCTCAGTCCTTAATTGAAGACATAAAAAATCTTCACGTTAAGTATGAGGAACTTGAAAGTCGTCATGAAACGCTCTCAACAGCTCATGAAAGGCTTTCCTATGATTATCTTCAAAGGAAGCAAGATCTTGAGAAATTGAGAGCGGCTCATGAAGATCTTCAAAAGAAAACGAGTCGCTTCGCGCCGAACAGATCAGTTCAGCTCAGGAAGGATTTGAACCACCATGTCTTAAATGCATTGAGCGTGATAATGCTACTTCTGTTGCTGAATGTTCTACTGCTGCTACTGTTGCAATATCTTCAACTGTTGATGTGGGAACTAACCCCTCTGCTGAGGATACCACTGCTATTGCTGATGAGAATGCTAGGTTGAAGACATTGCTTGAAACAGGGATGTACAAAAGTCTCAAAGGGCATCAGACACTATGTGATGTCCTCAAAAGGCAGATCCTGAACCGAAACCCTAGGAAAGAGGGTGTTGGGTTCGTAAGGAAAATGAATGCTGATGGCTCTTACTGGAAACCTGAGCAGTACCCCAAAACCACATGGGTTGCTGCAAAGGAACCTTCAGCAGATCCATCCACTCTATCTGGCTTCACTTGTGCTAACCCCATTGTCATTGATGAATCCTTTGATGCAAACTATAAACTGTTTAAGAATCAGAATGGTGAAGTGTTTGCCAGGTATATTGGTACTAACTGCAGGAATGGACCGCCTATGAAGAAGATCTGGGTGCCGAAAAAGTGTTTGGAGAATCTTCCTGTGAATGTCATCATGACACCACAGGTGAAGAAGACAAACCCCAGACCACAGGCTTCATACGGTCCAAAGGCTTCATACAGACAGAGGACTCACCTGAGTCCAACTAACGCAAATGTTTTGCAGGGAAGCCATACTCAGGCCTATGAATATGAGCGCGGTTCATCAAACCGCCATGTTCATAAGACCAAGAACTATTCTGCTTATTCTTATGAGTACTATTGTCCTCCTGCAAGACTTTTTGCTAGGGCTCCAAAGCCAAAGTTCTCAGATGCTGCACTTAGACTTATTGCTTCTAAGCCACCCTTGAAGATGTGGGTGGCTAAGAAAGCTTAACTCTCTTTTGCAGGGAAGGGTCTCCAGCAGAAAACCAAAATCGTCTGACGCTATTGCTGGGGACCTTAAACATCTTGTAGGGCGCAAGATCAAATGCCCAAATGGTCTTATTATGTACTTCGTTCCTGAATCGCTTGCTACTCGCCCTATCAGTCCAAATCTCGATCTAAGCTTTCATAACCCACTGGTTCGTCAAATGTTTTTGCTTCACAATTCTCTTCGTGAAGCCTATCCCCCTAACTGCACTGTAGGGTACGACACCAGCAGCTTCAGAATGGATTATTGATAGTGGGTGTACCAATCACATGACTGGCAAGAGAAGCCTTCTTATGGACTCAACCTTACGTCCATCCGACAAGAGTCACATCACATTTGCTGACACTGGTAAAAGTAAGGTATTGGGTCTAGGTAGAGTTGCAATCTCAAAGGATCAACACATGGATAAAGTCATGCTTGTTGAATCCCTTGGTTTCAACTTAATGTCTGTCTCAATGCTTTGCGATTTAAACATGATCGTGATGTTTGGAAAATATCGTTGCCTTGTTCTAATGGAATCTGACAAGTCTCTAGTGTTTGAAGGGTATAGGAAAGATGATTTGTACGTGGTAGATTTCTCAGCAGGACCACAACTTGCCGTATGTCTTCTGCAAAAGCTTCAGAATGCTGGCTCTGGCATCGGAGGCTAGGGCATGCTGGCATGAGGAACCTCCACACCCTTGCAAAGAAGAAGCATGTCATAGGCATCGAGGGCGTCAAGTTCAAGAAAGATCACTTATGCGGTGCCTGTGAAGCAGGAAAGATGACGAGGGCCAAGCATCCCTCGAAGACAATCATGACAACAACTCGACCCTTCGAACTGCTCCACATGGATCTTTTCGGTCCCACTCATTACTCAACTCTTACTACTACTGCTTGTCTCTATGGCTTTGTCATTGTTGATGATTATTCTAGATATACTTGGGTGCACATAATCCTCTACAAGACTGAAGTGCAGGATGTCTTCAGACGCTTCGCCAATCGAGCAATGAACAACTATGGCGCCAAGATAAAGCACATCAGAAGTGACAATGGCACTGAATTCAAGAACACTGGCCTTGATACATATCTTGATACTTTGGGCATCACACATGAATTCTCAGCTCCGTACACGCCACAGCAGAATGGCGTCGTCGAACGCAAGAACAGAACACTCATTGAGATGGCCCGAACGATGCTTGATGAATACAAGACTCCAAGAAAATTCTGGCCTGAAGCCATTGATACTGCATGCCATACAATCAATCGTGTTTATCTTCACAAGCTTCTGAACAAGACATCTTATGAGCTCCTTACTGGCAAGAAGCCAAATGTCAGTTACTTCAGAGTATTTGGCGCCAGGTGCTGGATCAAGGATCCACATCACACTTCAAAATTTGCACCAAAAGCACATGAGGGTTTTATGCTTGGATATGGAAAGGATTCGCACTCCTACAGAGTCTTCAATCTCTTTCATTATAAAGTGGTTGAAACAGTGGATGTGCGGTTCGATGAGACTAACGGTTCACAAAGAGAGCACCTGCCAAATGTGCTAGATGAAGTTCCATCCAGTGAATCAATCAAACTTATGGGAACTGGAGAAATCATACCCTCTGAAGCTCAACCTGAAGAGGAACTTATCATCTCCGCACCTGATCAACCTGAAGACAATGCTCAGCCTGAAGACAATCCCTCTAACAATGACAATGATCAGCAAGAGCAAAATCTTCGCCCTGTACATCCTCGTGTTGCCAATGAAGTGCAGATTGAGAGAATAATTGATAGCATCAATGCACCCGGTCCGCTCACTCGTTCAAGGGCAACACAGCTAGCAAATTTCTGTGGGCACTTCGCATTCGTCTCAATAACAGAACCCAAGAAAGTTGAAGAAGCCTTCATGGAACCTGAATGGATTCAAGCTATGCAAGAAGAGCTTCAACAGTTTGAGCTGAATAATGTATGGGAACTGGTTAAGCGTCCTGATCCTCGGAAGCACAATATAATAGGCACCAAATGGATATACCGCAACAAGCAAGATGAGCATGGTCAAGTTGTCAGAAACAAAGCTCGTCTCGTTGCTCAAGGATATACTCAAGTGGAAGGGATTGACTTCGATGAAACATTTGCTCCCGTGGCTCGACTTGAAGCCATACGCATACTGCTGGCCTATGCAAATCATCATAACATACTTCTATATCAAATGGATGTGAAGAGCGCTTTTCTCAATGGCAAGATTGAAGAAGAAGTGTATGTTGCACAACCGCCTGGCTTTGAAGATCCAAAACATCCTGACATGGTATACAAGCTCAACAAGGCACTGTATGGCCTCAAACAAGCCCCTCGGGCTTGGTATGACACACTCAAATACTTCCTGAAGAGCAAAGGCTTCACACCTGGTTCCCTCGACCCCACTCTCTTCACGAAGACATATGATGGTGAACTGTTTGTGTGCCAAATATATGTGGATGACATTATCTTCGGCTGCACCAATCAGAAATACAGTGAAGAGTTTGGATATATGATGCAAGAGCAATATCAGATGTCCATGATGGGAGAGCTGAAGTTCTTCCTCGGTCTTCAAATACGACAGCAACGCAACGGCATCTTCATATCTCAAGAGAAGTATCTCAAAGATTGCCTGAAGAAGTTCGGTATGCAAGACTGCAAAGGCTTCACGACGCCAATGCCAGCCAAACATCATCTGGGTCCCGACGACAATGGTAAAGAGTTCGATCAAAAGGTATACCGCTCCATGATTGGTTCTTTACTTTATCTATGTGCATCTAGGCCAGATATTATGCTTAGTGTTTGCATGTGTGCTCGATTCCAAGCGGCACCAAAGGAATCGCATCACTTAGCTGTGAAGCGAATTCTTCGATATTTGGCTTACACCCCAACTCTAGGATTATGGTATCCAAAGGGCTCAGAGTTTGATCTGGTTGGATTCTCGGATGCTGATTATGCTGGTGACAAGGTGGATCGCAAGTCTACATCAGGCACATGTCATTTTCTGGGACGATCACTTGTATGTTGGTCTTCAAAGAAGCAGAACTGTGTATCTCTCTCCACTGCTGAATCTGAATACATTGCTGCTGGATCTTGCTGCGCTCAGCTTCTGTGGATGAAGCAAACACTCAAAGACTATGGCATTCATCTGAAGCAAGTGCCACTCTACTGCGACAACGAAAGCGCCATCAAGATTGCCAACAACCCAGTTCAGCACTCGAAGACAAAGCACATTGAGATTCGTCATCACTTTCTCAGAGATCATGTTGTGAAGGAAGATATTGATATCATACACGTCAACACTGAAGAGCAATTGGCAGATATCTTCACCAAGCCCTTGGATGAGAAGAGATTTTGCAAGTTACGGTGTGAGCTAAATATCTTGGAATCCTCAAATGTCCTGTGATCAGGCACACATCCTAACACTTATGCATATTGATGACTTAGATGTGCAACACACGAAGTAAAGTATATCTTCAATCAATGAAGACATGCATTCTAAGTGTGAATACATTAATGAGGAATTTGACTTCGGAGCGCCACGATAATTGTGCGCCGTGTCTGGGTCTAATACTTCCTATACGGTGGGTAACGCCACCACCAAATGTTCTGTTTGAAGTGTTTCACTCATGGCGTTACATTTGCTATGTCTTCACATTTGGTTTGGCTTCAATCTCAACATGTCTTCATGATTATCTTCACTATGTTGATTATATATATACTAGTGTTCTGTCCTCTACAGCATTCACTTATAGCTATGTCTTCTTGTTGAATCTTTTGAACTAAGTGAATGTGATCGGACCCTAACCTCTCTATGCTTTCTATCTCAAACTCTATCTCTCCAAATCATATGCATTCTTTGAAACTGTCAAATGTCTTCTCTGCGTCCTTGTCAGCAGAAGATACAGAGACAAACATTAAGTCCGCTTTCAATGCTAATTCCTTCACCTGAAACCCGGAGAAGTGGGAACGACCACCCGACAATCCAGGCGTGCGTGGGACGTGGAACAACCTCCGATATGCTGCATGATGGCCACGTGTTCCTCAGATGTGAATCGCCAGGGGCACCTGTGTAATAACACTGAGCCGCCCCTGTCCCTATAAATACACGCCACACCACAGTCATTATCTCTTCTTCCACTCTCGCACGAACCCTAGCGCCACCGCTAGCCCTCGACGACGCCGGCGACGAAGCGCTTAGCTGCCGCAACCTCTCCGACGCCGTCTTCACGCCGACCGCGGACATCGTCTTCTCCGCCGTCGCCGTAGGTGTCCTCCGTCGCCAAGTTAGGGCACGGACGATCGAACTGCTCGGCCTCCTCTTCCACTCCGTCTAGCAGTTCTTCGTGTGGTAAATAAAACTTCCTTTTTACGGCCCCTTTGATCCTATAGATTCGTCACTTTCTACCACAAGTGGTTTTTGTTCACACATGTTGGATCCACTTCATACTGCATCTCATAATATGCCTAGTATATTCACTTATGCTTCACAAAGTAGTTAGATTCCTCACTTGTACTGATCCGTGGATTCGTACAAATCTGGAACCAACTCCTTATCTATGAGTGAATGTCTTCGCACGATGAGGTCAATGTCTTCTAAACTGATTTATCTTCAAAATCTTCTGAGAATGCATATGACCTCTTCCCCTTCCCTCGCACCTTAATGCTGTCACAGGTACATGTCCGTGGGAGAATCCCTTGGTTCTCATAGTCTGCATTCATTTGCAGAATTCTTACAGTATCATATAAATTCTCCCGAAGCCAGTTCCTGTTTGTCCAGCAAGCGAAAGCCTTTGAAGCCTTTGAACGTGTTGAAGCCATTCAGTTTGAAGTTCATGGCTGCAGAGAAATCAGTAAGGAAGGGTGGCAGACAGCGTCGTGGGGGAACATCAAGAGATTTGCCTGATGACCTCTCAGAGCTTTACAAGACAGATCCTGAAGAGGATTACAATCAGCGCAAGACCCGAATCCAATGGATTCGAAGATATTGGGCAGAACAATGGTTCAAATACCGGTTTGTGACCCAGGAATATGCTGAGAAAAATGCCATCAAGCGACCGTGGGGAGACATCCTATACAAGAATCTTCAACCCAGGTCCAGAGAAGAAGCCATTGAACAAGGCTTCTATCCCTGCATGGTCCGTGGGCCACAGCCTGCAGATGCACACCCATCGTCACTACTATGGTGTCGTGACGACAATCTGTTCAAGCGCAACTTCCAGTTTGCCAAGAACTCAGCGAAGCAGAACAAGAAGTCTTTGGGATTAGACTTCAACCCTGGTCCCTCTGCTCCCCGTGCCGATGGAACTCGCGAAGCTGAACCCAATCTTCTTGGGCCCTTCTACAACTTGGAAGGTCTCATCACTCATATCGTGGTTCAAGGGACAGCCGTGAATGAGCCTGCAGATGACGCTGAATCAGATGAAGCGCCTGCAGCGCCGAAGCCAAAGAAGTTGAAGCAGCCTAAAGCTTCAAAGCCTGCCTCTGCACCAAAAATCTCACGGGCGAAGCCACTGGCTACTGCACCTCCTGAAGACAGTGTGCAGTCTGAAGATTTGTCACGCATCTCCAAGCCCCAGAAAGTCAAGATGCCTCTGCCACACACCGGCCAAGAACTGACAGCTGCTGCTATTCTGCGCAACGATGCCATTGATCTGTCCAGTGATGAAGATCTTGCAGATGACGCTCTTGAGCAACTGATCAAGAGCAAAGAAGAAGCAGAAATCTTCAATGATCTGCCTCTCTTTGACGTGGCAATCATCCACAACTTCATTGATGAGTGGTTTGACACGCCCAACCTCAACTTCGAAGATCTGTAACTTCCAATTGGCCTCAGTGTCGCCTTCCATGGCGCCATTGCTTCAGAGCTAACTCTCGCTCAGCGCATCGTCGAACTGAAGCAAAAGATTGACTTTGAGAAAGCTCAGTTCAAGAAGCATATGGCCAAGCTCAGCGTGCAAGAGGTGAAAAACTTCAAGATTATGCTGCACGAGCTCAAAGAAGCCTTTCTCAAGAAACATGCAGAAGCTCAGGGTTCTCGTGAGCACATGAAGATCCTGGCTGACAAGTGTGTGCAAGGCTACAACGAGGTTGAGAAGCGCAAGGCCCTTGGGCGTCCGGGCATTGATCCCAGGATGGCTGCTAAGCAGAAGAAGAAGCCCACTGTGGCCGAACCCAACGCACCAAGGCAGGAAGCAGATCCCATTGTCTTCCCAACTAGCATGACTGGCTCGAAGCCAAAGGCTAGGTCAAACGCTTCAGAACTAAAGAAGACTAGGACTGCTGAGGCTGAAGCCAGAAAGAGAAAACATTCTGAAGCCTCTGATGCTGCTCCCTCCAAGAAGAAGCGGAAGACCAAGAAGGAACGGGCTGCTCCCACAGAGCCCTTAATTGTTGAACCCATCTCCATGGTTCGCCCTGCCACTGAACTTCAAGAGCGCCAACTGACTGTCCATGAGCCTGCTTTCACAGAGGCTCATGAAGCTGAAGACTTTCCAGCAGCTGATCCCACCGCTGCTGAAGACATTGGTCACCATGACCATGTTGAAGATGATGCAGTTCTTCCTCAGATCGAGCACCAACAGGTATCATCGCCTGTGCTTACGCACAGCGAACTCATCAGCATTGGTCGTCCTCTGACGCCAATTGCTCAGGATGCATCATGGGCTGATCACCCACAAGCACAAGAGGAAGATGACTTTGAGGCCCAGCCAACTCCAACTCCACAGGCGTCGCCAGCGTTACGCAGGCTTCGCAAAGGACCAAGGCCTCCAGTCTCCGAGTCTGAAGCTAAAGCTGCTGAAGACATTCCGGCTGCATCAGCCGATGAAGAAGAAACCCAAGAGTTGCTACACCCCCATCTCACCAAGAAGCTGTTCTCGAGGAGAACGTGACTGTGACCGACCCTCCAGCTCATCAAGTGGAGGTGAGAATCTTGAGGCTGCCACCACCAACACCAATGAAGCCACTGACGCTGTCATGGCTGAAGCAAATGTGGAGCCTACACCAACCCAAGAACCAGAAGTCAGTGAAGCCAATGATGCTACTGCTTCTGTTCCTGCGCCTGCTGCTGGTCCTCAGTTTGACTATCATGTTGAGCATAGGCCTCAGGTACAGAAGCCAATTCCAAGGTTGCCCAGGTTTCCAGGTCCTGCATCAGCACCTGGATCCTTCAATGTCAACGGCTTCAAAGCAGACAACACTTTCTTCAATAGCTCCAAGAACCCCTACTCAAGGGAAAGAATATCTTCTGATCGGTTCTGGAGCTATCCGCAGCGAAGCTATTACTCCTGCATTCTGTACAATCAAGTTCGCATCTTCCCACATAAGCGTCTTGACACCGAAGCAATAGCTGGTCTGCCCTGTCTGGAAGAAGCTCTGGATTGCTTCAAAGAGGTTGGATTGTTGCCGTTTGTCACTGACCAAGAGCACTGGAATGAAGAGTTGCTGCTCCAATTCTATGCCACACTTCACATCCATGGGTACAACAGAGATCCGAAGACTTGGGTCCTGGAGTGGATGACAGGAAATGTTCATCATGAAGCCAAAGCCTTTGATATCATTGAGCTCATTGGTCTGCCCACTCCTGGCGATCTCTATGAACCTGGCTGTCAGCTTCATAGTGAAGCTATGGAGAGCATCTTTCAGAAGCCTAAACCAAACATGAGTCAGATGCTCATTATGATGAAGCCCTTGCCACAAGATGCTGCATATCCTAAGGAGTTCTTTGTTGAAGACCTTGAGTATTTGCCAAGGACTATCTATCACATCATAAGGCGAACTCTCTGGCCCATCAAAGGACATTCTCCACATGCCAAGCTGGAAGGTGCAATGAAGACTTTGGTCTTCTATATTCTTCATGGAAAATGCTTCAATGCACAAGACTTCTTCATCCGCCAACTTGCTGCATCAGGCTCTGATCTTTTTGGCTTGAAGTTCTACGCTCCATGGATAATGCGGCTGATTAAACTCCACTCCGCTATCTCATATCAGCCATCTGCTCGCAATCATCGGATCTTTCTTCCTGATGTGGATATGTCCGTTGAAGCCATTTATCCTGAGCCTACCAAGGAGCCTCTTAGTCTTCAGAATGCGGAGCATCAAAGTTTTCTCTCAGAACATTGAAGGAGTTGAAGCAGTCACTCGTGTTTATCCTCTGGCTGGAACTACACGTGCACCTCATCTGCCCTTACTGAAGCCACCGAAAGCACTATTGCCCAACGACCCAAGAAGCGATCTCGTGTTCTCAATGACCGAGAGCTTCTGGTGGCTCTTCATCAGAAACAGGATAGGCATCATGACTGGCTGAAGCGCCAAATGCAAAGCCTCTTGGTGGATGTTAACCGCATTCGCAATCTTGCCACCAAGAATGCCTTTGTTGCCCATGAAACCTCTCGACGCACATGGAAAGGGCTGACGCTTATGTGCTCTGAAGATGATCTTCAAGAGGATGGCTTCTCTGAACGCTTCAAGTTTGACTCCACACCTCCTCGAAGGGCAGTGCTGCGACGAACTCCATCTCTTGAAGACTCTGAGTTCTCTTCCTCTGCGGCAACTGTGAATGCCAGAGTGATCGAGGACGAAGACGATGCTACTTCACCGCCCCCTCCTTCAGCACGCTTCGACACTGCTCCAAGTTCTTCTGCACCGCCGAACACCACCGACGACCCTGCTGCTTCACCTACTCTTCATGGGAACGAGTAGATGCTCTATGTCTTCAAACCTTTTTGGTCCTTACTGACAAAAGGGGGAGAAGCATATGAGTTTGATAGTCTTCAAGCGGGTCCACATGGGCGGTTGCTTTATATTTTGCCTAGTGTTTACAACTCTCGTTTTGATACATTTGGTTCTTTGAGTTGTAACACCTAAACTCGATGGTCGTCTGCTACTTATTTGCTACTTTGATGCGATGAAATTCCGCATGGCGACGATAAATTCCGCACTTAGATCATTTTGCAGACGTCCATTTTCCATTATGCATGTCATTATCTTCACATACCTTCACATGCATAATGAATTGTCATCATAAGTTGAAGAGGATCTCCACGAGTACAACCTGCCATGTGCATTTGCATTCCAAAAGCAAATTACTTATATGCACATCTTCAGGGGGAGCCCTTGCAACTTATGAAGACAATTCCTTATCCTTTACAATTTCACATATTATATTCCCCGTTGAAAACTTCAACTAGTTTGTCATCAATCACCAAAAAGGGGGAGATTGTAAGTGCATCTAGTGCCACCCCTAGTTGGTTTTGGAGTATTGACGACAAACCTAGTTGAGGGACTAATGTGTTTGTGAGAATTGCAGGATAACACAGGTAGAAGTCCCTCATTGATTCGGTTTTCCTACCAGAGATGACCCCTAAAAATGTATGAAGACATTGATGTCAAAGGTGGTATGTGAAGATATTCACATTGAAGACTATGACAAGAGAAGACATCGCATGAAGCCTATGGAGCTCGAAGACTCAGATCTTTCGTAGTTCTTTTTCTTCTTTATTGAGTCATAGGAACCACCGTACTGTTAAGTGGGGTCCAAGAGAACCAGTCAGAATGACTGAAGTGATGCTTAACCAAAACCTATGTCTTCGAGTGAAGACTATGAGAGCAAATCTTGTCCAGAGTCGGACAAGTCAGCTTTGCTTGTAGCCCAAGTAAAGTTGCCGTGTGTGTTTGAAATCTGACCGTTGGAACACGTGTCAGTTCCTTAGTGACCCAGGGTCATTTCGGACAAATCAGGTCGGGTTGCCTAGTGGCTATAAATAGCCCACCCCCTACAACCATAAACGGTTGGCTGCTCAGAGTTAGAGTACGGCTTTTGTCGTTTGAGAGCAACCCACCTCGAAGCCTTTGAGAGAGAATTCCTTGCGAGGATAAAGCCCTAACCACCCAGAGCCAAAGAGTGTTAGGCATCACTTAAGTCTTCCTGTCTGTGTGATCTGAAGACTTATTACACTTGAGGACTGTGAATCCTCCAGCCGGTTAGGCGTCGCGTTCTAAGCATCCAAGAGTCATTGTGGATCGCCGGTGAATGAAGTCTGTGAAGGTTTGGGAGTCTACCTTGAAGACTTACCAGAGTGATTGGGCGAGGTCTGTGTGACCTTAGCTCAAGGGGAATATGGTGAGGACTGGGTGTCCTGAGCTGCGTGTTCAGGACTGGGTGTCTGGGACTGTTTGTCCTCAGGTTTAAATACCTAGCCACCCTAACCAGGTGTACAGTTGTCACAACAACTGGAACTGGTCCAACAAATCATTGTCTTCAACGAGTCACTAGTTTCATCCTTCCCTCCCCTTTACTTACTGTTGGTCCTTGTGAAGTCATTGTATGATTGCACTATCTTTTGTCTTCACTGAGTGACTGCTTGTTCTGATTGGCTTCATAATATCTTCCTACCTGATCCTTACTACCTAGCTGCTATTAGTCATTTTGCTTTCACTTCATTGAATACTTGACTATGGTTTGCCTAGTGTAGTCTACCTTCCGCTGCATGGTAATAGGTTCTATTGTTTGTCTTCGAAACTTACATGTTTTGAAGACTTTCATAAAAATCGCTTATTCACCCCCCTCTAGTCGATATAACGCACTTTCAATTGGTATCAGAGCAAGGTACTCCCTTGTTCTTTGTGATTCGATTTAACCACCTGGAGTTTTAGCTATGTCGACTACAGGGATAATTAAAGTCTCCGATGCGTGCCCCGTCTTCGATGGAACTGAATATCCCTACTGGAAGAATAAGATGCGCATGCATCTTGAAGCCATTGATGTTGACCTATGGTATGTCGTCAAGAACGGCGTTCCCAAGGCTGGAGAAGGTGTCACTACTGCTGACGTCAAGAAGTTCGTTCAACTAGACTCTACTGCCAAGAATATCATCTGTGGTCATCTGACCAAAGGACAGTATGGCCGCGTGAGTGCTTTGGAAACATCTAAGCTAGTCTGGGACTGGCTCTCCAAGGTCAACGAAGGCATCTCAAGCCAGAGAGATCAGAGAATCAGTGTCCTTCGCAACCTCTTGAACCGCTTCAAGAGAAATGACAATGAGAATGTCGAGATCACATTTGATCGACTCACTGACATCACAAATGAGCTTCAAGCCCTCGGCGCTACTGAGATCACTAAGCATGAAGTCGTCAAGACACTCCTGAGATCACTTGACAGTTCGTTTGACACCCTAGCCCTGATGATTCAAGAACGTCCTGATTTCAAGACACTCGATCCATCTGACATACTTGAGAGGCTCAACACACATGAGTTTCAGCTTTCTGAGAAAAGAGATATCTACGGTCCCAACTATGGGCAAACTCGTGGCTTGAAGGCAAAAGCTGTCTCCTCATCTGAAGAAGAATCTGACAGCAGTTCTGATGATCCTGAAGACATTGGAAAGGAGCTTGCTATGCTTGTGAAGAAGTTCCAAAAATTCACCAATAAGAAAGGCTTCAGAAATTCTTCACGATCAAGCTCAAGGAATGATGAAGCTTCTGCTCATGACTACAAGAAGAGAACATGCCACAAGTGCAAGAAACCTGGCCACTACATCTCTAAGTGTCTGTAGTGGGATATTGAGAACAAGAAGAAAAAGAAGAGCAAGGAGTATGATTCTGATGACAAAAAGAAGAAGAAATACTCAAAGTCTTCTTCCAAGTCCTCCTCAAAGTTTTCATCACACAAGAAGAGCTCATCTGGCAAGGCACGTGCGTTTGTTGGCAAGGAAATGGATTCAGAGGAGGAGTCCGCTTCTGAGGAGGCGGAGGTGGAGTCCGAGGAGGAGTCCGATTCTGGCGTTGCGAGTCTGGCTACAACATACGTTGCCAAGTCCATCTTCTACACTGAAGACAATGACTCCATCACCGACACCGATGCAAATGACAAGGACTACTCTGCTCCTACCTACTGCTTCATGGCACACGGTGCCAAGGTAAACACACACACTACTCACTATCAAACATTTAGTGACGCTGACTCTGATTGTGGTTCCAAACCCAGCTACAAAACACTCGCTAAAATTGCAACTGAACAACAGAAAACCATGGAACACATTCAAAAACTGTTAGACAAAAGCGATGATCTGTTAGACGCTGAAATGACTCGATCTTAGTCCTTAATTGAAGACATAAAAAATCTTTACGTTAAGTATGAGGAACTTGAAAGTCGTCATGAAATGCTCTCAACAGCTCATGAAAGGCTTTCCTATGATTATCTTCAAAGGAAGCAAGATATTGAGAAATTGAGAGCGGCTCATGAAGATCTTCAAAAAGAAAACGAGTCGCTTCGCGCCGAACAGATCAGTTCAGCTCAGGAAGGATTTGAACCACCATGTCTTAAATGCATTGAGCATGATAATGCTACTTCTGTTGCTGAATGTTCTACTGCTCCTACTGTTGCAATATCTTCAACTGTTGATGTGGGAACTAACCCCTCTGCTAAGGATACCACTGCTATTGCTGATGAGAATGCTAGGTTGAAGACATTGCTTGAAACAGGGATGTACAAAAGTCTCAAAGGGCATCAAACACTATGTGATGTCCTCAAAAGGCAGATCCTGAACCGAAACCCTAGGAAAGAGGGTGTTGTGTTCGTAAGGAAAATGAATGATGATGGCTCTTACTGGAAACCTGAGCAGTACCCCAAAACCATATGGGTTGCTGCAAAGGAACCTTCAGTAGATCCATCCACTCTATCTGGCTTCACTTGTGCGAACCCCATTGTCATTGATGAATCCTTTGATGCAAACTATAAACTGTTTAAGAATCAGAATGGTAAAGTGTTTGCCAGGTATATTGGTACTAACTGCAGGAATGGACCGTCTATGAAGAAGATCTGGGTGCCCAAAAAGTGTTTGGAGAATCTTCCTGTGAATGTCATCATGACACCACAGGTGAAGAAGACAAACCCCAGACCACATGCTTCATACTGTTGAAGCATCTGACTCATGTTCGGTTCATGCTTCTGAAAGATGCTCTCCGTAGCTGCACTGTGAAGCTGGCAACCAGGTTCAAAAAGATCTCCAGGAGTGGGCAGACCAGTGAGCTCAATGATATCAAAGGATTTGGCTTCGTGATGAACATTGCTGGTCATCCACTCAAGGACCCAAGTCTTCGGATCTCTGTTGTAGCCACGAATGTGAAGAGTGCCATAGAATTGGAGTAGCAACTCTTTGTTCCAGTGCTCTTGGTCGGTGACGAAAGGCAACAATCCAGACTCTTTGAAGCAATCCAGAGCTTCTTCCAAGCAAGGCAGACCAGTTATGACTTCAGTGTCAAGACGCATATGAGGGAAAATGCGACCTTGATTGTACAGAATGCATGAGTAATAACTTCACTGCGGATAGCTCCGGAACCGATCAGAAGATATTCTTTCCCTTGAGTAGGGGTTCTTGGCGCTATTGAAGAAGGTGTTGTCTGCTTTGAAGCTGTTGACATTAAAGGATCCGGGTGCTGATGCAGGACCTGGAAACCTGGGCAACCTTGGCATTGGCTTCTGTACCTAAGGCCTGTGCCCAACATGATAATCAAACTAAGGACCAGCAGCAGGTGCAGGAACAAGAGCAGTGGCAAAGGCGTTGGGCTGCACAGCAGAGGCTTCAGGAGCAGTTGCATCATTGGCTTCATTGACTTCTAGCATTGGTGCAAGCTCCACATTTGCTTCAGCCATGACTACGTCATTGGCTTCAATTGTGTTGGGGGTGGCAGCCTCAAGATTCTCAACCTCCACTTGATGAGCTGGAGGGTCGGGCACTGACACGTTCTCCTCGAGAACAGCTTCTTTAGTAGTGGGGGGGAGTAGGGACATGTTCTTCTTCTTGTGTGTCATCGGCTGATGCAGCCAAAATGTCTTTAGCAGCTTTAGCCTCAGACTCGGAGACATTCACAGTAGGAGTGGCATCTGGAAACACTTGATGTGCAACAGATTGGTGGGGCACTTCTCCTTCTGGAACCCTCGAAAGAGGGACTTGAGACCTTGGTCCTTTGCGAAGCTTGCGTAACGCTGGCGACGCCTTTGGAGACAGAGTTGGCTGGGCCTCAAAGTCATCTTCTTCTTCTTGCCGGGGTGGTGTGACTTGTTGTCGTGGGTGATCAGCCCATGATGCATCCTGAGCAATTGGCATCAGAGGACGACCAATGCTGATGAGTTCGCTGTGCGTAAGCACAGGCGATGATACCAAGTTTTGCTCGATCTGAGGAAGAACTACATGATCTTCAACATTGTCATGATGACCAATGTCTTCAGTAGCGGTGGGATCAGCTGCTGGAATGTCTTCAGCTTCATGAGCCTCTGTGAAAGCAGGCTCATGGACAGTCGGTTGGCGCTCTTGATGTTCAGCGGCAGGACGAACCACAGAGATAGGTTCAACAACTAAGGGCTCTGTGGGAGCAGCCCGGTCCTTCTTGGTCTTGCGCTTCTTCTTGGAGGGAGCAGCAGCAGAGGCTTCAAGATGTTTCCTCTTTCTCGCTTCAGCTTCAGCAGTCCTCGTCTTCTTCAGTTCTGAAGCGGTTGACCTAACCTTTGGCTTCGAGCCAGTCATGCTGGCTGGGAAGACAATGGGATGTGCTCCCTGCCGTGGTTCTTCGGGTTCGGCCACAGCTGGCTTCTTCTTCTTCTTTGCAGCCATCCTGGGGTCGATGCTAGGACGACCAAGGGCCTTGCGCTTCTCAGCCTCATTGTAGGCTTGCACACACTTGTCAGCCAGGCTCTTCATGCGCTCACGAGAACCTTGAGGTTCTTCACGCTTCTTGAGAAAGGCTTCTTTGAGCTCGTGCAGCATGATCTTGAAATTTTTGATCTCTTGCACGCTGAGCTTGGCCATGTGCTTCTTGAACTGAGCTTTCTCAAAGTCGATCTTTTTCTTCAGTTCAACGATGCGCTGAGCTATAGCTAGCTTTGAAGCAATGGCGCCATGGAAGGCGACACTGAGGCCAATTGGAAGTTGCAGATCTTCAAAGCTGAGGTTGGGTGTGTCAAACCACTCATCAATGAAGTTGTGGATGATTGCCACGTCAAAGAGAGGCAAATCATTGAAGATTTCTGCTTCTTCTTTGCTCTTGATCAATTGCTCAAGAGTGTCATCTGCAAGATCTTCATCGCTGGACGGATCAATGGCGTCGTTGCGCAGAATAGCAGCAGCAGTCAGTTCTTGGCTGGTGTGTCGCAGAGGCATCTTGACTTTCGAGGGCTTCGAGATGCGTGACAAATCTTCAGACTACACACTATCTTCAGGAGGTGCAGTAGCCAGTGGCTTCGCCCGTGAGATTTTTGGTGCTGAGGCAGGCTTTGAAGCTTTAGGCTGCTTCAGTTTCTTTGGCTTCGGAGGTGCAGGCGCTTCATCAGATTCAGCGTCATCTGCAGGCTCATCCACGGCTGTCCCTTGAACCATGATATGAGTGATGAGACCTTCCAGGTAGTAGAAGGGCCCAACAAGATTGGGTTCAACTTCGCGGGTGCCATCGGCACGGGGAGCAAAGGGACCAGGGTTGAAGTCTAGTCCCAATGACTTCTTGTTCTGCTTCGTCGAATTCTGGGCAAACTGGAAGTTGCGCTTGAACAGATTGTCGTCACGACACCATAGCAATGACGATGGGTCAGCATCCGCAGGCTGTGGTCCACGGACCATGCAGGGATAGAAGCCTTGTTCAATGGCTTCATCTCTGGACCTGGGTTGAAGATTTCTGTATAGGATGTCTCCCCATGGTCGCTTGATGGCATTCTTCTCAGCATATTCCTTGGTCACAAACCTATACTTGAACCACTATTCTGCCCAATATCGTCGAATCCATTGGATTCGTGTCTTGCGCTGATTGTAATCCTCTTCTGGATCTGTCTTGTACAGCTCTGAGAGGTCATCAGGCAGATCTCTTGATGTTTAACTCGACGCTTTCTGCCACCCTTCCTTACTGATTTCTCTGCAGCCATGAACTTTAAACTGAATGGCTTCAATACGTTCAAAGGCTTCAAAGGTTTTCGCTTGCTGGACAAACAGGAATTGGCTTCGGGAGAATTTGTATGATGCTGTAAGAATTCTGCAAATGAATGCAGACTATGATAACTAAGGGATTCTCCCATGGACATGACCCTATGACAGCATTAAGGTGCGAGGGAAGGGGAAGAGGTCATATGCATTCTCAGAAGATTTTGAAGATAAATCAGTTTAGAAGACATTAACCTCATCGTGCGAAGACATTCACTCATAGATAAGGAGTTGGTTCCAGATTTGTACGAATCCACGGATTAGTACAAGTGAGGAATCTAACTACTTTGTGAAGCATAAGTGAACATACTAGGCATATTATGAGATGCAGTATGAAATAGATCCAACTTGTGTAAACAGAAACTGCTTGTGGTAGAAAGTGATGAATCTATAGGATCAAAGGGGCCGTAAAAAGGAAGTTTTATTTACCACACGAAGAACTGCTAGACGAAGTGGAAGAGGAGGCCGAGCAGTTTGATCATCCGTGCCCTAACTTGGCGACGAAGGACACCTACGGCAACGGCGGAGATGACGATGTCCGCGGCCGACGTGAAGACGGCGTCGGAGAGGTCGCGGCAGCTAAGCGCTTCATCGCCGGCGTCGTCGAGGGCTAGCGGTGGCGCTAGGATTTGTACGAGAGTGGAAGAAATGATAATGACTGTGGTGAGGCATGTATTTATAGGGACAGGGACGGCACAACGTTATTACACAGGTGCCCCTGGCGATTCACATCTGAAGGAGACGTGGGTATCATGCAACATATCGGAGGTTGTTCCATGTTCCCATGCACGCCTGGATTGTTGGGTGCTCGTTCCCACTTCTCCGGGTTTCAGGTGAAGGAATTAGCATTGAAAGCGGACTTAATGTTTGTCTCTGTATCTTCTGCTGACAAGGACGCAGAGAAGACATTCAACAGTTTCAAAGAGAATGCATATGATTTGGAGAGATAGAGTTTGAGATAGAAAGCATAGAGAGGTTAGGGTCCGATCACATTCACTTAGTTCAAAAAATTCAACAAGAAGACATAGCTATAAGTGAATGTTGTAGAGGACAGAACACTAGTATATATATATATATAAAATCAACATAGTGAAGATAATCATGAAGACATGTTGAGATTGAAGTGAAACCAAATGTGAAGACATAGCAAATGCAACGCATGGGTGAAACACTTCATATAGAAGAATTTGGTGGTGGCGTTACCCACCGTATAGGAAGTATTAGACCCAGACACGGCGCACAATTATCGTGGCACTCCGAAGTCAAATTCCACATTAATGTATTCACACTTAGAATGTATGTCTTCATTGATTGAAGATATACTTTACTTCGTGTGTTGCACATCAATATGCATAAGTGTTAGGATGTGTGCCTGATCACAGGACATTGGAGGATTCCAAGATACTTAGATCACACCGTAACTTGCAAAATCTCTTCTCATCCAAGGGCTTGGTGAAGATATCTCCCAATTGCTCTTTAGTGTTGACGTGTATGATATCAATATCTTCCTTCACAACATGATCTCTGAGAAAGTGATGACGAATTTCAATGTGCTTTGTCTTCAAGTGCTGAATTGGGTTGTTGGCGATCTTGATGGCGCTTTCATTGTCGCAGTAGAGTGACACTTGCTTCAGATGAATGCCATAGTCTTTGAGTGTTTGCTTCATCCACAGAAGCTGAGCGCAGCAAGTTCCAGCAGCAATTTATTCAGATTCAACAGTGGAGAGAGATACACAGTTCTGCTTCTTTGAAGACCAACATACAAGTGATCGTCCTAGAAAATGACATGTGCCTGATGTAGACTTGCGATCCACCTTGTCACCAGCATAATCAGCATCCGAGAATCCAACCAGATCAAATTCTGAGCCCTTTGGATACCATAATCCTAGTGTTGGGGTGTAAGCCAAATATCGAAGAATTCGCTTCACAGCTAAGTGATGCGATTCCTTTGGTTCCGCTTGGAACCGAGCACACATGCAAACACTAAGCATAATATCTGGCCTAGATGCACATAGATAAAGTAAAGAAGCAATCATGGAGTGGTATACCTTTTGATCGAACTCTTTACCATTGTCGTCGGGACCTAGATGATGTTTGGCTGGCATTGGCGTCGTGAAGCCTTTGCAGTCTTGCATACCAAATTTCTTCAGGCAATCTTTGAGGTACTTCTCTTGAGATATGAAGATGACGTTGCATTGCTGACATATTTGAAGACCAAGGAAGAACTTCAGCTCACCCATCATGGACATCTGATATTGCTCTTGCATCATATATCCAAACTCTTCACTGTATTTCTGATTGGTGCAGCCGAAGATAATGTCATCCACATATATTTGGCACACAAACAGTTCACCATCATATGTCTTCATGAAGAGAGTGGGGTCGAGGGAACCAGGTTTGAAGCCTTTGCTCTTCAGGAAGTATTTGAGTGTGTCATACCAAGCCCGAGGGGCTTGTTTGAGGCCATACAGTGCCTTGTTGAGCTTGTACACCATGTCAGGATGTTTTGGATCTTCAAAGCCAGGCGGTTGTGCAACATACACTTCTTCTTCAATCTTGCCATTGAGAAAAGCGCTCTTCACATCCATTTGATATAGAAGTATGTTATGATGATTTGCATAGGCCAGCAGTATGCGTATGGCTTCAAGTATAGCCACAGGAGCAAATGTTTCATCGAAGTCGATCCCTTCAACTTGAGTGTATCCTTGAGCAACGAGACGAGCTTTGTTTCTGACAACTTGACCATGCTCATCTTGCTTGTTGCGATATATCCATTTGGTGCCTATTATATTGTGCTTGCGAGGATCAGGACGATTAACCAGTTCCCATACATTATTCAGCTCAAACTGTTGAAGCTCTTCTTGCATAGCTTGAATCCATTCAGGTTCCATGAAGGCTTCTTCAACTTTCTTGGGTTCAGATATTGAGACGAATGCGAAGTGCCCATAGAAATTAGCTAGCTGTGTTGCCCTTGAACGAGTGAGTGGACCTGGTGCATTGATGTTATCAATTATTCTCTCAATCTGTACTTCAATTGCAACACGAGGATGTACAGGACGAAGATTTTGCTCTTGCTGATCATTGTCATCGTTAGAGGGATTGTGTTCAGGCTGAGCATTGTCTTCAGGCTGATCAGGTGCGGAGATGATAAGTTCCTCTTCAGGCTGAGCTTCAGACGGTATGATTTCTCCAGTTCCCATAAGTTTGATTGATTCACTGGATGGAACTTCATCTAGCACATTTGGCAGGTGCTCTCTTTGTGAGCCGTTCGTCTAATCAAACTGCACATCCATTGTTTCAACTAATTTATAGTGAAAAAGGTTGAAGACTCTGTAGGAGTGCGAATCCTTTCCATATCCAAGCATAAAACCCTCATGTGCTTTTGGTGCAAATTTTGAAGTGTGATGTGGATCCTTGATCCAGCACCTGGCGCCAAATACTCTGAAGTAACTGACATTTGGCTTCTTGCCAGTAAGAATCTCATAGGATGTCTTGTTCAGAAGCTTGTGAAGATAAACACGGTTGATGATATGGCATGCAGTATCAATGGCTTCAGGCCAGAACTTTGTTGGAGTCTTGTATTCATCAAGCATCGTCCGGGCCATCTCAATAAGTGTTCTGTTCTTGCGTTCGACAACGCCATTCTGCTATGGCGTGTATGGAGCTAAGAATTCATGTGTGATTCCTAAGGTATCACGATATGTATCTAGGCCAGTGTTCTTGAATTCAGTGCCATTGTCACTTCTGATGTACTTTATCTTGGCGACATAGTTGTTCATTGCTCGACAGGCGAAGCGTCTGAAGACATCCTGCACTTCAGTCTTGTAGAGGATTATATGCACCCAAGTATATCTTGAATAATCATCAACAATGACAAAGCCATAGAGACAAGCAGTAGTAGTAAGAGTTGAGTAATGAGTGGGACCGAAAAGATCCATGTGGAGCAGTTCGAAGGGTTGAGTCGTTGTCATGATTGTCTTCGAGGGATGCTTGGCCCTCGTCATCTTTTCTGCTTCACAATCACCGCATAAGTGATCCTTCTTGAACTTGACGTCCTCGATGCCTATGACATGCTTCTTCCTTGCAAGGGTGTGGAGGTTCCTCATGCCAGCATGCCCTAGCCTTCGATGCCAAAGCCAGCATTCAGAAGCTTTTGCTAGAAGACATACTGCAAGTTGTGGTCCTGCTGAGAAATCTACCACGTACAAATCATCTTTCCGATACCCTTCAAACACTAGAGACTTGTCAGATTCCATTAGAACAAGGCAACAATATTTTCCAAACATCACAATCATGTTTAAGTCGCAAAGCATTGAGACAGACATTAATCCATTGAGACACTAGAGACTTTATCCATGTGTTGATCCCTTGAGATTGCAACTCTACCTAGACCCAATACCTTGCTTTTACCAGTGTCACCAAATGTGATGTGACTTTTATCAGATGGACGTAAGGTTGAGTCCATGAGAAGGCTTTGCTTGCCAGTCATGTGATTGGTACACCCACTATCAATAATCCATTTTGAAGCAGCTGGTGTCGTACCCTACAGTGCAGTTAGGGGGATAGGCTTCACGAAGAGAATTGTGAAGCAAAAACATTTGACGAACCAGTGGATTATTCAAGCTTAGATCGAGATTTGGACTGATAGGGCAAGTAGCAAGCGATTCAGGAACAAAGTACATAATAAGACCATTTGGGCATTTGATCTTGCACTCTACAAGATGTTTAAGGTCCCCAGCAATAGCGTCAGACGATTTTGGTTTTCTGCTGGAGACCTTTCCTTGCAAAAGAGAGTTAAGATTTCTTAGCCACCCACATCTTCAAGGGTGGCTTTGAAGCAATGAGTCTAAGTGCAGCATCTAAGAACTTTGGCTTTGGAGCCCTAGCGAAAAGTCTTGCAGCTGGACAATAGTACTCATAAGAATAGGCAGAATAGTTCTTGGTCTTATGAACATGGCGGTTCGATGAACCGCGCTCATATTCATAGGCCTGAGTATGGCTTCCCTGCAAAACATTTGCGTTAGTGCGACTAAGGTGAGTCGTCTGTCTGTATGAAGCCTTTGGACCATATGAAGCCTGTGGTCTGGGGTTTGTCTTCTTCACCTGTGGTGTCATGATGACATTCACAGGAAGATTCTCCAAACACCTTTTCTGCACCCATCTTCTTCATAGGCGGTCCATTCCTGCAGTAAGTACCAATATACCTGGCAAACACTTCACCATTCTGATTCTTAAATAGTTTATAGTTTGCATCAAAGGATTCATCAATAACAATGGGATTAGCACAAGTGAAGCCAGATAGGGTGGATGGATCTGCTGAAGGTTCCTTTGCAGCAACCCATGTGGTTTTGGGGTACTGCTCAGGTTTCCAGTAAGAGCCATCAGCATTCATTTTCCTTTCGAACCCAACACCCTCTTTCCTAGGGTTTTGGTTCAGGATCTGCCTTTTGAGGACATCACACAGTGTCTGATGCCCTTTGAGACTTTTGTACATCCTTGTTTCAAGCAGTGTCTTCAACCTAGCATTCTCATCAGCAATAGCAGTGGTATCCTCAGCAGAGGGGTTAGTTACCACATCAACAGTTGAAGATATTGCAACAGTAGCAGCAGTAGAACATTCAGCAACAGAAGTAGCGTTATCACTCTCAATGCATTTAAGACATGGTGGTTCAAATCCTTCCTGAGCTGAACTGATCTGTTTGGCGCGAAGTAACTCGTTTTCCTTTTGAAGATCTTCATGAGCCGCTCTCAATTTCTCAAGATCTTGCTTCCTTTGAAGATAATCATAGGAAATCCTTTCATGAGTTGTTGAGAGCGTTTCATGATGACTTTCAAGTTCCTCATACTTAACGTGAAGATTTTTTATGTCTTCAATTAAGGACTGAGATCGAGTCATTTCAGCGTCTAATAGATCATCGCTTTTGTCTAACAATTTTTGAATGTGTTCCATAGCTTTCTGTTGTTCAGTCGCAATTTTAGCAAGTGTTTTGTAGCTGGGTTTGGAACCACAATCAGAGTCATCGTCACTAGATGTTTGATAGTGAGTAGTGCGTGTGTTTACCTTGGCACCACGTGCCATGAAGCAGTAGGAAGGAGTGGAGTAGTCCTTGTCATTTGCATCGGTGTCGGTGATGAAGTCATTGTCTTCAGTGTTGAAGATGGACTTGGCAACGTATGCTGTAGCCAGATTCGCAACGCCAGAATCGGACTCCTCCTCAGACTCCTTCTCCGCCTCCTCAGAATCAAACTCCTCCTCAGAATCCATTTCCTTGCCAACAAACACACGTGCCTTGCCAGATGAGCTCTTCTTGTGTGATGAAGACTTGGAGGAAGACTTGGAAGAAGACTTTGAGTATTTCTTCTTCTTCTTGTTGTCAGAGTCATACTCCTTGCTCTTCTTCTTCTTCTTCTTCTTCTTCTTCTTGTTCTCATTGTCCCACTGTGGACACTCAGAGATGTAGTGGCCAGGTTTCTTGCACTTGTGACATGTTCTCTTCTTGTAGTCATGAGCAGAAGCTTCATCATTCCTTGAGCTTGATCGTTAAGACTTTCTGAAGCCTTTCTTCTTGGTGAATTTTTGGAACTTCTTCACAAGCATAGCAAGCTCCTTTCCAATGTCTTCAGGATCATCAGAACTGCTATCAGATTCTTCTTCAGATCAGGAGACAGCCTTTGCCTTCAAGGCACGAGTTCGCCCATAGGTGGGACCGTAGATGTCTCTTTTCTCAGAAAGCTGAAACTCGTGTGTGTTGAGCCTCTCAAGTATGTCAGACGGATCGAGTGTCTTGAAATCAGGACGTTCTTGAATCATCAGGGCTAGGGTGTCAAACGAACTGTCAAGTGATCTCAGGAGTGTCTTGACGACTTCATGCTTGGTGATCTCAGTAGCGTCGAGGGCTTGAAGCTCATTTGTGATGTCAGTGAGTCGATCAAACGTGAGCTGGACATTCTCATTGTCATTTCTCTTGAAGCGGTTGAAGAGGTTGCGAAGGACACTGACTCTCTAATCTCTTTGGATTGAGACGCCTTCGTTGACCTTGGAGAGCCAGTTCCAGACTAGCTTAGATGTCTCCAAAGCACTCACGCAGCCATACTGTCCTTTGGTCCGATGACCACAAATGATATTCTTGGCAGTAGAGTCCAGTTGAACGAACTTCTTGACATCAGCAGAAGTGACACCTTCTCTAGCCTTGGGAACGCCGTTCTTGACGACATACCATAGGTCGACATCAATGGCTTCAACATGCATGCGCATCTTATTCTTCCAGTAGGGATATTCAGTTCCATCGAAGACGGGGCATGCAGCGGAGACTTTAATTATCCCTGCAGTCGACATAGCTAAAACTCCAGGTGGTTAAACCGAATCACACAGAACAAGGGAGTACCTTGCTCTGATATCAATTGAAATTGCTAGTGATCGACTAGAGGGGGGGGGGTGAATAGGCGATTTTTATGAAAGTCTTCAAAACATGTAAGTTTCGAAGACAAACGATAGAAATAAACCTATTACCATGCAGCGGAAGGTAGACTACACTAGGCAAACCATAGTCAAGTATTCAATGAAGTGAAAGCACAATGACTAATAGCAGCTAGTCAGTAAGGATCAGGTAGGAAGATATTGTGAAGCCAATCAGAACAAGTAAACGCTCAGTGAAGCCAACTGGTGATGCAATCGTACAATGACTTCACAAGCACCAACAATAAGTAAAGGGAAGGGAAGGATGAAACCAGTGACTCGTTGAAGACAATGATTTGTTGGACTAGTTCCAGTTGCTGTGACAACTGTACGTCTGGTTAGGGAGGCTGAGATTCAACTCAGAAGACCTCGTCTTCACCTTATTCCCCTTGAGCTAAGGACACCCAGTCCTCGCCCAATCACTCTGGTAAGTCTTCAAGGTAGACTTCCAAACCTTCACAGACTTCGTTCACCGGCGATCCACAATGACTCTTGGATGCTCAGAACGCGACGCCTAACCGGCTGGAGGATTCACAGTCCTCAAGTGTAATAAGTCTTCAGATCACATAGACAGGAAGACTTAAGTGATGCCTAACACTCTTTGGCTCTGGGTGTTTAGGGCTTTATCCTCGCAAGGAATTCTCTCTCAAAGGCTTCGAGGTGGGTTGCTCTCAAACAACAAAAGCGGTACTCTAACTCTGAGCAGCCAACCGTTTATGGTTGTTGGGGGTGGGCTATTTATAGCCACTAGGCAACCCGACCTGATTTGTCCGAAATGACCCTGGGTCACTAAGGAACTGACACGTGTTCCAATGGTCAGATTTCAAATACACACGACAACTTTACTTGGGCTACAAGCAAAGCTGACTTATCCAACTCTGGACAAGATTTGCTCTCATAGTCTTCACTCGAGGATATATGATTTTGGTTAAGCATGACTTCAGTCATTCTGACTGGTTCTCTTGGACCCCACTTAACAGTACGGTGGTTCCTATGACTCAACAAAGAAAAACACAGAACGACGAAACTGCTAAGTCTTCGCGCTCCATAGTCTTCATGCGATGTCTTCTCTTGTCATAGTCTTCAATGTGAATGTCTTCACATACCACCTTTGACTTTAATGTCTTCATACATTTTTAGGGGTCATCTCTGGTAGGAAAACCGAATCAATGAGGGACTTCTACATGTGTTATCCTGCAATTCTCACAAACACATTAGTCCCTCAACTAGGTTTGTCGTCAATACTCCAAAACCAACTAGGGATGGCACTAGATGCACTTACACTGGAAAGCAGGAGTAAGGTAGAATGGGTGTCCATACAAAAAATGGCTAAGGACTCAAAGCATGCACATAGCTTAAGACGGTTTCCAGCCTTTCGCAACCAACTCTTGAGCAGCCGGCTCGCCGTTTTCTAAATCAACTTTCTAAAAACTCTAAATGGCTAAGTACTTGCCTCCCAAAGAAGCCAAGTATTTGATCTAGCGGTAGTCCGCAGAGCGGCTGTTCGACTAGCCAAACGGCAACCAAGGGAAGGCAGCAAAGGAAAAAGCCAAAGAGCAATAAGCAAGAAGAGATAGAACGCGGATAAATATTTACATAGAAAGGCCCTTCGCCGAATCATCAAATAGGAGTTCAGGATACACCCACACCCAGTGGGTGGAATTGTGCAAAATAACAAGTTCATTGAGACTACTAAGCAGGTAAAACAAATATAAAGTGGCAGCCTAGGAAGCCACGGATGGACTCGGAGGACCAGAGGGGTCGGCGGTGCCAGTTGGCGGGGCAGTCGGCTGGTTGGTCTCCGCCTAATCACCTCTGGCGACAGCTGGCTCAGTTGAGCGCAGCTCGTTGCTAGAGGCGCGGTCGGGCTGGGGCTGGCCGTCTGCCTCGACCTCTGGCGCCTCCTCCTCGTTTCCTTCCTCCTCCTCGCCTTCGTCTTCGCCATTGGAGTCAATCACCGGCCGAGTCCTCGCCGTCGTCCAGGTTCAGCCTGAACCACTCTGGAGGCGCCTCCTCGCCGTTCTCAGCCCGCTTTGGGACGAAGACACTGGTGTCAGTGTACTCAGCGATCGATGCGGCACGCCTGACGAGATCGTCCTCCACCGTTGCCAGCTCCTCCTGAGCTTCCAGCCGGAATGTGGCTAACTGGGCTAAACTCAGCCCAGGATACCACGCCTTGGCGAATTCCAAGGCCCGGCAGGCTCCAGCTCGGGCTGCAGAACCCTTCCAGGCCTCAAGACGACCGGCTGCCACCTCCAACCAGTCGGTAGTCCGACTGGGGGTGCATGGCGCCTGCATGTACGGCCACAGGGCGGCAATCGCCTGGGCGCCGACACGTTGAAGCCGGCGCAGCATCCGGTGGGCTGGCCGAAGGCGGGCCTCGATGCTGAGGACCTGCTTGCCAAGAGTTCGGGGGGCGTTGGCGGCGATCTATGCGCCGTCCGCCCTCCGTGCTTCACGATCAGCCTCGATGGCTTGATTGGCGGCGTACGAATGGCCCGGGGAAGAAGTCTGCTAAGGAAGAAGACCGAAGGAACAAGGTTAAATTTTTTAAGGCCGACTCGATTAGCTGTTGGCAGCCCAGAAAAGGAAACAAGGGGAAGCTCACCATCGACGAGATCTTCGATTGCTTGGAAGCCGGAGACCAGCGTCGCCTCTTTGTCAGTCCAGGAGGAGCGCTCAGACGCAAATTCGGTGAGAAGGGCGGCCTCCTTGTCCTCTGCCTCCCTCTGGGCCCTCTGGAGCAGCTCCTTCTGCTCCGCCAGCTGCATAGCCAGCCGGTCGCACTGCTCCGTCAGCCGGCCGCACTCCTTCTCCCGGACAGGCAGCATGGTTTTGGCTTCGTCCAGCTGCTGCTGAAGGGCGGCGTTGGCCTCTGAAAAAGGAGGGGGAGGGATGTCGGTTGTCAGCAAAAAAGAAGGTCGCCGGGGAGATCTGGCCCGACTGCTCAGCAGTCGGCCCGGATCTTGGGGACTACAACCCGCGGGTGCGCCAGCGCACCCCCGCAGGGAAAGAAGAAGACTTACCCCTGCTGTCCGACAAGTCGGCGGTCCATTTGGCCAGCTCCTCGACGTTGGTGTTGAAGGAAGCAAAGCAAAAGGAAGGACGCGTACCCGGATGGCCGTTCGTGACGCCAGGTATGCCTTGGTTCACTCCTTAATGGCGTTGCCCTCGGCCCGGAGCTTGGCTTGGGCGTCTAGGAGCGCTCGGTTCAACGGGCCTGTCCCGCCTCCGCACACCCACCCGGTGGGCGCGGCGCTCAACACCTCGATGTCCGGGATCGAGGAGCTCGCAGCCCCGGTATCCAGAGGACGCGGCACTGAGGCCGCCTTCGCGAGACGACGGCGTGTTGGCGTACTGACCTCGAGGGCCAGGCCCGTCGCCGCCGCATCTCCGGGTGGCGGCACTGGCGGATCCGCCAGTTGTCCGCCTGGCGCGCCTCCGGAGGGTGGCGGTGGCGGCACAATGACCTTCGGCGTAACGGTGACATCGGCATCCCTCTCCATGACCGGGTTCTCATCGCCGGCTTCCCCAGTGTGCGCCGAGAACTCCGGTCGCGGCGGTGCGGAGTTCAAGGGGACGATAAACACCGCCGACTGGCGGCGTGCGGCTTCCTCTGCATGCTTCTTCTCTACATTAGCGGCCTTGGCCTCTGCCAGCTTCTTGAGGGCGGCGGCCTCCGCCTTGTCGGCTTCCGCCTTCTTCAGACGGGCGCCTTCCCGCTCCTCACACACCTCCTGCGCGTTCCGCTCCATCGCCTCCCGGAGGTCGGCGGCGGGGTCAACTCGCCGGGTGGTGGAGGAAGTCTCCGCCGACTTCACGACGGAGCCGGTGGCCGACTTCTCAAGAGAGAGAGGGGCCCTAAAGCCGGAAAACAAAGTAAAGAAATTTCAGACAGACTCAATAAAGAAATACGAAGGTATGAAGGGAGGTGGTTCTTATGCTGAAATAAGCTGCGGCATCTTCACCACCTTGCGGAAGCGGTTGGCCTTTGCGGCCGCCTTGTCCCGCTTGGTCGCCGCGGCTGAGCCCTTGGGCTTCTTCGGCCAGCTCCCAAACAGGCTTGCCCCAGCCCTGTGCTTCTTGCCGCCGCCTTGTGCGTCTGGCGGAGCTGACGAGCCCGCACCCGACTGGCCAGCTCCTGGCTGGTGGCGTGGGACGACCTCCTCGTCATCATCGGGCCAGTTCTCGAGACTAGCCCCAAGTCTCGGGCCGCCCGCCGCGCCGCCTCCTCCCTCGACATCGTCCTCCAGGGCCGCCGCCCCCAGGTCGGGGTCGTCAACATCACTCTCCGCCCAGTCGGGGAGGAATTCGCGGTCCGGCCCCGCGATGCCGGCTGCTGGCTGGAGGAGGGGGTTCTGACCAAAGCCGGTTGGTCAGATCGGACAAAACGGACTCGGCGACGAAGAAGTCAGAGAGAAAGAGAAAAAGAAAACGAATCACCAGAGGCGGAGGGGCGGCACGTGAATACAGCTCCTTGCCGAACTGCCACTCTTCTCTAAGGTCGTAGCTCGCCAGATAATTCACCATATAGGCCACCTCCTCGTGAGGCATCTCCTTGGTGCACATCCGACTCGGGTCCTGGTGCCCGCTCATCTGGCAGATCATGTAGGGGCGACTTTGAAGAGGGAGCACTCAGCGCGCCACTATGGCAGCAAGCAAGTCCGGCCCGGTCAGGCCCTCCGACTGCGCCAGTACTCGAAGCCGCGCAACGGCACCGGCTCCCGCAGGCGTCAACGTTCGGGCCCGATGCGACCAGTTGGGTTGCCTCCCAGCCGGCGGGCCGGCTATGAAGGCCGGCAGGTTGATCCAGTCGCCCTTCGCGGAGACGTTCTTCACATAGAAGTATGACCGCTGCCACATCTTCACCGACTTGATTAGCTTGATGGAGGGAAACGGGTTGTCGGCCCACGACCTCCGCACGGTGATGAACGCGCCGCACTAAGCCAGCACGCCCGTGGCTTGGGTGCCGAGCTTGGAGTAGAAGAACTCCCCCCAGAGCTCCAGGGTGGGGAGAATGCCAATGAAGCCCTCGCATAGGGTGACGAAGGCGCACAGCAGCACCACCCGTGTTGGGGGTGAGGTGGTGCGGCTGGAGTCCGTAGAACTCAAGGAAGGAGCGGAAGAAGTTGCTCGCCGGCAGGCCCATGCCGCGCATGCAGTGTGAGTGGAAGACGACCCGCTCATCCTCCTGCGGCGCCGGCGAGATTTCCTCCCCCGGCGCGGGACGAACCCGAACGAGGTCCTCGCCAGGCAACCGACGCGTCTTGCGGAGGAAATCGACATGGTCGTCGTGGACCTTCGAACCATCCCAGGTGCCGGAATGCGCCGTAGGGGGCGTGACAGCAGAGGAAGAGCTCATCGTGAGCAGACTGCCGCAGCGCTCGACGTAGCTTGAGGTGCGGCAGGGAGAGAGAGAAGAAGAAGAAGAAGAAGTGGGGAGGTGGGACGCGCGTGCTCCGCCGTCTCCCCTCCTCCCCCTACTTATAGCCCAGCGAGCTGCGAAGCCAAGGGGGCAGTTGTGGGATTTACTGCGCCCACTACTCCACACCCCCCATGTTTGTCGTGCAAAGTTACTTCGCGCGGTAATTCCGTGGGAACCTCAACCGCCCCCCACGGCCGCAGCAGATCCGCTCGCGTGCCGAGGCGTGGTAGTGGCGGGCCCCGCCTGCAGACATGTCCCATCTCGCGGATGGGTAGGCGGGCTGGCCCAGCCATTGGTTGCCACATGGCAGGCACGGAGTGGGTGGCGGTCAGGAAGCTTAGCTCACACGCTACTGAGTTCCTGCCGGTGGATTCGAAAGCACTTTTGGACAAGTCAAAGTCAGGCGACTCTGACTCCTACCAGTCGGCCCGGCAGAAGTCAAACAAGGTCTCACCTCAAGCACTCGGAGAAAGAAACTGTTGAGGCTCCTCGGCTGATCGTCCACGGCGCCTCACCAGCTTCGGGGACTACTGTCAGAGTAATGGGCTATGGGTAGGCTAACCCGAGGCCCAGAACCTTTCAAGACATCGGGGCTGACTGCGCCCCTCAAGACACCAGGATGGAGAGCCGCCTTCCAGAGGCCGGCTAAAGGAGCAGCCGACTCCCCGCATGCGGCCGAGTCCTGGAGGCGAGGTCAAGACGGGCCGACTCCCGCCTGGCGGCTCCCAGAGAAGCCGGCCACGGGGAGTCGGCCCACGACACCAACAAAGCCCATGCCCTCATAAGGGGGGATGGGACGGGAGTGACAACAGTAAAGCCCACTCCATCCCCTAGTCATGGGATGGCTAGGCCATAGTGCGGCGTACCAGTGAAGATCTCCGTCCGGCGAGGCACCGTTGTTGTGCCATCCCTAACATTAGCAACAGTGGGCGGGGTCCTACACCCACGACGGCCTGTCGATACGGTCCATGGATGATGGGCCCTACCGGTCAGCGAGAGTCCAGAAGACGGCAAGAGCGCCACCAGTCGGACCCGAAGGGAGCCGGCCCCTGGAAGTCAGCCTGCCCCTCCCACAGGTCCCACGCGCCATTAACCAGACGAGACGGGGAGTGGCTACAGTAATCGCCCGCCAGGTAGCAGGGCTGTAGCCATGACCCCATGACCAAGCCTGCGTCATTAGAGGCACGGCTACAGTAATCGGCAGCCGGCAAGACCCGCAAGCGGCGGGTACGGCCTGTCGGCTCCGTTCCAGACTAGTCGGCGGGGTCCACTAGCCGGCGGGCCCCGGCAGTCGGCATAGAGGCCGGCAGGCCAAGAGACTGACGGCTGGGCCCTACGCCCAGGGCACCCATGCAAAGAGTTCCGATCCATTAGAACTAGACCTGACCTTAGAGAAGGGAGAGAGCTGGCCTAGTCTCCTCCTGTCCACAGATACAGCTCGAGGAGCACCATTGTACTCACTTTTGCCTTAGTGATCACGCGGAGACCCCGCAGAGTAGGACTAGGGGTGTTATCTCCTAGTAGAGCCCCGAACCTGGGTAAAGTCCTCCGGCGTTCGTGTCTACGCCTCATCCTGTTTCCAGGCACCGGCGACGTTCTACTCGCCCCCACCATGATAAGCCGTCCATTGGCATATGTCGCACCCAACCCCCGACAGTCGTCGTGTCTCAACTGCTACTCGAGACTCGCCTTCGATTGGGAGAGCTGCCAATCGTGAAGCGGCGGCGACGATGTTATCCAACGGATTAGAGTAATGAGTCGGAGGCGTTGAAACATGATGTGGTAGGACATTGTTGTGATGAGGAGGATCTGTTGTGCGCGGCTGAACCGGCGCCCCTGTTCCAGGTGCCTCCGTCCGGTTTACCACTGGCTAGTTGCTGGTTCCTGCTCCTGGCGTGTTAAAGAGATTCCTTCCCCCATAAACCGGAGGCAGGTGATACCGGTACCTTCTCCTCATGACATCCTCTGATGCGCTCTGATCCAGCATAAGCCTATAAGCCTGTGCCTCTAACTCGGCCCGCTCTGCGGGCATCCTGGTGTTTTCTGCTGCCAGATCTATCTTAGCTTGAGCTATCTGATCCTTCACCTTTACAATCTCTGCGTTATGCCGGTCCTGATCCGCCGGATTAACCTCAGCCACTAGCAACGTTGCCAAAGTGTCGAACAAATCAGACAAAGCTTGAGCCGATGGTGGTGCAGAGCCCCCTCCCTCAGCTAGTGTTGCCGCTGCTGAACCGGAAATCAGTGCTACAGCGGTAGAAGAATGCTGCACCAATTGTGTATCGTCCATGAAGACCGCAACTCGGCTCGGCGGATCAGGGAGGTTCGGAATACTGTAGCCATCGGAACCAACACTAATCCGGCCATCATGCAGCTGATATAGCGACTCGGTCTCTCCGGTTGAAGACTCGTCATCAGAGTAGACGACGATTTTGCCACCATATGCCGATCTATCCTCAGATTCTGCTCCATGGATGACTCCCACAAAGGCACGCTTCACGACAGGCTAAACGCGGGCAGGTCTTGCATGCTGAGCCATCTCGATGATGTCGGTGCAGATGTCCGGCTCAGGGCCCGGTTCGTCGATCTTGCCAATGAAGACGTGTATTCCGCCAAAGGGGACCCGGTATCCATACTCTATCGAGCCGGCCTCGGGGCCCCAGCCTGCGTCGTTGATGTAGAGCTTGCCGCGATGACTCTTGGTCATCCGGCCCACAGCGTATCCCTTGAGTCCTTCAAAGCTGCCCTTCAAGAACTCGAAACCATCGTGCGATAGCCCCACGGTGGGCGCCAATTATCGTGGTTTTGTCACAGCAGATGTCCTAGTGAAAGAACTTAGTCGTGGAGCCATCACGATGGGTTAGCTTAAAGGGGTTAAAGTGGACAAGGGACGCAAGGAATTATACTGGTTTGGCCCCTTACGATGAAGGTAAAAGCCTAGTCTAGTTGTGATGGAATTTCTAGGGTTTCGATGAACAGGGAGCGAATCCGCTTTTCCTAGCTCTCGAGTTATTGTTCTCTGTCCCTAAACCGCCGCCAGGTCGTCCCTTTATATACACAGGTTGACGCCCGACGGTTTACAGAATCCCGAGGCCGGCTCATAAACGTGTCCGGCTCGGTTTCTACCTTTCCTTGCCTTACACCATAAGTTTCATATCATATGGTGGTTTATGCCTATGGGCTCTAATCCGCCTTTGGGCACTAGGCCTTCATGTCAAACCTCCTTCGTAAAGCGCCATACCTCTTGTCTGCATGGGCTTCAAACATGACTAACTTCTTGTGGACATAACCCGACCCCTCATGGCCGGTTTATACTTAATAGTAATATCCCCAACAGAAACATTTCTTCATCTACTACTATTACTCCACACATCGACCGCTATCTAGCATGCATCTAGTGTATTACGTTCATGAAAGAACAGAGTAACGCCTTAAGAAAGATGACATCATGTAGACAAGATAAACTTGCAGATGGAATAAATCCCATCTTGTTACCCTTAATAGCAATGATACGTGCATGTCATGTCTCTTTCTATTAGTGATATTGAGCACCGCAAGATCGAACCCATCACAAAGCACCCCTTCCCATGGCAAGATAAATCAATCTAGTTGGCCAAACCAAACCAATAAACCAGAGAAGAAATATGAGGCTATAACAATCATGCATAAAATAGTTTAGAAAAAACTCAAATAATATTCAAGTATAGATCTGATCATAAACTCACAATTCATCGAATCCCAACAAACACACCGCAAAAAGTCATTACATCAAATAGATCTCCAAGAACACCGAGGAGAACATTGTAGTGAAGATCAAAAGGAGAGAAGAATCCATCTAGCTACTAACTATGGACCAATAGGTCTGTGGTAAACTACTCACGCATCATCGAAGGGGCAGCAAGGATGATGGAGAACCCCTCTGTGACCGTTTCCCCCTCAAGATGGGATCTTGTGGTGCTGGAACTTGCGACGGCGGAAAAAGGATTCCGTGGACTCCCCAATAGGTTTTATGATTTTAGAGTATTAATAGAGGCGAAGTTAAGTCAAACGAAGGCTTGTGGGGCCCACTACCCACCAGGGCGCGCGAGAGGGCCGTGGCATGCCTTGGTGCCTAGTGGGCCACTTCTTCGTCTCCTTGTTCCCTTCAGAAGCTTCTAGGGTGCCTTATTGCCAGAAAAATATCTCCAAAGGCAAAAACAAGCAAAAAACGGCAACCGGCACTAGGCACTAAGTTAATAGGTTAGTCCAAAAAAATGATATAAAGTTGCTTGTAAATGTATATAAAACATCCGAGATTGAGAATATAATAGCATGGAACAACCACAAATTATAGATATGTTGGAGACATATTAAGCATCCCCAAGCTTAATTCTTGCTCGTCCTCGAGTAGGTAAATGATAAAAACAGAATTTCCGATGTGGAATGCTACCTAACGTAATCATCATATATTCTTTTCCTTGTAGCATGGACATTTGGACTTGAATGATTCATAGAAATAGTCTATAATTTGACATGAATACATCAATACTCAAGCATATCAACTAGCAACCATGTCTTTCAAAATATCAACGCTAAAGGAAGTTATCTCTAGCCCATTATACTCAATCATTGATCCATTCAGGAAACACACTCAAAAATTAACTACATCCAATACACAAGTATGACAATAGTGTTCCCTAGTTGGTGCTTTGTAAGAGAAGATGGAGACTCAACAAAAAAATAAAAAATGCATAAAAGTAAATAGATAGTCCCTTCACAGAGCGAAGCGGATATTTTTAGAGGTGCTACAGCTCATAGCTTAAATTGAGTGCAATGCTTTATGTGATTTGGGTGCTAGTGTCTCCACTACACCGAAATATTTATGTGATGTGATAGGTTTTACCAACATGGATGAATGTTCTCTCAATTTGCACTTAGCGGATTCAACCATAAGAAACCTTTGGGTAGGATAAATGACATACTTATTCTTGCTAATAGGAATTTTGTACCCATTGATTTCATTGTGCTTGATATTGATTGCAATCCGTCTTGTCCCATAATACTTGGTAGACCGTTCTTATGTACCATAGGTGCTATCATTGATATGAAAGACGGGAATATAAAATTTCAATTTCCATTAACAAAAGGGTATGGAACATTTACCTAGAAAGAAAATAAGGCCACCATATGAATCCATTATGGGAGCTACCTATGGAATAAATTTGAAAGATGACAACACTTGAAACTATGCATTACGCCTAGTTAGGGCGTAAAACAATAGCGCTAGTTGGGAGGCAACCCAATAGTTATCTTATTTTTTCTTGTTTATTTTTATGATTTTTGTGTGCACACAATTATGCTACTGTTATGGTTGTGTTTTTGTGTTTTAATTAGTGTTTGTGCCAAGTAAAGCCTTTGGGGTAATTTGGATGATAGTTGCTTCGATTTTGTGCAAAAAATAGAAACTTTTGCACCCAGTAATAGAATTATATAAATTCACTGAACGTGATAAAATTCTGATTTTTTATACATATTTGAGCTAAAAATTTAGCATGTTTTCCTAATTGTTCAGAAATTTGTAGTTACAGAAGTATGGTCATTGTTCGAATTACTACAGACTGTTCTGTTTTTGACAGATTCTATTGTCGTTGCGTTGTTTGCCTGTTTTGATGAATCTATCAATTGTATCGGGGGGTATAATCCATGGTGAAGTTAGATTAAAGTAGGTATAATGAAATAATAAAATATGAGTGGGTTTACAATAATACTTAAAGTGGTGATTTGCTTTGTTATACTAACGGATCTCACGAATGTTTTGTAGAGTTTTGTGTGCTGAAGTTTTCCAGTTTTGAGTGAGATCACGATGGATGAAGGAAAAAGGAGTGGCAAGAGCCTAAACTTGGGGATGCCCAAGGCAACCCCAAGTAGGTCTGGGCATATAACCCGAAAACCTATGTCCTGAACCGAACTAACTGGAACTGAAGCCGAATTCACCAAAACCGAGAACTTTGTTGGTACATTCGGTTTGCAGTTGTTGAAAACCGAACTTAGTTCGGTGCATTTGGGTTTATCCCTTGGGTAACTGAATGAACCAAAAACTAAGTAAACACAGAGGTCTGACCAGCGCGCTTGCTGCTACTCAAATGCTCTTTCATGTGACTGTCGCATGGGGAAGAGGTGAACCTAACCGAGTGATCCACGATCACTATAAATGTTGTGTAAAATACAAGTAGTATTCCACCACTAATTTCCCTAGGCTAGTGAGTCTCCACCACTACTTTTATAGAGTAACGTTTTTCTCGGGAGAATCAATGGGACGGAGTAGCCAAGGAGGCTATCCTTTACTATAGTAGCTAGCGCGCAGAGCTATGAGCACTGTACATCAAAATAAAGTACTCTATAGCGGTTCTTGCTACTAGTACATGTACTGTAATTCAGATAATAGGCAGCGATTCCAGCTATTATCAAATATATCTCGGTGTTGTTCGATGGAACCGACGACCGAACCGAAATTTCGGTGCAGGCAATCTTCGGTCAGCTCATTTTCTGTTGACCAATCGGTCACTACTTCGGCAAAACCGAAATTTTACATACACCGAGTGTCGGGGGAAACTGATCCACGAACACCTATGGGGCCGACGAACCGGGCCCCTTTCGGTTCGGCGGGGGGGGGGGGGGGGGCGGCGAGGCGGAGGTCGCACGAAGAGCAGATCGAGGCGAAGCACACGAGCAGTTTACCCAGCTTTGGAGCTCTCCGGAGAGATAACACTCCTACTGCTGCTTGTCTGATTGTATTATGTTCTTGCTCGCGAGAGCTAAGTGTTTTCTGGCTTATGAAAGAGTCGAACCTTGCGAACCTCTGAACCGAACCCCCTCTACGTTGCACATGGGCCTCCTTTTATACGCTAAAGGGGTCACCGACAGGTGGCAACGCAGAGAAGGGCACAAATGTAAAAAGTGAGGTGGTTGGTACAGTTACTTGTACAGTGCACCCTACCTAACCCTGACGGCAGGGGACAAGGGCATTAAATGCCTGTCTGAGTTGCCCAAACAGTGCAGAAAAGGACCATTAGGGGCGCCACCGTTCGCCACGATGGCGATCTTGTCAGCTTCGCATGCCACTGCGCACGGCTGGCTGCACAGCCTCTTGCCACGCGCGCCTGGGGAGGCCCCCAGAGCGACACGTTGGTGGATGCGCTGGAGCGTGGGCGCATAGTGGCCGCCTGCCACGGCAAGCGCCTTGCCGCTGCTATTATCTTGTCGGGTCCGGAGGCTTGTCACTCACCGGGCCTCGAGGTACCTTGGTTGGTCTTCCCGGCAAGCTCCTCTTGCCGGGGCCTTGTTGCCTTGCCAGAGCGCATGGCGCGTCGCGGCAAATTCCTTGGAGTGCCTTGGTTGGTCTTCCCGGCAAGCTCCTCTTGCCGGGGCCTTGTCTCCTAAGCTTAAATACTTTGTTCTTGAATGGCCCCAAGGGAACCATGGAGGATCTTGGTGTTCGCCCGGCAAGCCTTGCCGCGGGGTGCTGCAACTGCCCGTACACAAGTTCGGGGTACTAGGGTACCCCTATTCTAGTACACCGACAGGAGCCCCCGGGCCTGGGCTAGACACGGTGCCGAGCGCTGTTGGGCCAGGCCCAAGACAGGGCACGGGCACACGCGGACTGGGCCACGCCGAATCTCGCTCCGTATCCACCGCGCTCTCCCCTAACGGCACGCGTTGAATGCGGCATCGTGGGAGAGATCGTAGGTGGTTCTTTATTCGGAAGGGCGAAACGTCTGCCCCGTCCCTCTTTATAAGTAGGGGAAACAGGGGCAGTTCGTTCCCCCTCGCTGGTTGCTACTACTCCATCTTCACGAACCTCCGCCGCTCTCCTCCTTCTTCTCAAAGCCGAGAGAGCAGCGCTCCGCCCCCCATTGCCACCAGCATCACCAATGCCGTCGACCTCCCCCACCACCTCCGCCATGGCTCCGAAAGCCGACAAGGGAAAGGGCGTGAAGTCGGCCGAGGCGTAGCGGCTCACGGCGCTGCGGAAGGAGCGGGCGATCTTCTCCCCCCAGCTCGGCGTGAAGGAGCTGAGGGAGTACTTCTATCTCTTTTGGGCGACGGAGACACGGGCGCATCCGCGCACGAGGGTACTCCCGGCCGCTGCTTCAGAACTGGCTCCAAACGGGTACCCATTCTTCGCGATGTTCTTCTATTGCGGGCTCTGCCCGCCCTTCTCAGAGTTCTTCTGCGATATCATGAACACGTACGGCTTCCGCCTCCTTGACTTCACCCCAAACGCCGTTCTGACCATGGCAATTTTCGCACACTTGTGCGAAAACTTTGTGGGAGTCCACCCCAATGTTGCCCTTTTCCGCCACTTCTTCATACCTCGGGTAGAGAGAGGAGAGCCGCTTGCCGGAGGGATCGCCTGGATCTCGAGAGTCGGCAAGAAGGAGGCGTACTTGGAGGGTGAGCTCCGTAGCAAGTGGGAGGAGTGGAGAGCGGAGTGGTGCTGGATCGTCGAGGAGAATCCGCAGCCCTTCACCGCCGTGCGCCAAGCTCCAATAGTGCGCGGCAATGACTAGAGCAACGTGGCCCCGGAAGACGAGAGGTTGAAGATCGCCATTACTAGGATCCTTCGCCTCAGGCTTGCCGGGCTCACTGTAGGCACTGTAGGCGCAGATTTCCTCTGCCGCCGCATCGCCCCCCTGCAGGAGAGGGGGAGGCCCGCCTGGGAATTCAAGAACTCGGCGGACATCATGAGGCTGCGGCCGGGCCTCAACTACAACTTCACCGTTTTGGAGCTGGATGCAATGCTCCTGGAGTTGTTTAAACGCGACCCCCAGCACCCATTCACGCTGCCGAGGGGCGTCGTTCCATTGTGCAACAATTCTTCGCTTGACCGGATCCGCGCCATGATGCCGTTGTGCGATTCACACGGAATCGTTCCAACTTGGCAAGAGCCTGCGGATGACGTCGTGCAAGCGTTCTTCGACAACTTGGAAGAAGTGCCGATCCATGCTGACGAGCAGAAGAGCCTCACCCGTGACACCACCGACGAGGAGCTGCAGTGCATCGCCACTAGGGCGGAAGAGGTTGCGGCCACAGCTGCCGCGGGCGCGTTCGGGTTCACTGTGGAGGAGGCGGAGGCTGTAGAGGCGGCAAACCTCGCCGAGCGCGCGGAGTTCATTGGCGAGGAAGAGCCTGCCGGTTCTGAAGCTGAGCCGAGCGAGGCCGGCGAGGAAGAGCCCGAGCCTTCAGAAAACTTGCCGCAGGTGGAGCCCCCGGCCCCGCCAGATGTCGGGGGAAACTGATCCACGAACACCTATGGGGCCGACGGACCGGGCCCCTTTCGGTTCGGCAGGGGGGGGGGGGGCGGAGGTCGCACGAAGAGCAGATCGAGGCGAAGCACACGAGCAGTTTACCCAGCTTCGGAGCTCTCCGGAGAGATAACACTCCTACTGTTGCTTGTCTGATTGTATTATGTTCTTGCTCGCGAGAGCTAAGTGTTTTCTGGCTTACGAAAGAGTCGAACCTCGCGAACCTCTGAACCGAACCCCCTCTACGTTGCGCATGGGCCTCCTTTTATACGCTAAAGGGGTCACCGACAGGTGGCAACGCAGAGAAGGGCACAAATGTAAAAAGTGAGGTGGTTGGTATAGTTACTTGTATAGTGCACCCTACCTAACCCTGACGGCAGGGGACAAGGGCATTAAATGCCCGCCTGAGTCGCCCAAACAGTGCAGAAAAGGACTGTTAGGGGCGCCACCGTTCGCTGTGATGGCGATCTTGTCAACTTCGCATGCCACTGCGCACCGCTGGCTGCACAGCCTCCCGCCACGCGCGCCTGGAGAGGCCCCTAGAGCGACACGTTGGTGGATGCGCTGGAGCGTGGGCGCTTAGTGGCCGCCTGCCGCGGCAAGCGCCTTGCCGCTGCTGTTATCTTGTCGGGTCCGGAGGCTTGTCGCTCACCGGGCCTCGAGGTACCTTGGTTGGTCTTCCCGGCAAGCTCCTCTTGCCGGGGCCTTGTTGCCTTGCCGGAGCGCGTGGCGCGTCGCGGCAAATTCCTTAGAGTGCCTTGGTTGGCCTTCCCGGCAAGCTCCTCTTGCCGGGGCCTTGTCTCCCGAGCTTAAATACTTTGTTCTTGAATGGCCCCAAGGGAACCATGGAGGATCTTGGCGTTCGCCCGACAAGCCTTGCCGCGGGGTGCTGCAACTGCCAGTGCACAAGTTCGGGGTACTAGGGTACCCCTATTCTAGTACACCAACAAGAGCCCCCGGGCCTGGGCGAGACACGGTGCCGAGCGCTGTTGGGCCAGGCCCAAGACAGGGCACGGGCACACCCGGATTGGGCCACGCCGAATCTCGCTCCGTATCCACCGCGCTCTCCCCTAACGGCACGCGTTGAATGCGGCATCGTGGGTGGTTCTTTATTCGGAAGGGCGAAACGTCCGCCCCGTCCCTCTTTATAAGCAGGGGAAACAGGGGCAGTTTGTTCCCCCTCGCTGGTTGCTACTACTCCATCTTCACGAACCTCCGCCGCTCCCCCCCTTCTTCTCGAAGCCAAGAGAGCAGCGCTCCACCCCCATTGCCACCAGCATCACCAACGCCGTCGACCTCCCCCACCACCTCCGCCATGGCTCCGAAAGCCGACAAGGGAAAGGGCGTGAAGTCGGCCGAGGCGCAGCGGCTCGCGGTGCTGCGGAAGGAGCGGGCGATCTTCTCCCCCCAGCTCAGCGTGAAGGAGCTGAGGGAGTACTTCTACCTCTTTTGGGCGACGGAGACGCGGGCGCATCCGCGCACGAGGGTACTCCCGGCCGCTGCTTCGAAACTGGCTCCAAACGGGTACCCATTCTTCGCGCTGTTCTTCTATTGCGGGCTCTGCCCGCCCTTCTCAGAGTTCTTCTGCGATATCATGAACACCTACGGCTTCCGCCTCCTTTATTTCACCCCCAACGCCGTTCTGACCATGGCAGTTTTCACACACTTGTGCGAAAACTTTGTCGGAGTCCACCCCAATGTTGCCCTTTTCCGCCACTTCTTCATACCTCGGGTAGAGAGAGGAGAGCCGCTTGCCGGAGGGATCGCCTGGATCTCGAGAGTCGGCAAGAAGGAGGCGTACTTGGAGGGTGAGCTCCGCAGCAAGTGGGAGGAGTGGAGAGCGGAGTGGTGTTGGATCGTCGAGGAGAATCCGCAGCCCTTCACCGCCGTGCGCCAAGCTCCAATAGTGCGCGGCAATGACTGGAGCAACGTGGCCCCGGAAGACGAGAGGCTGAAGATCGCCATTACTAGGATCCTTCGCCTCAGGCTTGCCGGGCTAACTATAGGCGCTTTAGGCGCAGATTTCCTCCGCCGCCGCATCGCCCCCCTGCAGGAGAGGGGGAGGCCCGCCTGGGAATTCAAGAACTCGGCGGACATCATGAGGCTGCGGCCGGGCCTCAACTACAACTTCACTGTTTTGGAGCTGGATGCAATGCTCCTGGAGTTGTTTAAACGCGACCCCCAGCACCCATTCACGCTGCCGAGGGGCGTTGTTCCATTGTGCAACAATTCTTCGCTTGACCGGATCCGCGCCATGATGCCGTTGTGCGATTCACACGGAATCGTTCCAACTTGGCAAGAGCCCGCGGATGACGTCGTGCAAGCGTTCTTTGACAACTTGGAAGAAGTGCCGGTCCACGCTGATGAGCAGAAGAGCCTCACCCGTGACACCACCGACGAGGAGCTGTAGCGCATCGCCACTAGGGCGGAAGAGGTTGCGGATGCTGCTTCCTGGTAGATCTTGTCGGCACAGATAAGAGCATCCTTCTTGTCGCCAGGGACAGAGATGACACTTATCGGGTCTGGCATTTTCAGTACGTTGTACGCATAGTGAGAGGCTGCCATGAACTTGGCGAGTGCCGGACGGCCAAGGATTCCATTGTAAGGTAATGGAAAGTCAGCAACGTCAAACGTGACCCTCTCAGTCCTGAAGTTCAGCTCGCTGCCAAATGTTACCGGCAACGTGATCTTTCCCTTCGGCTTGCTCCTTCCCGGGTTGATTCCTTGAAATGTACCGGTCTCTTCGAGCTCGCTGTCAGGGATCTGGAGTTTCTGGAGCACCGCGGAGGAGATCAGGTTCAAGCCGGCCCCGCCGTCAACTAGCATCTTAGTGACCTGGAGGTTGCGGATTGTTGGTGAAACCAACATCGGCAAGCACCCGACCGCGGTTATGCGATCAGGGTGGTCCTCAATATCAAAGATGATAGGCGTGCTGGACCATTTCAGAGGCTTGCGTGACTCGACGGGTGGTTCTGCTGCATTAACTTCCCGCACCCACTACTTGAGCCGGCGGTGCGAGGTATGCAGAGAAGCACCACCGTCAACGCACAGGACCTCTGTGCCTTTCTGGAACTCCTGCTCATCAGTCTCCTCATCATCCATATCTTCATCGTCGTCGTCATCTTCATCCTTGTCGCGGCTGCGAGGGGGTCTGTCTCCTTGCCGCTGCTTGGCCTTGCCACGGTGTCCTCCTCGGCCGGGACGTTTCCTGCCGGATCCCCCAACACCTTCCTGGGCCTTCTCCTTGTCGCACCGCTCGTATTCAGCTTTCTGTTGCTCAACAAGCTGCTCGACTTTCTTACAGTTCTGGAGATCATGGCCCTTGGTGCGGTGGATCTTGCAATACTGCTTGTTGGTGTCGTCCTGCTTGTCGGCGACCGCCACCTCCGCGGCAACCTCCTTGCCGGAGTCACCAGCTTTGGTTTCCTTGGCGCCACCACCGTTGCCGGACTGCTCAACAACTAGCACCTCTTTGCCTTTCCTCCTTCTATTGTTCCGCCGCCGGTTTTTCCTTGCCGGGGCAGCATCTTCACTGTCAGATCCTCCCGCTCCTACATTCTCTCCGGGGAGTCTCCTCCCTTCCTCAGCACGTGCACACTTGTCGGCCAGTGCATATAACTCACTAACGTCCCTGATCTTGCACATTGCCATTTCCTCCCACATCCTGCGGTTCCGCACGTTCTGATGGAACGCGCTGATCACCGCGGGAGGGTGGACGTCTGGGATGTTGTGCTGCACACTGTTGAATCTCTGAATGTACTTGCGCAGGGGCTCTCCTTCCTTCTGGGTGAGCAGATGAAGATCACTCTCCTGGCCATGAGGCTTGTGTCCGCCTGTGAAGGCGCCGACAAACTGATGGCACAGATCAGCCCAAGAGGATATGGAGTTGTCCGGCAAGTGCATGAGCCAGGACCTGACGTTGGGCTTGAGTACCAGCGGGAAGTAGTTGGCAAGGATCTTGTCATCCCGTCCCCCAGCAGCCTGCACCGCAATGGTGTAAATGCTAAGGAACTCCGACGGATGCGTCTTGCCGTCGTACTTCTCCGGTACGTCTGGCTTGAAGTTCTTCGTGCTGGGCCACTGGACTTGCCGCAGCTCACGAGTGAATGCAGGGCAACCTACCGCGTACGGCAGATCGCCTGGTTCCCCTAGCGCATGCATGTCAACAGAGGGCCCAGTGCGCTTGTCGGATTGACGTCGCGCTTCTCTTCGGCGCTCGATGCGAGTTCGAGCGTCTTCTTGTTGTCGATCATGAAGAACTTGGCGCTGATCGCGACGAGCTCGTGGATCCGAAGATGCGGTGGAGTCGCTGTCGAGGTGGATCCGGCGAGTCGGCGATCTTGGCCTTCGGGGTGGTGATTGCATGGTAGTTGCACCTCCACCCGTTTCGTCGCCACCGGCTCGCGCCCGGCAAACCTACCGCGGCGGAAACGCGCTCGGCCGCTGTGGAGTGTCGCCGTTGGCGTAGCCGATGAGACTCTGAATGGTGGCCCTCCATTTGTCGATCTTGTCCGACGTCGGAGGGTAATCTAGGAGAAGTTGAGCTCGCGCCAAAGCTTCTGCTGGAGTGGTGGGTGGCAGTGGCGGACGGCGCGAGGAGCGGGACGTGCTCGGACTTCTAACTATGTTAGAAGGAGCAGTATCCCGTCCAGGCGACCGTGCCCCGCTCGTGCCAGTATGCTGGCGTGCATGCTGGTCTTGAGCGCCCCGAGATCCACCAGCTTGGTCTTGGCCTATCACGTGTATGGCACTGCGAGTGCCATGACGCTATTGATCTTGCGCCTCCTGAGAGTGGCGCGGAACATGTACAGTCGCCGAGGTTTGTGCAGCCTTGTCTTTAGACCTGGCAGCATCATAAGCTTCCTCGTCGACGTCCATTCTTCCGCCGGCGTCCATTCCACCACCCGTTTGCTCCAACGGTGGCGGAAGTGACGTGGACGGAGCGGCTGCCGCCGAAGTCTTCTTCTTCGGTGGCATGTTGATGAAGGGAATGAAGATCTAGCTCGTGTGAACGCCGGATCGGGTTCACACAATCTCGACGCCACCCCTACCTGGCGCGCCAAAGATGTCGGGGGAAACTGATCCACGAACACCTATGGGGCCGACGGACCGGGCCCCTTTCGGTTCGGCGGGGGGGGGGGGGGGGCGGAGGTCGCACGAAGAGCAGATCGAGGCGAAGCACACGAGCAGTTTACCCAGCTTCGGAGCTCTCCGAAGAGATAACACTCCTACTGCTGCTTGTCTGATTGTATTATGTTCTTGCTCGCGAGAGCTAAGTGTTTTCTGTCTTACGAAAGAGTCGAACCTCGCGAACCTCTGAACCGAACCCCCTCTACGTTGCGCATGGGCCTCCTTTTATATGCTAAAGGGGTCACCGACAGGTGGCAATGCAGAGAAGGGCACAAATGCAAAAAGTGAGGTGGTTGGTATAGTTACTTGTACAGTGCACCCTACCTAACCCTGACGGCAGGGGACAAGGGCATTAAATGCCCGTCTGAGTCGCCCAAACAGTGCAGAAAAGGACTGTTAGGGGCGCCACCGTTCGCCTCGATGGCGATCTTGTCAGCTTCGCATGCCACTGCGCACCGCTGGCTGCACAGCCTCCCGCCACGCGTGGCTGGAGAGGCCCCCAGAGCGACACGTTGGTGGATGCGCTGGAGCGTGGGCGCATAGTGGCCGCCTGCCGCGGCAAGCGCCTTGCCGCTGCTGTTATCTTGTCGGGTCCGGAGGCTTGTCGCTCACCGGGCCTCGAGGTACCTTGGTTGGTCTTCCCGGCAAGCTCCTCTTGCCGGGGCCTTGTTGCCTTGCCGGAGCGCGTGGCGCGTCGCGGCAAATTCCTTGGAGTGCCTTGGTTGGCCTTCCCGGCAAGCTCCTCTTGCCGGGGCCTTGTCTCCTGAGCTTAAATACTTTGTTCTTGAATGGCCCCAAGGGAACCATGGAGGATCTTGGCGTTCGCCCGGCAAGCCTTGCCGCAGGGTGCTGCAACTGCCCGTGCACAAGTTCGGGGTACTAGGGTACCCCTATTCTAGTACACCGACATCGAGGAACCGACCCGATCGGTTCGGGGGAACCGAACGCCCAGCCCTACCCCAAGGTAATATTTAAGGATCCCAAGAAACTAAGCTTGGAGATGCGCATCCCCTCTTTCTTCTACCAACCATCGATAATATTACTTGGAGCTATATTTTTATTCATCACATGATATGATTTTTTCTTGGAGGGTCATGTATTATATGAGTCTCTATTTGCCTTTTAGTTTGTCACAATCATCCTTGCTGGACACACCTATTTTAGAGGGACACACATTATTCGTGATTTATTAGAATACTATATGTGCTTCACTTGTATCTTTTGAGCTAGGCAGTTGCTCTAGTGCTTCACTTGTATCTTTTAGAGCACGACGGTGCTTATATTTTGAAGAAATAGATGAAGTCTCATGCTTCACTTATATTAGTTTGAGAGTTGATAATAGTAATGGTAATATGCATAAAATATGACTTTGGTCCTAATGTGATGGGTATTCAAGAGGGATATAATAAAAACTTTCGTGTAGATTACTGTATATGATAAGTTTGATTCCTTGCAATAGTTTTGCTATATGAAGATGATAATATGTGATTTATGCTAGTGAGTAATTGTGATTTAGTAAGTATATTGTTGTTAAGGTATGTGATTCCCTATCCATGCACATAAAGTCAATAGTTATGCAACGAAGTTATATCCTACTTATGGTGCATTATTCAGTGTTAGTTATTCTAAATGCATGTTTATGACTATTTTCATTTTCTGGTTGGTTGCTTCTCAATCTATTTGGTAGCCTCCATTTGTACTAAGCGGAATGCTGCTTGTGCACCAATTCCTTAAACCTAAAGTTGTGCCAAATGAGTCCACTATACCTACCTATATGCGGTATTTGCATGTCATTCCAAGTAAATTTGCATGTGCCAACTCTAATCATTAAAAAAAGCCATTTTGTGTGCCTGTACCTCTCATGAAGCGACAGGGAGTGGTCAATATCTTTCATGCTAGATGAGTTATTCTCACAGTGAGTGTTTATTCACTTGTCACTACAAGAGAAAGTGGCGGGTAATAGGGATGCAAAGTCCCGCAATGACTTAAAATGAAAAAAATAAGATAATAAACTGCCCCTTGGAAATTCGAAAGTTTGGAAGGCTACTACTTCTTGAGCTTGTGTTGGTTTTTCCCTTGAAGAGGAAAGGGTGATGCAGCAAAGTAGAGATAAGTATTTCCCTCAGTTTTGAAAACCAAGGTATCAATCCAGTAGGAGATACACACAAGTCTCCAATCTATGCACCTGCACAACCAATCAAACACTTGCACCCAACACGATAAAGGGGTTGTCAATCCCTTCACGATCACTTGCAAGGATGAGATCTGATAGAGATAGATATAATAGATTACTAAAACATAAAAAAAGTAAAAACAAATAAATTGCAGCGAGGTATTTTTGGGTTTTTTGATTTATAGATCTGAAAATATATGATGGAGAATAGATCCAGGGGCCATAGGTTTCACTAGAGGCTTCTCTCTTGAAGGAAAATAATACGGTAGGTGAACAAATTACTCTCGAGCAATTGATACAAAGCACAAAGTTATGACAATATCCAAGGCAATGATTATGAATATAGGCATCACGTCCGTGTCAAGTAGACCGACTACTGCCTGCATCTACTACTATTACCCCACACATTGACCGCTATCCAGCATGCATATAGAGTATAAGAACAGAGTAACACCTTAAGTAAGATGACATGATGTAGAGGGATAAACTCAAGCAATATGATGAAAACCCCATCTTTTTACCCTTGATGGGAACAATACAATACATGCCCCGCTACCCCTACTTTGTCACTGGGTGAGATCATCGCAAGATTGAACCCAAAACTAAGCAACTCTCGCATTGCAAGAAGAACCAATCTAGTTGGCCAAACCTAACTGATAATTCAAAGAGAAATACAAAGATATAAAATCATGCATATAAGAATTCAGAGAAGATTCAAATAATATTCATAGATAAACTGATCATAAATCCATAGTTCATAGGATCTTGATAAACACACCGCAAAAGAATATTACATCGGATAGATATCCAAGAACATCGAGGAGAACATGGTATTGGGGATCAAAGAGAGAGAAGAAGCCATTTAGCTACTAGCTATGAGAAATAGAGTTGATGTAGAAGCCCTCCGTGATCGAATCCCCCTCCGGCAGGATGCCGGAGAAGTCCTAAAGATGGGATCTCACAGCTACATAAGGTTACGACGGCGGAAAAGTATTTTGGTGGATGCTTCTGGTCATTTGGGAATATTTGGGAACTTATAGGCCAAGAATTAGGGTTGGAGGAGCTCTGAGGGGCCCATAGGCAGGGCGCGCCCCTAAGGCTTGTGGCTGCCTCAAGACTCCTCTGACTTCATCTCCATGTCCTACATGTGTCTTCTGGTCCAAGAAAAATCATCACGAAAGTTTTATTCCGTTTGGACTCTGTTTGATATTCCTTTTCTGTAAAACTCAAAAATAAGGAAAAAAACAGAAACTGACACTGGGCTCTAGGTTAATAAGTTAGCCCCCAAAATAATATAAAATAGCATATTAATGCATATAAAACATCCAAAATAGATAATATAATAGCATGGAACAATCAAACACTATAGATACGTTGGAGACGTATCAAGCATCCCCAAGCTTAATTCTTGCTCGTCCTCGAGTAGGTAAATGATAAAAACAGAATTTTTGATGTGCAATGCTACCTAACATAATTTTCAAAGTAATTCTCTTTATTGTGGCATGAGTATTCAGATCCATAATATTCAGAACAAGAGCTTAGTATTGACATAAAAATAATAATACTTCAAGAACACTAATAAAGCAATCGTGTCTTCTCAAAATAACATGGCCAAAGAAAGTTATCCCTACAAAATCATATAGTCTAGCTATGCTCCATCTTCATCACACAAAGTATTTCATTATGCGCAACCCCGGTTTTAGCTAAGAAATTGTTTCACACTTTATTATTCTCAAACTTTTTCAACTTTCACGCAATAATGAGCGCGAGCCATGGATATAGCACTATAGGTGGAATAGAGTATGGTTGTTATGGAGAAGACAAAAAGAAGGAGATAGTCTCACATCAACTAGGCATATTAACGGGCTATGGAGATGCCCCTCAATACATATCAATGTGAGTGGGTAGGGATTGCCATGCAACAGATGCACTAGAGCTATAAGTTTATGAAATCTCAAAAAGAAACTAAGTGGGTGTGCATCCAACTAGCTTGCTCACGAAGACCTAGGGCAATTTGAGGAGGCCCATCATTGGAATATACAAGCCAAGTTCTATAAGGAAAAATTCCACTAGTATATGAAAGTGACAACATATGAGAATCTCTATCATGAACATCATGGTGCTACTTTGAAACACAAGTGTGGAAAAAGGATAGTAGCATTGCCCCTTCTCTCTTTTCTTTCTTTTTTGGTGGGATTCTTTTCGCCTCTTTTATTTTTTGTAAAGTCCGGAGACTCAACTTGTGAGGGAGTCATAGCTTCCATCATCCTTTCCTCACATGGGACAATGCTCTAATAATGATGATCATCACACTATTATTTACTTACAACTCAAGAATTACAACTTGGTACTAGAACAAAATATGACTCTATATGAATGCCTCTGGCGGTGTACCGGGATGCAATGGTCTAGCATAGCAATGACATAAAAAATGAACAAGCCATGAAAACATCATGCTAGCTATCTTACGATCATGCAAAGCAATATAACAATGATGGTATGTGTCATAATAAAATGGAACGGTGGAATTTTCATGGCAATATGTCTCAAAATGGCTATGGAAATGCCATAATAGGTAGGTATGGTGGATGTTTTGAGGAAAGGTATATGGTGGGTTTAATGCACCGGCGAAAATTGCGCGGTACTAGAGAGACTAGCAATGATGGAAGGGTGAGAGTGCGTATAATCCATGGAATCAACATTAGTCATAAAGAACTCACATAGTTATTGCAAAAAAATTATTAGCTATCGAAACAAAGTATTAGACGCATGCTCCTAGGGGAGAGGTTGGTAGGAGTTAAACATCTCGCGCTCCCGACTTCCACACAAAAGATGACAATCAAAAAATAAATCATGCCCCGACTTCATCACATAATGGTTCACCATACGTGCATGCTACGGGAATCACAAACTTTAACACAAGTATTTCAACCAATCCACAATTACTCACTAGCATGACTCTATTATCACCATCTTTATGTCTGAAAACAATCATAAGGAATCAAACTTCTCATAGTATTCAATGCTCTTTATATGAAAGTTTTTATTATATCCCTCTTGGATGCCCATCATATTAGGACTAAATTCATAACCTAAGAAAATTACCATGTTTTCTAGGGAGACTCTCAAAATAATATAAGTGAGGCATGATATTTCAGCAATTTCTATAAAAGAAAGCCACTGTCGTGCTCTAAGAAGTTATAAGTGAAGCACTAGAGGCTCGGGGGCCATAGGTCATGGAGAATAGACCCGGGGGCCATAGGTTTCACTAGAGGCTTCTCTCTTGAAGGAAAATAATACGATGGGTGAACAAATTATTGTTGAGTAATTGATAGAAAAGCGCAAAGTTATGACGATATCCAAGGCAATGATTATGAATATAGGCATCACGTTTGTGTCAAGTAGACCGACTCCTGTCTGCATCTAACTATTACTCCACACATCGACCGCTATCCAGCATGTATCTAGAGTATAAAATTCATAAGAATAGAGTAACGCCTTAAGTAACATGACATGATGTAGAGGGATAAACTGAAGAAATATGATGAAAACCCCATCTTTTTACCCTTGATGGCAGCAATACAATGCGTGCCTCGCTACCCCTACTTTGTCACTGGGTGAGATCACCACAAGATTCAACCCAAAACTAAGCACCTCTCCCATTGCAAGAAGAACCAATCTAGTTGGACAAACCAAACCAATAATTCGAGGAGAAATACAAAGATATCAAATCATGCATACAAGAATTCAGAGATGATTCAAATAATATTCATAGGTAAACTGATCACAAGTCCATAGTTCATCGGATCTTGATAAACACACCGCAAAAGAATATTACATCGGATAGATCTCCAAGAACACCGAGGAGAACATGGTATTGGGGATCAAAGAGAGAGAAGAAGCCATCTAGCTACTAGCTATGGACTAGTAGGTCTGTGGTAAACTACTCACGCTACATCGGAAGGGCAATAGAGTTGATGTAGAAGCCCTCCGTGATCGAATCCCCCTTCGGCACGATGCCATAAAAGGCCCCAAGATGGGATCTCACGGGTACAGAATGTTACGGCGGCAGAAAAGTATTTTGGTGGACGCTTCTGGTCGTTTGGGAATATTTGCGAATTTATAGGCCAAGAATTAGGGTTGGAGGGGCTCTGAGGGGCACACAAGCCCTCAGGGCTCCCCTAGGTGTAAGTGCATCTAGTACCACCCCTAGTTGGTTTTGGAGTATTGACGACAAACCTAGTTGAGGGACTAATGTGTTTGTGAGAATTGCAGGATAACACAGGTAGAAGTCCCTCATTGATTCGGTTTTCCTACCAGAGATGACCCCTAAAAATGTAAGAAGACATTGAAGACAAAGGTGGTATGTGAAGACATTCACATTGAATACTATGACAAGAGAAGACATCGCATGAAGACTATGGAGCGCGAAGACTTAGTTCTTTTGTCGTTCTTTTTCTTCTTTGTTGAGTCATAGGAACCACCGAACTATTAAGTGGGTTCCAAGAGAACCAGTCAGAATGACTGAAGTGATGCTTAACCAAAATCCTTTGTCTTCAAGTGAAGACTATGAGAGCAAATCTTGTCCAGAGTTGGATAAGTCAGCTTTGCTTGTAGCCCAAGTAAAGTTGTCGTGTGTGTTTGAAATCTGACCGTTGGAACATGTGTCAGTTCCTTAGTGACCCAGGGTCATTTCGGACTATGAGAGCAAATCTTGTCCAGAGTTGGATAAGTCAGCTTTGCTTGTAGCCCAAGTAAAGTTGTCGTGTGTTTTTGAAATCTGACCGTTGGAACATGTGTCAGTTCCTTAGTGACCCAGGGTCATTTCGGACAAATCAGGTCAGGTTGCCTAGTGGCTATAAATAGCCCACCCCCTACAACCATAAAAGGTTGGCTGCTCAGAGTTAGAGTACGGCTTTTGTCGTTTGAGAGCAACCCACCTCGAAGCCTTTGAGAGAGAATTCCTTGTGAGGATAAAGCCCTAAACACCCAAAGCCAAAGAGTGTTAGGCATCACTTAAGTCTTCTTGTCTCTGTGATCTGAAGACTTATTACACTTGAGGACTGTGAATCCTCCAGCCGGTTAGGCGTCGCGTTCTGAGCATCCAAGAGTCATTGTGGATCGCCGGTGAACGAAGTCTGTGAAGGTTTGGAAGTCTACCTTGAAGACTTACCAGAGTGATTGGGCGAGGTCTGTGTGACCTTAGCTCAAGGGGAACACGGTGAGGACTGGGTGTCCTGAGCTGCGTGTTCAGGACTGGATGTCCGGGACTGTGTGTCCTCAGGTTTAAATACCTAGCCGCCCTAACCAGACGTACAACTGTCACAGCAGTTGGAACTGGTCCAACAAATCATTGTCTTCAACGAGTCACTGGTTTCATCCTTCCCTTACCTTTACTTACTGTTGGTCCTTGTGAAGTCATTGTATGATTGCATTATCTTTTGTCTTCACTGAGTGACCGCTTGTTCTGATTGGCTTCACAATATCTTCCTACCTGATCCTTACTGCCTAGCTGCTATTAGTCATTGTGCTTTCACTTCATTGAATACTTGACAATGGTTTGCCTAGTGTAGTCTACCACGCTGCATGGTAATAGATTTATTTCTATCGTTTGTCTTCGAAACTTCCATGTTTTGAAGACTTTCATAAAAATCGCCTATTCACCCCCCCCCTCTAGTCAATCACTAGCACTTTCAATTGGTATCAGAGCAAGGTACTCCCTTTTTCTGTGTGATTCGGTTTACCACCTGGAGTTTTAGCTATATCGACTACAGGGATAATTAAGGTCTCCGCTGCTTGCCCCGTCTTCGATGGAACTGAATATCCATACTGGAAGAATAAGATGCGCATGCATCTTGAAGCCATTGATGTCGACCTATGGTATGTCGTCACGAATGGCGTTCCCAAGGCTGGTGAAGGTGTCACCGCTTGTAACATCTCAAATTTTCAATTTGGAATGTTATACATTATATCATCATTGCATATCATATTTTATTTTTGCATTTTGGTTGATCCTAGAAATTCTACGCAACTCAATGACCCACGGAGAGAGTTGGGGATTTCGTTATTTTCATATTTGAGTTTTCTCAAATTTTGAGAATAGGATCATCTGATTTTAATTATTTTATCATCAATTATTTCTATTACAAATATGAGAGAGGGAATAAAATGACTTTCCCAAAATAAAGAAATATTGAGGATTTAATAATAAAATCAAATAAGATTTTATTTCGGAGTTTTTCGATGTTTTATTTGAATTTAGGAAAAATGTGCATTTTTCAAAATTGAATTTAGGCCCCAAATAAATGTTCACCTTGTGAGGCTTGATTTTAGAAGCCCGTGAAAATTTATTTTCGAACTTTTGGAGTTCGTTTAGTATTTCTTTTTACTTTTCTTCTGCGTGTAATAAAAAAACGAACCGACCTACGGGCCGTGTCCGACTAGGACTCCGGCCCGGCTAGCCTTTATAAGCCGGGGGAGGCCCTGCCCCAGCCGAAACCCTAAACCGCCCCAGCCCCAGCACCGCCGCCGCCGCCGCCCCGCCGTGCCGCCGCCGCCGCACACCGCCTGAGGTTCGCCGCCTCGTTTTCTATGCCGTTTTTTTTGTTTTTTTCGAAAAACCATCGGTTTTTCGTCGGTTTTTTTGGTTTCGGTTTTTTTAAATAGATCAATTTTTCTGATTTATTTAAATAGCGAGTGTTCGTCCGTTCGTTCGTTCGTTCTAGCGAACGTTCGTCGTTTTTTTCTTTTTCTCGGATTTAATCCGCGATTTTTCTGATCGCGATTCCTGATCCGATTTTCGTTTTCGTATAACTTTTCGCTCGTTTATCGGAATCAGGCGATTCAAGCGCCTGGAGTTTCGTCTCGAAACCCTCTATCCGTTTAACCAACTTAAACAAGATTTCCTACTGTAAAAATTGCTCTAGATCCAGATTTGTAGAATGAAGTTGTTTTCTTTCGCCGTTTGACTTTCGTTCTTTCGTTCGATTTGATTCTTTTTGCAAACCGGAGTTCTTAAGTTGAACCTTCTGGTTAGATCTATTATTTGAGTTTTACCCGTGCATTACATGAGTACTTATTGTATGCTTGTTTGTTTGTCTGCGATAGAATACCCGGAGTGCGCCGCTTGTTACTTCGAATCTCTAGGTTTCGCGGATCATCAGCAAGGCAAGTAACACTTTGATCATACCTTTTCTACTACCCAGTTTTATTGCATTAGATCAAATCCTCACACATTGCATGATTAGGATCTAATTAAATTGTGGGATGGGAAGTAGTTGAGGTAGTACCTATTACCTATTTATTTTCAAACCTTTTGGGAGTTACTTCCGCGTTTTGCTTAATATGCCATGCTATGCTAGTAGACGTGGATTGGGTGAGTGATATCCATGACAGATGTGAGTTTTGTTAATTAATGGTTTATCTAAGGTGGCAACTTAAACACACATCTGGGTGGATTGAGGCACCTGGGTATGCCAGGACTTGCATGTATTCTTTTGGACCGCCACCCAGGCTCAAAGGGATCATGAGACTATTCATACTAGAAACTTCCGTGTGCAGCCACAAGCTATTATGGGCTCTAGCATAGTTGACTAAGTCATGCGAACTCTTACAGTGGTAGACTAACAGATGTAGGGGATATAGGTGGTACGGTCTACCCGATCGTAAGGTGCTAGCGCTTCTAAAAGACTATGTCTCGGTCATCCGTCTTCTCAAACACCTTGTAGTGCGAGAAACCAAACGGAGGCGATCGAGTCTTGTGGGGAAAAGTGCGCAAACCTCTGCAGAGTGTAATAAACTAATCATGGTTAGCCGTGTCCCCGGTTATGGACATCTTGAGTATCTAGTACCTGGATTATCATGTGAATCTCAACATGTTACTCTAAATTAATTTTGTTGGGTTTTTTTTAATGATGATGCTTAATTGGGATTGAGGATGCTGCCAACCATTCTCAATGTTTAACAACTACCATGATAGTTAAATAAAATTTATTCCTTTGTAGTAGGGAAAATTGGCTTTACGCAAAACTGTAACCATAGAGCTTTCCACCAGCCAAATATGCATATAGTATAGATGTTTCATTCCTTACCCTCTATGTGTTACATTGCCAGCATATTCCATGTGCTGACCCGTTTTCGGGCTACAACGTTAATGTTGCAAACTTTTCAGACGACGATTAAGGAGTTTTTAGGTCGTGGTTCTATACTCAGTGATGCTGTTGGAGTTGATGGACTCACTTATCTTCCAAGCCTTCCGTTGTTATCGTTATTAGATGGCCTTAAGCCATATTTATTGTAATAAGTTCTCGTTTGAGACACTCGATGTAATAAGTGTGTGATTGCTACTCTGTTATAATTCCTCCGAGTACTGTGTGGTGTCAGCATTACTGATCCAGGGATGACACTGGAGCACAGAGATCAGACTGTTTGAGGTCTGGTCGCTACAGAGATGGTATCAGAGCACACGCTGACTGTAGGACACGACCACTAAGTTAGAGACCTAGATCACTATTCACTCTCTTCTCTTCTGACCTCTCATCTTTTCTACTCTTTAGGATGGCGGATGCAAGGAACAAGTTCACGCAACTAGATGAAGATACACCCTTTGGACGTCACTTGAAGGAAGTCACTAGATACCTAAACATAGGAATACCAAGCTTCACCGGAACCTACAACGCCACTTTACCTGAAGAAGAGCGCTGGATGATTCAAGTTCAAGTTCCAGGAAGGACGTTCATGCCAGTCACTGAGCCCATAGAGTTTTCTTTTGATGCACCAACTTGGAGTTTGGGAATGAGCATGGCAGCTCACATCGCCATGGGACGCATTGGAGAAGTCTACCGCAATGACCTCAAGGATACAATCTACCAGATTTGTGGGCGCCGAGATGAGCACTGGGAGATGATCAGCACCAGGAAGGATAGATCAATTGCAGCTTTTATCCAGGAGCTAAACCAGCACATTCGATGACAGGAGAACCAGATGTGTGCCGACATGATAGATCTAAAGAAGGCTAAGACTAGAATCAAGGAACTGGAGGAAGAACTCAAGGCTACATGTGAAGATTATGAAGAAGAAATTGAAGTATTGGTGGATAAGAATGCCGACCTAACAATGAAGATCGGAATATTTATGGGAGGCCCTACACCAGTAGAGGAAGACGAAGAACCCAAGGAGATTAGCCCGGAAGACTACATCATCATCGACGACACCGATTCGGATCCAAACGGAAGCGATGATGACTACGTTGATGAATCTGGAGCAGATATCATGGAGTCTGCAACCGAAGAATATTTCTAGTAGACCACCTCATCAGTAGTAGTAGTCCACCATGTAAATATAGTAGTCCGAGCACTTTTGTGATAGTTAGATCGATTGTATGCCCTTGTTTGATTGAATGAAGTGAATTGTTTGATTTTGCCTCATGTGCATATGGGTAGTGTTTTCTCTTTAGACCCCCTCTATTCTTACATCTCATCTTTTCTGAACCCTTAGATGCCTCCGAGACGTGACCCCAGATTTACCTTTCCACCGGAGCTCACTCAGTTGATCCAGCAGCAGAACACATTGATGCAGTTGCTAGTCCAGAATCAGAATCAGGGGAACAACAGCAATAACCCACCACCACCACCACCTATTGATCACTTAGCGCGTTTTCTTATGCTGAATTCGCCAGTGTTTTCCAATAGCACCGAGTCGATAGTAGCAGATGATTGGCTCCGCAAGACAGCTAGAGAGTTGACCACTGCAGGATGCACGGATGCGGAGAAGGTGAAGTTTGCCGCACATCAGCTTGAAGGACCCGCAGCATCATGGTGGGAGAATTTCACAGCCACTTTCCCTGTCGACACTGTCACATGGGACCAGTTTCAGCAGGCTTTTCGTACTGCCCATGTTTCAGCAAGAGCTATGGCCATGAAGAAGTGTGAGTTTCGCAACTTGCGCCAAGGAGGACGGACAGTTGGCCAGTATGTAGAGGACTTTAGTAAATTAGCACGTTATGCCCCAGATGACGTTGCTACGGATGCAGCTAAGCAGGAGAAGTTTCTGAAGGACTGAATGATGAGTTGAGCATGCAGTTGATGGTAGCAACCTTCAACAACTACCAGCAGTTGGTAGATCGTGCTCTTATGATTGAAGGGAAGCAGCAGCAAATAGAGAACCGCAAGAGGAAGTATGGACAAGGGAAGTACAATTCAGGAGCTCAGCATACCCATGGAGGAGGTAGCTCGCACAATCACAATGGCACCAGGAATGGAAATGGAAATGGAGGAAGCAATGGCCAGAATTGCACCAACCCATCAACCCCAACCAATAAGGACCTGAGCCAAGTCACTTGCTTTAAGTGTTTGAAGACCGGACATTATGCCAATGAATGCCCTGAGATACAAAATGGAAATGGCAATGGAAGCTCTGGGAAGAAGCCGAACCCTTTTAATAGGGGACAGGTGAACCACGTTAGCGTGGAGGAGGTTGAAGCTCAGCCTGATGCACTAATAGGTAAGTTTCTGGTTAAGTCATTTACTGCACTCGTTCTTTTTGATACTAGTGCATCGCATTCATACATCTCCAGGGGATTTGTGGATAAGTATAACCTACCAACCCAAGCCCTTAGGTCACCCATGTTAGTAACCTCACCTAGAGCAGAGTATTTGGCTAGTCGATGGTGTGATCGGTTACCATTAAGGATTGGTAACTATGTTTTTCCCTCAGACCTAATAGTATTGGAATCTCAAGGATTGGATGTGATATTAGGCATGGATTGGTTATCAAAGTATGAAGGAAATATTGAATGCGCTAGTAAGTCAATTTTGCTTACCACCCCAGAAGGGAGAAGGATAAAGTATGTATCCCGACATGTGCCGAAGAGGACTCAAGTAAATTGCTTAACAGGAGTTGTGCAGGAGGAAGTACCAGTGGTAAGGGATTTCCCTGAAGTATTTCTAGAGGAGTTGCCAGGCATGCCACCGGATAGAGATATTGAGTTTTTGATTGAGCTATTGCCAGGCACCGGGCCAATATCAAAGAGACCATATAGGATGCCAGCAAAGGATTTGGTAGAAATTAAGAAGCAGATTAAGGAGTTACTGGATAAGGGATATATTCGCCCAAGTTCTTCGCCTTGGGGATCGCCAGTACTTCTAGTGGAGAAGAAGGATGGATCGTTAAGGATGGTTGTTGATTATCGAGGATTGAACGAAGTAACAATCAAGAACAAGTACCCACTACCAATGATCAATGATCTGTTTGACCAATTGCAAGGAGCTAAGGTATTTTCCAAGATTGATCTGAGATCAGGATACCACCAATTGAAGATTCGAGAACAGGATATTCCTAAGACAGCTCTTACCACCAGGTATGGGCTGTACGAGTATACCGTTATGTCATTTGGTCTGACTAACACACCTGCCTATTTTATGAACATGATGAACAAAGTATTTATGGAGTTTTTGGATAAGTTCGTCGTAGTGTTCATTGATGATATCCTGGTTTATTCGAAGAATGAAGAGGAGCATAAGGAGCATTTGCGTTTGGTACTTGGAAAGCTCAAAGAACATCAATTATATGCCAAGTTCAGCAAATGTGAGTTTTGGTTGAAGAAAGTAGGATTCCTCGGACACGTTATATCTGGAGAAGGTATAGAAGTAGATCCTACCAAAGTAGATATCGTGACCAAGTGGGAAGCACCAACTACAGTAGTAGAGATCCGGAGTTTTCTTGGACTCGCATGATACTACCGGAGATTCATTGAGAATTTCTCAAAGATTGCGAAGCCTATGACAGAGTTATTAAAGAAAGATACCAAGTTCATATGGATGGAGGAATGTGAGGCTAGTTTCCAGGAGTTGAAGAAACGTTTGGTTACCTCACCAGTGTTGATTTTGCCAGACCAGACCAAAGATTATGAGGTGTATTGCGACGCTTCACGTCGAGGACTTGGAACAGTGCTTATGCAGGAAGGGTGAGTTGTTTCATATGCCTCAAGACAACTGAAGCCTCATGAGTTGAATTATGCCACGCATGATTTGTAGTTAGCAGCCGTAGTGCATGCTTTGAAAACATGGAGGCATTTCCTCATTGGAAACCATTGTGAGGTGTACACGGATCATAAGAGTTTGAAGTACATTTTCACACAGAAGGAGTTGAATCTCAGACAAAGGAGATGGTTGGAACTCATCAAGGATCATGATATGAGATTGCAATACCATCCCGGAAAGGCTAATATAGTAGCTGACGCCTTAAGCCGTAAGAGCCATGTCAATATGTTAATGACGGGAGAAATACCCAAGGAGTTAGCAGAAAATCTTTGTGAACTATGTTTGGAAATAGTTCCGAGAGGCTATGTAGTAGCATTGGAGATTCAGTCAACCTTGATGGATAGAATTAGAGAAGCTCAGAAGACTGACAAAGAGATTGCCGCTATAAAGGAGAAACTAAGCAAAGGAAAAGCTAAAGGATTTCATGAGGATGAGCACGACACCCTATGGTTTGAAGACCGTGTTTATGTGCCCAATGACCCGGAGATCAGGAAGTTGATTCTGCAAGAGGCACACGATTCACCATATTCGATTCACCCAGGAAATACCAAGATGTATTTGGATTTGATGGATATTTTCTGGTGGACCGAAATGAAGAAGGATATTGCGGAGTATGTAGCAGTTTGTGATGTATGTCAGAGAGTAAAGGTAGAGCATCAGAAGCTAGCAGGATTGTTACAACCATTGCTGATACCCGAATGGAAGTGGGATAAGTTAGGCATGGATTTTATCACGGGATTACCCAGGACTCGTTCAGGCTACGACTCGATTTGGGTTGTAGTTGATCGATTGACGAAAGTAGCTCATTTCATCCCAGTAAAGACCACTTACACCAGTACTAAGTTGGCAAAGATATACATGACCAGGATCGTATGTTTGCATGGAGTTCCGAGGAGTATCGTATCAGATAGAGGAACCCAGTTTACCTCAAAGTTCTGGAAGCAATTGCACGAAACTTTGGGTACCAGGCTAGAATTCAGTACAGCTTTCCATCCATAGACAGATGGACAGACCGAGAGAGTCAATAAGATTTTGGAGGATATGCTGAGAGCTTGTGCGCTAGATTACGGATCTAGTTGGGACGACAATTTTCCATATGCAGAGTTCTCTTACAACAACAGTTATCAAACCAGTTTAAAGATGGCCCTTTCGAAGCCTTGTACAGAAAGAAGTGCAGGACACTGTTTTCATGGGACGAAGTTGGAGACCGCCAGTTGTTTGGACCTGACTTAATTGAAGAGTCTGAACAGAAGGTGAAGTTGATTCGCGATAGGCTCAAGGTAGCCCAGTCCAGACAGAAGAGTTATGCAGATTCTAAACGCAAGGAGACCATTTACGAAGTCAGAGATAGAGCTTATCTTCGAGTATCTCCACTTCGGGGAACAAAGCGTTTTGGAGTTAAAGGGAAGTTAGCGCCACGATTTGTAGGACCATATCAAGTTTTGGAGCGTATGGGAGAAGTGGCCTACAAGTTGGAATTATCTGAAGGATTGTCAGGAGTTCATGATGTGTTCCACGTTTCCCAATTGAAGAAGTGTCACGCGGAGATGGCTGACATACCGTTGAGAGACACAGTGCCTTTGGAAACTATTCAGTTGGATAACGATTTGACCTACGAGGGGAGACCCGTTAAGATTCTCGAGTTTGACAATCGAGTCACTCACAGCAAGGTTATCAAGTTTTGCAAAGTTCAATGGAGCCACCACATAGAGGATGAAGCCACCTGGGAACGAGAGGAAGAATTGCTCAAGGACCACCCTCACCTATTTCCTAGCCAACCCGAATCTCGAGGGCGAGATTCATCTTAAGGGGGGTAGGTTTGTAACATCCCAAAATTTCAATTTGGAATGTTATACATTAGATCATCATTGCATATCATAATTTATTTTTGCATTTTGGTTGATCCTAGAAATTCTACGCAACTCAATGACCCACGGAGAGAGTTGGGGATTTCGTTATTTTCATATTTGAGTTTTCTCAAATTTTAAGAATAGGATCATTTGATTTTAATTATTTTATCATCAATTATTTCTATTACAAAAATATGAGAGAGGGAATAAAATGACTTTCCCAAAATAAAGAAATATTGAGGATTTAATTATAAAATCAAATAAGATTTTATTTCGGAGTTTTTCAGTGTTTTATTTGAATTTAGGAAAAATGTGCATTTTTCAAAATTGTCGAATTTCGGGTTCCGGCAGACCCTTGAGGTTCGAACACTGGGGTGTGCGCGGAGATTTCGCCTTCTACCTACCTGCACCCCTCCGCCTCGCTAAGATCTAAGCTATGGAAAGAACAGCACAAGAGACACAGGGTTTATACTGGTTTGGGCCACCGTTGTGGTGTAATACCCTACTCCAGTGTGTGGTGTGGTGGATTGCCTCTTGGGCTGGTGATGATCAGCAATACAAGGAAGAACAGCCTCGTGAGGGTCTGTTCTTGGCTGAGGGGGTGAACTTCTAGGAGGAGTTTAGTCACCCTTCTCTCTCTCTCTTCTCGATTCTCTCTCTGATTTTCCTCTCGATATCTCTCTGATCGATCTCCAACCCCCCTCCCCTGGGGGTGGCTAGTCCTATTTATAGGCAAAGGCCCTGGGCCTCTTCCCAAAAATTGAGCGGGAAGGGCGCCAACAATTGGCCATTTTGAAGGGGAACATCTGGTACACTTATCCTGACTAATGTTGGTCCTCGCCTGCCAAAGGCTCTGGTGGTGACGCTGGCTTGGGCTCCAAAATGACTTCCTCCCTGCCGTTGGACTGGTCTTGGTCTCGTTGCACCGAAACGGGTGCCTTTTCTTGATGCTCTCGCCTGCACTTGCTCCCTTTGCACCAAAGAGGAAAGGAGGACACTGCGCGGGCTGGCGCCCGCCTGGCACCCTTGGTCGTCATGGCTTGCGTCATGGGCACCTCGTGAGGTACCCCGCCTTGATCTCTCCGCCTCCTCGCGAGCCAGCCTGATGAGGCCGTGCCTGAGAAAGCTCCGTGTCGTCCGCCCCACGAGGCTTGGCCCCTCGCGAGGGTCTTGGGTCTGTGTTGATGAAGATGGGCCGTGCTGGGCCCCCCTTTGATCCACGCCGCAGGCCGCAGGCAGACAAGTCTGGGGACCCCCGTTCCCAGAACACCGACAGTAGCCCCTGGGCCCAAGGCACGCCCGGACTTGGTCGTGTAGGGAGGCAAAAGGGCAAGGGCGAAGCGCCGTGGGCCCTAACAGCCTGCGGCCTTGGGCGCCGCGTGGCGGTTGATTGGACGTGGGCGTCTCCACAACCGCTCGAGTTGATAAAGGAGCGGCATCTGCCTAAGCTTTGCCTTTTGCTTTCTTCGGTTGCTGCTCAGATCCCCTTTCTTGCGCCTCTCCTTCCTTCCTCCAAAATTTCCAGATCTACTCCGACCGCGTGACCTAGGAAGCCATGGCGCCTCGTCAGTCCCCGGCCAGAGCTTGGTACTCGTCTGCCCTGGACTCGCCGAACGTGTCAGAGGCGAGCCTCACCCGGTTGCGCCGGATGGCAGCGGCGCGGGGCATCGACGGGGCGAAGGTGTTCAAGGCCGGCTCTGCCACCCATGAGGGCCAAGGGAGCACCTTCTATCCGTTCTTCATAAGCGCCATTGCTGCTGGCCTGGTGCCTCCCTTCTCCGACTTCTTCTTCTCTGTCCTCCGCCATTATAAGCTACTGGCTCTACATCTCCACCCCAACTCCGTCCTTCTCCTGGCAATCTTCGCCTATTACTGCGAGGCTCACGTAGGGGTGCAGCCCTCAGTGGCCTTGCTGCTCCACTACTTCTACCTCCGGACCTCTCGCGGTCCTACTTCCGCGTGCGCGAGCTTCATCGCGTACGGTGGCGCCATTGCCATTTCGAACCCCGGGAAAAGGATTGAGGGCTTCAGGAGCAAGTGGGTCTTGGCAGATGCTGGGTGCATCCAACATCGGCTGATCTTGCCCACAGAGCAACCCACGAGCTCCAGCGATTGGGGTCGATCGAAGCTCACGGACCCCCGCGCGAAGCTAGTGTTGGAGAAGATGGACGCGGATTTGAGGCCGGCCAACATGGCGGCGGCGAAGCTGACCGGCACGTCGCTGCTGAGGGAATTCCTGGAGCACCAGCTGGCTCCGCTTCGGCAGTACTCACTTTCGATGTGGAGGCCCCATCCGAGCCCCGCGGCCTTGGCCGACGAAGATCTGGCTGCGGTCCTCCAATCTCTGGCCGGGGGCGATGTGGCGAGGTTGGAGGGCGCTCCTACGCCCTTGTTCCTCCGTGATGACTGGGAGCAGGTAGTGGAGTCCATGCCCGTCTTCAATGGGGATGGGCCCGTGCCCATGGAAACTCCCAGGGAATCGGTGGACGTGTCCTCCGATGACTCCAGCGAAGAGGAGGAAGGAGGGGAGCGGGAAAAAGGGCCTGACTCCGAGGCGACTGACGGAGAGTCGAGGGCTCCCCTCCCTCGGCGTAGGTCCCGCACTCTCCACCTCTTTCCGAGCGATGACGGCGAGGATGATGACGAGCAGGGCGACGGGAGCTTGCCCCCGATCCCGAAGAAGGACAGGACCGGGCAGATCTCCCGCGGGTCTGCCCCGGCCCCGAGGCAGACCGCAGGCGCGCCTTCCGCTCCTGAGCTTCCCAAGGTTGACCCTTCCAGCCGGCTTTCAGGCTTCAAATTTGGCCGAAAGCTGCATGAGCTCACTGGCGATGACCCGTAAGCGCTTCATCCTTGTCTTTATTTCTTGTTCTGCTGCTGAGGCTTGATGTCCACATCTCTTGGACAGGCTGGCACCCGCAACAAAGAAGCCGAAGGGAGCTCCTAAGGTTCCACCCATCGCAGTGCCTCTGCCCGCGAAGGAAGGTGACCGCGACGCACGGGCTTCTCCTGTCCGGTCATCCTTGCGAGGCCTGGCTGAGCCGGCTGGGGCGAGCTCAGCCCCCATGGCCCAAGTGTCTCCCGAGGTGCCTTTGCCCGCTGCCGCCTCTACAGCCATTGGGGCGCAGCAGGCTCCGCCTTAGGATGTTGTGGTCGCGCTGCCACCTTCTCCTCCTAATCCACCGACTGCTGTCTCTCCGACTCCTCCTGCCGTTCTGGATCATGCTGCTGGTGAGCTGGATCGGCTGTGGGAGGATCTTCTTGGCGCCGACCCTCACTTGGTGGTCGGGCGCTTGGAGCTAGCTTCAGGATGGATTCGCTCCGACGCTTCGATTCGGGCGGCGCTGGTCCAGGCCTCAACGGCTTGCGATGAGGAGAGGCAGGCCGTCCTTGAGGCGAAGGCTACTTGTGACGCAGCCCTGGGGGAGGTGGTCGACGTCTGTGGTCGCTGCAAGGCGCTGGAGGACGAGCTGCAAGGCCTGCGGGACCAGCTTGCGAAAGAGGCCCGCCTTCGCCAAGAGTAGGAAGAAGGCGTGAAGGCTCGCGAGGCGGCCGTCAAGGAGAGGGAGGTCAAGCTCAGGAGGCGCCGTGACTGCCTAGGTGCGCTGGAGCAGGAGTTGGGGGTGAGGAAGGTCGAGCTGGACGACAAGGCCCGGGTTCTTGCCGAGGACCGCGTGGCCTTCGCGTAGATGGAGGCGAAGGCTCGCTCCTTGCTGAGGACGCTTTACGACAGTGGCCTGGAGAGCCCGTTGGCTGGCACCAAGGATGGCCCTGCCAAGCTGCTTCCCTTCCTAGTTCGCGCTCTTGAAGATGTTGCCCTTGGCCTTGGCCCCACGGCCGAGGCCTAGGCGCATGTCCTGTCTTCTGCAGCGCTGACGTGGGTCCTCACCCACATCTACCTTCACGATCCCGGCGTCGACCTCGACAGCCTGCTAGAGCCAGTAAGCAGCGAGCGTGCCGCTGCCGCTGCCGAGGCCGTGAAGGCTCGCGCGGAGGCTCTGCTGGGGAAGTTCCGGGCCTTCAGCACCAAGCCGAAGCAAGGCGCTGCCGACCCCGCTGCTCCATGAGGCGAACCCACTCCGCGCTGCTCCACCGCCGACAAGTGACTCCGTTGTGGCTCCTGTCCTGCCTTTAATTCCTGCACATGTATCATGCCTCGGGGAGGCGTTTAAACTTGCGTTTGGCATTGAGATAACAATGTGGACTGTAATATTTGCTTTTGAATTCCTTGAAATTTACGCTTTTCCTTCCTACTTGCTTATGTTCTACACCGGCAGAGCCAGGCCCCGCGCATACCTCAGCCGCCGTTAGCCCCGACCGGAAACCAGGACGGGACCAAGGAGTGAGGGGCTACATGACAAGTTAGGCTCCTGAGTCGCGATGCTCAGGAGTCCCCCTTGGCGCACGAACAGCAAGTAGGGAAGTGTGATGTGGGTGGATCTACCGTTCTACGTCTGCAGAGCCCGGCCGCGCGCATACCTCGACCGCCGTTAGCCTTTCGGAACTAAGGAGTGAGGGGCTACGTGACCAGTTAGGCTCCTGAGTTGCGATGCTCAGGAGTCCCCCTTGGCGCACGAACAGCAAGTAGGGAGGTGTGATGTGGGTGGATCTACCGTTCTACGTCTGCAGAGCCCGGCCGCGCGCATACCTCGACCGCCGTTAGCCTTTCGGAACTAAGGAGTGAGGGGCTACGTGACCAGTTAGGCTCCTGAGTCGTGATGCTCAGGAGCCCCCCTTGACGCTCAAAAGACCATCGTACCTTGGCTCCGCTCGGGGAGAGACGCACGACGAACCAGGCCCGGGGGGGCCTGGCTGGGCGGCATGCGTCTAGGCGTGACCCAGGCGCAGCCCCCGTGCCCAGCCCCCTCGCGCGGCACTCCCGAGGGGAGGCGTTACGATGAGGCTAGACACTGAGCTCTGGGCTCCCTGAGGTTGATGCGGCCCGGGGGCCACCCCCAGTTGTTTATCACCAGCGCGGAGCATAGCGCTTCCGTATGTGTACGGGCATAGCCGCTCCTCGACAGTGTTGTCAGCCAGCACGGAGCATGGTGCTTCCACTGGTACGTGGGAGGGGGCTCCCCTCCGGGAGGAGCCCCCGGGGCATGTACAGCCCCACCCTGACACGTGGCTGGCACGGTAGGGCCTGTCGAGGTGTATTTGGGCACCCGTGAGCCAGCACGGGACTCACGGGGCCCTACCTCTAGGCGGGTTGCGCCTGGCTCTGGGCCTTATCTTGTGATGTGTACCTGCAAATTTGGTTAGATGCCGGCACTCTACGTCCTCGAGTCCCGGCCCTCGAGCTGGTATCAGCCGTCGCTGGTATGCCAGGTAGCGATGCCGTGGACAAGGCCAGAGGGTGAGGGCTAGAGAGCCAGTAAGAGCCCTGAGTCGCGATGCTCAGGTACCCCCCCTTTAACGTGCAAGTGGTCGGCTTGGAGAAGAAGAGGTGCCATGGACCGGCATCAAATAATCAAGCATGGTGGGTCGAACGCATAGCCGGAAATAAACGCAAAAGGGATACATGCCGCTGGGTCAGGCCCGAGCGACTTGGGGATGATGCAGCCAGAGGGGTGCCCCCAACAAAGTAAGCTAACAACATGAAATAAAAGGGATACATGCCGCAGGGACGGAGCCACGCGGCCTGGGAATAATGCAGCCCTGGGGGGCGCTCCCAGCTGGAAATGAAACTTGAAAGATGTCACCTGATGATGTTGAGGACGAAGGAGTGTTGGTGTAGCAGACTCGGTGGGCTGCGGAAGCCGATCCTCATGAGCCCCCAGGCCCAGGGGCCTCGGGAGGCTCCGGAGGCGCTGGTGGCTCCTCTCGGACCATCTCCATCTCCGTCAGGGCTGCGGAATGCCAGGCCTCTTGAGCCTCCATGATACCCCTCATGAGGCGCTGGTACATGGCAGCCGCGTTCGGCAAGCCGTAAGGCATGCGAACATAGTTGTGAGGTGGACCTTCGTAGAGCCCCACTCGCGAGGGCCAGAGGCGCTCCAGAGAGGTGACTTGATTGAGCCCTGGTATGTCGATGCAGACGCGCAGCCCACCATCCTCGCCTGGATGGGGAGCCACAACTGGTAGGCGGCGGCCGCCTTTCATGACTCTTGACTCCTGTAGCTCCTGAATGGCCTTGCTGACGAACTACCGAGGGTCTAGCTCTCCTTGCCTTACTCCTTCTTGAGGGAAACGTGCTTCGAAACACGCCTCCATGTGGTGCCCAAGCGCCTTCCTCGTGACCATAGCCAGGTCGGTGGCCCTCCAGGGGAGAGCCCTCGAGCTCTGCCTGAGGAGGGTGCCGGGCGCGCTTTCCTATATGATGGAAGGAGGTTCCCCCTGGGCAGGCGCGGGCCCTGAGGGGCCTGCCTCCTGAGGGGCCGGGCCGGATGATGTCTTCTTCTTATTGGGGGTGGTCTCGGGAAGCCTCCTGCTTCCGCGATCCGGGTCTTCCAGTGACGCGGCCTGAACGGCTCGTTCTAGGGAACACACTGCGTCCTTCTCTTCACAGGGCACCGTGACGACTCCGCCACTTCCTGGCATCTTGAGGACGTTGTAGCCGTGGTGAGTTACGGCCATGAACTTGGCCAGCGCTGGGTACCCAAGGATGGCGTTGTACGGCAGGCGAACATGAGTGACGTCGAAGTCGATGAGCTCGGTGTGGTAGTTGTCGCATGCCCCGAAGGTGACTGGGAGGCGGACCTGCCCAATCGGGACCGTGGAGCCATCGGTGACTCCGGAGAAAGGCTTGGTTGGCTGAAGCTGGCTGTAGGGCACTTGGAGATTGTTGAATGTTTCCACGGACAGGATGTTGAGCCCTGCCCCGCCATCGATGAGGGTCCTGGTGACCACCTCGTTGCTGATGATTGGGGAACAAAGCATCGGGAGGACTCCGGCTATAGCCGCACACTTGAGCTGATCTGTTGAGCTGAACGTGATGCCGTACGCCGACCACCTGAGAGGGCGCGTGGCTTCGAGCTTGGGGCAGACTGCATTCACTTCGCGGGCGAACTGCTCGAAGATGCGTTGAGAGGCTGGGGCTTGAGCCCCTCCCAAGATGCAGGCGATCGCGCGCGGCTCCTGGAAGCCCCCAGCCCCCTCGTCCTGATGGCGGTCCGCGTTTCTCCTTGGCTGCGGCGGCAGCAGAGGGAGGCCTGCGTTGCCTTGCGGGCGATCCTCGCGAGGCTGATCACTCTAGTCTCCCTCGCAAGGCGGGTCTTGCCAGCGATCCTTGCGAGGTTGATCGCGTCACCCTTGGCGCGGGCCGCGGTCTTCCCAGCATCATGCGTTCCTTCCTCCTCCTCGACCGTAGCCCCGGTCACCGCGTTCGGGACGATGGTCGATCCTTCCTTCTCGCACGGCTCGGAGCTCTTGACATTCGTTGGTGTTGTGGGTGTGGAGGTCGTGGTACACACAGTACCGACTGCCCTTCGAAGATTCGGGCTGATCTCTGCCCCGCTTGGTGTCTGGTTCTGCCGTGAGCACGGCAGCCCCCTTGCACTTCACATCCTTGGCCTTGGGCTTCTTCTCTTCTAGGTCTGTGGCAGGCAGCTCGAGGAGGGAGAGACGCCCTTCCTCAGCCCTAGTGCACTTGGTTGCCAAGTTGAACAACTCCAATGAAGTGCACATGTCTTCATGCATCGCCAGCTCCTCCTTCATCTTGACATCGCGCACGCCATCGGAGAAGGCTGAGATGATGGCCTCCTCGGTCACCTTGGGAATCTTGAGGCATGCGTTGTTGAAGCGCTGGATGTACTTCTACAGGGTCTCTCCGGGTTGTTGCTTGATGCGGCGCATGCCGCTCACGGCGGGTGGCCGGTCGCGAGTACCTTGGAAGTTGGCGATGAAGGGGGTGCGCATCTCATCCCAGGAGGAGATCGTGCCTGGAGCCAGGTTCAGGAGCCAGGTGCGGGCCCTGTCCTTGAGCGCCATGGGAAACCAGTTCGCCATGACCTTCTCGTCTCCGTTGGCAGCTTCGATGCCCAGCTCATAGAGCTGGAGGAACTCCGCAGGGTCGACCGTGCCGTCATAACGAGGAGGCAGGTCTGGCTTGAACTTGCTGGGCCACACGACGCTGCGTAGCTCGGTGGTGAAGGCACGACAGCCTACTGTGGCCACGGGAGGCCTTGGGTGGCGGAGAGCTTGGTCTTGCATGTCCCCACGCGCTGCAGCTGGTTTCAGCACGGGGTCTTGACGTGCGGGAGCAGGAGCATGGTCGCGACGTGCTGGAGCAGGGAGCGCCCGGGCAGCTTCTTGCGGGCGAGGGACTTCTTGGCAGCTCTGCTCTTGCTGCGCTGGCACCTGACGGAGCGGGTTCCGCCCAGGGGCCACGCGCCTTGGAGCCATGGCGCCTTCTTCAGGAGGAGGCAGCTGGGGCGCCGCCGGAGCTTCGTCGCCCGCGCGAGGCGGGGTGCGGTGCAGCGGAACGGACGGCACAGGAGAGCCCCCTGGGGCGCGGACGAGCTCGGCGACGCGATCGAGCCATTCTTCATAGACGTCATCGACGGGACGGTAGCGCAGGAGCTCATTTGCCGCGATGAGCGCAGCTCGAGCCTCCATGGGTGCGTGGAGCACGCGGGACGAAGAACCAGCTGGGGTGAGCGAGGGAGTAGCGGTGCGGCCGTCTTGCCGCATGGACGGATGCTGAGACGACGCTTGCTGCTCGTCCCCCGCCAGGCCGGTGGCGGTGTTGACGGTAGGTGACGGGGAACGGCGAGGACGCCCGCCGATAGGAGCCGTCTGGGTGACGCGGGAAGCGAGAGCGGCCCGGCGCTCAGCGCGGGCCCGATGAGCGTCTGACATGGACGCGATGGTCGGAGGACAACGGGGTGGTGGAAGACGAATTCCGGTGCACCCCTACCTGGCGCGCCAAATGTCGGATTTCGGGTTCCGGCAGACCCTTGAGGTTCGAACACTGGGGTGCGCGCGGAGATTTCGCCTTCTACCTACCTGCACCCCTCCGCCTCGCTAAGATCTAAGCTATGGAAAGAACAGCACAAGAGACACAGGGTTTATACTGGTTCGGCCACTGTTGTGGTGTAATACCCTACTCCAGTGTGTGGTGTGGTGGATTGCCTCTTGGGCTGGTGATGATGAGCAATACAAGGAAGAACAGCCTCGCGAGGGTCTGTTCTTGGCTGAGGGGATGAACTGCTAGGAGGAGTTCAGTCACCCTTCTCTCTCTCTCTCTTCTCGATTCTCTCTTTGATTTTCCTCTTGATCTCTCTCTGATCGATCTCCAACCCGCTCCCCTGGGGGTGGCTAGTCCTATTTATAGGCAAAGGCCCTGGGCCTCTTCCCAAAAATTGAGCGGGAAGGGCGCCAACAATTCGCCATTTTGAAGGGGAACATATGATACACTTATCCTGACTAAAGTTGGTCCTCGCCTGCCAAAGGCTCTGGTGGTGACGCTGGCTTGGGCTCCACAATGACTTCCTCCCTGCCGTGGACTGGTCTTGGTCTCGTTGCACCGAAACAGGTGCCTTTGCTTGATGCTCTCGCCTGCGCTTGCTCCCTTTGCACCAAAGAGGAAAGGAGGACACTGTGCGGGCTGGCGCCCGCCTGGCACCCTTGGTCGTCATGGCTTGCGTCACGGGCACCTCGTGAGGTACCCCGCCTTGATCTCTCCGCCTCCTCGCGAGCCAGCCTGATGAGGCCGTGCCTGAGGAAGCTCCGTGTCGTCCGCCCCGTGAGGCTTGGCCCCTCGCGAGGGTCTTGCGTCTGTGTTGATGAAGATGGGCCGTGCTGGCCCCCCTTTGAGCCATGCCGCAGGCCGCAGGCAGGCAAGTCTGGGGACCCCCGTTCCCAGAACGCCGACAAAAATTGCATTTAGGCCCCAAATAAATGTTCACCTTGTGAGGCTTGATTTTAGAAGCCCGTGAAAATTTATTTCGGAATTTTTGGAGTCCGTTTAGTATTTCTTTTTATTTTTCTTCTGCGCGTAAAAAAAACGAACCGACCTACGGGCCGTCTCCGACTAGGACTCCGGCCCGGCTAGCCTTTATAAGCCGGGGGAGGCCCAGCCCCAGCCCAAACCCTAAGCCGCCCCAGCCCCAGCCCCAGCGCCGCCGCCGCCGCCCGCGCTAGCGCCGCCGCCGCCCCGCCGCGCCGCCGGACGCCGCCGCCGCCGCACGCCGCCCGAGGTTCACTGTCTCGTTTTCCGCGCTGTTTTTTTTATTTTTTTCGAAAAACCGTCAGTTTTTTGTCAGTTTTTTAGATTCGGTTTTTTAAATACATCAGTTTTTCCGGTTTATTTAAATAGCGAGCGTTCAGCCGTTCGTTCGTTCTAGCGAACGTTCGTCGTTTTTTTCTTTTTCTCGGATTTAATCCGCGATTTTTCTGATCGCGATTCCTGATCCGATTTTCGTTTTAGTATAACTTTTCGCTCGTTTATCGGAATCAGGTGATTCAAGCGCCTAGAGTTTCGTCTCGAAACCCTCTATCCGTTTAACCAACTTAAAAAAGATTTTGCTACTGTAAAAATTGCTCTAGATCCAGATTGGTAGAATGAAGTTGTTTTCTTTCGCCGTTTGACTTTCGTTGTTTCGTTCGATTTGATTCTTTTTGCAAACCGGAGTTCTTAAGTTGAACCTTCTGGTTAGATCTCTTATTTGAGTTTTACCCGTGCATTACATGAGTACTTATTGTATGCTTGTTTGTTTGTCTGCGATAGAATACCCGGAGTGCGCCGCTTGTTACTTCGAATCTCTAGGTTTCGCGGATCATCAGCAAGGCAAGTAACACTTTGATCATACCTTTTCTACTACCCAGTTTTATTGCATTAGATCAAATCCTCACACATTGCATGATTAGGATCTAATTAAATTGTGCGATGGGAAGTAGTTGAGGTAGTACCTATTACCTGTTTATTTTCAAACCTTTGGGACTTACTTCCGCGTTTTTCTTATTATGCCATGCTGTGCTAGTAGACGTGGATTGGGTGAGTGATATCCATGACAGATGTGAGTTTTGTTAATTAATGGTTTATCTAAGGTGGCAACTTAAACACACATCTGGGTGGATTGAGGCACCTGGGTATTCCAGGACTTGCCTGTTTTATTTTGGACCGCCACCCAAGCTCAAAGGGATCATGAGACTATTCATACTAGAAACTTCCGTGTGCAGCCACAAGCTATTATGGGCTCTAGCATAGTTGACTAAGTCGTGCGAACTCTTACAGTGGTAGACTAACAGATGTAGGGGATATAGGTGGTACGGTCTACCCGATCGTAAGGTGCTAGCGCTTCTGAAAGACTATGTCTCGGTCATCCGTCTTCTCAAACACCTTGTAGTGCGAGAAACCAAACGGAGGCGATTTAGTCTTGTGGGGAAAAGTGCGCAAACCTCTGCAGAGTGTAATAAACTAATCATGGTTAGCCGTGTCCCCGGTTATGGACATCTTGAGTATCTAGTACCTGGATTATCATGTGAATCTCAACATGTTACTCTAAATTAATTTTGTTGGGTTTTGTTTAATGATGATGCTTAATTGGGATTGAGGATGCTGTCAACCATTCTCAATGTTTAACAACTACCATGATAGTTAAATAAAATTTATTCCTTTGTAGTAGGGAAAAATTGGCTTTACGCAAAACTGTAACCATAGAGCTTTCCACCAGCCAAATATGCATATAGTATAGCTGTTTCATTCCTTACCCTCTATGTGTTACATTGCCAGCATATTCCATGTGCTGACCCATTTTCGGGCTGCAACGTTAATGTTGCAGAATTTTCAGACGACGATTAAGGAGTTTTTAGGTCATGGTTCTATACTCAGTGATGCCATTGGAGTTGATGGACTCACTTATCTTCCAAGCCTTCCGCTGTTATCGTTATTAGATGGCCTTAAGCCATATTTATTGTAATAAGTTCTCGTTTGAGACACTCGATGTAATAAGTGTGTGATTGCTACTCTCTTATAAATCCTCCGTGTACTGTGTGGTGTCAGCATTACTGATCCAGGGATGACACCGGAGCACAGAGATCAGACTGTTTGAGGTCTGGTCACTACACCGCTGCTGATGTCAAGAAGTTCGTTCAACTGGACTCCACTGCCAAGAACATCATCTGTGGTCATCTGACCAAAGGACAGTATGGCCGCGTGAGTGCTTTGGAAACATCTAAGCTAGTCTGGGACTGGCTCTCCAAGGTCAACGAAGGTGTCTCAACCCAGAGAGATCAGAGAATCAGTGTCCTTCGCAACCTCTTCAACCGCTTCAAGAGAAATGACAATGAGAATGTCCAGCTCATGTTTGATCGACTCACTGACATCACAAATGAGCTTCAAGCCCTCGACGCCACTAAGATCACCAAGCATGAAATCGTCAAGACACTCCTGAGATCACTTGACAACTCGTTTGACACCCTAGCCCTCATGATTCAAGAACATCCTGACTTCAAGACACTCGATCCGTCTGACATACTTGAGAGGCTCAACACACACGAGTTTCAGCTTTCTGAGAAAAGAGATATCTATGGTCCCAACTATGGGCGAACTCGTGCCTTGAAGGCAAAAGCTGTCTCCTCATCTGAAGAAGAATCTGACAGCAATTCTGATGATCCTGAAGACATTGGAAAGGAGCTTGCTGTGCTTGTGAAGAAGTTCCAAAAATTCACCAAGAAGAAAGGCTTCAGAAAGTACTCACGATCAAGCTCAAGGAATGATGAAGCTTCTGCTCATAACTACAAGAAGAAAACATGCCACAAGTGCAAGAAACCTAGCCACTACATCTCTGAGTGTCCGCAGTGGGACAATGAGAACAAAAAGAAAAAGAAGAGCAAGGAGTATGATTCTGATGACAAGAAAAAGAATAAATACTCAAAGTCTTCTTCCAAGTCCTCCTCAAAGTCTTCATCACACAAGAAGAGCTCATCTGGAAAGGCACGTGCATTTGTTGGCAAGGAAATGGATTCAGAGGAGGAATCCGCTTCTGAGGAGGTGGAGGTGGAGTCTGAGGAGGAGTCCGATTCTGGCGTTGCGAGTCTGGCTACAGCATACGTTGCCAAGTCCATCTTCAACACTGAAGACAATGACTCTGTCACCGACACCAATGCAAATGACAAGGACTACTCCGCTCCTACCTACTCCTTCATGCACGCGGTGCCAAGGTAAACACACGCACTACTCACTATCAAACATCTAGTGAAGATGACTCTGATTGTGGTTCCAAACCCAGCTACAAAACACTTGCTAAAATTGCAACTGAACAACAGAGAGCTATGGAACATATTCAAAAACTGTTAGACAAAAGCGATGATCTGTTAGACGCTGAAATGACTCGATCTCAGTCCTTAATTCAAGACATAAAAAATCTTCACGTTAAGTATGAGGATCTTGAAAGTCTTCATGAAACGCTCTCAACAACTCATGAAAAGCTTTCCTATGGTTATCTTCAAAGGAAGCAAGATCTTGAGAAATTGAGAGCGGCTCATGAAGATCTTCAAAAGGAAAACGAGTCACTTCGCGCCGAACAGATCAGTTCAGCTCAGGAAGGATTTGAACCACCATGTCTTAAATGCATCGAGCGTGACAACGCTACTTCTGTTGCTGGGTGTTCTACTGCTGCTACTATTGCAATATCTTCAACTGTTGATGTGGTAACTAACCCCTCTGCTGAGGATACCACTGCTATTGCTGATGAGAATGCTAGCTTGAAGACATTGCTTGAAACAGGGATGTACAAAAGTCTCAAAGGGCATCAGACACTATGTGATGTCCTCAAAAGGCAGATTCGGAACCGAAACCCTAGGAAAGAGGGTGTTGGGTTCGAAAGGAAAATGAATGCTGATGGCTCTTACTAGAAACCTGAGCAGTACCCCAAAACCACATGGGTTGCTGCAAAAGGACCTTCAGTGGATCCATCCACCCTATCTGGCTTCACTTGTGCTAATCCCATTATTATTGATGAATCCTTTGATGCAAACTATAAACTGTTTAAGAATCAGAAGGGTGAAGTGTTTGCCAGGTATATTGGTACTAACTGCAGGAATGGACCGCCTATGAAGAAGGTCTGGGTGCCGAAAAGGTGTTTGGAGAATCTTCCTGTGAATGTCATCATGACACCACAGGTGAAGAAGACAAACCCCAGACCACAGGCTTCATACGGTCCAAAGGCTTCATATAGATAGAGGACTCACCTGAGTCACACTAACGTAAATGTTTTGCAGGGAAGCCATACTCAGGCCTATGAATATGAGCGCGTTTCATCAAACCGCCATGTTCATAAGACCGAGAACTATTCTGCTTATTCTTATGAGTACTATTGTCCACCTGCAAGACTTTTTGCTAGGGCTCCAAAGCCAAAGTTCTCAGATGCTGCACTTAGACTCATTGCTTCGAAGCCACCCTTGAAGATGTGGGTGGCTAAGAAAGCTTAACTCTCTTTTGCAGGGAAAGGTCTCCAGCCGAAAACCAAAATCATCTGAAGCTATTGCTGGGGACCTTAAACATCTTGTAGGGCGCAAGATCAAATGCCCAAATGGTCTTACTATGTATTTTGTTCCTGAGTCGGTTGCCACTTTCCCTATCAGTCCTAACCTGAATCTAAGCTTTCATAATCCACTGGCTCGTCAAATGTTTATGCTTCACAATTCTCTTCGTGAAGCCTATCCTCCTAACTGCACTGTAGGGTACGACACCAGCTGCTTCAGAATGGATTATTGATAGTGGGTGTAGTAATCACATGACTAGCAAGAGAAGTCTTCTCATGGACTCAACCTTATGTCCATCTGACAAAAGTCACATCACATTTGCTGACACTGGTAAAAGCAAGGTATTGGGTCTAGGTAGAGTTGCAATCTCAAAGGATCAACACATGGATAACGTCATGCTTGTTGAATCCCTTGGTTTCAACTTAATGTCTGTCTCAATGCTTTGCGATTTAAACATGATTGTGATGTTTGGAAAATATCGTTGCCTTGTTCTAATGGAATCTGACAAGTCTCTAGTGTTTGAAGGGTATCGGAAAGATGATTTGTACGTGGTAGATTTCTCAGCAGGACCACAACTTGCCGTATGTCTTCTAGCAAAAGCTTCTGAATGCTGGCTCTGGCATCGGAGGCTAGGGCATGCTGGCATGAGGAACCTCCACACCCTTGCAAGGAAGAAGCATGTCATAGGCATCGAGGGCATCAAGTTCAAGAAGGATCACTTATGCGGTGCCTGTGAAGCAGGAAAGACGACTCAACCCTTCGAACTGCTCCACATGGACCTTTTTGGTCCCACTCATTACTCAACTCTTACTACTACTGCTTGTCTCTATGGCTTTGTCATTGTTGATGATTATTCAAGATATACTTGGGTGCATATAATCCTCTACAAGACTGAAGTACGGGATGTCTTCAGACGCTTCGCCAATTGAGCCATGAACAACTATGGCGTCAAGATCAAGCACATCAGAAGTGACAATGGCACTGAATTCAAGAACACTGGTCTAGACACTTATCTTGATACTTTGGGCATTACACATGAATTCTCAGCTCCGTACACACCACAGCAGAATGGCGTCATCAAACGCAAGAACAGAACACTTATTGAGATGGCTCGGACGATGCTTGATGAATACAAGACTCCAAGAAAATTCTGGCCTGAAGCCATTGATACTGCATGCCATATCATCAACCGTGTTTATCTTCACAAGCTTCTAAACAAGACATCCTATGAGCTCCTTACTGGCAAGAAGCCAAATGTCAGTTACTTCAGAGTATTTGGTGCCAGGTGCTGGATCAAGGATCCACATCACACTTCAAAATTTGCACCAAAAGCACATGAAGGTTTTATGCTTGGATATGGAAAGGATTCGCACTCCTAGAGAGTCTTCAACCTTTTTCACTATAATGTGGTTGAAACAGTGGATGTGCGGTTCGATGAGTATAACGGCTCACAAAGAGAGCACCTGCCAAATGTACTAGATGAAGTTCCATCCAGTGAATCAATCAAACTTATGGGAACTGGAGAAATCATACCTTCTGAAGTTCAGCCTGAAGAGGAACTTATCATCTCTGCACCTGATCAACCTGAAGACAATGATCAAACTGAAGACAATGCTCAGCCTGAAGACAATCGTTCTAACGATGACAATGATCAGCAAGAGCAAAATCTCCGTCCTGTACATCCTCGTGTCGCAAATGAAGTACAGACTGAGAGAATAATTGATAGCATCAATGCACCAGGTCCACTCACTCGTTCAAGGGCAACACAACTAGCAATTTTTTGTGGACACTTCGCATTTGTCTCAATATCTGAACCCAAGAAAGTTGAAGAAGCCTTCATGGAACCTGAATGGATTCAAGCTATGCAAGAAGAGCTTCAACAGTTTGAGCTGAATAATATATGGGAACTAGTTAAGCATCCTGATCCTCGCAAGCACAATATAATAAGCACCAAATGGATATATCGCAACAAGCAAGATGAGCATGGTCAAGTTGTCAGAAACAAAGTTCGTCTCGTTGCTCAAGGGTACACTCAAGTTGAAGGGATTGACTTCAATGAAACATTTGCTCCTGTGGCTAGACTTGAAGCCATACGCATACTGCTGTCCTATGCAAATCATCATAACATTCTTCTGTATCAAATGGATGTGAAGAGCGCTTTTCTCAATGGCAAGATTGAAGAAGAAGTGTATGTTGCACAACCGCCTAGCTTTGAAGATCCAAAACATCCTGACATGGTGTACAAGCTCAACAAGGCACTGTATGGCCTCAAACAAGCTTCTCGGGCTTGGTATGACACACTCAAAGACTTCCTGAAGAGCAAAGGCTTCAAACCTGGTTCCCTCGACCCCACTCTCTTCACGAAGACATATGATGGTGAACTGTTTGTGTGCCAAATATATGTGGATGACATTATCTTCGGCTGCACCAATCAGAAATACAGTGAAGAGTTTGGATATATGATGCAAGAGCAATATCAGATGTCCATGATGGGTGAGCTGAAGTTCTTCCTTGGTCTTCAAATACGTCAGCAACGCAACGGCACCTTCATATCTCAAGAGAAGTAACTCAAAGATTGCCTGAAGAAATTTGGGATGCAAGATTGCAAAGGCTTCACGACGCCAATGCCAGCCAAACATCATCTGGGTCCCGACGACAATGGTAAAGAGTTCAATCAAAAGGTATACCGCTCCATGATTGGTTTTTTACTTTATCTATGTGCATCTAGGCCAGATATTATGCTTAGTGTTTGCATGTGTGCTCGATTCCAAGCGGCACCAAAGGAATCGCATCACTTAGCTGTGAAGTGAATTCTTCGATATTTGGCTCACACCCCAACATTAGGATTATGGTATCCAAAGGGCTCAGTGTTTGATCTGGTTGGATTCTCGGATGCTGATTATGCTGGAGACAAGGTGGATCGCAAGTCTACATCAGCCACATGTCGTTTTCTAGGATGATCACTTGTATGTTGGTCTTCAAAGAAGTAGAACTGTGTATCTCCCTCCACTGCTGAATCTGAATACATTGTTGCTGGATCTTGCTGTGCTCAGCTTCTATGGATGAAGCAAACACTCAAAGACTATGGCATTCATCTGAAGCAAGTGCCACTCTACTGCGACAACGAAAGCGCCATCAAGATTGCCAACAACCCAGTTCAGCACTCGAAGACAAAGCACATTGAAATTCGTCATCACTTTCTCAGAGATCATGTTGTGAAGGAAGATGTTGATATCATACACGCCAACACTGAAGAGCAATTGGCAGATATCTTCACCAAGCCCTTGGATGAGAAGAGGTTTTGCAAGTTACGGTGTGAGCTAAATATCTTGGAATCCTCAAATGTCATGTGATCAGGCACACATCCTAACACTTATGCATAGTGATGACTTAGATGTGCAACACACGAAGTAAAGTATATCTTCAATCAATGAAGACTTACATTCTAAGTGTGAATACATTAATGTGGAATTTGACTTCGGAGCGCCATGATAATTGTGCGCCATGTCTGGGTCTAATACTTCCTATACGGTGGGTAACGCCACCACCAAATTTTTCTGTTTGAAGTGATTCACTCATGGTGTTACATTTGATATGTCTTCGCATTTGGTTTGTCTTCATTTCAACTTGTCTTCATGATTATCTTCACTATGTTGATGTGATTGTCTTTCTCATATATATATATATATATATATATATATATATATATATATATATATATATACTAGTTTTCTGTCCTCTACAACATTCACTTATAACTACGTCTTCCTTGTTGAATCTGTTGAACTAAGTGAATGTGATCGGACCCTAATCTCTCTATGGTTTCTATCTCGAACTCTATCTGTCCAAATCATATGCATTCTATTGAAACTGTCGAATGTCTTCTCTGCGTCCTAGTCAGCAGAAGATACAGAGACAAACATTAAGTCCGTTTTCAATGCTAATTCCTTCACCTAAAACCCGGAGAAGTGGGAACGACCACCCGACAATCCGGGCGTGCGTGGGAACGTGGGACAACTCCAAGTATGTTGCATGTTTGCCACGTGTTCCTCAGATGTGAACCGCCAGGGACACCTGCGTAATTGCGTTGTGCCGCACACTTCCTTATAAATACATGTCCCCCGCGGTCAAGAAAACGTTCTTCCACCTCTCCACCTCATCATAACCCTAGCGCCACCGCTAGCTCTCAATGACGCCAGCGACAAAGCGCTTAGCTGCCGCGACTTCTCCGACGCCGTCCTCACACCGGCCACGGACATCGTCCTCTCCGCTGCCGTAGTAGGTGTCCTCCGTCGCCAAGTTAGGGCACCGTGGATTGAACTGATCGGTCTCCTACTCTTCCCATCTAGCAGTTCTTCGCGTGGTAAATACAACTCTATTTTACCGTCTTTTGATCCTCAAAGATTCATCCTGTTTGCCAAAATAGGTTTCCGCCTACACAATGTTAGATCTATCCTGTCTGCATCTCATACTGCCTAGTATATTCACTTAAGCTTCATATCTAGTTAGATTCCTCACTTGTACTTATTCGTGGATTCGTACAAATCTGGAACCAACTCTCAACATATAAGTGAATGTCTTCGCACGATGAGGTCAATGTCTTCTAAACTGATTTATCTTCAAAATCTTCTGAGAATGCATATGACCTCTTCCCCTTCCCTCGCACCTTAATGCTATCACAAGTACATGTCCGTGGTAGAATCCCTTGGTTCTCATAGTCTGCATTCATTTGCAGAATTCTTACAACATCACATTAACTCTCCCGAAGCCAGTTCCTGTTTTTCTAGCAAGCGAAAGCCTTTGAAGCCTTTGAACGTGTTGAAGCCATTCAGTTTGAAGTTCATGGCTGCAGAGAAATCAGTAAGGAAGGGTGGCAGACAACATCATGGGGGAACGTCAAGAGATTTGCCTGATGACCTCTCAGAGCTTTACAAGACAGATCCAGAAGAGGATTACAATCAGCGCAAGACCCGAATCCAATGGATTCGAAGATATTGGGCAGAACAATGGTTCAAGTACAGGTTTGTGACCCAGGAATATGCTGAGAAAAATGCCATCAAGCGACCATGGGGAGACATCCTATACAGAAATCTCCAACCCAGGTCTAGAGATGAAGCCATTGAACAAGGCTTCTATCCCTGCATGGTCCGTGGACCACAGCCTGCGGATGCACACCCATCGTCATTGCTATGGTGTCGTGACGACAATCTGTTCAAGTGCAACTTCCAGTTTGCCAAGAACTCGGCTAAGCAAAACAAGAAGACATTGGGACTAGACTTCAACCCTGGTCCTTCTGCTCCCCGTGCCGATGGCACCCGTGAAGCTGAACCCAATCTTGTTGGGCCCTTCTACCACCTGAAAGGTCTCATCACACATATCATGGTTCAAGGGACAGCCGTGGATGAGCCTGCAGATGACGCTGAATCTGATGAAGCACCTGCATCGCCGAAGCCAAAGAAACTGAAGAAACCTAAAGCTTCAAAGCCTGCTCCTGCACCAAAGGTCTTACATGCGAAGCCACTGGCTACTTTACCTCCTAAAGACAGTGTGCAATCTGAAGATCTATCACGTATCTCCAAGAAGACTGAGATGAGAAAGAGTACTGATCACGCACTGACTGCTGCTGCTATTCTGCGCAATTACGCCATTGATCTTTCCAGCGATGAAGATCTAGGAGATGACGCTCTTGAGAAACTGATCAAGAGCAAAGAAGAAGCAAAAATCTTCAATGATTTGCCTCTCTTTGATGTGGCAATCATCCATAACTTCATTGATGAGTGGTTTGATACGCCCAACCTCAGCTTTGAAGATCTGCAACTTCCAATTGGCCTCAGTGTCACCTTCACTGGCGCCATTGCTTCTGAGCTAACTCTAGCTCAGCGCATCGTTGAACTGAAGCAAAAGATCGACTATGAGAAAGCTTAGTTCAAGAAGCACATGGCCAAGCTCAGTGTGCAAGATGTGAAAAACTTCAAGATTATGTTGCACGAGCTCAAGGAAGCCTTTCTCAAGAAGCATGAAGAAGCTAAAGGTTCTCGTGAGCGCATGAAGAGACTGGCTGACAAGTGTGTGCAAGCCTACAACGAGGTTGAAAAGCGCAAGGCTCTTGGTCATCCTGGCATTGACCCCAGAATGGCTGCAAAGAAGAAGAAGCCCTCAACTGACCAATCTGCACCTTCAAGGCAGGAAGAACCTCACATAGTCTTCCCAAGCAGCGTGACTAGCTCGAAGCCAAAGGTCAGGTCAACCGCTTCAGAACTGAAGAAGACGAGGACTGCCGAGGCTGTAGCCAGAAAAAGGAAGAATCCTGAAGCTTCTGATGCCGCTCCCTCTAAGAAGAAGCGCAAAACCAAGAAGAATCGGGCTGCTCCCTCAAAGCCCTTAGTTGTTGAACCTATCTCAATGGTTCGCCCTGCATCTGAACACGACGAGCGCCAACTGATTGTTCATGAGCCTGCTTCCACAGAGGCTCCTGATGCTGAAGATATTCCAGCAGTTGACCCCACCACTGCTGAAGACATTGGTCACCATGACAATGTTGAAGATGATGAAGTCCTTCCTCAGATCAAGCACCAACTGGTATCATCGCCTGTGCTTACGCACAACGAACTCATCAGCATTGGTCGTCCTCTGACGCCAACTGCTCAGGATGCATCATGGGCTGATCACCCACAAAGACAAGACACTCCAAGCTCTCCCCAAGCAACCCCATCAGTGCAAGAAGAGGATGACTTTGAGGCCCAGCCCACTCCATCTCCACAGGCGTCGCCAGCGCTACGTAGGCTTCGCAAAGGACCAAGGTCTCAAGTCCCTCTTCCGAGCGTTCCAGAAGGAGATGTGCACCACCAATCTGTTGCACGTCAAGTGTTTCCAGATGCCACTCCTACTGTGAATGTCTCTGAGTCTGAAGCCAAAGGTGCTGAAGACAATCCGGCTGCATCAGCCGATGACAAACAAGAAGAAGATCGTGTCCCTACACCCCCAAACTCTAAAGAAGTTGTTCCTGAAGTGAACGTGTCTATGCCCGTCCCTTCAGCTCATCAAGTGGAGGTTGAGAATCTTGAGGCTGCCACCACCAACACAAATGAAGTCAATGATGTAGTCATCGCTGAAGCAAATGTGGAGCCTGCACCAACCAATGTGCCAGAGGCCAATGAAGCCAATGATGCAACTGCAACAGATGTGCAGCCTGATGCCTCAATTTATGCCACTGCTCCTATTCCACCACCAAGGACACACACTATCGAGCAAGCATTCAACTATGGCCAACTTGTCACTGTCAAATGGCCTTTTCTGACTCCTCCGCCTGCTGCTGGTCCTCAGTTTGACTATCACGTTGAGCACAGGCCTCAGGTTCAGAAGCCAATACCAAGGTTGCCCAGGTTTCCAGGTACTGCATCTGCACCCGGATCGTTCAATATCAATGGCTTCAAGGCACACAACACCTTCTTTGATAGTGCCAAGAACCCCTACACCAAGGCAAGAATATCTTCTGATCGGTTCTGGAGTTATCAGCAGCGTAGTTATTACTCATGCATTTTGTACAATCAAGGTCGCATTTTCCCACATATGTGTCTTGACACTGAAGCCATAACTGGACTGCCCTATTTGGAAGAAGCTTTGGATTGCTTCAGAGAGTCAGACTTGCTGCAGTTTGTCACTGATACGGAGCACTGGAATGAAGAATTGCTGATCCAATTCTATGCCACTCTTCATATCCGTGGCTACAACAGGGATCCGAATACTTGGGTCCTTGAGTGGATGACAGGCAATGTTCATCATGAAGCCAAAGCCTTTGATATCATTGAGCTTACTAGCCTGCCCACTCCAGGAGATCTGTATGAACCTGGTTGTCAGCTTCACAGTGCTGCTATGAAAAGCATCTTCCACAAGCCTGAGCCCAATATGAGTCAGATGCTTAGCATGATGAAGCCCTTGCCTCTAGATGCTGAATATCCTAAGGAGTTCTATGTTGAAGACCTTGAGTATCTGCCACGTACCGTCTATCACATCATAATGCGAACTCTCTGGCCCATCAAAGGACATTCTCCACATGCCAAGCTAGAAGGCGCAATGAAGACGTTGGTATTTCATATTCTTCATGGAAAAAGCTTCAATGCACAAGACTTCTTTATTCGTCAGCTTGCTGCATCAGGATCTGACATTTTTGGCTTGAAGTTTTACGCTCCATGGATAATGCGGCTGATCAAACTACACTCAGCTGTCACCTATCAGCCCTCTGCTCGCAATCATCGGATCTTTCTGCCTGACGTCGATATGTCAGTTTAAGCCATCTATCCAGAGCCTGCCAAGGAGCCTCTTAGTCTTCAGAATGCTGAGAATCAAAGCTTCTCTCAAAACATTGAAGGAGTTCAAGCAGTCTCTCATGTTTATCCTCTGGCTGGCACTACACGTGCACCTCACCGTGCCCTCACTGAAGCCACTGACAGCACCATTGCCCAACGGCCCAAGAAGTGATCACGTGTTCTCAATGACCGAGAGCTTCTGGTTGCCCTTCATCAGAAACAGGATAGGCATCATGACTGGCTGAAGCGCCAAATGCAAAGTCTCTTGGTGGACATAAACAGGATTCACAATCTTGCCACCAAGAATGCCTTTGTTTCCCATGAAACTTGTCAGCGTACATGGAAAGGGTTGACACTTATGTGCTCTAAGGATGATCTTCAAGAGGATGGCTTCTCTGAACGCTTCAAGTTTGACTCAACACCTCCAAGAAGGACTGTGCTGCGACGAACTTCGTCTCTTGAAGACTCTGAGTTCTCTTCCTCTGCGGCAACTGTGAATGCCAGAGTGATCGATGAGGAAGACGATGCTAATTCACCGCCCCCTACTTCTACATGCATCAACACTGCCCCGAGTTCGTCTTCACCGCCTAACAACACCGACGACCTTGCTGCTTCACCTACTCCTCATGGGAACGAGTAGATGCTCTATGTCTTCAAACCTTTTTGGTCCTTACTAACAAAAGGGGGAGAAGCATATGAGTTTGATAGTCTTCAAGCGGGTCCATATGGGCGGTTGCTTTATATTTTGCCTAGTGTCTACAACTCTCGTTCTGATACATTTGGTTCTTTGAGTTGTAACACTTAAACTCGATGGTCGTCTGCTACTCATTTTCTATTCTGTGATGCGATGATAAATTCCGCATGTGCGACGATAAATTCCGCACTTAGATCATTTTGCAGACGTCCATTTTTCATTATGCATGTCATTATCTTCACATACTTTCAAGCATGATGAATTGCCATCATAAGTTGAAGAGGATCTCCACAAGTACAACCCGCCATGTGCATTTGCATTCCAAAAGAAAATTATTTATATGCACATCTTCAGGGCGATCCCTTGCAACTTATGAAGACAATCCCCTATCCTTTACAATTTCACATATTGTATTCCCCGTTGAAAACTTCAACTAGTTTGTCATCAATCACCAAAAAGGGGGAGATTGTAAGTGCATCTAGTGCCACCCCTAGTTGGTTTTGGAGTATTGACAACAAACCTAGTTGAGGGACTAATGTGTTTGTGAGAATTGCAGGATAACACAGGTAGAAGTCCCTCATTGATTCGGTTGTCCTACCAGAGATGACCCCTAAAAATGTAAGAAGACATTGAAGACAAAGGTGGTATGTGAAGACATTCACTTTGAAGACTATGACAAGAGAAGACATCGCATGAAGACTATGGAGCATGAAGAATTAGTTCTTTCTTCGTTCTTTTTCTTCTTTGTTGAGTCATAGGAACCACCGAACTGTTAAGTGGGGTCCAAGAGAACTAGTCAGAATGACTGAAGTGATGCTTAACCAAAATCCTGTGTCTTCGAGTGAAGACTATGAGAGCAAATCTTGTCCAGAGTTGGATAAGTCAGCTTTGCTTGTAGCCCAAGTAAAGTTGCCGTGTGTGTTTGAAATCTGACGTTGGAACACGTGTCAGTTCCTTAGTGACCCAGGGTCATTTCGGACAAATCAGGTCGGGTTGCCTAGTGGCTATAAATAGCCCACCCCCTACAACCATAAACCGTTGGCTGCTCAGAGTTAGAGTACGGCTTTTGTAGTTTGAGAGCAACCCACCTCGAAGCCTTTGAGAGAGAATTCCTTGCGAGGATAAAGCCCTAAACACCCAGAGCCAAAGAGTGTTAGGCATCACTGAAGTCTTCATGTCTGTGTGATCTGAAGACTTATTACACTTGAGGACTGTGAATCCTCCAGCCGGTTAGGCGTCGCGTTCTGAGCATCCAAGAGTCATTGTGGATCGACAGTGAACAAAGTCTATGAAGGTTTGGAAGTCTACCTTGAAGACTTACCAGAGTGATTGGGCGAGGTCTGTGTGACCTTAGCTCAAGGGGAACACGGTGAGGACTGGGTGTCCTGAGCTGCGTGTTCAGGACTGGGTGTGCGGGACTGTGTGTCCTCAGGTTTAAATACCTAGCCGCCCTAACCTGACATACAACTGTCACAGCAGTTGGAACTGGTCCAACAAATCATTGTCTTCAACGAGTCACTGGTTTCATCCTTCCCTTCCCTTTACTTACTGTTGGTCCTTGTGAAGTCATTGTATGATTGCATTATCTTTTGTCTTCACTGAGTGACTGCTTGTTCTGATTGGCTTCACAATATCTTCCTACCTGATCCTTACTGCCTAGCTGCTATTAGTCATTGTGCCTTCACTTAATTGAATACTTGACTATGGTTTGCCTAGTGTAGTCTACCTTCCGCTACATGGTAATAGGTTTATTTCTATCGTTTGTCTTCCAAACTTCCATGTTTTGAAGACTTTCATAAAAATCGCCTATTCACCCCCCTCTGGTCGATCACTAGCACTTTCACTAGGGTGCGCCCCTGAGTCTTGTGGCCACCTCGGGACTCTTTTGACTTCATCTCCTACGTGTGTCTTCTGGTCCAAGAAAAATCATTGCGAAAGTTTTATTCCATTTGGACTCCGTTTGATTTTTCTTTTGTGTAAAACTCAAAAACAAGGAAAAAAAATAAACTGGCACTGGGCTCTAGGTTCATAAGTTAGTCCCAAGAATAATATAGAATATCATATTAATGCATATAAAACATCGAAAACAGATAATATAATAGCATGGAGCAATAAAAATTATAGATACATTGGAGACGTATCAAAGGCACCCATGGATACGGCTAGCCATAGATTGTGAAAGAATGGTGGAGGGGGAGTAAACTTTATTTTCTGTTTGGAAACTGCCTATAATGTGTCTAGCATGGGAGATATTGGAAACTTTCGATCGAGATGTTGACAAGAAAATCATGCCTCTCAAACATAATTTATTTATATTAAACTTTGAGCTCGGGCACCTCTACAAATCTCTGCTTCCCTCTGTAAAGGGCCTATCTATTTTACTTTTGTGCATTTTTTATTTTGAGTCTCCATCTTCTCTTATAAGCACCAACTGGAGAGCACTATTGTCATACTTGTGCATTTGGCATAGTTAATGTTGAGTATGTTTCATGAATGGATCAATGATTGAGCATAATGGGCTAGGGATAACTTTCTTTAGTGTTGATATTTTTAAAGACATGGTTGTTTGTTTGTTTGTATGCTTGAGTATTTATATATTTATGTCAAACTATAGACTATTGCTTTGAATCACTCGAATCCAAATATTTATGCCACAAAAGAAAGATTGCATGATGAATATGATAGCTTGCATTCCAAATCAAAAATTCTATTTTTATCATTTACCTACTCGAGGACAAGCATGAATTAAGCTTGGGGATGCTTGATACGTCTCCAACGTATCTATAATTTTTGATTGTTCCATGCTATTATAGTATCAATCTTGGATGTTTTAGATGTAGTTACAAGCAATTATATATCATTTTTCGGGACTAACCTATTAACTTAGTGCCAAGTGTCAGTTGATGTTTTTTGCCTGTTTTTGGTTTTTCAGAATATCAGTACCAAACGAAATCCAAATGCCACGAACTTTTTGGAGATTTTTTCTGGATAAAAGAGATCCTGGAAGCTTCGGGAGAGGGCCAGAAGATGAAGGAGTAGCCCATAAGGCACCAGTGTGCGCCCAGGGGGTAGGCGCGCCCTGGTGGTTTTTGGGACCCATGTTCACACTTTTGACCTAATTCCGCCTCTATAAATTCTCTAAAATCGGGAAACCAACATAGAGTCATCCAAAATACTTTTTCCGCCGCCGCAAGTTCCTGTTATCGACGGATCCCATCTGGGGCCTTTTATGGCACTCTGTCGGAGGGGGAATCAACCACGGAGGAGTTCTACATCAACCTTGTTGCCCCTCTGAAGTTGTGTGAGTAGTTTACCACAGACCTACGGGTCCATAGCTAGTAGCTCACTAGTACACCTCGGTGCTATACAAACGGTTTTTAACCTCTTTCCATGACGGCGTTCGGAACCGTCACCTAGTGAGTGTGGGCAATAGGGGGGTCCTTCCCACACGACCCAGAAACCATTGGGGATATGCCCTCCTGGCACACACGCTCGGAAAAACGAGGTCGTGTGCGACCAACGAGCGACCAAATACAGTTATACATATAGTAGTGCTAAAAAATACAATTATACAGGCGAAATAGTTTCCGGTCGTAACTACATCCCACACCATCAGTCCCCGCTAAATGTTTCCATTCGTATATACATCCCACATAGTCACTCCAAGGAAAATGTTTGCGGAAGGTGGCATAATGCAAACAGTTTTCAAGAGAATGTCGTGTGTGATTGTTCATTGATCCAACACGGTTTATTCCTCGAAACTGTGTGCGTTGCATGAGGTCATCACCCACGGTGGTTTTCTCAATAACCGTTTGCAATAGGAAAACCCAATTAGCAAGCTAATTGGCCAATTAGTAGGCTAATTGCCCTATTATTAATAATCCATTTACTAATTGAATTGACATTCATATTAAGCACATAATATATCCCATTTCCATATTAAGGAAGCAAGATTTCATAATTGAAATACATCAGAGTACAACATGATATATCTTCAACACTCAGCTACCCCATTACACAACTACACCAGCAGCAAGTTTCACATGCAACATCTAGAACCTTTCAAAATTAGCATCATAGAAGGTACATAGAGAGATGCATCTCATCTGGAAAACTGCTGAAGCGGAAGGCGAATATTGAGCCTTCATTCATGTTGAAGGTCTTTGCAACTTTAGGCCAGTGCCTATGGATGATTGACCATCCATCCTTCGACCTCTTCAGGAACACTTCAATATTGAACCATGGGTGTTGTATGAAAACTTTCCTCGCCTCCTGACCACAGAGGTGGTTTGAGAGGTAATCATTAGTGAACCCTGAAAACACGGATGCGCATAAATATCTTTATATTGGAAATGGGGCAAAGGAATAAAAAAGGCAAGGTATAATAGTTAGTACCATCTTGTAAACCTTAGTGCTTCGCATTGTTTTCCTGTAACACATATAAGGTAGTTAGTCATCAGGTTAAGTAAGGGTTCGCATGCTATCGGTAAAATATGTTGATGATAAATAAGCACATTGCAGATTCATTAGACTAATTCAAGCCACATGGAAAACCCACTTATCCAAACCAAGCATGATTAGGAACTAGGAAATATAGCACTTGTATATGTTTCTCATGTATTAAGTGTGGCCAAATTTGATTTATTCCTCACATGGTATACAATAACAGAATGCAGCCACAACAATTGAACATTGCATTGCAGAATTGAACCAAGAAGTTAACTAAACACCACAACAAATGAACCAAATGTTAACTGAGCACCACACTGCACAATATAACATACTCCTAATAGAATATCAGACAGTTAACCAAACCAAGCATGCTTAACAACTTGGAAATATAGTAATTGTATTTGTTTCGCATGTATTTAGCACAACCAAATTCGATTTATTTCTCACATGGTATACAATAACAGAATGCAGCCAGAACAATTGAACATCGCATTGCAGAATTGAACCAAGCAGTTAACTAAACACCACAACAAATGAACCAAACATTAACCGAGCACCACATTGCACAATATAACATACTCGTAATAGAAGATCAGATAGTTAACCAAACCAAGCATGCTTAACAACTTGGAAATATTGCACCCTGAAGAATTGAACATCACATTTGCATAATTAAACCAAGCAGTTAACTGAACACCACATTGCACGACATATAGAATATATACACTATAGTAGAAGATTGCATGGTAAAAGTAGATAGCACATTCACTAGAATTTGTTAAGGAAAGGCAGTAGCTAGCAAACTGAACATGGGTATTTATAGTGAGCTAATAAGACAAGCTACTCCTCATTGTCGGTGATATCAATAACGATTGGCTCCTTGGACATGGAAGAGGGCGAGGCCTACGCATCATGGGTGCCCTTGTTGTAGTGATGAGTTGCCTGAGCCGCTTCGGGCACCAACCTACTGGCTCTTGAGATGAGGTAAGCACGTGCACGCTGAGAAAACACCTCGTAGTCTTCATCGAAGGCACCGACGATGGCCTCGAGAAAATGCCACGAACTGTCGTTTAAAGCAGCAAACTGCGTTGCAACGTCGGCGCGCGAGGCATCGACGGCGAGGTGCTCCTCCAAGATCTGGGGCTCGGCATGAATGGTAGCCATCGTGACCTCATCCACGCGTGCGGCCGCGATTTGCTTCTCCGCTGCCAAATGCTCCTTGAGATCCTGGCTATACTACGTGCACCATGGCTTAGGCCGACAGTTATTTGGTGGAGGGGTCGATGATTTGGGTGGAAGGTGTCGCGCTCGCCGGCGGTCGGGGCATGTGGGATGTGGAAGGAGGAGGAGGATGGGGTTCGGGTGTGGATTACCTGCCTGGATAGGCGAGGCCGAGCAGAGTGAAGGAGGGTCACCGGCAAGGAGGCGGCACTGCAAGCAAGGAGTGAAGGTTGCAACTTGGAAAAGCAAGGCGGAAACAGGGCAAATGTGGCTTTTGGTAAGGGAGAGGGGCGGGGAGGTAGATATTTTCGTGGAAGTCGGAAATCTAGAATCGCTTCAGCGAAAAAACTGGCACGCAAAGTGTCATCAGACACGGTCCCTTATTGAGAGCGGACTGTGGACTGTAGCTGTCACATCCTCTCGCGTAAGCCGTATTCATACTATACTCCAACGGTGCTCCAAGATATTTTGTGCTGCATCTCACACGGTTGGTTATAATAAACTTTGCGGGATCTACTTGATTTTTCGTCTTGATTTGAATTACATAATGGGGTCACAGCGGCCATGGACGGTGTTTGAATTTCTAGAACTTTTATCTGCAGTGAACATGCAACTATATGTGTGTCCTAAAAGAATTGGAATTATTTAGGGTTCGTTTGGACATTTTTATGCATTAAGTGAGTTTTCAATACATTTATGTGCATAATTCAAATTTAAACTACATGCACATGCTCCAGTGCATATAAATTGGTTGAAAAATCAAATCTTTGTCCTTGGGTGCATGCTTAGGTCCCTTGCAAGAAATAGGAATGAATGTCAAACACCCTGCCACCATCACTCGGCCGCAAACTTTGAGATACCTTGTTTTTAAATTCTAGTAAATCCAAAACTCGTCTGAAATTCATGAAACTTGGCATGCTATCATGGAGCAGCATCAACATGCTGTGGTAAATTTTTTGTCCATTTGGGGAAGGTTTGGGTATATGCTTCTCACAAACCAGGGCTTCTCACAACAAGCATGATGATTTCGGTAGGGAACGTCCACCTTTAGGGACAAAACGATATACATTCCCGCTTATTGCTTTCAAATTGTTCTTGTGTCAACATAGAACAAAAGGAGTGTTGTGTCAATTTTTGGGATTTTTCGGGGTTCGTTTGGACATTTTGTGCATTAATTAACTTTTCAATGCATTTATGTGTATAATTCAAATTTGAACTACATGCACATGCTCCAATGCATATAAATTGGTTGAAAAATCAAATATGTGTCCTTGGGTGCATGCTTAGGTCCCATGCAAGAAATGGGAATGAATGTCAAACACCCTTCCACGGTCACTTGGCCGCAAACATTGAGATACATAGTTTTTAAATTCTAGTAAATCCAAAGCTCGTCCGAGATTCATGAAACTTGGCATGCTATCATGGAGTGGCATCAACATGCCATGGTAAATTTTTTTGGTCCCATTTGGGGCAGGTTTGGGGATATGCTTCTCACAAACCAGAGCTTCTCACAACAAGCCGGATGCTTTCGATAGGGTACGTCCCACCTTTGGGGACGAAACGATATCCATTGCCTCTTATTGCTTTCAAAAAATTTCTCGTGTCAACATAGAACAACATGAGTGTTGTGTCAATTTTTGGGATTTTTCGGGGTTCGTTTGGACATTTTATGCATTAATTGAGTTTTCAATGCATTTATGTGCATAATTCAAATTTGAACTACATGCACATGCTCTAATGCATATAAATTGGTTGAAAAATTAAATTTGTGTCCTTGGGTGCATGCTTAGATCCCATGCAAGAAATGGGAATGAATGTCAAACACCCTGCCACGGTCACTCGGCCGCAAACATTGAGATACCTGGTTTTTAAATTCTAGTAAATCCAAAGCTCGTCCGAAATTCATGAAACTTGGCATGCTATCATGGAGCGGCATCAACATGTCGTGGTAAAATTTTTGTCCCATTTGGTAGGTTTGGGGATATGCTTCTCACAAACAAGAGCTTCTCACAACAAGCCGGATGGTTTCGGTAGGGAACGTCCCACCTTTGGGGACGAAACGATATCCATTGCCTCTTATTGCCTTAAATTTTTTTCATGTCAACATAGAACAACATGAGTGTTGTGTCAATTTTTGGGATTTTTTCGGGGTTCGTTTGGACATTTTTCCGCATTAATTGAGTTTTCAATGCATTTATGTGCATAATTCAAAGTTGAACTACATGCACATGCTCTAATGCATATAAATTGGTTGAAAAATCAAATTTGTGTCCTTGGGTGCATGCTTAGGTCCCATGCAATAAATGGGAATGAATGTCAAATACCCTGCCACGGTCACTCGGCCGCAATAAATTCTAGTAAATCCAAAGCTCATCTGAAATTCATGAAACTTGGCATGCTATCATGGAGCGGCATCAACATGCCGTGGTAAATTTGTTTTGTCCCATTTGGGGCAGGTTTGGGGATATGCTTCTCACAAACCAGAGCTTCTCACAACAAGCATGATGGTTTCGGTAGGTAACATCCCACCTTTGGGGACGAAATGATATCCATTGCCACTTATTGCTTTCAAAAAATTTCTCGTGTCAACATAGAATAATAGGAGTGTTGTGTCAATTTTTGGGATTTTTTTGGGGTTCATTTGGACATTTTATGCATTACTTGAGTTTTCAATGCATTTATGTGCATAATTCAAATTTGAACTACATGCACATCCTCTAATGCATATAAATTGGTTGTAAATTCAAATATGTGTCCTTTGGTGCATCCTTAGGTCCCATGCAAGAAATTGGAATGAATTTCAAACACTAGGGCACCGTTGATTGCCAGCAAAACATTGAGATACTTTGTTTTTAAATTCTAGTAAATCCAAAACTCATCTGAAATTCATGAAACTGGGCATGCTTTCATGGAATGGCACCCGACATGATGTGGTATTTTTCATGTCCATTTTGAGAGAAGACGCAGTCAAATAACAGCCAACAAAGCCATTTCGTAAAAATAGTTGCCACTTTAATATCTTAAACAGTCGTATAATTCAAATCGTATGTGTTCTGTTAACCATTCACGTGAGGCCACGTGTCTTTGTTTTAATGGCTATAAGAGGTGCCGTGCGGACAGCTTCTTGACCTTGACTGAACGGGAGGCGTGCGAGCGGAGTCCGGTGCGCAGGCTCACTGGGAAGCGAGCCCTTTGACTTCCATGGTCGTCCGCCTTCCTCTCCATTAATGGCGCCCGAGCTGCTGTTTAATACGGGTAGCCTTACTGTTCGCCTCCCATTCCCCTCCTTCCGCAGACCTCCATCGACGCCATGGCGCAAAATGATCATCTGCCACTAGTCTTCAAGTTTGGTGAAGTCGACTCTGAGCCGATGGAGATACAAAATAAGGAGGAATGGGGCCTCATGGACATGGCACAGAACGAGCTGGCCACGGCAGTTGCTGCCCCCGCTCCCATCCCAGCTCCCATCCCCGCGCCCGCACCAGCGACCATTCCCGTAGCATTGACGGGCTGGTCACGAGCACTATCACAGAGCTAGAAGCCACGGGCGTCAGCGAGTTCTCCGCGGACCCGCGCAAGCTTGTGTACATGCCAGGCCAGCGCCAGCGCCCGTGCCCGTGCCCGTGCGTGCCCCTCCACCCACCATGGTGTCGGACCCCGTGCATTTGGCTGCACTCGCCGCGCCCGTGCCCCTGCCCGTGCGCGCCCCTCCACCCACCACGGTGCCGGTCCCCGTGCGTTTGGCTACACCCCCCACGCCCATGCCCGTGCCCGTGTGCACGCCCCCATCAGCGGCATGGGACGCTGCCGTCGACCGCTACCTCTTAGCGGCGCCAGTTGCCATCCTCCCGCACCCCGCCCATCGATCGCGCAATGACATGATGTTTGATTTACAAGTGAAGAACATTTTGCGCTGCCTTGAAGACTTCAACAAAAGCGTCCTGGAGGATGACAACGACAACCACGGTGCGGCACGCCGCCTCCGCCGCTGCCGGAAATAGTTTTTTTGGGGTTTAATATCGTATCTCGAATTCTCGATCATATGAATATAAATTCACAGTGTGACTAAATGAAAGATATGGTTTGATCAAACTTCCATTTTTCTCTCTTAATGTACAAACTTATCAAACGATTTTCTTTTGAAAGAACATCAATGGTTTTTAAATATAAAACACTCATCGCAAACGTTTTAGTTAGAACACCCGTATGCAACCGACAGCTTCCCCAGGAAGCCAAGGGAAAATGTGTCGAGCAAGATTTATGCATCCCTTCAATGCAAACGGTTGTTTTGCATGACCCGTGTGCAACCACGCAGAAACAATTGGGTAAGATTTGCATCTGTCATTTTGGGTGTGTTGCCATTTGTCAAACTGGAAAGATTGACATTTGTTTATCTAGTAACATTGCCATTTGTTAACCTTGTAACACAGCGATTTGTCAAAATATGTAGCTAAAAATCACTAGCACTATCTTATTTTTGCAACTAAAATCACTAGTACTGTTCATATGGACACCACTAGCAGGCATGAGTTGATGGACGCATATGCAAATGTACTATTGATTTCATACAACAAGTCATCAACCAACAACGACAACGAGTATACATGTTGGATTATAGATCATTTCCAACAAAACATTCTAGTAAAGTAAAGTTTTTCTCACACAACAAATAACAAAGCGATGAAATGAACTTCAACTCAACCACTCGTCGGCGTTGGAAACGCTTGCTTTGAACCAGAAGTGATTCTCTGGGAAGGGCCAGCTACTGTCAATCTCGAGACCAACGCATGACTGATCATCCAGGCTGAAGCAGGCTATGTCAGGACCCATAGTGCGATGGTAGGGAAGCATAGCAATGACCGAGGTATATATACAATTGCTTCTCATAAATGGTAGTAACATTTGTGTCAACTGCAGCTGGATCGCCTTTCACCATCATTGGATAGTTTTGTCGATTGAAGAACGAGTTTCCTCCAAGACTTTCAATACTGAACCAGAGAGAAGGTGTTGATGCTAGTACTGTGACGCCCGGATAATTAAGCTATAGTGAACCTCTGCTAATGATGCTACGTCACCTCAGTTACTTTTGATAATCTTGCTTAGTTCAAAACCGATTTGGAATTCAAATTTTAAAATAAAGTCAAACTAGAAAAGTAATCAAAATTCAAAACTAAAAGGTACAAACGGTGACAAATAAATAATAAGTAATTATGGTGGAGAAACCACATTTTTTATAAAATGTTTAACTGCTCTAAAATAATTAAAACACTAGGTAAAACAATTAAATAAATGCCGCTTGTATTTTATAAAATACTAAACTATATTATTTGGGGGTTAAACATTTTTGCAGCAGAGGTATAATTAGTGATACTATTATAAGTACAACTTTTATGTTTTATGAAACTAAAATAAAATAAAACAGTAAAAAGAAAGATAAGAAAAAGAAAAATAAATAAATATGAAAAAGAACAAATCCTAGTGTCCAACTGGGCCCTAGTCCATAGGAGTCGGCCAACCCAGCTAGCGACGCCCTCCTCCTCTCTCCTCCACCTGTCGAACACGACCGAGCGCTGGAAGCCGTCCCAGCCACGCCAGCTCGTCGCCCGCGTCGCTACAGATGCGGCGGGGTGGATAAGAACGCTAGCATCGACGCACTGGATACTTCCGAGATCTTCTTTCCCTCCCCCACGAGTTGTTGCATCTTCTCCTTCCATGGACGCTTTTGCCGTCGTGGCCGCCATGCCGCACGCGTAGCCACAGAGCACCACGCACCAAGCCACCGCGTCCACCGACTCCATCGTTGACTGCTTCGTCATCCACATCAACCTATTGGAGCTGGGAGCCCTTGCATCAATCCCTGTGATGTCGTCTTCTTCCTCAGCCCCAACGAACTTCGTCATCGATTCCGGCTGTGTCGAGCCCTCCCCGAGCCCACATTGCTCATCTACAGGCTCACTATGAGCCCTTCTTCCTTTCCCCTTTGCTCCCCCCTCGGATTCATGCCGAATCACTATGTCCGCGAGCACCGAACTCCGCCGTCCGCCGTGGCCGACGGGGGTCGAGTACTCCGTGCTCCTCTGCCTGAACCAGCGTTCACGGTGTGCTCCTGGCACTGCCAGGAGGCCGACGAGCCCATCCGCTCGCCTTGCTGCGCCCTCTAGCCCCGCGCCCACCGGCCCCTGCCTCTGCTCACGCCCGCGATCACCGGGACCGCGCTGCGCCGCCCGCCCACTATGGCCTTCTGCTGCCGCTGCTGCTTTCTCTGCCGCCCCGCTGACATGCTGCTCGTCCGCACGCAGCGCCTCCCCTTGCCGCTGACCGCCGCAGCCGCGCCCGGCGCACCCTTGCCCGCGCGCCCATGCGTGACCTCGCCATCGCCTACTGCTTCCCGCAGCGCTGCTACCCGCTGATGCACCTGCTGCTGCATCCTACTAATACGTTGTTGCTCTACTGAACCTACTATTACTACTAACTACTGTAGCTGCTACTATGGTTAGCTTTACAAATATCACATTGACTAACCCTCTAGACAACCCCTAAACTGCAGCAAAACAACTACTAACAGGCCAAAAACAAATATGAGTAGTAAGTATGGTTGACAAACTTCATTTTATCCCACTGGACCAAATCCTTTCGATGCGTGGATTAATTCCTACGAAAATCGATAAGTTCATTGTTCAGTTAACAGAAAAACTGAAAACAACTTTATTTTCATAGCTACTTTAGAGCTGTTGATGATCAAGCAAATGAACTCTAATATGGATGAAAGGGATACTAACTTGTAGATCGCAGAGAAATGCTCACAATTGGTATAAGGCACAAAATCATAGGATGTGCAGAACAATAGTTGTAGCTTTTTGAAAATAGCTAAGTGATATTTAAAACTGTCGAATTCTCAGACTTAGTAGAATTTCATGGATTTTCAGAATATTGTTTAAAACTTTCAAAATTCATATAAAATAAACCATAACTCGGATGGAAAAAATTTGTACATTAAAGTTGCTCAAAACGACGAGACGAATTCGGATACACAGCCCGTTCGTCCGCCACACATCCCTAGCATAGCGAACACCCAACTTTCCCCTTCCTATTCATCTGTCCAAAAACGCGAAACACCGGGAATACTTTTCCGGATGTTTTCCCCCTTCACCGGTAGTACCTCGTACCGTGTTAGGGCACACTGAGCATCACGCTTTGTCATGTCATGCATCGTCATGCATTTGTTTGCATTATATTTATTATTTCTTCCCCATCTTCTCTCGCTAGACACCGAGACCGACGCCGCTGCTACCCAGTACGACTACGGTGTTGACGACCCCTCTCTCTTGCTAGAGCAACCAGGCAATCCCCCCCCCCTTTGATCACCAGATATCGCCTATTCTTCTCTCTACTACTTGCATTAGAGTAGTGTAGCATGTTACTGCTTTCCGTTAATCCTATTCTGATACATAGCATGTCATTGTTGCTCCAGCTGTTGATACCTTACCTGCAATCCTAATGCTTAGTATAGGATGCTAGTTTATCATCAGTGGCCCTACATTCTTGTCCGTCTGCCATGCTATACGATTGGGTCGTGATCACTCGGGAGGTGATCACGGGTATACACTATATACTTTATACATGATACATGTGATGACTAAAGTCGGGTTGGCTCGAGGAGTACCCGCGGTTGATTCACGAATTGGGGGCTGGAAGGACATACTTCCCCGACGGCCCTCTGTGTGGATCTTTGTGGCGAACCGACAGGGCAGGTTGAGACCACCTAGGAGAGAGGTGGGCCTGGCCCTGGTCAGCGTTCGCGGTTATTTCAAGATAACACGTTTAACGAGATCTTGGTATTTGATCTGAGTCTGGCCACTGGCCTATACGCACTAACCATCTACACGGGGACAATTATGGGCACTCGACATCGTGGTATCAGCCGAAGCCTTTCGTGACGTCAGCGACTGAGCGGCGCGCGCCGGATTGGACCGTAAGCCTCCTCTTGTATTAAGGCGGCTAGTTCTACTTCCGGCCATGTTCGCAATGTGTAGGTGTGCAAAGGGCGATGGGCCCAGACCCCTGCGCCATAGGATTTAGACCGGCATGCTTACCTCTCTGTTGTGCCTAGGTAGGGCTGCGACGTGTTGATCTTCCGAGGCCGGGCATGACCCAGAAAAGTGTGTCCGGACAAAGGGGATCGAGCGTGTTGGGAAATGTGGTGCACCCCTGCTGGGAAGTTAATCTATTCGAATAGCCGTGATCTTCGGTAACAGGATGACTTGGAGTTGTACCTTGACCTTATGACAATCTAGAACCGGATACTTAATAAAACACACCCTTCCAAATGCCAGATACAACCGGTGATCGCTCTCTCACAGGGTGATGATGGGAGGATCATCGGTTAGTATTGTGCTATGCAATGTTACTTGGTGAACTTACCATCTACTCTCTTCTCCTGTTGCAAGATGGAGGTTACCAGAAGCGTAGTCTTCGAAAGGACTAGCTATCCCCCTCTTATTTCGGCATTCTGCAGTTCAGTCCACATATGATACCCTTAATCCATTTGATACCAATGCATAGATATGTAGTGTAGCTCCTTGCTTGCGAGTACTTTGGATGAGTACTCACGGTTGCTTTGCTCCCTCTTTTCCCCCTTTCTATACCCGATTGCTGCGACCAGACGATGGAGCCCAGGAGCCAGAAGCCACTGTCGATGACGACTAATACTACTCGGGAGGTGCCTACTACTACGTGCAGCCCACTGATGACGACGAGGAGTAGTTTAGGAGGATCCCAGACAGGAGGCTTGCGCCTCTTTTGATCTGTATCCCAGTTTGCGCTTGCCTTCTCAAGGCAAACTTGTTTACTTATGTCTGTTCTCAGATATTGTTGCCTCCGCTGACTCGTCTATGATCGAGCTCTTGTATTCGAGACCTCGGGGCCCCTGGCTTGTAATATAAAGCTTGTATGATTTTAATTTGTGTCTAGAGTTGTGTTGTGATATCTTCCCGTGAGTCCCTGATCTTGGTCGTACAAATTTGCATGCATGATTAGTGTACGGTCAAATCAGGGGGCGTCACAAGTACACTAGTATCCATCCCGAATACCCTCTAACGGATGTTGGAATAGGTCCGGAGAGTGTAACCATGCGGGACAACACCTACTTCCTTAGTAACATCAACGGTGCCCTGTATACAGACAAGAAGAGGTGATCCATCTGAATAAGTTGCCAGGCGCCACTGAGTATATGGGTCCTGCTTGTCCTCATGCTCGTGATCATCAGCATTGTCATCCCCCCTTGGTTATAATTTTTTTCAAGTATAGGTGGTGGGATGTTCACAGGACCTTGGAAACACAAGAAAGTTAATTAATGAGTAAAGGGAAACTAGCTAACCCGCATGCATGTGGATGAAACAATTATAATTACGGTGGAAGACAAACGTACCGAAAGGATGATGATTCCATGCAAAAACGGTGCCACGAGTGGTGGAAGCAAACACAAGACCCTTGTATTGAATTGCATCACAGTACTCATCCGTGTACAGAAATTGATTTTTGAGCAATATCCATCGAGGCGCGGAAGTAAGGAAGGCAACAAGCTTGTCGAAGATAGCAACAACTTCATAGTTCGTGTAATCCCAAGAGCGGTTGGAACTCAACAAATTGCTATCTTCTGTAGACGATAGTTACCATGATCGTATTTGAACTCACGTAGATCATCTGTGTGCTCAACCTCTGGGAAGTCTGAGATTTTTCGAAGTGGAACCCAGTGGCGAGTGTACACATTCACAAGTTCCCACTCGCAGTTGTACCCAATATAAACAACCCAATCTTCATTTGCGCCTGCCCAAGCCTTGCCCCCAAGCGATGGCATCTTAACATCACACACATCATTATCAAGCGGCATCAACTTGCACAAGGCGAGGCTTCTATCGTCCCTGCACCAGTCAGCAGGGTCATGGCGAACAAGATAGGGGAGATCAAACTGCTCCTAGACCCTTGGGTTGCCAGTAATGATGTTATTAGTTGAGTCGAGAATGGTCTTGAACGAACCTGCCATGCTAGCCAAGGTGATGACGTCGCATCGATCAATGAGTTCCTCCACCACGTCATCTTTCAGATCGGGGCAGGAATAACGGGGTCGTTTTCGGCCTGTTCCCTCCATGCAGAAGATGATCGAATAATGGCAGAAGGAAGGGTGAAGGAAAATGGAGGGAGGAAGAGCGTGCGACAGCAGTTCCAAATCAAGAGGGAAAGGCGAAGAGGCGGTGGACGGTTGCCATAGTACAAGAAGAGGCTAATGGGGAGTGAACGGTTGCCACAGAGGTCACACACTGACGACAAGGCCGATTGAACCGCATGTCGTATATCACACACACCTTGATCTGGCCGACCGTTTCTTTTGTGTTGCCTAATCACAAACAGTTCATTTGAGTGAACCGTATGTTGTACATCACACACACCTTCATCTGGCTGACCGTTTCTGTTATCTTGTCTCAACACAAAAAGTTCATCCGAGTGAACCGCATGCCGTATATCGCACAGACCTTGATCTGGCTGACCGTTTCTTTTGTGTTGCCTAATCACAAACAATTTATCTGAGTGAACCATATGTTGTATATCGCACACACCTCCATCTGGCTGACCGTTTCTTTTGTTCCTCCTCATCGCAAATAGTTAATTGAACTAAACCGGATGCCCTGCATCGCACACGCAACTAAAATCCGAACCGTGTTTGATGCATCCATCATCGCAAATGTTTTGCACCTTTTTGACGGTTTTTTACACCACCATTTGTGATTATTGCATCACACACAGTTTCGTCAGTACAATGAATGTACTTGCAAGCTCACAACAACTATTATTATAACAGGTTAATTAAATTAACAACTATTATTATGAAGCAACTACTAAGCATGGTATGAAACTAATACAATACTGATAAATCACCATCTCAGATCTCCATAACCATATCAATCTTGGCGAACTGGCCAAGCAATATACCATCTCGATCACCTCGTGATCCAAACCAAATGGTGATCATTCCGGCGATCACTACCACGACCAACACTTAGTCTCAAACGTCATCATCAACATCCTGCCAAACTTTATGGCTCAAAATATCCACAAATAAATCACCTATAAGTCATTCCGTCATGTGAGTGTTGATCGAATGATGTGACCTAGTACGAACCCATGCCCATGACCGAGGACGCGGCTATCGATAGATTTAAATACACTTTGTAGAGGTAGTGCACTGTACCCACACCACGGAACCCATGGCCTCGCACTCCCATTCGGCTGGACCAACGGCGTTCTGACAAAACCGATATACTCCCATGACACTCTCCCGGTCACTCCGACTCACTCCCCACTAGGCTAGTCCTGGGTGGCCCCGTGTCTACCAAAGACACAACAGCCACCGTCGTGGCCAAAACAATAAACGATCCCACACAGGGACAACCCGTGTACAACAACAACAACGGGTACACAAGGTTATGTCTTCTTACCGGGCCAGGGTACTGCATGCCCATAACCTTCCCTAGTTGGAGGCACCGGCGAGAGGCACGACAATAGACCGCATTAGGGCCTTCCCATAAAGGCAGATGTGGTTGCACTGGAGAAAGCCCGGTTCGGTGGCACCTGACCAACTTAATGACGAAATTTATCCCCAAAAGTATAACTGTGATAACTGATACTCCGATATCAACTATCAAACTATAATCCAAGTCATAGCAAAATCCAACAAATAATCCAAGCCTAATATCATCACCTCAAAACACTCCAAGGGTAGCACATCACTACTTTCATGATGAATCCGAAAACAATAATCCTACTACTCCAATAACAAGAATAAAGCTATTCGACTAAGATCCACATGTAAACATCATTTTCGAAAATAATACTCCAAGCAACAGAACATCAACTAGCATCATGAAAATAATCATACTAACCACTAATAATCCAAAGGCAGCATGATATCCAAAGTAATACTCCAAAATATAATAACATATACCATCATGAAAATAATCCTAATAGCCACTAAGAATCCAAAAGCACATGTCATCCAAAGTAATACTCCAAACTAATACCAGATACCATCATGGAAATAATCCTAATAGCCACTAAGAATCCAAAAGCACATGTCATCCAAAGTAATACTCCAAACTAATACCAGATACCATCATGTAAATAATCCTAATAGCCACTAGGAATCCAAAGGCACATGTCATCCACATAATCATCAAAAATATAAGCCTAAAACTCCAAGCAATATCATGGCAATATCAAGATCAAATCAATACTCTAGGAAATGCCATGAACAGATCACACATAGCTAAAGCAATATTTTAAACAAGTTTAAATGAATAAACCATGTCATTGCATTGCAATCATGCAAATGGAGGGTGTGGCTTGCCTGAGGTGGAAGAAATCACTGAGAAGAGGTGCGAGAAGCTCGCGGAAAGAATCACCGGAAAACGTTCTCTCTCGGAAAGGCTGAATAAGGGCAAGGGAAAAATGGTTATTTTCAGAATGTCAAAACATGGTGAAAATGATTCCACCGGAACGGGCTCGACGAAACGAAGAAGTGGGCTTTGGATTCACCTCATTTGGAGTTGTGGGTAAAAAGATATGAGCTGATGAAGATCAGGGACCTTTTTGCAAAAATATCATCACAAACAAGTCCCTAAGTGGGTAAGGCAGAAGCGGATTTTGAGCAAATACGCTTTTCGGAGAGGAAAACGCATTTACAGCCAAAGAAGAAGTGAATACGATTTCGGTCGGGGAAAACATACTCTGTTGTTTCCGCCTCCACTTAAGTGACGTGGCGGTGGCGGGACCGGCACTGAGCGGCTGACGAGGGGGTCCCACTCCTTTCTATCTCCTCCCGCTCCTTCTTCTCGCTTGCACCCGATAGAAGCAGAGAGGGGCGAGGCAGAGGCGCGGCTGGGCTTGGTCGGCGATGGGCTCGTCGGCTCCGGCCAGCTCTGGCCAAGGGGAGGCAACTGGCGAGCATGACGAGGTCCACCGCATCCATCCAGAGGGGAGAAGAGCGCCGGGGAGGAGAGCAGGGGCGGCACCGTGCGGGGAACAAAGAGCTTGGCGGTGGCGGTTGATCTTAGGGCACGCGGCCAAGGTGGCTCCGACGGTGGGGCGAGGACACGGGGAGGATCGTCAGGGTCTGGGTGAGGCTATGGTCAGGTCAGGAGCGAGGGGAAGGCTCAGACTCGAGCTAATTTAGGCGGATGGCCGCGGCGGCCATGGTGGTCAACAGAGGTGAGGAGAGCCTCTTGAGCTCGCTTGACAGGCTGGGGAGGGGTAGTGAAATTAGGAGAGGCTACTGGTGTGCTCGAACGGCTCGGGGGTGGCCTATATATAGGCGGGCGAGAGGGATGGGCTCGGGTGCCGCCGGGCATGTCCGGCGGAGGCTCTGGCGATGGGCAGTGAGCACGGGAGGGGGCGGGAACACGACGAGCTATTGATTCAGAGCTCACGGAGGAGTAGATGGCGTCGGGGAGCAGAGGAAGAAGCCGAGCACCATTAAAACATGTTGGAGGCACTGTGCTCCTGTGGGCGAGCGTCGGCGAGCATCGGTGAGGAAGTTGTCGGAGGGCGAGAGGGGTCCAGGGGAACAGCGACGACGCGGGCTATCTGCCAGACACGCTCATGCGTGCGAAGACGACGAGAGGAGGAGAGGATCCAGCGCAAACAACCACTGGACGCGGCCACTTCACGCAGAGCGCATGCACAGGCACACCATTGTCGTGGTCACCGCATGCACTGGCATGTAGCGGGGGAGAGGGGCTGGAATGGGTTGTCTAGTGTGTAGTCTATCCAGTGGAGGTCTCAACTACAGTGGTAGATCAGTGAAAAGTGATATGGTTAAATGGTAATCACCATCTGAAGTTTACTGCAGTAAACTTGGGTGAGCACTGGTGATCAACAGGGATTTCACTGGCGCCAAAGAGTTTGGCTGGGGTGATTAACTAAGGAAGGACTATGATCCTGGAGGTTTTGAGGCATAATGGAGCACAAACTAATATAGTTGCTTTGTAACTCACATTATGGGTCCAGAATCAAGATTTGGATGATGCACTCACATGGAGTAACCACTTAAGGTAAAACTTGGCAGGGCTTAGTGATTTGGCCAGATAAAGGTGCTGTAAAAATTTCATACTAATTGGTTTTACCAAAATGGTACTTGCTTCACAAACATCCTTGCTGACCAGAAACTTGCAAGAATTCTAGAGAAATATTGGCTAGGTTAAATTGTGCCAAATTTGGTGGAGAGAAGTTATTTGGGTAGGAGAATGCTCTGGTAAATTTTCAGGATTTTTGAAGCAATATAAATTATACTTGCTTCACAACCTGGAAATATTGACATAATCAAAGATTTGATGTTCTTCTCACATAGATGATTGGGTGGGGCTGAATTCTGGAGGAGAGTAATGAAATGATCACAAGAAGATGCATGCAAAATTTCAACTCATTTGGGTAAACCTAGCTAGCACTTCCTTCACAAAGGCTTCCCTCAAACAGGAACTTTGAAAAATCACTGAGGAAGTTTGGCTAGGCAAATAAAGTTGAATTTTGGCACAGGACAATTATTTGGATGATATATCATGCCCCAAAATTTTAGGGGCAAATGGGAAAGGATAAATAGCACTTGCTTCATAATGTGCCATTTAGGACAGAATAGGAAATGAATTTATTGAGCATGATGGAAAATATGGCTAAAATGAAATATTTTGCCATATTTGATGAAGATATGACCCAAACAATTTATAAGAATTATTTGGGGATTTTTTTGGATGGACACAAATATAGGTTGCTTCACAACCTAGGGCAGGTAGGGTTATTCCTTAAATAGGAAAAAGGAATTTTCCCTAGAAAAGAAATTAGGGTTTGGTCAAGAAGTGGAGTGACATGATCTTGGCAAGGTTTTTAGGATGATGAGCCACGTGGGAGAGGAAATGAAGCTAATTTCCCAGGTGACAAGGCCACAAAACCACTCCAAAAAGAAAAACAGAGCAAAAACCAATTAAATCAAAAGAAAAAGAAAAGGGCCAAAATCCAGGTTGTTACACTAACCGTGGGAAGTATGTACACTCGTACGCGTCGGTGCTATACAAACGGGTTTTCACCCCTTTCCGCGATGGCATTTGGCACCGTCGCCAAGTGAGTGTGGGTGATAGGGGGGTCCTTCCCACACGACCCAGAAATCATCAGGGATAGGCCCTCCTGGGACACAGGCTGGGGAAAAATGAGCTGGTGTGCGATCGGGCGAGGCACCAAAACCCAATCATTTCCGTTCGTATGTACATCCCATAGGGTGAATCCCAGAAAAACATTTCCATTCATATGTATATCACACACAGTCAATCCAAGGGGTTGATACCTTCCCACCCACCCAGGTTCAAGGCATGGTACTTGCAATTTGGGTTTGTTGCACCAATTATACTGTAGGGGCCTTACAGTCTTTTTGTCAAAAAACATATTTTTCCATGTAATCTTCTCTATTGTGGCATGAATGTTCAGATCCATATGATTCAAAACAAAAGTTTAATATTGACATAAAAACAATAATACTTCGAGCATACTAACAAAATAATTATGTCTTCTCAAAATAACATGGCCAAAGAAAGCTTATCCCTACAAAATCATATAGTCTGGCTATGCTCCATCTTCATCACACAAAATATTCAAATCATGCACAACTCCAATGACAAGCCAAGCAATTGTTTCATACTTTTAATGTTCTCAAACCTTTTCAACTTTCACGCAATACATGAGCGTGAGCCATGGACATAGCACTATTGGTGGAGAAGAAGGTGGTTGTGGAGAATACAAAAAGAGGGAGCTAGTCTCACATCAACTCGACATATTAACGGGCTATGGAGATGCCCATCAATAGATATCAATGTGAGTGAGTAGGGATTGCCATGCAATGGATGCACTTGAGCTATAAGTTTATGAAATCTCAAAAAGAAAACTAAGTGGGTGTGCATCCAACTTGCTTGCTCATGAAGACCTAGGGCATTTGAGGAAGCCCCTCGTTGGAGTATACAAGCTGTAAGTGCATCTAGTGCCCCTTAATGATTTTGGTGTACTGAAGACTTATAGGTTAAGGGACTAATGCATTTTTCAGTGTACACAGGTCTATAAGTCTATGAGGAGTTTCATATTTACAAAGAAAGTCGACCCCTAAAAATGAATGTCTTCAACTGAAGACTTTGAAAGTGAAGAAATTGGTGTGATCCTGAAGACTTGATATTCATGCGAGGATTATGAAGCATGAAGACTTTTGTTTTCGTAGTTTCGTTTTTCTCTTTCTTGAGTCATAGGAAACACCGTACTATTAAAGGGGGTCGAGGTAAAACTAAGGAAAAATTTCCAAGTGATGCTCATCTCAAAATCCTACACCTACCAATCCTTTCAAGTGAAGCCATTGGAAATCTCATACAGTTCAGTCAATTTCTTCAGTGACAGAGACGAAGATCTTCTAGTCTCTGAGGAATTTGTTCTGACTGAGGAGTTAGGAATTCGCTAGTATGGATTGCCTACAAGTGAGGTACATGATAGCCATGAGGAATTTGATAGCCAAATTTCCGACCGTTGACGTGCTATGCGCCAGCTGTCCCAAAATATCTACCTACCTAACAGTCATATCATTGAAGGGCATTTATGTCTTATAATGTCGGGCTGCTCCCTAGGCTATAAATATCCACCCCTACAACCACTAGCTGGTTGGCTACTCCGAGAGAAACTGACACTTGTCAATTGAGAGCATCCCATTCTCCAAGGACTTTGAGCGAAAATCATCAAGTGAGGAAAACCCAAACCCAAACACCTACAAACCCAAAGTGATTGAGCATCACTAAAGAGATTGTTCCTATGTGGAACCGACGCTTGTTACCTTTGAGGATTGTGCATCCTCCAGATGGTTAGGCGCCATGGTCTAGAGCATCCAAGGGGAAATTGTGGATCGCCGAGTGACCAAGTCTGTGAAGGTTTGGAAGTCACCTGAAGACTTACCACGAGTGATTGGGCGAGGTCTGTGTGACCTTAGCTCAAGGAGAATACGGTGAGGACTGTGTGTCCGGGACCGTATGTCCTCAGGTTTAAATACCTAGCGGCTCCAACCAGACGTACGACTGTCACAGCAGTTGAAACTCACCTACCAAATCGTTGTCTTCACCAAGCTACTGGTTCTATTTCCTCAACCCTTTCATTTCCTCATTTCTGTGCAGAAGTAGTTGATCGTTACTGTTTGAAGACTTTGACTGAAGACTTTCACAATTTCCTCAATCCTATTTCTTCAGTCAGTTTGTCTTCATACTGCTTATCCTGTGCTCATGATGCTTGTACTCTGTGCTTGTTTTCATTTCATCATGATGACTATGCTTCTGTTCCATTATGCTTGCATCTGAGTACTTATTACGCTGCAAATAGTTCGTTGCTTAGGAATTTCCTCACCCTGAACTTCCATAGTGACGAATTTGTAAAAAATCGCCTATTCACCCCCCTCTAGTCGATATAACACACTTTTAATTGGTATCAGAGCAAGGTACTCCCTTATTCTGTGTGATTTTGGTTTAACCGCCTAGAGTTTTAGTTATGTCGACCGCAAGAAAGAAGTGACATGCCCCATCTTTGACGGTCATGATTATCCCAAGGGGAAGGCCATGATGAAGAAGCGTCTCATGGCAATGAACGTCGAACTGTGGACCGTCACTGAGATTGGTCTTACCGATCTATGCAAGATGGCTGAGGCTGATGACATTCACAAGTACACTCTACTTAACCTCATGGCAAAGGACATCATCTGCTACTTCTTGTCTCAAAATCAGTTCAGGAATATTATGCATCTTAGCCATGCGAAACTCATCTGGGACCGACTCTCTGAGGTCCATGAAGGTCATCGAACTCGTCATGATCCCTGGTTTGAGGACTTCAAGGAATCGCTCAAGATGATGACTTTCGATCCGGAACCATCATCCTCTGCACCATGCCTTATGGCAAAAGTTGCCAAGGTAACTGAATGCTACCTATCTGAGTCTAGTGATGATGAATCTGGTGATGAATTTGGACCCAGCTATACCAAACTTGCTTCTCTGGCCACTAGACAACAAAGAGCTTTGGAAAAAGTTCAAAACATGCTAGATGAAAGCGATGACATGTTGGGTGAAGAAATGGATCATACTCAAACCATGACTGAAAATCTTCAGAGACTTCAGTCTAAGTTTGATAACCTTCAAAGTCATCATAACACTATCTTATATGATCATGAGAAGCTTTCTTATGAATTTCTTCAAAGAAAGCAAGATCTTGAGAAGGTAAGGGTGAATTATGAAGATCTTCAAAAGGAACATGATTCATTGCTTGCTCAATAGATCAGTTCCGCTCAGGTTGAAGTCATTCCACCATGTTTAAAATGCATTGAACGTGAATCTACTAATTCTTCACCTGAATATTCAAATGCTTGTATTGCTGCAAATTCTTCAACTATCTCTGCTATCACAAATTCCTCATCTTACAGGCATGTACAAAAGCCTCAAAGGGCATCAGGCTCTTTGTGATGTGCTTAAAAAGCAGATCCTCAACAGGAACCCTAGGAAAGAGGGTATTGCCTTTGTGAGGAAACTCAATACTGATGGGACCTACTGGAAACCTGAGCAGTATCCCAAAACCTCATGGGTTGCTGCAAATGGACCTCTCGTAGATCCATCTACTTTATCTGGCTTTACATGTGAATATTCATATTCTTCTGATGAGTCATTTGACTCCAACTATAAACTGTTCAAAAATCAGAATGGTGAAGTATTTGCTAGATATATTGGCACTAACTGCAGGAACGGTCCCCCTATGAAGAAAATATGGGTTCCCAAAAGGTGCCTTGAAAGTCTTCAAGTGAATTTCATCATGACACCACCTATGGATAATAGGAACCCCAGATCAAATTCTTCATATGGACCAAAGTCTTCATATGGATCCAAGTCCTCATATGGACCAAATTCCTCATATGGATCCAGATCTTCATATGAACATCATCGTGCTAACACTTCTATTTCATAGGGAAAGCCTAAGGGTTATGAATATGTGCATTATTCTTCAAATCATTATGTTCATAAGTCCTCGAAGAATTTATCTGCTTATTCATATGCTTACTCTAACCCCTCTTCTGTGAAACGAAGTGGACTGGCTTCTATGGCACTTTTCTCTTATGGAGCTCGCAGAATGATGAACTCTTTGCCACCCTTCCAGATGTGGGTGGTGAAGAAATAGAACTAATCTCTTATGCAGGGCCAGGTCTCCAGACGAACTTAACGTCTGCAGAAATTGCTGGAGACCTGAATATGCTTGAAAGGATGCAAGCTAATCATGAAGAAATGAATTTTCATGTCCCACGTCCTCATACTGCTATAACTATTATATTGCTTGATGAAATTGATCTGATGAATTTGATGTCATATTTTTCACTGTTAAAGTATATGAGTTCGTAAGATGCACTAATTCATCTATAGGATGATCAACCCAAAGCCACTGAGTGGGTCCTCGCCAGTGGATGTACAAATCACATGACTGGTGACAGGAACTTATTGATGGACACTGCTTTATCTCCATCGCGTATGAAGCATATCACCTACGTTGACAAAGGCAAACTCAAGGTATTGGGTCTAGGTAAGGTTGCAATCTCAAAGGATCGACACATGGACAAAGTCATGCTTGTCGAGTCCTTAGGGTTCAACTTCATGTCTGTCTCAATGCTTTGTGATCTTGATATGGTTTTTGTCTTTGGCAATTATCGTTGTGTTGTGATAATGGAAGCTGACAATTCCAAAGTCTTTGAAGGCTTTAGGAGAGGAGACTTGTATATTGTTGATTTCCCTATAGGACCACAACCTGCTACATGTCTACTTGCAAAAGCTTCAGAGGGCTGGCTATGGCATCAACGACTTGGTCATGCTGCCATGAGGAACTTGCACACACTCGCGAATAAGAAGCATGTCATTGGCATCGAGGGTGTCAAATTCCTCCAGGATCGTCTGTGTGGAGCTTGTGAAGATGGAAATATGACCAAGGCTAAGCATCCCTCAGAGATCATCATGATTACCACTCGTCCATTTGAATTGCTTCACATGGATCTCTTTGGCCCTACTCATTATGCCACATTCACTAATGCTGCATCTTTATATAGCTTTGTCATTGTTGATGACTATTCTCGTTACACATGGGTGCATATCATCACTTACAAAACTGAAGTGCATGAAGTCTTCAAACGATTTTCCTCGAGGGCTCCAACCAACTTTGGTGTGAAGATCAAGCACATCAGAAGTGACAATGGAACCGAGTTCAAGAATACTGGTCTTGATGAACTTGGTATTACTCATGAGCTATCTTCTACTTATACTCCTCAGCAAAATGGTGTCGTGGAGCACAAGAACATGACTCTTGGTGAGATGGCTCGCACTATGCTTGATGAATACAAGACGCCTCCTCGTTTCTGGCCTGAGGCAATTGATACTGCTTGCCACATCATAAACAGGGTATATCTTCACAAATTCTTCAAAAAGACCTCATATGAACCCCTCACTGACAAGAAACCCAATGTGAGTTATTTCAAAGTCTTTAGTTCTAAATGTTGGATTAGATATCCTCATCACAATTCTAAATTTGCACCGAAAGCACATGGAAGTTTTATGCTTGGTTACGGAAAGGACTCGCACACCTATAGAGTCTTCAACACCTATCACCACAAGGTTGTTGAAACTCTAGATGTGCGATTTGATGAGACTAATGGCTTGCAAAGAGAGAACCTACCTCCTGTGCTAGATGAAATATCACCTGAGGAATCCATTAAATTCAATGCTACTAAGGATGTCATTCCTACCGAAGAATCTGCTGAAGAAGTCATTACAGAACATGAAGAACATCATGCTGGTGCACCTGAGGATAATGGCCCTGAAGAAAATGATAAGCCCCCTCAACGTCGTCAACCCGCTCATCCTCGCGTTCCTAATGAAGTGCAGATTGAGAGAATCATCAACGCCATCAAAGCACCAGGTCCTCTCACACACTCAAAAGCTTCCCATCTGTCTAACTTTTGTGGGTACTTTGCTTTTGTCTCTATCACAGACTCCACCAAAGTAAATGAGGCATTTCTGGAGCCCGAGTGGATTCAAGCAATGCAACAGGAATTACATCAATTCGAATGTCTGGGAACTTGTCAAGCGACCAGACCCACGCAAGCACAATATCATCGGCACCAAATGGATCTACCGCAAAAAGCAATATGAAAATGGCCTTGTGGTGAGGAATAAGGCACGTCTTGTAGCTCAAGGCTAGACACATGTTGAAGGAATTGATTTCGATGAAACTTTTGCACCTGTTGCTAGAATTGAGGCTATTCACATATTGCTTGCTTATGCTAACCATCATAATATCATATTATATCAAATGGATGTGAAAAGTGCATCCCTCAATGGTAAGCTTGAGGAAGAAGTATATGTTGCTCAACCCCCAGGTTTTGAAGATCCAAAGCATCCTGACAAAGTCTTCAAACTCAATAAGGCCCTCTATGGCCTCAAGCAGGCCCCTCGGGTGTGGTATGATACTTTGAGGAAATTCCTCATGAAGAAAGGCTTCAAACCCGGTTCACTTAACCCAACTCTTTTCACCAAAACCTATGATGATGAATTGTTCATGTGCCAAATCTATGTTGATGATATTATCTTTGGCTGTACTAACCAACGTTACATTGACGAATTTGCCTATATGATGAGTGAGGAATATCAAATGTCTATGATCGGAGAACTGAAATTCTTCTTGGGTCTTCAAATTCTCAACAACGCAACGACATTTTCATATCTCAGGAGAAATACCTCAAGGATGTGTTCAGGTAATTCGGCATGCAAGATTGCAAAGGCGTCAAAATCCCTATGCCCACAAATGGCCATCTATGCACTGATGAAAATGGTATAGACTTCGATCAAAAGGTATACCGCTCCATGATTGGATCTTTATTGTATCTATGTGTATCTAGGCCAGACATTATGCATAGTGATTGCATGTGCGCCTGATTTCAAGCTACACCGAAGGAATCACACCATAAGGTTGTGAAGCACATTCTTTAATATCTAGCTCATACACCAACACTTGGATTATGGTATCCCAAGGGCTCGGCTTTTGATCTGATTGGATATTCTGACTCTGACTATGCTGGTGATCATGTGGACCGCAAGTCAACTTGAGGCACATGCCATTTCCTAGGACGATCCTTAGTATTTTGGTCCTCAAAGAAGCAGAACTGCGTATCACTCTCTACTGCTGAAGCTGAGTACATTGATGCTTGTTCATGTTGTGCTCAATTGCTATGGATGAAGCAAACCCTCAAGGACTATGGCATCAATGTGAAGAATGTGCCACTCTACTGTGACAATGAGAGTGCCATCAAGGTTGCTCATAACCCAGTTCAGCACTCCAAGACAAAGCACATCCAGATCCATCATCATTTTCTTCGAGATAATGTGTTGAAGGGCGAGATCTCTATCGAGCACATGAAGACTGAAGAACAGCTAGCTGATATCTTCACAAAGCCCTTGGATGAGAAGAGATTTAGCAAGTTGCGGCGTGAGCTAAATATCTTAGAATCTTCGAATGTTCTTTGAAAAGGACACACATCCTAACACTTATGCAAAATTGATGACTTAGATGTGCAACACACGAAGTAATAGTTTTCTTCAATCAATGAAGACTAACCCTCTAAGTGTGAAGAAATTAACGAAGAATTTGATTCTTAGAGCCCTACGACAATTGTAAGCGGCATCTGAAATCACCATTCTTATACGGTGGGTCACGCCACCAAGAAAAGTTGAAAAATCTTCAATTTCAGTTTTTCTTCAGTTTTGAAATTCCTCAGTTGTTCAAATTCTTCAACTTTGCATAGTCTTCACTCTTTCCATTTGTGTTCTTCATTGACTATATATATATTTGAGTTTTCAGTCCTCTACAACATTCACTGATTGCTAATTCTTCAAGTTGATTTTTCTGCTAAGTGAATGTGATCGGACCCTTCCCCCTCTATGCTAAACTCAACCCAGTCTGTTCACAAATTCTTCATATGCGTTCTATTTGAAACCCGTTCAAAATCTTCATTGTGTCCTTGTCAGCTGAAGAATTTGCGAACGAAACATTAAAATTTTCATATCTCAATTTTTGGCTTTTGCTGCTCAAACCGTTCCACATCCCATGATATGAATATTCTATTCACCCACGATCTCACACGATATCCACATCACTGTACGTGGGTGACACATGTCGCTAGGATGAGAAGGGTCAGGGGCACGTTCGTCCAATTTATTCGGGCGAGCGGTTTTTCAACTCGGGTATAAATACCCCTCACCCTCCTTAGACTGAATTTACCCCGCTCGACCTCACTCCCCTCGCTTGAGATCTCAGACCTAGCGCCGCTGCTACTTCCATCGTCGCCAGTGAGGAAGAGCTTCACTACCTCGACCTCGTCGCCGTCGTACTCGCGTCGGCTGTGGAAATTTTCACTCCGCTGCCGCCGTAGCTGTCTTCCGCCGCCGAGTTAGGGCCTGGAAGATATGAACGGACGAACTTCCCATCTACACCTCCCAGTTCACCATGTTCTTCGTGAAGGGTAATTAAAATCCATTTTTACTGCCCTTGTTGATTCTGATGATTTCTATAAATTCTTCAGAAGGTGTTTATTCCTCAACTTCCCCACTAGTTAAACACCTCACATGCATCCGTTCTTGATCTATTTCTCTAAGCAATGTTTTTCTTCAAGATTCCTCAATTGTGTGGATTTTTCAATCTATACAACTTTGGAACCTAAGTAAAAGGCCGCTTAGTGAAATTCCTCAAGACACTCCTGGTCAAATTCCTCAAACTTGTTCTTTTCGAAAAACTTCTGAGAACGCATGTGACCTCTCCAAATTCTTCGCACCTATACTCTGTTCACAGCTACTCATGTTCGCTACCGAATCACTAGGTTCTCATCAACTTAACTCATTTGCAGCGTTCCTCGAAGACAAATTGCATACCTCTTCAGAGAATTCTGTTGTTCAAATTCCTCAGCTGAAGAAAATGGCTGATGGCAAGAGACCCCAGAAGGGAGGGAAGAAATTGGAAGTTAACACTGCTTTTGAGATCCCTGATGATATCTATGTAGGGTACTGCACGCCAGCTGAAGAGACGAAGAATGAGCGCAAAGTGCGCATTCAGAGGATAGAGAGGAGATGGGCACGTGAATGAAGGGACTACAGATATGTCACACCTAAGTACATGAAGAAATTCGCTTTACACCCTCCTTGCCCAAGACCTCCGTTGGCACCTGGCCAAATTGCTGATCCCACTAGCCTCAAGCGCAGTGAGGACTATCCAGATGAATGGGCCAAACGGCAAGCCAAGTTGGCCAAAATGGCCAAGGAAGCAGTGAAGAAATTTAACGAAGACTCTGCTGCTGAGGCCTGTGCTAGCAAGCCCAAGAAGGCTATGCCTAAGAAGCCTGTGCACAAGTCCTGTTCCTCTGCAATGCCCTCACAGCCAAGCTCATCAAATCCCTCACGAAAATTCCTCAAGCAACTCTAGTTCACACTGTTCCAAACCTTCAGCTGCTGCTGCAAAGACCTCAGCACCTGTGCACCTCGCCTCGTGCCAAAGGACAACTGGTATCTCTATTGCTTCAGGAGCATCTGCAAGTTCTTTAGCTCCTCCTTAGTCCTCAATAGGCCCATCCTTGCTGAAGACAAAGGCCACTGCTGGACGAGGCACAAGACCAAGTCCTCACAAGAAGCAGGTTGCCTTCCATGTACCGTCTAGTGAAGACGAAGCTAATGATGAGGAATTAGAAGAAATCATTAGAGACGGAGAACAACGGGCCGTTAGTGCCAAAGGCAGCAATGTGCCTCTTCTGCTGGATCCCAAGTTGATCCTCGACTTCATTGATCTCTAGCACAAGGACCCCAACACTCCTATGCCCGACTAGAATCTTACACCTAGCCAAAGTCATATGCTGACCGCCTTCATAAGCGAAGAAAAATGGAAATTTGAGAAGGCCAGGAAACTGAAGAAAGCTTAGTACAAGAAGGAGCATTTTTTGAAGAAGCATGTTGTTAAAATGACAACTGATGAACTTGTGGGCATGCAAGCTAAGATCAAAGGACTCAGTGATGAAATTTACGCATACCATGCAGATTGGCTAGGAGCCAAAGTCAGATTCATCAAGATGGCGAAGGCATTCACTCAAAGGTTGCAGCCTCAACGCAACATTGAGTTAGTATTCAAGCGGGTCTCTATATATGGGTGTTTTTTTGCTAAGTTACAACTCTCGTTCTTCTGAAGTATTTGTTGGATCGAGTTGTAAACTTAAGTCCGATGGTGGTCTGATACTTTTGCTATGTTTTCTGCATGCTATTTCCTCATATATGTTAATGCACACATGCTGAATTACATCAGTCACCATATTTCATCATGCATTTCAAATTATTCATATCAGATATTAAATGCGTGTATGAATTACAAGATATAGGGGGAGATCTCCATGATTCGATTCCACAATGTGCATTTGCTCTTTAGGGGGAGTTCTTCTATATCTTGCAATCAAATTCCTCAATATCAGCATTCACACTTCATATGTTTATCCCCATTGAAAAATTAACCTATATTGTCATCAATCACCAAAAAGGGGGAGATTGTTAGTGCATCTAGTGCCCCTTAGTGATTTTGGTGTGTTGAAGACTTATAGGTTAAAGGACTAATGCATTTGTGAGTGTACATAGGTCTATAAGTCTATGAGGAGTTTGATATTTACAAAGAAAGTTGACCCCTAAAAATGAATGTCTTCAACTGAAGACTTTGGCTTTCTGAAGACTTTGGAAGTGAAGAAATTGGTGTGATCTTGAAGACTTGATATTCATGCGAGGATTATGAAGCGTGAAGACTTTTGTTTTCATAGTTTCGTTTTTCTCTTTCTGGAGTCATAGGAAACACCATACTGTTAAAGGGGGTCGAGGTAAAACTAAGGAAAAGTTTCCACATGATGCTCATATCAAAATCCTACTCCTACCAATCCTTTCGAGTGCAGCCATTAGAAATCTCATACAGTTCAGTCAATTTCTTCAGTGACAGAGATGAAGATCTTCTAGTCTCTGAGGAATTTGTTCTTACTAAGGAGTTAGGAATTCGCCAGTACAGATTGCCTACAAGTGAGGAACATGATAGCCCTAAGGAATTTGATAGCCAAATTTCCGACCCTTGTTGTGCTACGCGCTAGCTGTCCCAAAACATCTACCAACCTAACGGTCATATCATTGAAGGGCATATATGTCTTATCATGTAGGGTTGCTCCCTAGGCTATAAATAGCCACCCCCTACAACCACTAGCTGGTTGGCTGCTCTGAGAGAAACTGACACTTGTCAAATTAGAGCATCCCATCTTCCAAGGACTTTGAGCGAAAATCATCAAGTGAGGAAAACCCAAACCCAAACACCTAGAAACCCAAAGTGATTGAGCATCATTGAAGAGATTGTTCTTGTGTGGAATCGACGCTTGTTACCTTTGAGGACTGTGCATCCTCTAGACGGTTAGGCGTCATGGTCTAGAGAATCCCAGAGGAAATTGTGGATTGCTGAGTGACCGAGTTTGTGATGGTTTGGAAGTGACCTGAGGACTTAACACGAGTGATTGGGCGAGGTCTGTGTGACCTTAGCTCATGGAGAATATGATGAGGACTGTGTGTCCTCAGGTTTAAATACCTAGCCGCTCCAACCAGACGTACGACTTCCACAGCAGTTGGAACTGGTCTACCAAATCACTGTCTTCACCAAGCTACTGGTTCTATTTCCTCAACCCTTTCATTTCCTCATTTCTGTGTAGAAGTACTTGACCTTAGTGTTTGAAGACTTTGACTGAAGACTTTCGCAATGAGGGAGTCCTGGATTAGGGGGTCTCTAGACAGTCGGACTATATCTTTTGGATGGACTATTGGACTATGAAGATACAAGATTGAAGACTTCGTTCCGTGTCCGGACGGGACTCTCCTTGGCGTGGAAGGCAAGCTTGGCAATACGGATATGTAGATCTCATCCCTTGTAACCGACTTTGTGTAACCCTAGCCCCCTCCGGTGTCTATATAAACCGGAGGGTTTAGTCCGTAGGACAACATACAATCATACCATAGGCTAGCTTCTAGGGTTTAGCCTCTTCGATCTCGTGGTAGATCAACTCTTGTAATACTCATATCATCAAGATCAATCAAGCAGGACGTAGGGTATTACCTCCATCGAGAGGGCCCGAACCTGGGTAAACATCGTGTCCCCCGCCTCCTGTTACCATCCGCCTTAGATGCACAGTTCGGGACCCCCTACCCGAGATCCGCCGGTTTTGACACCAACATTGGTGCTTTCATTGAGAGTTCCACTTTGTTGTCACCGTAAGGCTTGATGGCTCCTTCGATCATCGATAACGATGCGGTCCTGCACGAGGTTTTCCTCCCCAGACAGATCTACGTATTCGGCGGCTTCGCACTGCGGGCCAACTCGCTTGGCCATCTGGAGCAGATCGAAAGCTACGCCCCTGGCCATCATGTCAGGTTTGGAAATTTAAACTACACCGCCAACATCCGCGGAGACTTGATCTTCGATGGATTCGAGCCCATGTCAGGTGCGCCGCACGATCACGACGGGCATGATTTAGTTCTGTCGTCGGACGGTGTTCGGGAGATCACACCTGCAACTACTCTGGCCTTCAATCCGGAGCAAATTGCTCCATTCGAGGACGGGTGGATAGACCCCGCCATGGAGGCCGCACTCTCATTTGCGATAGAGCCGGATACTGATTTCACCCCTTACGAGAGCCGTGTTGCCGAACCACTGGATTCGTCTCCGGCCATGGACTCCGAGCCGCCTGCGTCCGTGCCTATCGAATCCGATTGGGTGCCGATCATGGAATTCACCTTTGCGAATATCTTTCAGCACTCACCTTTCGGCGACGTGCTAAATTCATTAAGGTCTCTCTCCTTGTACGGGGAACCTTGGCCAAACTATGTCCGGCTAGGATGGGATGAGGACGACAAAGAAATTCGCTCCCCACCCACCACCCACTTAGTAGCCACTGTCGATGATTTAACCGACATGCTCGACTTTAACTCCGAAGACATCGGTGGTATGGACGACGATGCAGGAGACGAACAGGAACCCCCACCCACGGGGCGCTGGAACGCCACCTCATCATATGATATATACATGGTGGACACCCCTAAAGAAGATGGCGACGAGACAGCAGGGGATGACCCCTCCAAGAAGCAACCCAAGCGCCGACGTCAGCGGCGCCACTCTAAGTCCCGCCATAGCAAAAACAACGATAACAGCGCAAGAGAAATAACACTCCAGTCGACTCTAGAGGAAACGACAACCACATTGACCCGGTGGCAGAGCACGATGAAACTACAAATGGCAAAAATAATATGGATCCGATGTCCGAACACGGCGACGCTGAGGATAAACCTCATCAACCCCCCCTCGGGGGAGGAAAACAGTCCAGACGAAGATGCACACATCATCCCGGAAACGCACTTGGAACAAGAGAACATCCGCAGAAGGCTTATTGCCTTAGTGAGGAGTCTGAAGAAGCAGAAGCAAAGGCTTAATGCCGCACAAAATATGCTCAACAGCAGGTGGAACAAAGTGCTCGACAACAAAGAAAAGTATGGTGGAAGTTACCACACAAAGCGCTATCCAAAGCGTAAGCTATTACCTGAATTCGACGATGAGGCCGTAGAGTCCACACAGCCGAAAAATAAAATGGCCAACTGGCTGGATCAACCACCTTGTGGCCGCGATAGAGCGGCTAACAAGGCCGCACATAAGTCAACACACGATCTACGCCAAAAATCCAGTATGACCAGATCCATCTATGGATCTAGGAAGCGCGCTCCGGCACAAAATCAAAACCAAATACCACAACCGTCCGAACGCCATGATACATCCAAATACAGGGGTGCCGCACACCCCCTATGTTTCACCGATGAGGTGTTGGACCATGAATTTCCAGAAGGATTCAAACCAGTGAACATATAGGCGTACAATGGGACCACAGACCCTGGGGTCTGGATTGAGGACTTTATCCTCCATATCCATATGGCTCGCGGAGACGATCTCCACGCCATCAAGTACTTGCCCCTCAAGCTTAAAGGACCAACTCGGCACTGGTTGAAAAGCCTCCCCGAAAACTCAATTGGAAGTTGGGAGGAGCTCGAGGATGCTTTTCGGGCTAATTTTCAAGGGACCTATGTCCGACCTCCGGATGCAGACGATTTAAGTCATATAATTCAACAGCCCGGAGAGTCAGCCCGAAAACTTTGGAACAGGTTTCTCACTAAGAAGAACCAAATCGTCGACTGCCCGGACGCCGAAGCCTTAGCAGCTTTCAAGCACAGCGTCCGAGACGAATGGCTCACCAGACACCTCGGCCAAGAAAAACCGAGAACAATGGCAGCCCTGACAAGCCTCATGACCCGCTTTTGCGCGAGCGCAGATAGCTGGTTAGCCCGCAGTAGCACTAGCGACCCACTCACATCCGAAGTCAGGGATGGAAATGGAAAACCACGACGTTGTAAAAGCAAGCGTCGAAATAAAGAAGACAGCCCAGATAATACGGCAGTAAACGCCGGATTCAGGGGCTCTCGACCAGGTCAGCGGAAAAAACCTTTCAAAGGCGGTAGAGATGGACCGTCCAGCCTAAAGAAGATTCTAGACAAACTATGTCAGATTCATGGCACCCCCGATAAACCTGCAAATCACACCCACAGATAATGTTGGGTCTTCAAGCAGGCCGGTAAGCTAAACTCCGAACACAAGGGGAGGGAGACACCAAGCGAAGACGAGGACGAACCTCGCTAGCAAAGCACTGGAGAACAGAAAAAGTTCCCACCAAAGGTTAAAACAGTAAACATGATCCACGTGACGAAGAGGAGAAGCAAACATGCACTCCGAGACATATGCGCCGTAGAGCCCGTCACCCCTAAGTTCAACCCCTGGTTGGCCTGCCCGATCACATTTGATCGCAGGGATCACCCGACAAGCATCCGACATGAAGGATTGGCTGCCTTGGTGTTAGACTCAATAATAAACAGATACCATCTCACACGAGTCCTTATGGAAGGCGGCAGTGGTATAAATCTGATATATCAGGACACAGTCCACAAAATGGAGATAGACTCGACAAAAATAAGCCACAGTAATACTACCTTCAAGGGAGTAATACCAGGCCCAGAGGCCCGCTGTACGGGCTCTCTATTACTAGAGGTTGTATTCAATTCTCCCGACAACTTCCGAAGCGAAAAGTTAACCTTCGCATCGCTCCATTCCGAAGCGGCTATCAAGCACTACTCGGAAGAGCGGCTTTCACTCATTTTAATGCAGTACCGCATTACGCTTCTCTCAAACTTAAGATGCCCGGTCCACGTGGCACCATCACAGTTAGTGGAAATACTGAGCGTTCTCTACGCGCGAAAGAACGTGCGGCGGCTTTAATAGCCGAGCACTAGACGGCCTCACCAACGAGAATAAATGACAAGTCGTCAAGACAACAGACACGGTTAGACAAGTCCGATGCATCACTAGATATACCTGAGATCGGTTTGATGGTTAAACCCTCATAGACGGTACCAGGGGCTTCCCGCGTGTAATCAGGGCTAGTTCGGCTCAACTTGACTTATCTGAAATGGTTTATCAAGAATAACCAAAAAAAATTTGGCACGACCTTTCACCTAAGTTCTTCTCTTTTATAGATGACAATCGTGCTACACCCATCCAGGACACGGCACAACGGAGACACAAGCGCAGACGTGCAGCAGGGACCCGCTCAAAGGTTTCTTTTCAAATTAAGACACTGCGTAAACATTTTTTACTGTCTCTTGTTGTTCACATCCTCCGGATACTCAATACAACCGAGAAGGATGCTGGCGTTATTGGCATTTCGCCACGTCAGAATATTGCACGTACTTGGACACTCGGGGTTTACTTTTAAGGGCATTGTTCAGCCCCGAATATGTTATAAACACCGCATACCTTAGGGAGTGTTCGGCGTCGCGAGTTTGGCCTTATATGCATCAGCTCCAAATCATGTCTTTGGTCAAATGTTGGGTTTGCCTAGCTCCCGTGTTTTGCTACCTTACGTTCCGCTCTATCGGCTAAGGCGGCACCAGGAGAACTACTGCGATTGTGCCCTGGTTCATCTGGATGAGCACCTCAGTAGAGAAAGCCGAAAACTGACTGTCATGATAAAGCGCGAGACTGGTCAACCACTCGATGACTTAGCGGAATCTTCGGTATTCCTATGCATTAACGAAGGGCCGTTTCTCGGTCATGTACGTACGCGCACCGTCTTCGGACGAGCGCGGAGGTACCAGGGGCTATATAGTAGCCCCACCGTCAAACTCCTATGGCTAAGTGAAAGTGCTAAAGCAATATAGTCCGATTGCCTCGTTCGCTGCGCCACCACCTCCCTAATGGACCAAGACGTTGGATCAAGTGTGAATACGCGTTTTTTGCGAACACCCCCGCATTATATGCGTGGGGGCTAAAGCCGACAACTGCAAACTTTCAGGTTATATACATATATACATAAACGGCCGCACAGTATGCATCATAATACTTTCAGGCAAAAGTATAAACACAGACTTTATAATTCAATAAAACATTGTTTTTACAATGGGAATACATATCACTAGAACATAATATTATTCGAGCACTGAGCCTCTATTGAACGAGGGCCTTCAAGGACTTCTTCAAAGTAGTGCTCGGCAGGTACCCAGCCTACGGCCGAACTCTGGGTTGCAATAGTGGTGGCCTCCATCTCTGCCTAGTATGTCTTGACACGGGCAAGTGCCATACGTGCACCCTCTATGCACACCGACCTCTTCATAGCGTCGATGTGCGACACAACACCAAGGAACTGTTGCACTAAACTAAAATAACTATTCGGCCTTGGCCCTTCCGACCACAGATGATCCACAACAGACCTCATGGCAAGCCCGGACAACCTATGGAGCTCGGCCCACTCGGTCATTCGCTCATTCAACAGCAGCGGACACACTAGAACATGGAACTGTGACCAGAATAGCCTTTCCACTTCACGATCTTTTTGATCCTTGAAGTACTCAGCCGCATCAGCAACACTGGCTGCCAAATCCACGTATGCGTCTGCAGCTCCATAGTTGATCAAGAGGGGCATACTTCGGATCTCCGAACTTCGTCCGCAACAAAAATGGCTTCCCAGCCGCGATATCCCCAGCTTGACGCAGCTCCTCCTTCGCTGCTCTGATTTTAGAGCGGGCTTCCTTGGCTGCTACCATGGCCTTCTCCAGGTCCGCCGCCTTTGCCCGGCTTTCTTTTTCAAGAAGCTGGTAACGGTCGGTGGCATCTTTCAACGCAATGGCCATCTTTGCTATTCTTTCCTTGCTTTGGCAATGCGCAGCCTATTCGGCCCTTAGCTCTTCGACCGCCTTTAGAGCGGCCGCATCACTATTCCTGGCTTGTTCCTTGGCTCGGGCAAGTTCCGCCCGAAGGGACTCCACGGTGGCGGCTCCATCTGCAGTCACAACATATAAAAGATACTAGCATCATGCTCCTCTTACTATGTGTTGATCACTGGAGAAATCACATACCCTGTGCCTTGTCGAGCCGCTTGTTGACAAGCACGATGTCGGCATCTGCCGCATCAAGTTGCCACTTCAGCTCGACAAACTCACCAGTCCGGCTAGCCACCGGACCTTTAGCCATCTGCACATAAGGCAGCCTGATTATTACCTGGGACTATGATCCTCTGTTTGCCGCCGTTCTCGACAGCAACCAGAGTCTCAGGGGCTACTATCTGCATAGGGCACACCTAACATGTGCGGTACTATCAAAAACTCACACTATTCCACGTACCTCAAAGCCTTTCAGCAGACTCATAAAAGCTTCATGCAACCCTCTTTCGGCGGATGAAATCCTCTCAATCACCGTACCCATTAGCGTATGATGCGCTTCTGAGATGGCCGCTTGCTCCAGAAGATCCTTCAGTGCGTCCGATCGCACACCGGACAGTTCCAGATTCTTTCTGTTGATCTCTTTAGGAGCCGAATACTGAGGACTTCGGGTGGCCGAAGGATTACCCTCTGGCCTTGGAGGATCAGGAGAAACCCTCCGCGACGACACTTCAGGGTCGCCCACCTCATGAGGCGGGGTGGCATGGGGAGGTGTTTCTCTCTGCATCATCTCCGGAAGAACATACCCCGAAGACGAACTCTGTCGAGAAGGGCTACGATCTGAACTACAGGATATATGCTTCGGTTATTGTCTTCAGAAATAATGTAGGATATTTTTACTATTAAGTACCTTTTGTTTACTTACAGCTCGGTAGAGGGCTGATCCCCTTGCGGGCATTGTGCGGCAAGAGTACCCTCCGAGGCAGGACCCTCTGGTGAAGATTTCTTCCCCCGTTTGGAAACCTTTGTTTCCAGGTCTTCAGAGGTGGTCCTCTTCCTTCCTTGGGGAGAGGGAATTTCAGATTCTTCTCCCTGGTTATCCTCCTTCGCGGAGGGGCTAATTCCCCCGGTTGGGATGAATAATGAGTGAGGCCTGCTTTCAGCCTCTTTATTCCCCCCTTTATCTTCCCCTGAGGGTGCCTGATAAGGCGCCGGCTCGAGCATTCTGGCTAGTACTGGATTGGCTGAGCCTTCGGGAAGGGGGGCCAAACACCTAATCATCTTCGCCTTTGTTACCCAGTCCTGGTCAAAGAGCGACTTTTCAGAATGATGTTGTGATAAATAAAAAGACAGCGTGTTCGGCCACGGAATTAATTACTTGGGTATCTGGGCGATTACAGCTCAGACCTGCATCCTCGGTGGTGTTCGGACACTTTATTTGTGGTCCAAATAACAATTTGTACATCTCTTCGAGCGTCATGCCGAGTGAGGGAGACCTGGATTAGGGGGTGTCCGGATGGCCGGACTATACCTTCAGCCAGACTCCTGGACTATGAAGATACAAGATTGAAGACTCCGTCCCGTGTACGGAAGGGACTTTCCTTGGCGTGGAAGGCAAGCTTGGCGATACGGATATGTAGATCTCCTACCATTGTAACCGACTTTGTGTAACCCTAACCCTCTCCAGTGTCTATATAAACCGGAGGGTTTTAGTCCGTAGGACAACATACACAACAATAATCATACCATAGGCTAGCTTCTAGGGTTTAGCCTCTCCGATCTCGAGGTAGATCTACTCTTGTACTACCCATATCATCAATATTAATCAAGCAGGACATAGGGTTTTACCTCCATCGAGAGGGCCCGAACCTGGGTAAAACTTTGTGTCCCTTGCCTCCTGTTACCATCTGGCCTAGATGCACAGTTCGGGACCCCCTACCCGAGATCCGCCGGTTTTGACACCGACATTGGTGCTTTCATTGAGAGTTCCTCTATGTCGTCGCGGTCAGGCTTGATGGCTCCTACGATCATCAATGGCGATGCAGTCCAGGGTGAGACCTTCCTCCCCGGACAGATCTTCTTCTTCGGCGGCTTCGCACTGCGGTCCAATTCGCTTGGCTATCTGGAGCAGATCGAAAGCTATGCCCCTGGCCGTCAGGTCAGATTTGGAAGTTTAAACTACACGGCTGACATCCGCGGGAACTTGATCTTCGACGGATTCGAGCCACTGTCGAGCGTGCCGCACTGTCACGACGAGCATGATCTAGCTCTGCCGCCGAACAGTGCCCTGGAGGCCGCACCCGCATCGGCTTCGACCCTTAAGTCGGAGCCAACTGCGCCGATCGAGGATGGGTGGTTGGACGCTGCTTCAGGGGCTGCGATCCCAATGGCGATTGAGCCGAACACCAGCCCCGCACTCTGCGAGACTCGTGACTCCAAGGAGTCGGACTCCTCTCCGGACTCCGAACCCTCCGCGCCCCTGCCGATCGAATCCGATTGGGCACCGATTATGGAGTTTACTGCCGCGGACATCTTTCAGCACTCGCCTTTCAGCGATATTCTGAAGACACTGAAGTCTCTCTCTTTATCAGGAGAGCCCTGGCCGGACTACGGTTAGCAAGGTTGGGAATCGGATGATGAAGAAATTCAAAGCCCACCCACCACCCACTTTGTAGCCACTGTCGACGACTTAACCGACATGCTCGACTTCAACTCCGAAGACATCGACGGTATGGACGCTGATGAAGGAGACGATGAAGAACCAGCACCTATCAGGCCCTGGAAAGCCACCTCGTCATATGACATATACATGGTGGACACCCCAAAAGAAGGAGATGGCGATGGAACAGCGGAGGATGACCCCTCCAAGAAACAGCCTAAGCGCCGGCGTCAGCGGCGCTGCTCAAAATCCCGCTAAAATAAATACGGTGATTCCAGCATGGGAGATAATAACACTCCGGAAAGTGCTGAAGAAAACCCCCTCCAGCAAGATTTAGCACAGGAGGATGGAGAAACCAGCCCTCATGAGAGAGCGGCAGACAGAGAGGTCGAGGACGATAATTATATGCCTCCCTCCGAAGACAAGGCAAGCCTCGACGACGATGAATTCATCGTGCCAGAGGATCCCGTCGAGCAAGAGCGTTTTCAACGCAGGCTAATGGCCACGGCAAGAAGCCTCAAGAAAAAACAACAACAACTTAGAGCTGATCAAGATTTGCTAGTCGACAGATGGACTGAAGTCCTTGCGGCCGAAGAGCATAAACTCGAACGCCCCTCCAAGAGCTACCCAAAGCGCATGTTGCTACCCCGATTAGAGGAGCAAGCACTTGATGTGGCCGAATGGCCACCTCGTGGCCGCGACAGAGAGGCCTCTCGGCCCTCCACTCAAGCCGCACCCCGTACCAAGGCACGGGAATATGCGCCGGACTTATGAGATATGTTGGAGGACAAGGCAAGGCAAACAAGATCGATCTACGAATCGTGTGGGCGCCCCATGGCTCGAGACGGTAACCATCACGCCGGCCACAAATTCGGCAGGGCCGAACACAGTAGACAAAGCTCATTGGAGCTATGTAGTGATATATCCCAGTACAGAGGCGCCGCACACCCACTATGCTTCACAGACGAAATAATGGATCATCAAATCCCCGAGGGTTTCAAACCCGTAAATATCGAATCATATGATGGCACAATAGATCCTGCGGTATGGATCGAGGATTATCTCCTTCATATTCACATGGCCCGCGGCGATGATTTCCACGCCATCAAATACCTCCCACTCAAGCTTAAAGGACCAGCTCGGCATTGGCTTAACAGCTTGCCAACAGGATCAATCAGTTGTTGGGAGGACCTGGAAGCCGCATTCCTCAACAATTTCCAGGGCACTTATGTGCGACCCCCAGACGCCGATGACCTAAGTCACGTAATTCAGCAGCCAGAGGAATCGGCCAGGCAATTCTGGACACGGTTCCTAACAAAGAAAAATCAAATAGTCGACTGTCCGGATGCTGAGGCCCTAGCAGCCTTCAAGCACAATATCCGTGACGAGTGGCTTGCCCAGCACCTTGAACAGGAAAAGCCGAAGTCTATGGTAGCACTCATGACACTCATGACCCGCTTTTGCGTGGGAGAAGACAGCTGGCTTGCTCGTAGCAACAATATGACCAAGAACCCTGGTAATTCGGATACCAGGGACAGTAGTGGCAGGTCGCGTCGCAACAAGCAGAAGCGCCGCATTAACGACGACAATGCTGAGGATACGGCAGTTAATGCCGGATTCATAGGCTCTAAAGCCGGTCGGCGGAAAAAGCCATTCAAAAGGAATCCTAGGGGCCCGTCAAGTTTGGACCGAATACTCGACCGCTTGTGCCAGATACATGGCACCACCGAAAAGCCGGCCAATCACACCAACAGGGATTGTTGGGTGTTCAAGCAGGCAGGCAAGTTAAACGCCGAAAATGAAGACAAGGGGCTGCATAGCGATGACGACGAGGAGCCCCGGACGCCGAACAACAGTGGACAGAAGGGTTTTCCCCCACAAGTGCGGACGGTGAACATGATATACGCAACCCACGTCCCCAAAAGGGAGCGGAAGCGCGCGTTAAGGGACATATACGCGGTAGAGCCAGTCGCCCCAAAGTTCAACCCATGGTCCTCTTGCCCGATCACCTTTGATCGAAGGGACCATCCCACTAGCATCCGTCATGGCGAATTCGCCGCATTGGTTCTAGACCCAATTATTGATGGATTTCATCTCACTAGAGTCCTTATGGACGGCGGCAGTAGCCTAAACCTGCTTTACCAGGATATAGTGCGGAAGATGGGCATAGATCCCTCGAGGATTAAGCCCACCAAAACAACCTTTAAAGGCGTAATACCAGGTGTAGAGGCCAACTGTACAGGCTCAGTCACACTTGAAGTGGTCTTCGGATCTCCGGATAATTTCCGAAGCAAGGAGTTAATCTTTGACATAGTCCCATTCTGCAGTGGCTATCATGCACTGCTCGGGCGAACCGCATTCGCCAAGTTCAATGCAGTACCGCACTATGCATACCTTAAGCTCAACATGCCAGGCCCTCGAGGAGTAATTACGGTCAATGGAAACACCGAACGCTCCCTTCGAACGGAGGAGCACACGGCGGCCCTTGCAGCGGAAGTACAAAGCAACCTCTCCAGGCAGTTCTCCAGTCCGGCTATTAAACGACCGGACACCATCAAGCGCGCCCGGAGTAACCTACAACAAGACCGCCTGGCACGATCCGAGCAGGCGTAGCAATGCGGCACCAACCCCAGCCCTCGCAAAAATGCGACACCAGTACTTCGCGTACATAACTACGCTCTAGAAATACCATGGGTACAGGGGAAGGGGCACCATCATGGCACGCCCGAAACACGGCTTAAACCGCACCAAGGCCTGCCGATTTTTTAATTTTCTCTTACTTTCAGGACTCCACACTTTGGAAGGCCTGTTCGGCAGTTCAATTGCCGCACAAACGATGCAAGAACAAGGGAAGCAGACAAGCCACGCCGCATTATGGAACTCCCAGGTGGTCTCTATCACGAGCAGTATACCTGTTTCGCATACTATTCCGCAGCTTGCCCCTGGAACGGACATGTTACATAGTCCAACCTTTTGCTTATCACATTATTTGTATTGTTCTGCTTTGATCGCAGCCCTCTTTAATAAATAGTGCATAGCTTTTGTCTATTTTTGCATTACTCTTTTTTTATATATATGTTCCTTAACGACATATTGCACCCATACACTTTGGTACGGCCTAAATACGCCAGGGGCTTTAGTACCCCTCAATATGGTGTGAGAAGTCCGAACACTTTAACAAGTGCGGCACCCAGAACTTATAGCATTATATGCATCGGCTCCGAATCATGTCTTGGGTCAATAGTTGGGTTTGCCCGGCTCCTATGTTTTGGTGCCTTACATTCCGCTATACCGGCTAAGGTAGCACTAGGAGAACCACTGTGATTGTGCCCCAGTTGAGCTGGGCCGAGCACCTCAGTGGAGAAGCGAGAGCTGGTCGATATTCAAGAGGTTTTTCGACTCTCTAACGACTTATGCCGCTTAGAGCGAGGAGCCGGCTCTGTCCGGCCAAGGCGTGGATAGCGCCCTAAACTCGGTCTTCCGAACACCAGGGGCTTCGCCGAAATTTAAAATTATAGAGTTCTATGGCTAAGTGAGAGTGTTCACGCACTATAGTCCGATTGCCTTGTTCGTTGGGCTGAGCGCCTCCCTCGAAGGACCCAAACATGGGGAAAAGAGCGCTCTGGTTTATCCCCGAACACCCCAGCACTAGCGGAACGGGGGTAGAAGCCGACGACTTGCCATCTCTCAGAATTGATAAACAGCCGCACAAAAGGTAATATTTTAAATTCCAACAGCATTGCTTAGCGCATATGAACAAGTTTTCAGCGCACAGGACAAAACGAGCAAGTTTCACTCAAAAATTACATCCCTAGAACATTCATCCGCCACAAGGCAGGCACCCTTCAGAACATCCTTATAATAATTCTCGGGCTTGCGATGCTCTTTCCTCGGCGGTGGCCTGTCCTTCACAAGCTTCTCAGCATCCAGCTTGCCCCAGTGCACCTTAGCACAGGCAAGGGCCCTATGGGCACCTTCAATGCAGACGGAGCGCTTGATGACTTCGAGCCTTGGACAGGCCTCCACCAACCGCCGCACCAGCCCGAAATAGCTCCCAGGCAGAGCCCCTCTAGGCCACAGCCGAACTATGAGGCCCTTCATGGCCTGTTCGACCGCCTTGTGGAGCTCGACCAATTGCTTGAGCTGGTCGCTCAGGGGCACGGGGTGTCCGGCCTCAGCATACTGAGACCAGAACACCTTCTCTGTCGAGCTGCCCTCCTCGGCTCGATAGAATGCGGCGGCATCAGACACACTCCGGGGAAGATCTGCGAACGCTCCTGGAGAGCTCCGGATTCGGGTAAGTAACAAGTAACTCACGTTTATGTGTTTGCTTTGCATAAAGAATGCCTTACCCACCGCTATCTTCTTCACCTCATCCAACTCCTGGAGGGTCTTCTGGGATTCGGCCTTGGCAGACTTGGCATTTTCAATAGCCACCGCGAGCTCGGACGCTCGCGTCTTTGAGTCAAGCTCCAAACTCTCATGTTTTTCCATGAGAGCCTAGAGCTCTTGCCGTACCTTGCCAACCTCGGCCTCATACTTCTCCCGCTCAGTGCGCTCCGTGGACGCCCTCTTCTCGGCCTCGACCAGCGCTTGCTTAAGGGTCGCCACCTTAGATGTGGCCCCTACAATAGCCACGATAATCCTGTCATTTTTTGCAATTGCACCTTTTTATATATATTTAAACAAGGTATTTCTTACCTTCATTGTCCTGGAGCTGCTTCTTGGCACGCCCGTGCTCTTGCTCGGACCGCTCGAGGTTCTGCTTTAGTGTGTCCACTTCCGCAGTCAGTGCGGCGGACGCAAGCAAAGAAGCCTGCATACGCATATTGACTCCTTTTTGTTAGACTCCTGCAATTTTATTTTATCCTCTATTCGGCTTTTCTTCCCGAACGCCAAACAGAGCATCAGGGGCTACTGTCTATGCGGTAATATTATTTACACATTCTTTACTTACCTCAAAGCCTATTAGAAGGCTAGTACAAGCTTCAGTCAGTCCTCTCTTGGCGGACTGATCCTTCTGGACCACCGCACTCATAATGATGCGGTGCTCCTCGTCAATGGAGGCGCCTTGGAGCGCCTCCCACAAATTGTCCGGCGCCTCCGGTTGGACGGGGGTCACCGGCACGATGGGCTTGCTCCTCTTGGAAGGGGTCCCCCGCCAGACTCTGTAACCTTTGAATGTTCCAAAGCGGTGTCCGTCCTAGAGCAGGACTTGGAGCCCTGGGGGGTTTCATCCCCTTTACTCCTGGAGCTGGGAGGTCGCCTTGCGGCGCCTCCAGGACCACATCCTCCCGGTTTGGAACCTGTTGGGACAATACTTCGGTGTCGTCCGTAGGATGGGGGGAGGAAGCCGTTGGAAGCGAGTTCACATCCGACGAGTCCAGTGAGCCGCTCGAGGACACATCGAGCCGGTCTTTGGGTGGGATGCATAAACATATTCGACATAAGGGAAAGCTGTGCAATAAACGAATACTATGAATTACTCTGGTATCCAGATACTTACGATTTTGCCAGGGGCTTGGCCCTGGGCAGCCACTCCTCTCCGCCGTTGTCGGCGTCGGTGGAGTAGTCCGGAGGAAGGGTTTTCCCCTTCTTGGACCCTCCGGCCTCCCCAGAGAGGGCGGCCTTCCTTTTCTTCTCTCCTCCTGCTGGAGGGGGAGAGGTCTCTTCTTCTTCCTCCTCGTCTTCACGGGAGGAATGCGCCTCGGAACCGTCGGATGATGGATCCGACACCTCCTGGCGCCGGGCACTCTTTTGAGTCCCCGTGGCATTTTTCGCGTCCTTCTTCTCCGGCACCATGTAGGGTGCCAGAACCAGCAGCTTCGCCAAGCGAGCGTCCGCTAGGCCTTTGGGCAAAGGAGCCGGACAGTTGATATGTCCGGACGTCACCTGCCAATCCTGTCAAAGGTAAGGGAGCTTAGATCCCGCATGGAGTCAAACTATGAAAAACTGATACCCTGTAAAAGGAAAAAACAGCTTACCGCATGAGCGTGACGCTGCATACTGAATCCGCGATCCTCGGTAGCGAATGGCGGGGCCTCAGCGCCCTTGAAAAGCACCTTCCAGGCATCTTCGTAAGTCGTGTCGAAGAGCCTGCTCAGAGTTTGGTGCTGCGCCGGGTCGAACTCCCATAGGTTGAAAGCCCGTTGTTGACACGGGAGGATCAGGCGGATGAGCATAACCTGGACTACGTTGACAAGTTTGAGCTTCTTGTCCACCAGGGTTTGGAAGCATGTTTGGAGTCCGGTCAGCTCTCCTTTTTTGCCCCACGACAGGCCCGTCTCCTTCCAGGAGGTGAGCCGCGTAGGGGGTCCGGATCGAAACTCGGGGGTTGCGACCCATTCGGGGTCACGCGGCTCGGTGATGTAAAACCACCCCGATTGCCACCCCTTCAGGGTCTCCACAAAGGAGCCCTCGAGCCATAAGACGTTGGCCATCTTGCCCACCATGGCGCCTCCTCACTCCGCCTGGTTGCCGCGCACCACCTTCGGCTTGACATTGAAAGTCTTGAGCCATAGGCCGAAATGGGGGCGGATGCGGAGGAAAGCCTCGCACACGATGATAAACGCCGAGATGTTGAGGACAAAGTTCGGGGCCAAATCGTGGAAATCCAGGCCATAGTAGAACATGAGCCCCCGGACAAATGGTTGAAGAGGGAAGCCCAGTCCGCGGAGGAAATGGGGGAGGAACACCACCCTCTCATGGGGCCTAGGGGTGGGGATGAGCTGCCCCTTTTCAGGAAGCCAGTACGCAATGTCGTTAGACAAGTATCCGGCCTTCCTCAGTTTTTTGATGTGTCCCTCCGTGACGGAGGAGACCATCCACTTGCCTCCCTCTCCGGACATGGCTGGAGAAGGTTGAGGTGGGGAGTGCGGACTTGGGTGCTGGAGCTCGAGTGCGCGAGAATGGATAAGCAAGGGAGGAAGAAGGCGTAGGTGAAAAGGTGGATCCTTATCCCCTTATATGGGTGGACGCAACTACGTGTCCCCACCAGCCTGGTAACACTCGCTTATCTCCAAGCGCCATAATCAATGGCGCGGTTGGGTTACCCATGCCCGTATTGATGAGAATCCCGGAATAAGGGGACACGATCTCTACTTTAACAAGACATGCCGTGGAAACTGCCTCGCATGACGCGCTGAGGTGGGATAATGAAACGACTCGGATAAAGGCTTGGCCATGGTGTGTCACACTACAGAATACGTCAGCAGATTAGATTTGTGTAAATGTTATTCTCTCTATGCCAATATGTGGAAACTTATTTTGCAGAGCCAGACACTATCTTTGTGTTCAAAATCTTCTATGAAGTACTTGGAGGAGGAACCCGCCTTGCAATGCCGAAGACAATCTGCGCGCCGGACTCGTCGTCATTGAAGCCTGGTTCAGGGGCTACTGAGGGAGTCCTGGATTAGGGGGTGTCCGGATGGCCGGACTATACCTTCAGCCGGACTCCTGGACTATGAAGATACAAGATTGAAGACTTCGTCTCGTGTCCGGAAGGGACTTTCCTTGGCGTGGAAGGCAAGCTTGGCGATACGGATATGCAGATCTCCTACCATTGTAACCGACTTTGTGTAACCCTAACCCTCGTCGGTGTCTATATAAATCGGAGGGTTTTAGTCCGTAGGACAACATACACAACAACAATCATACCATAGGCTAGCTTCTAGGGTTTAGTCTCTTCGATCTCGTGGTAGATCTACTCTTGTACTACCCATATCATCAATATTAATCAAGCAGGACGTAGGGTTTTACCTCCATCGAGAGGGCCTGAACCTGGGTAAAACTTCGTGTCCCTTGCCTCCTGTTACCATCCGACCTAGACGCACAGTTCGGGACCCCCTACCCGAGATCCCCCGGTTTTGACACCGACATTGGTGCTTTCATTGAGAGTTCCTCTGTGTCATCGCCGTCAGGCTTGATGGCTCCTACGATCATCAATGGTGATGCAGTCTAGGGTGAGACCTTCCTCCCGGACAGATCTTCATCTTCGGCGGCTTCGCACCGCGGGCCAATTCACTTGGCCATCTAGAGCAGATCGAAAGCTATGCCCCTCGCCGTCAGGTCAGATTTGGAAGTTTAAACTACATGACTGACATCCGCGGGGACTTGATCTTCGACGGATTCGAGCCACTGCCGAGCGCGCCGCACTGTCACGACGAGCATGATCTAGCTCTGCCACCGAACAGTGCCCTGGAGGCCACACCCGCATCGGCTTCGACCCTTAATTTGGAGCCAACTGCGCCGGTCGAGGATGGGTGGTTGGATGCCGCCTTGGGGGCTGCGATCCCAACGGTGATCGAGCCGAACACCAGCCCCGCACTCTGTGAGACTCGTGACTCCAAGGAGCCGGACTCCTCTCCAGACTCCGAATCCTCCGCACCCACACCAACTCACAGCCTCAGAGCATGTTGGATACTCTGGCAGGTGGCCAAAATTGGCGAAAATCTCCTAATTCCAGAGGCCACAGAAAGCCACCCCAGAGACACCAATACGGTATTAACAGTCTTCGAGACTTTCACATCAAATAATATGCAAAAAAGGACACTCCGCAGCCTTGCCGAAGTCTACCAAGTAGCAACAATAAACCCATGGAGTGACACGGCTATTACCTTTAACGCCAGTGATGAACCTAAATTCCGAACAGTTCGAGCACCAGCCGCATTGGTCCTCAGTCCAATAGTGGACGGCTTTTGTCTTACCAAGGTACTCATGGACGGCGGCAGGATTGAACCTCATTTATGAGGAAACCCTTCAAAAAATGGAAATAGACTGGAACCGCATTGAGCGAAGCAGCACAACCTTTAGAGGAATAATCCCAAGTCGGGAAGCGCGTTGTACAAGAAAATTCACACTAGATGTGGTGTTCGGCACGCCGGATAATTACAGGTCCGAAGAGGTCACGTTCCATGTGGCTCCGTTCAGCAGTGGTTATCACGCTCTGCTAGGGCGGGAAGCGTTTACAATCTTCCAAGCAATACCCCATTACGGGTACATGAAGCTCAAGATGCCCAGGCCTAACGGGATCATCACTCTTGCTAGTGATCCGGACATAGCACTCCGCGCCGAAAACAAGACAGCCGCACTGGCCCTTGAGGCACTATCCGAAGCCCTAGCGGCTGAGGAACTGACTGCGCTGCGCTCTATGGTGAATAGGGATCATGTGGTACTCGACAAAAGATCTAAGTCCACCTCCTTTAAACCGGCGGATGAAATAGTCAAATTCCAAGTCCATCCAATGGACCCCAATAAAATAGCTTCCATTGGGGCACAGTTAAACCCTGATGTAGACGCCGCACTGCGGGAGTTCCTACGAGAAAACTGGGACATTTTCGCCTGGCACCCTTCAGACATGCCAGGAATTCCACGCAGGCTGGCCGAGCACAGCTTAAATATCGAAACAGGATTCAAACCTGTCAAACAGGCTCTTCGGTGTTTTTCCGAACCTAAGAGACAGACCATGGGAGAGGAGCTAGCAAAGCTATTGGAGGCCAGATTCATCAGAGATATAAAACATCCGGACTGGCTAGCAAACCTGGTGATGGTACCAAAGAAGGACAAATCCTGGCGCCTGTGTGTTGATTTTAAAGACCTTAACAAGGCTTGCCCAAAGGATCCCTTCCCCCTCCCCCGCATCGATCAAATTATCGACGCTACCGCAGGACACTATTCGTTGTGTTTCCTCGACGCATATTCCGGCTACCATCAAATCAAGATGGCAGAACCAGACCAAGCCGCAACGGCATTTATCACACCATACGGCCCATTATGCTTCAACACGATGCCCTTCGGGCTCAAAAACGCCGACGCAACATATCAGCGCATGATTCAGACATGTTTGTCAAGCCAGATCGCCAAAACAGTGGAGGCATATGTAGATGATGTGGTCATCAAAACAAGACATGTTGAATCTCTAATAGACGACTTGAGGCTCACATTTGATAACCTCCGAACATACGACATCAAGCTCAACCCAGAAAAATGCGTTTTCGGCGTTCCAGCTGAAAAGCTCTTGGGCTTCATTGTATCCGATAGATGAATTGAAGCAAATCCAACCAAGATCCGAGCTCTGTCACAACTGGATATCCCAAAGGACCTCAAACAAATACAAAAGTTAACCGGATGCATGGCGGCTCTCAGCCGCTTTATCTCCCGCTTGGGAGAAAATGCCCTACCCGAACACTTCAAATGGACGGATGCAGCCACGGCCGGACTCGACGAAATAAAAGCCATACTAGCAACAAACCCAGTCATGGCCGCGCCAAACATTGGCGAACCAATGCTATTATACATTGCAGCAACACATCAGGTTGTAAGCGCAGTACTCGTCGTCGAACGAGAAGCGGACGGACACAAATTCCCCCTTCAAAAGCCGGTCTATTATGTGTCCACTGTCCTCACTCCCTGCAAATCACGGTACCCGCATTATCAAAAGATTGCGTACGGAGTATTCATGGCATCCCGGAAGCTACGACACTACTTTCAAGAGTGTTCAATAACAGTAGCCTCGGAAGTACCACTTAACGATATTATAAACAATCGTGATGCAACGGGCCGGATTGCAAAATGGGACATTGAGCTCCTCCCGTTCGACATAACTTATAAGCCACATCGAGCCATCAAGTCGCAAGTCTTGGCCGACTTCATCGCAGAATGGACGGAGGCCGAACTCCCTAAATAGTATGGCACATATTCAAATTGGATCATGCATTTAGACGGCTCCAAGATGTTGGCCAGACTGGGGGCCGGCGTTGTTTTGACGTCCCCCACAGGAGACACAGTTCAATACGTACTCCAGATTATGTACACGGACTCCAACAATGCAGCCGAATATGAGGCCCTTTTACATGGTCTCCGGATGGCAGTATCCATGGGCATTCAACGCCTAGAGGTGCGCGGGGACTCAAACCTCGCAATATCCCAAATAAATGGAGACTTCGATGCCAAGGATCCAAAAATGGCAGCTTACCGCAATGTCGTCCTAAAAATGTCAGCTCGGTTCGAGGGGCTTGAATTTCACCATATAGCCCGGGAAAATAATCAGGCGGCAGATGTCCTGGCACGCATTGGCGCAAAACGCGATGTAGTCCCCCCCCCCCAACATCTTCTTGGAAAGGCTGTTCAAGCCATCCGTAGTATGGGAAGGTTAGCCGAACAATAACAGCCCGGACCCAACCGCACTGCCCGACACCGAACATCCTGACACAATCGGAGGCTCTGCCAATGAAATAACACCTTTAGCCCACGTAATAATGGCCGTCACCGCCCCTTGGACAGAACCATTGCTCGCCTACCTTACTAGGAAGGAACTCCCCGAGGACCAAAATGAGGCACGCTGCATAGTGCGGCGATCCAAAGCCTACAGAGTCCACGAGGGAGAGTGAGGGAGTCCTGGATTAGGGGTTGTTCGGGTAGCCAGACTATACCTTCGGCCAGACTCCTGGACTATGAAGATACAAGATTGAAGACTTCGTCCCATGTCCGAATGGGACTTTCCTTGGCGTGGAAGGCAAGCTTGGCGATGCGGATATTCAAGATCTCCTACCATTGTAACCGACTTTATGTAACCCTAACCTTATCCGGTGTCTATATAAACCGGAGGGTTGTAGTCCGTAGGCAATCAACTCCATATACAACAATCATACCATAGGCTAGCTTCTAGGGTTTAGCCTCCTTGATCTCGTGGTAGATCTACTCTTGTACTACCCATATCATCAATATTAATCAAGCAGGACGTAGGGTTTTACCTCCATCAAGAGGGCCCGAACCTGGGTAAAACATCGTGTTCCCTGCCTCATGTTACCATCCGGCCTAGACGCGCAGTTCGGGACCCACTACCCGAGATCCGCTGGTTTTGACACCGACAGAGAGCTTTATAAGAAAAGCACTACCGGAGTCCTTCAAAGGTGCATCTCTGAAGAGGAGAGGCGGAACCTCCTGGCTGAAATTCATGCCGGACTCGGCGGTCATCACGCTGCAGCTCCGTCCCTTGTAAGCAAGGCCTTCTGTATGGGCTTTTATTGGGCGACGGCCCGGGCAGACGCTTAGGACTTAGTCCAACGATGCACCGGTTGCTAGCTCTTTGCAAACCAAAGCCATATGCCACCCACCGCCCTCCAAACTATCCCCATTACTTCGCCCTTCGCGGTCTGGGGGCTTAACATGGTTGGACCCCTTAAAGGCGGAACCCACAAGCAAAAATACTTACTGGTCATGGTGGATAAGTTCACCAAATGGATAGAAGCCAAGCCTGTTAAGACGACCGAATCCGAACCGGTGATAGACTTTATATCCGAGGTTGTACACCGTTACGGCGTCCCCCACAGCATCATCACTGATAACGGCACGAACTTCACGGCCGACGAGGTAAAACTCTGGTGCAAAAACATGGGCATCAAGCTTGATTATGCTTCCGTCTATCACCCACAAACTAATGGCCAGGTCGAACGTGCAAATGGTCTTATCATGAGCGGCATCAAACCCAAATTAGTGCGGTCCCTCAAGGAATCTAACACACACTGGGTAGAGGATCTCGACTCCGTACTCTGGGGGCTGCGGACCACGCCGAATGGCACCACCGGATACACACCATTCTTTATGGTGTACGGTGTAGAGGCAATTTTGCCTTGTGACATAATTCATGACTCACCTCGAGTGCGCATGTACGAAGAAATAGAAGCCGAGCTCGATCGGCAGGACAGCTTGGACGCATTGGAGGAGGAGCGTGACGTGGCAAAAGCCCGTTCCGCATTCTATCAATAGCAGGCTCGAAGATACCAAAGCAGAGAAGTACGGGCCAAAAATTACAATGTTGGCGAATTAGTTCTACGACTACTGGACAAGAAAAAGGACAAACTCAAGCCCAAGTGGGGAAGTCCCTTCAAAATTGACCAAGTCCTGACTGGTGGAGCGTACCGCCTGCGGGATGCATCGGATAACCGACTTGAGCCGAACCCATGGAACGCAGCCCGTCTCCGAAGATTCTATGCCTAGCACCGGACTCTGTGTTCGTCTCCTTCCTCTGTCCATTTTTTATATATTTTCTGTCTTACATTTCTCTTCTCTCTCTCTCTCTCTCTCTCTCTCTCTCTCTCTCTCTTATAGCCTTTAAAGGCTCATAAAGTGACGCGCTATCCGCGCTCATTAAACCTGGGGGCTTCTTTAAACAGAAGCTTATTCATACGGGCTTCATGCCCAACACATGTGTCACGCTTCCGCATGTACCTTTTATTCACCATTATATGCATCGATATGACTTAAGTTTTGGCCAAGCTGGGTTGCCTGGCTCCTATGCTTACCCCTACATTCCCGATTGTTCGGCTAGGTGGTAAAGGGAGCACCTCTGCGGTTGTTACTGCCGGGTCAGCCGGACGTGTACCTCAGACTGGGTGAAGCCCAAAGCTAGCGTTCTTAAGGGAATATTCGGTCGGTGAACTAAAGATGATCTTTTTTTATATTTATCTATACGCCCCAGATGTTTTTCCTGCGTTTCTTTTCGCAGCATGGACATGCACCTTAGGGCATGCCTCCCAGGGAAAGGAACCCCTAACGCAACTATTCTCCCTCGAAGATGTTTCTTACTAACCATGTAATATAACATAACTAGTCGGGCACTTGTCTGTTCACGCACTAATGACCCCTACGCCTGGTCTCCATGCATTCCCCGGTTCCTATATAACCGCATGGGAATTCGGACAAACTCCGGACAGTCAGGTCCCGAGGCTGAAGCGAAAAGGTCGGCCATGACAAATGATCTACAATCCGGCTAGAAGGCATTATAAATGTCAATTAAATTACATAGTCATTTTGACTGATTGTATTCCTCTTCAATACCATCTAACAGGCTGTCTAATTTACAGTCTTGCTGGCAATACTTTGTGGCCAACTCTACTTGGCTGTATACTAAGATTACAGGGATCTCCTTCCCATCGGGCCCTACAGGACCGACCTCGGCCATGTGGTTGGGGTCAGCCTTTGCGTACCGCGTCTTCACCATGGCCCAGGCCTCCCTAGCGCCTTGACGGCAGACTGATATCTTCCACAATAGGAAGCGCCGCCGTGCTCCCTTTAGCTTTTCCGCAAGCTCTCCAAGACCTTCGAGCATGGAGACGGATGGCCACAGGGCCTGGGCGATGCCTTGCATCGCCTGCCGAACTCGATCGAGCAGTTGCGAGAGCTCGGGAAGAAGGTCAACCGTAGAACCGGGCATCTCCTCTGCAGGACGACTTGTTAGCACACCTACATACATTGCTCTGTTAGTTGACTTCCTCGCCGAACTTTCTTTCAAAGGTTCGTTCAAGCACTTACTAAATATGCCGCGCCCAAGCCGCTGATTCTCCTTCACGGAGTCGGACAGCTGGGCACGAACATCTTTCAACTCGACGCCCAGCTTGGTGTTGGCATCTTGGAGATCATTCTTCTCCCGCCTCACCTTTGTCAGCACCTTCTCACCAGCCTTTAGCTGGCGTAGGAGGTGTTGCCTTTCCGGATTCAATCTGGCGCCATCTGCAATTTCATTTGTCAGATTCGCACCCATGCCGTGCTTCGCAAAATACTTATCTTTCGAAGTGTATATTACCAGAGTGGTCTCCTTGGGCTCCCTTGCCGCGGCTAGTGCGGCCTCAAGTTGGGCTTTGCACTCTTCCAGCTCCTTGGATAGTAGGGAATTCTTTTCTGTAAGAACCTGCATAACAAATGATCCTTAAATCAGTTATTCTAACTGTTTCAAGTCTCGGGGGCTACTGGTATATATATATATATATATATAATTACCAAAATTTTCTTACCCGTATGTCTTTTACATATTGTTCCGTGGCTCTGGCTAGACCATTTTGAGCGGCACGGAGGTACGCATCTCCCGAGTTGAAGGCATCTAACGCCCCTTGGGAGAAACAAGCGTCGCAAAGAATTGTCCGGCGACGCCTGTGGTTCATGGCACCCTCCACCTCAGAGTTCGTGGCAGACAACCCGTCCACATCCTTCGTCGGAGGAGCGTCTGGCGCGCGCCTTGTGTTCGCCTCCGCCTCCGGACCAGGCTTTGGAGCCTGGTTGGTGGAGGCGCGATTGGCAGCCTCTCCGGATATAGTCTGGCGACGTCTCTTTGTCCTGAAGAGAGCATGAGTGTCAATGTGCCTCGAAGGTATAACACCTGGGATAAGGGGGCGCGCCATACCTTTGCGCTGACGCCTTGGTCCGGACTGCACTTCTTTTCTGCCCACGGGGCCCTGCGGCCCCTCGTTGGCTTGTCGCCACAGGTTTGGCCTTCCGCCTTAAAAACCTCCCCTGCAAAGTTCGGTTGTAATCAGGAAACTGAAAACGCGAGAGGGCGGACACCTATTCGCGGTACTGGGACTTCGATCTCAGTTACCTGGGAGGCCGGGATTAGCCCTGGGTAATCGGCCGTAATGGCCACCAAGGCGTTGTCCTTGCTCAATTGATGGAACAATCCATCAATCAGCTCCACAAATATGTCCAGATCCTCTTGAGAGGCCAGGTCGAGGGACCGTCCTGGGTCCTCGGGTTGTGGAGGAGGGCTCCTTATTTCCTTAACAGCCCGGCGTAGTTCCTGCGTTGAAGTCGTCAGACTGAATATTTAACAATGGGAATACAAAACGGATGGGAAAGTAAATACGACCGCTTACCCAGCTTGGGGGATTGTGCATAGAGAATCCACCATGTGGGTTGACGCGGAGAAATTCCTCCTCTTCTCCCTTATACAAAGTGGACAAGATCTTTAGTAGAGCGGCAGCTGAATCCGGCCCCTTACGGCCGTAGAGGGTGGCGTCGTCCTCCCCGTTGAAGTCCCACATGGGGTGGCTTCTATACTGAAGCGGTTGCACCCCTCGCATAATGCATTCGGCCATAACCCCGATCATGGTTAGTCCAGAATGGGCTAACAATCTTATTCGGCCATCAGGTAAATGATGTCCCTGTCACTTTCCCTCTGAGGGCTCCGTACACGCCAGCTTAGGCACTTCTTTAAGGGAGCACTGTCGAATTCAGGGAGGCCGATCCGGACAGGATCCGGCAGCGGGACGTCTTCTATATAAAACCATTCCGAGGGCCGGTCTTCGGACGCCTTCTTTGGGGTTCCGGACAGATATCCGGTCCCGGCGATGCGCCACACTTCGGCTCCGCCCACTTGATACATTGACCCCTCCTTAGAGCGGGGCACAAGGCAGAATAACCTTTTCCATAGCCCGAAATGAGCCTCGATACCCAAAAACAGCTCGCAGAGGGCTACAAAGCCCGCGATATGCAATACGGAGGCAGGCGTGAGATTGTGTAGCTGGAGGCCATAGAACTCCAGGAGCCCCCGGAGAAATGGATGGATTGGAAATCCGAGCCCCCTTATTAAATAAGGGACGAGGCACACCCTCTCTCCTTTGGAGGGATTAGGGGCACTCTCCGCTTGCTCTCCGCCATTATAGATGGCAAGGCCGGCTCGAACCGGGACCATGTAGGCCAGGGGGAGAAATCCCTTGGTCTGGAGCATCACTAGCTCGCTATGAGGGATGGAGCATCTCTCCCAATATCCAGGCTGAGGGATGGAAGGGCGAGAGGAGGAGTCGCGACAGCTGGCCATGGTGGAATGGACCTTTGTCGGATGCGCTCTGATGAACACTCGCAAAGGGGGGAAGATGTGGTTTGGATCTAAATCCTCGTCCCCTTAAATAGGTCAGCTCATTTACGCGGCTAGGGGTGTGAATGTAAAAACACTCATACTTTTCATATTCATTTGACATGTGGGAAGCGACCATTATTGGGCGTAGAAGCCAAGGAGCGCAACATCTACAAGAAACCAGACTTTATTCAACAGGTACATGGAATTTGGAGGAGAACCCGCCTTGCAATGCCGAAGACAATCTACGCGCCGGACTCATCATCATTGAAGCCTGGTTCGAGGGCTACTGAGGGAGTCCTGGATTAGGGGGTGTCCGGATACGGACTATACCTTCAACCGGACTCCTAGACTATGAAGATACAAGATTGAAGACTCCGTCCCGTGTCCGGAAGGGACTTTCCTTGGCATGGAAGGCAAGCTTGGCGATACGGATATGTAGATCTCCTACAATTGTAACCGACTTTGTGTAACCCTAACCCTCTCCGGTGTCTATATAAACCGGAGGGTTTTAGTCCATAGGACAACATACACAACAACAATCATACCATAGGCTAGCTTCTAGGGTTTAGCCTCTCTGATCTCGAGGTAGATCTACTCTTGTACTACCCATATCATCAATATTAATCAAGCAGGACGTAGGGTTTTACCTCCATCAAGAGGGCCCGAACCTGGGTAAAACTTTGTGTCCCTTGCCTCCTGTTACCATCTGGCCTAGACGCACAGTTCAGGACCCCCTACCCGAGATCCGCCAGTTTTGACACCGACACCGAGGAAGTGCTGAATAGTTCGTGGTCCTTCCGGGTTGAATTCCCACATGCGGAGGGGCCGACGTTTGCAAGGCGGGACTTGACGAACTATCATGACTTGCATTACCATGGCCAGGCTGACGTCTCTATCTAAGAGATCTCAGATGCGACTCTGCAATATCGTCACATCATTTTGTGGCCCCCAGTCTAGCCCCTTGTTGATCCATGACATTAGTTGTGGTGAGGGACCCGAGCGAAAGGCTAGGGCGGCTACCCACTTGGTACTCCGGGGAGCTGTGATATAAAACCACTCCCGTTGCCATAAACTGGACACCTCAGGGAAGGAACCCTCTGGCCATGGAACATCAGCGCTTTTTCTTATTACGGCACCTCTGCACTTTGCGTTTCACCCCTCGATCATCTTCGGCTTCACATTGAAAGTCTTGAGCCACAGGCCGAAGTGTGGGGTAATGCGGAGGAAGGCCTCACAACGACGAGATGTGAAGGAGGGAATCCGGGGCCAGGTCATGGAAATCCAGCCCATAATGGAACATGATCCCCCTAATAAAGGGATCCAGGGCGAGGCCTAGCCCTCGGAGGAAGTGAGAGATGAATACAACGCTCTCGCCGGGTTCAGGAGTGGGAATGACCTGCCCTCGAGCAGGCAGCCTATGCAAGATTTCGATGGTCAAATACCTAGCCTCCCTTAGCTTCTTGATGTCTTCCTTTGTGACAGAGGAAGGAATCCACCAACCTTTAAGGTTGGATCTGGACATCGTTGAAGGTCCGAAGCGCCTAACCTGAGCCTTGGGTGTTGGAGTTCGAGGCGGGGGATGGATTCGATTGAGTACAAGAGGGAAAAAAGGACGGGCCTTGGCCTCTTTATAAAGAGGGTGAATATCAAGCATCTTCCTCGTGGCCGTTTGGGACTTGCCTAAAATCGAGGAGTCATACCAACGGGCACGATTGGGTTACCCACGTCTGTATTGATGAGAATCCCGTAATAAGGGGGACACGATCTCTGCTTCGACAAGACGTGTCGAAAAAACCGCCTCGTGATTTGTGCAGTGCTGGTTGAGAAAAGCGGTTCGAATAATGATCGGGCCATGATGTGATGTCATGCTGCCAAACATGTCAGCAAATTAGATTTGTGGAAATATTATTCTCTCTACGGTGGTATGTGGAACTTGTTTTGCAGAGCCGGACACTATCCTTGTGTTCAAAATCTTCTATGGAGTATTCGGAGGAGGAACCCGTTTTGCAATGCCAAAGACAAATCTGCGCGCCGGACTCATCGTCATTGAAGCCTGGTTCAGGGGCTACTGAGGGAGTCCTGGATTAGGGGGTCTCCGGACAGCCGGACTATATCCTTTGGCCGGACGGTTGGACTATGAAGATACAAGATTGAAGACTTTGTCACGTGTCCGGATGGGACTCCTTGGCGTGGAAGGCAAGCTTGGCAATACGGATATGTGGGTCTCCTCCCTTTTAATCAACTTTGTGTAACCCTAGCCCCCTCCAGTGTCTATATAAACCGTAGGGTTTAGTCCGTAGGACAACATACAATCATACCATAGGCTAGCTTCTAGGGTTTAGCCTCTTCGATCTCGTGGTAGATCAACTCTTGTAATACTCATATCATCAAGATCAATCAAGCAGGACGTAGGGTATTACCTCCGTCGGGAGGGCCCGAACCTGGGTAAACATCGTGTCCCCCGCCTCATGTTACCATCCTCCTTAGACGCATAGTTCGGGACCCCCTACCCGAGATCCGCCGGTTTTGACATCGACACACAATTTCCTCAATCCTATTTATTCAGTCCATTTGTCTTCAACCTGCTTATCCTGTCCTCGCGCTACTTGTACTTTGTGCTTGTTTTCATTTCATCATGATGACTATGCTGCTGTTCCATTATGCTTGCATCTGAGTACTTATTTCGCTGCTAAGTAGTTAGTTGCTTAGGAATTTACTCACCCTGAAATTCCTCAGTGACGAATTTGTAAAGATCGCCTATTCACCCCCCTCTATTTGATATAACGCACTTTCAAAAGCCAAGTTCTATAATGAATAATTCCCACTAGTATATGAAAGTGACAACATAGGAGACTCTCTATCATGAAGATCATGGTGCTACTTTGAATCACAAGTATGGAAAAGGATAGTAACATTGCCCCTTCTCTCTTTTTCTCTCATTCATTTTTTCTTTTTTTCTTTTTTTCTTTTTCTCTCTTTTTTTCTCTCCTTTTTCCCTTTTCCATTCTTTTTTTCTTTCTTTTATTTCCTCACATGGGACAATGTTCTAAAAAGGAAAATCATCATACTTCTATTTACTTAGAACTCAAAAATTACAACTCGATACTAGAACAAGATATGACTCTATATAAATGCCTCCGGCGGTGTACCTGGATGTGCAATGAATCTAGAGCGACATGTATAAAAATGATGAAAGGTGGCTTTGCCACAAATACGATGTCAACTACATGATCACGCAAAGCAATATGATAATGATGATGCGTGTCATAATAAACAGAACGGTGAAAAGTTGCATGGCAATATATCTCGTAAAGGCTATGGAAATGCCATAATAGGTAGGTATGGTGGCTCTTTTTAGGATGGTATATGGTACCGACGAAAGTTGCGCAGTACAAGAGAGGCTAGCAATGGCGAAAAGTGAGAGTGCTTATAATCCATGGACTCAACATTAGTCACAAAGAACTCGCACACTTATTGCAAAAATCTATTAGTCATCGAAACAAAGTACTACGTGCATGCTCCTAGGGGGATAGATTGGTAGGAAAAGACCATCGCTCGTCCCAGACCTCGACTCATAAGGAAGACAATAAAAAATATCTCATCCTCCAACTTCGTTACATAACAATTCACCATACGTGCATGCTACAGGACTCACAAACCTTAACACAAGTATTTCTCAAATTCACAACTACTTACTAGCATGATTCTAATATCACCATCTTCATATCTCAAAACAATCATAAGGAGTCAAACTCCTCATAGTATTCAATGCACTTTATATGAAACTTTTTATTATATCCCTCTTGGATGCCTGTCATATTAGGACTAGTTTTATAACCAAAGCAAATTACCATGTTGTTTTAAAGACTCTCAAAATAATATAAGTGAAGCACGAGAGTTCATTAATTTCCATAAAATAAAACCACTGTCGTTCTCTAAAAAGATATAAGTGAAGCACTAGAGCAAAATTGCCTAGATCAAAAGATATAAGTGAAGCACATAGAGTATTCTAATAAATCACGATTCATGATTGTCTCTCCCAAAAGGTGTGTACAACAAGGATGATTGCGGCAAACTAAAAAGCAAAGACTCAAATCATACAAGACGCTCCAAGCAAAACACATATCATGTGGTGAATAAAAATATCGCCTCAAGTAAAGTTACCGATAGACGAAGACGAAAGAGGGGATGCCTTCCGGGGCATCCCCAAGCTTAGGCTCTTGGTTGTCCTTGAATATTACCTTGGGGTGCCTTGGGCATCCCCAAGATTATGCTCTTGCCACCCCTTATTCCATAGTCCATCAAGTCCTTACCCAAAACTTGAAAACTTCACAACACAAAACTCAACAGAAAATCTCATAAGCTCCATTAGTAGAAGAAAATAAATCACCACTTTTTGTACTATTGTGAACTCATTATTTATTTATATTGGTGTAATATCTACTGTATTCTAACTTTTACATGGTTCATACCCCCTGATAGGAGCTATAGATTCATCAAAATAAGCAAATAACACATAGAAAATAGAATATGTCAAAAACAGAATAGTCTGTAGCAATCTTGAACTATTGAATACTTCTATAACTCCAAAAATTCTGAAAACTTAGGACAACCTAAGCAATTTGTTTATTAATCTTCTGCAAAAAGAATCAATATTTTATCATGCTTTTTCTAAAAATGAGAATTATTTTCCTGAGCGCAAAAGTTTCTGTTTTTCAGCAAGATCAAATCAACTATCACCGTAAGCTGTCCCAAAGGTCTTTCTTGGCACAAATACTAATTATCGTGGGAAACCATGACCACCTATGGGGCAAAGGGGCCCCTTGCTGGGTTTTTTGACAGAAAGACTGTAAGGGAACCCCCTACAGTATAATTGGTGCAACAAACCCAAATTGCAAGTACCATGCCTTGAACCTGGGTGGGTGGGAAGGCATCAGCCCCTTCAGACCACTAGGCTATGCCTTAGTCTACGACCCCTTGCTGGTTCGGCAGAGGGACGTCACGTTGCACAAGGAGCAGACGAGCGTGGGGCAGCACGGCAGAGATCATGCAGGCAATTTCACCCAGGTTCGGGCCGCCGTGAGGCGTAAACCCTACTCCTGCTTTGGTGGATTGATGGTGGAAGAGTGGTGATGGAGTGTAGTACACTTGCCTGGCAAGGACAGCAGTGGGCTACGCGCGTATGGGCGTGTTTGTTATCCAACCTTCTAACCCCTTCTACGGTTGCCATGGGCCGCCTTTTAAAGATTAATGGGTTACCACAATGGCAAAGTAGTCATTATGCACTAATAAGATAGCAAACAGTGCTATCATACCTAACTCTACAGACTGATAGGGCGCATTAAATGCACCGCTTAACGTCACATCATTGGTTGGCTGGCAAGCCTTGCCGGGCTGTTTTGCCAGCCTCACACCTGCTCGCTTGACACATCGCAGGACGGGTGTCGTTCTTGGGCATCTTCGTAGAGAAAGGTTGCCTGCTACCTCTTGAGTTTGCGTTGGTTTTCCCTTGAAGAGGAAAGGGTGATGCAGCAAAGTAGTGTAAGTATTTCCCTCAGTTTTTGAGAACCAAGGTATCAATCTAGTAGGAGACTACACGCAAGTCCCTCGTACCTGCAAAAACAATCTAGAACCCTGCAACCAACATGGTAAAGGGGTTGTCAGTCCCTTCACGGCCACTTGCAAAAGTGAGATCTGATAAAGATAATAAGATAAATATTTTTGGTATTTTTGTTGTATAGATTGAAAAGTAAAGATTGCAAAATAAACAGCGACAGAAATGGCTAGTTGTTGGGAGAATAATATAATGGAGAATAGACCCGGGGGCCATAGGTTTCACTAATGGCTTCTCTCAAGATAGCATATTCTACGGTGGGTGAACAAATTACTGTCGAGCAATTGATAGAAAATAGAATAGTTATGAGAATATCTAGGCATGATCATGTATATAGGCATCACGTCCGTGACAAGTAGACCGAAACAATTCTGCATCTACTACTATTACTCCACACATCGATCACTATCCAGCATGCATCTAGAGTATTAAGTTCATAAAAACGGAGTAACGCATTAGGCAACATGACATGATGTAGAGGGATAAACTCAAGCAATATGATATAAACCCCATATTTTTATCCTCGATGGCAACAATACAATATGTGCCTTGCTTCCCCTGCTATCACTGGGAAAGGACACCGCAAGATTGAACCCAAAGCTAAGCACTTCTCCCATTGCAACAAAGATCAATCTAGTAGGCCAAACCAAACTGATAATTTGAAGAGACTTGCAAAGATATTCAAATCATGCATAAAAGAATTCAGTGAAGAATCAAATATTGTTCATAGATAATCTTGATCTAAACCCACAATTCATCGGATCTCGACAAACACACCGCAAAAAGAATTACATCGAATAGATCTCCAAGAGAATCAAGGAGAACTTTGTATTGAGATCCAAAGAGAGAGAAGAAGCCATCTAGCTAATAACTATGGACCTGATGGTCTGTGGTAAACTACTCACACATCATCGGAGAGGCTATGGTGTTGATGTAGAAGCCCTCCGTGATCGATTCCCCCTCCGGCGGAGCGCTGGAAAAGGCCCCAAGATGGGATATCACGGGTACAGAAGGTTGTGGCGGGGGAATAGGGTTTTATGTTGCTCCCGGGTCTTTTCAGGGTATATGAGTATATATAGGCGAAAGAAGTTGGTCGGTGGAGCTGCGAGGGGCCCACGAGGGTGGGGGGAGCGCCTGGCCCCGCTGGGCGCGCCCTCCTACCTCGTGACCGATTCACTGCTTCCTTGACGTCCATTCCAAGTCTCCTGGATCACGTTTGTTCCAAAAAAACATCCTCGTGAAGGTTTCATTCCGTTTGGATTCCGTTTGATATTCCTTTTCTGTGAAACACTGAAATAGGCAAAAAAACAATTTGCACTGGGCCTTCGGTTAATAGTTTAGTCCCAAAAATAATATAAAAGTGCATAATAAAGCCCATTAAACATCCAAAACAGATAATATAATAGCATGGAACAATCAAAAAATATAGATACGTTGGAGACATATCAAGCATCCCCAAGCTTAATTCCTACTCGTCCTTGAGTAGGTAAATGACAAAAACAGAATTTTTGATGTGGAATGCTACCTAACATAATTTTCAAAGTAATTCTCTTTATTGTGGCATGAACGTTCAGATCCATAAGATTCAAGATAAAAGTTTAATATTGACACAAAACTTGTCGGGGGTTGGGTGCGACATATGCCAAAGGATGGCTTATCATGGTGGGAGCGAGTAGAACGTCGCCGGTGCCTGGAAGCGGGATGAGGCGTAGACACGTACACCGGCGTACTTTACCCAGGTTCGGGGCTCTCTTAGGAGATAACACCCCTAGTCCTGCTCTACGGGGTCTCCGCATGATCACTAATGCATAAGTGGTACAACGGTGCTCCTCGAGCTGTCTGCTAGAGGTGGAAGAAGGCAGGTGAGGGAGTCCTGGATTAGGGGGTCTCCGGACAGTCGGACTATCTCCATTGGCCGGACTGTTAGACTATGAAGATACAAGATTGAAAACTTTATCTCGTGTCTGGATGGGACTCTACTTGGCGTGGAAGGCAAGCTAGGCAATACGTATATGGATATCTCCTCCTTTGTAACCGACCTTGTGTAACCCTATCCCTCTCCGGTGTCTATATAAACCGAAGGGTTTTAGTCCGTAGGACAACCATCACAACATACAATCATGCCGTAGGCTAGCTTCTAGGGTTTAGCCTCTCTGATCTCGTGGTAGATCTACTCTTGTAACACCCATATCATCAATATTAATCAAGCAGGACGTAGTATTTTACCTCCATCAAGAGGGCCTGAACCTGGGTAAAACTTCGTGTCCCTTGCCTCCTGTTACCATCCGGCCTAGACGCACAGTTCGGGACCCCCTACCCGAGATCAGCCGGTTTTGACACCGACATTGGTGCTTTCATTGAGAGTTCCTCTGTGTCGTCGCCGTTAGGCTTGATGGCTCCTACTATCATCGATAGCGATGCGGTCCAGGGGAGACTTTTCTCCTCGGACAGATCTTCATATTCGGCGGCTTTGCATTGCGGGCTAATTCGTTTGGCCATCTGGAGCAGATTGAAAGCTACGCCCCTGGTCATCAGGTCAGATTTGGAAGTTTGAATTACACAGCCAACATCCGTGGGGACTTGATCTTCGACGGATTCGAGCCACAGCCGGGCGCGCCGCACTATCACGATGGGTATGACCTAGCTCTGCCACCGAACAGTACCCCAGAAGCCACGCCCGCATCAGCTCCGACCCTTAGTTCGGAGCCAACTGTGCCAATCGAGGACGGGTGGTTAGACACCGCCTTAGGGGTTGCAGTCTCAATGGCAATCGAGCCGAACACCAGCATAAATCTTCATGCAGCTCGTGACTCCAAGGTGCCGGACTCTCTTCCGGACCCCGAACCATCCGCGCCCCTACCAATCGAATCCGATTGGGCGCCGATCATAAAATTCACCACCGCGGATACCTTTCATCACTCGCCCTTTGGCGACATTCTGAATTCACTAAGGTCTCTCTCTTTTCCAGGAGAGCCCTGGCCGTATCATGGCCAACAGGATTGGGATGTGGACGACGAAGAAATTCGACGCCCACCCACCACCCACTTAATAGCCATTGTCGATGATTTAACCGACATGCTCGACTTCGACTCCGAAGACAACGACGGTATGGACAACGATGTGGGAGGCGAAGAGGAACCACCGCCACAGGACGCTGGACGTCCACTTCATCATACGACATATACATGGTGGATACACCAAAAGAAGACGACAAGGAACGGAAAGACGCACCAAAGGCTTATTCCCTCGAGAAGCAATCAAAACGGCGGCGCAAGCGCCGCCCCAAATCACGCCTCGCCAGAAATAACGATAACACAGACCCAGCGTTGAAGCAGGGCGAACCACTGCCGGACCACGGCAATACGGAGAATCAAACTGAACAAACCAATTCGGTCAAAGATAATAGTCCGGACGACACAACGCCGGACAGGCACCCGGAGCAGCAGAATGCCTGTCAAAGGCTTGTTGCCACCGCGAGGAGTCTGAAAAGCAGTAGCAAAGGCTCAAGGCTGCGCGGGACACACTCCAAATCAGATGGAGTAAAGTACTCAACACAGCAGCGAAGTACGGCGACAATCGCCCCACCAAGAGCTACCCAAAGCGGAAGTTGCTACCTGAATTCGATGAGGAGGCCTCGGACCGCTCACAACCAAAAATAAAAACATCCACCTGGCCGGATAGACGACCTCACGGCCAACATAGAGCGGCAAACAATGCCACCCACAAGACAATACGTGATTCACGCGAGGGCTTGCACCAAAAGGACAGCGCAACCAGATCCATCTATGGACCATGCAAGCGCGCCCCAGCATACAATATAACACAACAAACATCCGAACAATGCGGTACACCCAGATACAGGGGTGCCGCACACCCCCTATGTTTCACCGACGAGGTGCTGGATCATGAATTTCCAGAGGGATTCAAACCTGTAAACATAGAGGCATACGACGGAACAACAGCCCCTGGGGTCTGGATCGAGGACTATATCCTCCACATCCATATGGATCGAGGAGATGATCTCCACGCCATCAAGTACTTACCACTCAAACTCAAAGGGCCAGCTCGTCATTGTCTTAAAGGCCTCCCCGAAAACTCCATTGGAAGCTGGGCAGAGCTCGAAGACGCTTTTCGGGCAAACTTTCAAGGGACTTATGTCCGACCTCCGGATGCGGATGATTTGAGTCATATAACTCAACAGCCCGGAGAGTCAGCCCGAAAGCTTTGGAACATGTTTCTTACTAAAAAGAACCAAATTGTCGACTGCCCGGATGCCGAAGCCTTGGCAGCTTTTAAGCATAGCATCCGTGATGAATGGCTTGCCCGACACCTCGGCCAAGAAAAACCGAGAACAATGGTAGCATTAACAAGCCTCATGACCCGCTTTTGCGTGGGTGAAGACAGCTGGCTAGCCCGATGCAGCTCCAGCGACCCCAGTACATCTGAAGTTAGAGATGGAAACGGGAAATCACGGCGCAACAGCAATAACAAACGCCGGAATAAAAGAGATAGCACGAAGGGCACGACAGTAAACGCCGGATTCAAAAGCTCTCGGCCAGGTCAGCAAAAGTCGCCCCCTAAAGGCACCAGAGACGAACTGTCTAGCCTAAACAAAATTCTAGACCAAATATGTCAGGTCCATAGCACCCCTGGCAAACCAGCCAGTCATACCCACAGAGAATGTTGGGTCTTCAAGCAGTCCGGCAAGCTCAACGCCGTACACAAGGGGGAGGATACACCAAGCGAAGATGAGGATGAGCCTCTCAAGGAAGACACTGGGGAACAAAAGAAATTTCCACCAGAAGTCAAAACAGTAAACGTGTTACACGTGATCAATGGCAGAAACAAAATGGCACTCCTAGAAAAATACACCCGAAGGCCTATCACCGCGGAGTCCTACCACTGGTCGTCTCAACCGATCACTTTCGACCATCGTGATTACTCAGCAAGTGTCCGGCGTGCAGGATGGGCTGCCCTGGTATTAGATCCAATAATTGACGGATAGCACTTCACACGAGTCCTGATGGACGGTGGCAGCAGTCTAAACCTGATATACCAGGATACAATCCGCGAAATGGCGATAGACCCAACAAAAATTTGCCATAGCAATATTACCTTTAAAGGAGTAACGCCAAGCCCAGGGACTCATTGCACGGGCTCCCTGCTACTAAAAGTTATATTCGGCTTCCCCGATAACTTCTGTAGCGAACATTTAACCTTCCACATCGCTCCGTTTCAAAGTGGCTATCAAGCACTACTCGGACGCGAAGCTTTCGCTCGCTTTAACGCAATACCACACTATGCTTCCCTCACACTCAAGATGCCCGGTCCACGTGGCATCATTACAATGAATGGAAGTATTAAGCGATCTCTGCGCGCCGAAGAGCGTGCGGCTGCCCTGGCAGCCGCACACTAAAAACGGCCTCACCAACTAAAGCATTTAGCAGGTCGTCATGACCTCGGACACGGTTAGACGAGTCCGGCGCAGCCACATGCAATTTTTATCGGATCAATAATCACACCCCTATTACAAATACAAGGGGCTTAACGTGCGCAGACAAGCGGAAATTCTTACTTACCTTGAATTATACATGATTTATTTAAAAAACTATCTTTTTGCACGACAGCTTTTTTCACCTAAGCTCCTCTCTTTTACAGATAATCATCGTGCTACACCCGTCTAGGATACGGCACATGGGAGACACAGGCGCAGACGTGCAGCAGGGACCCGCTCCAAGGATTCTTTTTAGATTAAGACCCTGTGTAAACCTTTTTTACTGTCTCTTGTTGATACATATCCACCGAATTCTCAGCACAGTCGAGAAGGATGCTGGCGTCTGGGCATGTGACCATGTCAGAATAATGCACGTACCTGGACACAAGGGGCTTCTTACGAAGGGCACTATCTAGGCCCGGTTTATACCATAAAGACCGAATACCTTAGGGAGTGTTCGGCGTCGCGAGTTTGGCCCTATATGCATCAGCTCTGAATTATTGTCTTTGGTTAAATGTTGGGTTTGCCCGGCTCCTGTGTTTTGGTGCCTTATGTTCCACTTTACCGGCTAAGGTAGCACCAGGAGAACTACTGTGATTGTGCCCTGGTTCATCCGGACGAGCACCTCAGTATAGAAAGCTGAAAACTGGCTGTCATGATATAGCGTGAGACTGGTCAACCACTCGGTGACCTATCGGAATGTTAGAATTCCTCCGCCTTAACGAAGGGCCATTTCCCGGCCAGGCATGTACGCACCCCGCGCTCGGGAGAGTGCGGAGCCACCAGGGGCTATCTAGTAGCCCCACTGTCAAACTCCTATGGCTAAGTGAAGGTGTTAAAGCATTATAGTCCGGTTGCCTTGCTCGCTACGCTATCACCTCCTTAATAGTGCCAAGACGTTGGGTTAAGTGTGAACACGCGTTTTTCGCGAACACCCCCGCATTTTATGCATGGGGGTTGAAGCCGACGGCTGCAATCTTTCAGGTTATACACAGGTATACATAAACGGCCGCACAGGAGGCATCATACTACTTTCAGGCAAAAGTATAAAAATAACCTTATAAAAAAATCATAAAAGCATTGTGCTTACAATGAAAATACATATCACTCAAACATAATATTTTTCGAGCATTGGGCCTCTATCAAACGAGCACCCTCGAGAACCTCCTCGAAATAGTGCTCGGCAGCCACCCGGCCTATGGCCGATCCCTGCGCCGCAACAGTGGTAGCATCCATCTCTGCCCAGTATGCTTTAACACGGGCAAGGGCCATCTGCGAGCCTTCTATGCACGCCGACCTCTTCATCGCATTAATGCGCGGCACCGCATCAAGGAACTGCTGCACTAAGCTGAAATAGCCGTTCGGCTTTGGTCTTTCCGGCCATAGTTGATCCACAACAGACCTCATGGCTAGTCCGGACAACCTATTCAGTTCGGCCCATTCGGCTAGCTGGTGAGTCAATGAAAGCGGACGCTCTGGAACGTGGAATTACGTCCAGAACAGCTTGTCCACTTCACGATCTATCTGACCTTGGAAGTACTTGGCCGCATCGGCAGCGCTCGCCGCCAAATCCATATACGCATCTGCCGAACTCCACAGCCGATCCAGAGGGGCATACCGAGGATCTCCGAACTTCCTCCGTAACATGAAGGGTTTCCCAGCTGCAATATCCCCGGCTTCCCGCAGCTCCCCCTTCTTCGCTCTCATAGCAGAACGGGTGTCTTTGTCCGCCGCCGCGGCCTTCTCAAGGTTTGTTGCCTTCGCTCGGTTTTCTTTTTCAAGGAACCGGCAATGGTCGGCAGTTTCTTTTAATTCTACGACCATCTTGGCCATCTTCTCCTAGCTCTCGCAATGTGCGGCCTTCTCGGCTTTCAACTCTTCGGCTGCCTTCAAAGAAGCCGCATTACTAATCCTTGCTTGTTCCTTGGCTCGGGAAAGTTCTGCCTGCAAGGCTTCCACGGTGGCAGCTCCATCTGCAATCACAACATATTAAAGATACTGGCATTATGCTGCTCTTACTATGTGGCATTCACCGGATAATAACACTTACCCTATGCCTCGTCAAGCCTCTTATTAACAAGCTCGATGTCAGCGTCTACCACATCCAGTTGTCGTTTTAATTGGGCAAACTCCCTAGTTCGGCTAGCCACCGGAGCTCCCACCACCTGCACATAAAGGCAGTTTGGTTATTGCCTGGGAATATGATCCTCTGTTCGCCGTCGTTCTCGACGATAACCAGAGTCTCAGGGGCTACTATAACATGTGCAGTACTATCACATACTATCTCACATACCTCAAAGCCTGTCAATAGACTCATAAAGGCTTCATGTAATCCGCTTTCAGCGGACGAGATTGTCTCCATCACCGTACCCATCAGCGTACAGTGCTCTTCTGAGATGGCCGCTCGCCCCACCAACTCCCTCAGAACGACCGACCGCACACCAGACGGTGCCGGACTCTTTCATGTGCTCTCTTCAGGAGCCGGACACTGGGGACTTTGGGGGTCTACGGGATTATCTTCTGGCCTCACCGGATCCGGAGAGGCCCTCCGTGACGACACTTCGGGGTCGCCCGCTTCTGGAGAGGAGGAGTCCGGGGGAGGCATTTCGCTCTCCATCATCTCTGGAAGAAGATCCCCCGAAGACGAGCTCATTTGAGAGGGGCTGAGGCCCGAACTGCAAGATAGATGTGGTGGTTATTTTCTCAGAGGAAAAAGATAGCATACCCTTACTATTGAAATATTTTGGATCACTTACGACTCATTGGAGGGTTGATCCCCCCGCGGACTCTGTGCGGCAAAAGCACCCCCCAAGGCAGGACCCTCAGTGGGAGACCTCTTCTCCCGCTTGGAGGCTTCGGCTTCCGGATCCTCGGAAGCAGTCCTTTTCCTCCCCCGACCGTCCTCCTTCGTGGGGACGCTCGTTCCCTCGGTTGGAGCGGATAGCGATGGGGGCCCGCGTCCACCCGTATTATCTCCCTCGGTATCTTCCTTCAAGGGCTCCGGGCAAGGTGCAACCTCGAGCATCTTCTCCAATACCGGATTTTCCAAACCCTCAGGGAGGGGGGCCAAACACAGAATCATCTTCGCCTTTGTTAGCCTGTCCTGGTCAAAAAGCGAACTCTCGGAAATAACTTCGAATAAAAGACAGCGTGTTCGGCTAGAGGATTTCTTACTTGTTCGGCGGCGCGGTTACTTCTCAGGCCCACGTCCTCGGTAATATGCGGACATTCCACTTGAGGTCCGAAGAATGAATTGTACATTTCCTCATGCGTCAGGCCGAGGAAACTTTGAATGGCACGTGGCCCCTCTGGGTTGAACTCCCACAAGCGCAGGGGCCGGCGTTTGCAAGGCTGGACTTGACGAACCAGCATAACTTGTATTACTGCAACCAAATTAAAATCTCCCTCGAAGAGATCTCGGATGCGGCTTTGTAGTATAGGCACGTCCTTCGCTGGACCCCAGCTCAGACCCCTGCTAATCCATGACATCAGTTGTGGTGGGGGGCCCGGGCGGAAAGCGGGGGCAGCCGCCCACTTGGCACTTCTGGGAGCCGTGACGTAAAACCACTCCCGTTGCCATAATTCAGACACCACTGGAAAGGAACCTTTCGGCCATGGAGCTCCTGCCATCTTGCCTATTGATGCACCTCTACACGTTGTATGTTGCCCCTCGATCATCTTTGGTTGTACTTCAAAGGTCTTGAGCCACAGGCCGAAGTGAGGGGTCACACGGAGGAAGGCCTCGCACACGACAATAAATGTCGTGATGTGGAGAAAGGAGTCCGGAGCTAGATCGTGGAAATCTAGCCCATAATAGAACATCAAGCCCCTGACGAAAGGATCCAGAGTGAGGCCTAGACCTCGGAGGAAGTGGGAGATGAACACGATGTCTTCGTTGGGTTCAGGAGTAGGGACGACCTGCCCTTGAGCAGGCAGCCGATGCGAAACCTCGGCGGTCAGGTATCTGGCCTCCCTCAACTTCTTAATGTCCTCTTCCGTCACGGAGGAGGGCATCCATCGACCTTGAAGGCTGGATCCGGACATGATTGAAGATCCGGAGAACCTAACCTGGGCTTTGGGTGTTAGAACTCGAGGTAGAGGAAGGGTTCGATTGAGCACGAGAGAGAAAAAGCAAAAACCCCATCCGTTTATAAAGAGGGTGAATATCAAGCGTCCTCTCCGTAGACATTTAGGACTTGCCTATAATCTAGGAGTCCTAGACACGGTTGGGTTACCCACGCCCGTATTGATGAGAATCCCGTAATTGGGGGAACACGATCTCTGCTTCGGCGAGACGTGTCGAAAAACTGCCTCGCGTTATGAGCGGAGCTGGTTAAAAGAAATGGTTCGAATAATCTCCGGGCCATGACGTAACGTCATGCTGCTGAAACAAGCTAGCAAATTAGATCTGTGAAAACATTATTCTCTCTACGGTGGAATGTGGAACTTATTTTGCAGGGTCGGACACTATCCACGTATTCAAATTCTTCTGTGATGTATTCGGAGAAGGAACCCGCCTTGGAATGCCGAAGACAACTACGCGCCGGATTCATCATCATTGAAGCTTGGTTCAGGGGCTACTGAGGGAGTCCTGGATTAGGGGGTCTCCGGACAGCCGGACTATCTCCATTGGCCGGACTGTTAGACTATGAAGATACAAGATTGAAGACTTCGTCTCGTGTCCGGATGGGACTCTACTTGGCGTGGAAGGCAAGCTAGGCAATACGTATATGGATATCTTCTCCTTTGTAACTACCTTGTGTAACCCTAACCCTCTCCATTGTCTATATAAACCGAAGGGTTTTAGTCCGTAGGACAACCATCACAACATACAATCATACCATAGGCTAGCTTCTAGGGTTTAGCCTCTCTGATCTCGTGGTAGATCTACTCTTGTAACACCCATATCATCAATATTAATCAAGCAGGACGTAGGGTTTTACCTCCATCAAGAGGGCCCGAACCTGGGTAAAACTTCGTGTCCCTTGCCTCCTATTACCATCCGGCCTAGACGCACAGTTCGGGACCCCCTACCCTAGATCCGCCGGTTTTGACACCGACAGCAGGCACGCTCTCTCCTCCTCTAAGTATGACTCTAGTCCTAACAGGGTCGAACCCTTTGCATTGGTGCCCTGAGGGTTTATATAGGCCTACCCCCCAGGGGTACAATGGTAATCTAGCCGGGCGTAGGGCCCGGTCATCATTCTCTCTGGTCGCCTGCCTCTTGGCCGACAGCTGGGGCCCGCCGCCTGGTAGGCCCCGCCGCCTGGTCTGGTACGGAGCCGACAAGCCGCTCCCGCCACTTGCGGGTCTTGCCGGTTGCTGATCACTGTAGCCGTAACGCTAATGACGCAGGCTTGGTCGGGGAGGCGTGGCTACAGTCCCGCCGCCTGGTGGGCGATCATTGTTGCCACTCCGTGTCTCATCTGGTTGATGGCGTATGGGGCCCAAGGGAGGGATTGGCCGCCTGCTGGTAGCCGGCTCCTCCGAGGTCCGGCTGCCCCAGCCTGCTCTGACTTCACGGCTCTGGCTGCCAGGTAGGGCCCGACGTCTACAAGTCATACCTGACAAGCCTTCATGGGAACAGGACTCCGCCTCTCAGGTGTGACGTATGGAGGGAGAGGCAACAGTGCCGCGTCGTGCGGAGATCTCCGCCTGTATGGGGCACTGTGGCCTGATAATCCCCAAGTGCAAGGAATCATCATTGCAATTTCCAAAGGTGGAAGTGATAAGTATGGACTGTCAAACCCACAAGGAGCTAAAGGTAAGATCAATATTCTCTCAAGCCCTACCTGCCACTGATACTACTCTACGTACACCGAACGTTTGCTTACAACTAGCAACGGGAAATAAAACTAGGTTGTGGGTATGAAGAGGATAACTTTGTATGATATCGGAGAGCTAAAATATAAAAGTAGGTGTTGTTATCATGAAGTTAGAATATATTACTAAATATTATAAATAGCGAGTGTGGAATAATGGTGGATCAGTGTGCGGAATTGTCCTAGGCAATTGTTAACAAGACCGGTAATCACTATTGCAGTTTCATATGAGGGAGAGGCATAAGCTAACATACTTTTTCTACTTGGATCATATGCACTTATGATTGGAACTCTAGCAAGCATCCGCAACTACTAAAGATCATTAAGGTAAAACCCAACCATAGCATTAAAGCATCAAGTCCTCTTTTTCTCCATACGCAACAACCCCCTTACTCGGGTTTGTGTTTCAGTCACTCACCAACCCACTATAAGCGAATCATGAACGTATTGCAACACCCTGCAACGGGGATCCCTCACGCTTGCACGACACGAAGGGCACCATAGGACAACACCAAAGTAAAACATACAACTCATACCAATCTAGATCATTAATCAACCCAAAGACAAAGGATAACTACTCAAAACATCATAGGATGGCAACACATCATTGGATCATAATATGTGGCATAAAGCACCATGTTCAAGTAGGGATTACAGCGGGGTGCGGGAAAGTGGACCACGTAAAAGAGATGAGGATGGTGGTGATGATGGTGATGTTGATGAAGACGATCACCGCGGCGATGATTCCCCTCCCAATGGCACTCCGGTGCCACCGAGAGAGAGAAGGAGAGGTTCTCCTCCTTGTGCTTCCTCCTCCATGGCCTCCCCCCTGGATGGGGAGAGGTTCCCCCTCTGGTGCTTGGCCTTCATGGTGATGATGGCCCCTCCGGGATCCTCCTCCATGCCCTCCGGTGATGATGGCCCCCTCCGGTAGGGCGCCTGAGAGGTCCTAGATTGGTTTTCAGTGGCTACGGAGGCTTCTGGCGGCGAAACTCCCGATCTAGGTTAATTTTTCGAGGTTTCTTTATTTATAGGAATTTTTGGCGTCAGTCTCATGTTAAGGAGGTGCCCGAGGCATCCACGAGGCAGGACCACACGCCTAGGGGGTGGGCGCGCCCCCACCCTCGTGGACGCCCCAGGACTCTCCTGGCCCAACTCTTTTACTCCGGGTCTTCTTTTGGTCCATAAAAAAATATCAAAAATTGGCACGTCAATTGCACTCCGTTTGATATTCCTTTTCTGTAAAACTCAAAAACAAGGAAAAACATAAACTGGCACTGGGCACTAGGTTAATAGGTTAGTCCCAAAAATCATATAAAATAGCACATAAATGCATATAAAACATCCAAGGTTGATAATATAATAGCATGAATACTTCATAAATTATAGATACGTTGGAGACGTATCAGCATCCCCAAGCTTAATTCCTGCTCGTCGTCGAGTAGGTAAATGATAAAAAAAATAATTTATGAAGATTGAATGCTAGCAAGTGCATAAGTTTCATCATTGATAATTTCAATCACTTTTTATAACATCATTATATATCATAACAGTAGCTCATCTTCATAAAACTTTTCATGATCAAGTAACAAGCTATTCATGTGTTGAAGTATAGATCATAAACTTTCTTGAAACTAACAAACTATATTCTCAGTCATCAAACAATTGCAATTCATCTTATTTTCAGGAAGGGTCTATGTCAGAGCTTTGGTTTAGCAAACTCCACATACTCAACTATCATTTAATCTTTCACAGTTGCTAACACTCACATGATATTTATGGGTTCAAAGTTTTAATCGGACACAGAGAAAGATAGGGGCTTATAGATTCGCCTCCGAACCTTTTACCTCAAGGGTAATGTCAACAATAATAGTTCATGATAACTTACATCCAATTGGATATATATATCAGGATCTTTCCAACACAATGTGCTTGCCAAATGATAAGATGTAAAAAGGAAAGGCGAAGATCACCATGACTCTTGCGTAAGGTAGAAGATAAAAGTAAAAGATAGGCCCTTCGCAGAGGGAAGCAGAGGTTGTCATGCGCTTTTATGGTTGGATGCACAAAATCTTAATGCAAAAGAACATCACTTTATATTGCCACTTGTGATATGGACCTTTATTATGCAGTCCGTCGCTTTTATTTCTTCCACATCACATGATCGTATAAAGCTTATTCTCTCCACATTAATAGATCATACATATTTAGAGGGCAATTTTTATTGCATGCACCGATGACAACTTACTTGAAGGATCTTACTCAATCCATAGGTAGGTATGGTGGACTCTCATGGCAAAACTGGTTTAAGGAATGTTTGGAAGCACAAGTAGTATCTCTACTTGGTGCAAAGAATTTGGCTAGCATGAGGGGGGAAAGCAAGCTCAACATGTTGGACGATCCAAGACAATATACTTTATTTCGGATATAGGAAAACATAACCCATTATGTTGTCTTCCTTATCCGACATCAACCTTTTAGCATGTCATATTTTAATGAGTGCTCACAATTACAAAAGATGTCCAAGATAGTATATTTATATGTGAAATCTCTCTTCCTTCAATATTCTTTCATGAATTGTTCAAGTGACCAATTCTACGTTTGCTAACTTTCAATAAGTTTACTAACTATACTTATTATATTTGAAGTCATTACTCCCCATGGTATAAGGATATGAAACATATATAAATTGAGATTTATGATATTCAATTCATTCAACCATTTACTCATAGGATACATGTGAAGCACGTGAGTAATGACAAACTACTCCAAAAAGATATGAGTGAAGGACACTGAGTAGTCAAATAATTAACTAGCCATGGGAGGATTCTTTTTCATTTAAGATTTCAGATCCAATGATTTTATTCAAACAGCAATTAAAATTGAAAATACACTCCAAGCAAAACACATATCATGTGACGAATAAAAATATAGCTCCGAGTAAGGTATACCGATAGTTTTGAAGACGAAAGCGGGGATGCCTTCCGGGGCATCCCCAAGCTTAGGCGCTTGAGTCTTCCTTGAATATTACCTTGGGATGCCTTGGGCATCCCCAATCTTAAGGTCTTTCCACTCCTTATTCTCCTCATATCGATATCTCACCCAAAGCTTGAAAACTTCAATCACACAAAACATAACGGAACTTCATGAGATAGGTTAGTATGATAAAGAGTAAACCATTCACCTTGGTACTGTCAAAGACAAAGATCTTAATTGTTCTCACACAATTCCTAATGTACCATATCATTTCTATAATTTATATTGAGGAATATAAGTCATAGAAACTAGAAAACAAGCAAACTATGCAATGAAAACAGAATCTGTCAGAAACAGAACAGTCTGTAATGATCTGAACACTAACCATACTTCTGCTACTCAAAAAATTATTAAATAAATTTTTGGACGTGAGGAATTTGTCTATTAATCTTCTGCAAAAAGAATTAGCACCAAATCACTCTTCTGTAAAAAATGGCAGCTAATCTCGTGAGCGCAAAGTTTCTGTTTTTTACAGAAAGATCACATTAACTTTCACCCAAGTCTTCCCAAAGGTCTTACTTGGCACTTTATTGAAACAAAAGCTATAAAACATGATTACTACAGTATCTTAATCATGTAAACACACAAAAACAGTAAGGGTAAATATTGGGTTGTCTCCTAACAAGCACTTTTCTTTAATGCCTTTTAGCTAGGCATGATGATTTCAATGATGCTCACATGAAAGATAATACTTGAACATAAAGAGAGCATCATGAAGAATATGACTAGAACATTTAAACCTAACCCGCTTCCTATGCCTAGTGATTTTGTGAGCACACAATTTATAGTAACAAGAATCAACTAGCATAGGAAGGAAAAACAAGTATAACTTCAAAACTTTAAGCACATAGAGAGAAAACTTGATATTATTGCACTCCTACAAGCATGTATTCATCCCTCATAATAATTTTCAGTAGCATCATGAATTATTTCAACAATATAACCATCACATAAAGCATTCTTTTCATGATCTACAAGCATAGAAATTTTTCTACTCTCCACATAAGCAAAATTCTTCTCATTCGGAATAGCGGGATCACTAGTTCATAGAGTTGACACTCTTCCAAACCCGCTTTAGATGATAGTATTATTCATACTCCAAAAGATATAAGTTAAGTTCATGGAGCCTTCTACAATTAATATGAACTAACCAATGTCCAAGCTCAAAATGTATAAGTGAAGCACACGAAGCATTCTATAAAACCATACTCAAAATATTTAAGTGAAGCACAAAGAGCAATTCTATAAGATCATACTTAAAAGATATAAGTGAAGCACATGAATCATTCTATAAATCAATGAAGGTCTATCTCATACTAGCATGGTTCATAAAGGAAGAACAAAAAAACAAAGGACGCAAATCATGTGAACAAAACAAAAAACCGAGGTATACCGATAATTGTTGAAGAAGAAAGATGGGATGCCAACCGGGGCATCCCCAATCTTAGATGCTTGAGTATCCTTAGAATATTTACTTGGGATGCCTTGGGAATCCCCAAGCTTGAGCTCTTGCCTCTCTTTATTCTTCTCACATCGTTAACTCCTCGTTCTTCGAACACTTCATCCACAAAAAACTTAACAAAAACTTTGTGAGATCCGTTAGTATAATAAAGCAAATCACTACCTTTAGGTACTTTTGCAAACTCATTCCAATTTCATATTAGAACTATATATACTGTATTCCAACTTCACCATGGTTCATACCCCCCGATACTACCCATAGATTCATCAAAATAAGTAAACAACACACGAAAAACAGAATCTGTCTAAAACAGGACAGTCTGTAGTAATCTGAAGGTTTAGTAAACTTCTGTATCTCCAACAATTATGAAATAAATTCTAAAATTTGAAAAATTTCTACAGAAGTAATGTGCAAAAAGTTTCAGACCCATTTGATTTTCCAGTAAAAAATGTAAAATCACGCGCTACAGCCAAAGTGTCTGTTTTTGTTCTGCACATAGTAAACAAGCAATCTAATCATCCTAAAACCAAAGCTTGGAACATTATTTTTATAATACAATGGATATATACAAGGGGATAATTATTTACAAAGAAACTTCCATGAAAAATTCTACATTGTTTCCGTGAGCATGAACACGAGTGCTCAAGGTCGACCCTCACTTCTTCAATGTATAATTTTCCAATCACTTCTCTTTTTGAAAAACTTTTTAGGCATGAGAGGCAAGTAATTATTTTTGGTATTTTCATTATTTTTAAAAAAATTGTATGTTTCACCCACAACTAAACAGAAACAAAAAGGAAAAACAAAATCTACTTAGTGAAGAAAGCAAACAAGCACACACTAGAATATCAACCCCACACTATTGCTCCCCGGCAACGGCGCCAGAAAAGAGCTTGATAATCCCCGAGTGCAAGGAATCATCATAGCAATTTCCAAAGGTGGAAGTGATAAGTATGGAGTGTCGAACCCACAAGGAGCTAAAGGTAAGATCAATATTCTCTCAAGCCCTATCTGCCACTGATATGACTCTACGTACACTGAACGTTTGCTTCCAACTAACAACGGGAAATAAAACTAGGTTGTGGGTATGAAGAGGATAACTTTGTATGATATCGGAGAGCTAAAATATAAAAGCAGGTGCTGTTATCATGAAGTTAGAATATATTACTAAATATTATAAATAGCGAGTGTGGAATAATGGTGGATCGGTGTGCGGAATTTCCCTAGGCAATCGTTAACAAGACCGGTACTCACTATTGCAGTTTCATATGAGGGAGAGGCATAAGCTAACATACTTTCTCTACTTGGATCATATGCACTTATGATTGAAACTCTAGCAAGCATCCGCAACTACTAAAGATAATTAAGGTAAAACCCAACCATAGCATTAAAGCATCAAGTCCTCTTTATTCCCATAGGCAACAACCCCCTTACTCGGGTTTGTGTTTCAGTCACTCACCAACCCACTATAAGTGAATCATGAACGTATTGCAACACCCTACAGCGGGGATCCCTCACGCTTGTGCGACACGGAGGGCACCATAGGACAGCACCAAAGTAAAACATACAACTCATACCAATCTATATCATTAATCAACCCAAAGACAAAGGTCAACTACTCAAAACATCATAGGATGGCAACACACCATTGGATCATAATATGTGGCATAAAGCACCATGTTCAAGTAGGGATTACAGCGGGGTGCGGGACAGTGGACTGGGTAAAAGAGATGAGGATGGTGATGTTGATGAAGACGATCACCGCGGCGATGATTCCCCTCCCAATGGCACTCCGGTGCCACCGAGAGAGGGAAGGAGAGGTTCTCCCCTTGTGCTTCCTCCTCCATGACCTCCCCCTGGATGGGGAGAAGTTCCCCCTCTGGTCCTTGGCCTTCATGGTGATGATGGCCCCTCCAGGATCCTCCTCCATGCCCTCCGGTGATGATGGCCCCCTCCGGCAGGGCGCCAGAGAGGTCGTAGATTGGTTTTCGGTGGCTACGGAGGCTTCTGGCGGCGGAACTCCCGATCTAGGTTAATTTTCTGAGGTTTCTGTATTTATAGGAATTTTTGGCGTCAGTCTCACATCAAGGAGGTTCCCAAGGCGTCCACGAGGCAGGACCACACGCCTGGGGGGTGGGCGCGCCCCCCACCCTCGTGGACGCCCCGGGGCTCTCCTCTCCCAACTCTTTTACTCCTGGGTCTTCTTTTGGTCCATAAAAAATTGTCAAAAATTGGCACGTCAATTGGACTCTGTTTGATATTCCTTTTATGTAAAACTCAAAAACAAGGAAAAACAGAAACTGGCACTGGGCACTAGGTTAATCGGTTAGTCCCAAAAATCATATAAAATAGCATATAAATGCATATAAAACATCCAAGGTTCATAATATAATAGCATGAATACTTCATAAATTATAGATACGTTGGAGATGTATCATGGCCACGCCCGTCCCTAGATTCGGGGAGGGGGAGGCTTGCACTGTAGCCGTACCCATCTTGTCTCTTTGATGAGGGCACAGACTTTGAGGGTGCCATGGGCCGACTGCTAGGAGTCGGCCTCTCTAGAGGCCGCTCTCTAGGAGTCGGCCCGTCGGGATGCCACCCTCCGGAACTCGGCCGCCTTCGACCAGTCGGCCGCTTGGCCGACCAGCCGCCAGAAGGCGGAGTCTTTATCTTGATGTCTTTGAGTGGCGCATCTGGCCCCGTTGTCTTGAAAGGCTCAGGGGCTCGGGTTAGGCTACCCGTCGCCCATTACTCCGACAGTAGTCCCCGAAGCTGGTGAGGGGCCACGGTTGAGGAGCCGGGGAGCCTCAACAGTTTCCTCTTCTGGGTGCCCTGAAGGAAGCTTCGTTTGACTTATGTGGAGCCGGATGGCGGGAATCGGTTGCGTCCGGTTGGATCCTTCTGGGATTTGGAATGGTTGGTGGGAATCGGGCGGCGTTCTTGATAAGCTTCTTTGCCTGCCGTCTGCCGCGGGTATGCCACATGGCACTGGCTGGCCGGGTCGGCCTGCCAGCCCACGTGCATGATGGGACGCGTCCACAGGCCAGGCCCGCCACCACCGGGCCTCGGGCGGCGAGCGGATCCGCGACAGCCGAGGTAGGCGGTTGGGCTTCTCCGGGAAGTTAATGCGCGGTAAAGGTGGGGGCGTGGGGTCGTGGGCACAGTTAATCCCACGTTCCCACGCCCACCTCCTCGGCTTCGTAGCCCGTAGGCTATAAGTAGGGGGAGGAGAGGAAGCGGGAACACACGCGCGCCCCTCCGCCCCACTCTTTCTTCCATTTCTCCTTCTCCTTGCTGCAGCGCCCGAGCCTTGCCAAAGCGCCGCCGCAGCTTGTCTCCATCGAGCTCGTCCGTCCGCTCATCGTCCGCATGGTGCGCGCCGGAGCCTGGGACGGCTCCATAGTTCACGAGGACCACATCGACTTCTTCCGCCAGACACGGCGGCTGCCCCGTGCGGACTACGTGGGGGTTCGTCTCGTGCCAAAGGGGGAGATATCACCGGCGCCGGTGGAGGGCGAGCGGGTCATCTTCTGATCGCACTGCCTGCGCGGCCTCAGACTGCCAGCGAGCGGCTTTCTCTGAGCCTTCCTTGAATTCTACAATCTCCAGCCGCACCACCTTACCTCGAACACGGTGGTGCTGCTGTCCGCCTTCGTCACCTTGTGCGAAGGCTTCCTCGGCGTCCTCCCCACCATTGAGCTCTGGGGGGAGTTCTTCTACACCAAGCTTGGCACCGTCGTCACGGGGGTGCCGGCTCAGTGCGGCGCCTTCATTGTGGTGCGGAGGCCGGGGACCGACAATCCATTTCCTCCCATCACGCTGATCCAATCGGTGAAGTTTTGGCAGTAGTCGTACTTTTACGTGAAGAGCATCTTCGCGGAGGGTGACTGGGTCAACCTGCTGGCTTATGTTGCCGGCCCGCCGACTGGGAAGCGGCCTAACTGGTCGTACTGGGCCAAGACGTTGTCGCCTTCGGGAGTCACCGCCGTCGCACAACTCTGGGTGATGGTACAGTCGGAGGGCCTGACAGGGTCCGACTTGCTGTCCGCCTTCGTGGAGCGCCGGGTGCTCCCACTCCAGGGCCGCCCTCACAGGATAAGTCAGATGAGCGGTCATCGGGATCCAAGCCGGCTGTGCACCAAAGAGATGCCTCACGCAGAGGTAGCTCACATGGCGAACTACCTTGCCAACTTCAAGCTCACGGAGGAGTGGCAGTTTGGCAAGGAGCCATATTCCCGTGCCAACCCCCTGCCTATGGTAGTTTTCCCTTCCTTCTGTTTTTCTTCCTCTTTGCCGGGTTCCATTTGCCTAATCTGACCAGTCAGCTCTTTGGACAGAGCGCCCACCTCCAGCCGGCAGCCAACGCCGCAGGGCTGGAGCGCCGATTTCTCCTTGATCGAGCGGAGAGCGACGTAGATGACCCCGACTTGGGAGCGTCGGCTTTGGCGGACGACGCCGAGGGAGGAGCCAGTGCTGCGGGCGGCTCAGGGCTCGAATCTAGCCTCGAGAATTGGCCAGATGACGACGCGGGGGAAGTCGTCCCGCATCGCCAGCCGGGCTCCGACCAGCAGGGCGCAAGCTCGTCTGGTGCGTCGGCAGCCCGAGGCGGCGCACATAAGCGCAGACCCGGGCCGAGCCTGTTTGGCAGCCGGCTGAAGAAACCTAGGGGCTCGGCTGCGGCAACCAAGCGGGACGAAGCGTCCGCGAAAGCCGACCGCTTCCGCAAGGTGGTGAAGACGTCGCCGCTGGTTTCTGCGTAAGGTCTGACTTCCTTCGTACTTTCTTTTTTCTTGCCGATCTCATCTGAGTCTTCTCTACTTCGTTCCCTTTGATTTAGGGCCCCACTCGTTCTTGAGAAGTCGGCCGCCGCCTCCATCGTAAGGTCGGCGGAGACCTCCAGCACCACTGGCAGATCGATCCGGCCGCCGACCTCCGGGAGGCGACAGAGCGGAACGCGCGGGAGGTGCACGAGGAGGCCGCCCGCCTGGAGAAGGCGGAGGTGGACAAGGCGGAGGCCACCGCCCTGAAGAAGCTGGCGGAGGCCAAGGCCGCTGATACGGCGAAGAAGCGGGATGAAGAAGCCGTGCGCCGTCAGTCGGCAACGTTCGTCCTCCCCCTAAACTCTGGGCCGCCACCATCGGAGTTTGTGGCACAGACTGGGGAAACCGGCAGTGAGCACCCTATCATGGAGACGGAGGGCGGTGACGTCGCCATTCCGGATGTAATCGTGCCCCTGCCACCACCTTCTGAGGAGGCGCGAGACAAGTAGCCGGTCGACCCACCGGTGCCGCCAGCCGGAAATGAGATGGTGACGGGCCCGACTCTCGGGGCCCGCACACCCTTACGCCGCTGGCCTGCGAAGGCGGCCTCGGCACCACACCCACTGGAGGTCGGTGCCGTGAGCTCCTCCATCCTAGACACCGAGGCGACCAGCGCTACGCCCGCTGCATGGGCGCGGGGAGGCGGGACGACCCACCTGAACAAGGCGGTCCTGGAGGTCCAAGCCAAACTCCGCGCCGAAGCTGATGCTCTCAAGCGTTGCAACAAAGTGTTCCTGGAGTCGTGAGAGGCCATCTGGGTATACCTCTTGCTCCTTTATTTTCAATTTTTGTATTGCTTCATGGGGGCGCGCCAGCGCACCCACTGGGTGTAGTCCCCGAGTTTAGGGCAGGCTGCTGAGCAGGCGGCCCGGAACTCTAACTCGTAAGCTCCGAGTACTAATATATTTGGTGCAGGACTATCATAACCTCCGCGCGGACGCCTTCAACTCCAGAGTCCAGGAGTTGGACCAATGCGCCGCCGACTTGTCAGAGAGCCGGAGTAAGTCCTCTTCTTTCTGCGGGGGCACGCTGGCGCACCCGTGGGCTGTAGTGCCCGGGATCCGGGCCGACTGCTGAGCAGTCGGGCTGGATCTTCCTGGAGCTACATCTTTCTTGTTGATTGTTGTCGTTTCCATCTTTTTCTGATTTGGTAGAGGCCAACACCATCCTTCAAAAGGCAACTCGGCGAAGCCAACGCCGCGATGCATGCCAAAGAGGTGGTCTATAGCAAGCTGGCTAAAGATTGTGACCGGCTGGCCACACAGCTGGCGGAGCAGGCGGGCCTTCTCCAGATGGCCTAGAAGGAGGCGGAGGACAAGGAGGCGGGTCTTCTCGCCGAGTTCGAGATCGAACGCTCCGCCTGGACCGACAAGGAGGCGATGCTGACGGCCGGCTTTGGCGAAATCGAGGATATGGTTGACGGTATGCGACCTTCTTTACTTTTCTTTTAAGTCGCCAGCCTCTAGCCAAGCCGGCTTCTTCTCTTCTTGTTCTGACTCTTTTGCTTAGTCCTGGCAGACTTTTTCCAGGCCACTTTGGTGCCGCCAACCAGGCTATCGAGGCTGGCTGTGAAGAACGAAGGGCGGAAGGTGAGCGGATCACCGCCAATGCCCCTCGCACCCTTCGTGAGCAGCTTCTCAGCATCCAGACCCGTCTTCGGCCGACTCATCGGATGTTGCGCCGCCTTCAGCGTGTCGGCGCCCAGGCGATCGCCGCCTTGTGGTCCGGCAGGCCGGCCCCGCACACCCCCAGCCGGACTGCCGACTGGCTGGAGGTGGCGGTTGACCGCCTTAAGGCGTGGAAGGGCTCCTCGGCCCGGGCCGGAGCGCGCCGAGCCTTGGAGTTCGTCAAGGCGTGGTACCCTGGGGTAGATCTAGCCCAGTTGACCACGTTCCGACAGGAGGCCCAGGAGGAGCTTGTGGCGGTGGAGGGCGAACTTGTCAAGAGGGCGGTGGCCATCGCCGAGTATACCGACACCGGAGTCTTCATCCCGGGGCCGGCCGAGGACGGCGTCGAGGCACCGCCAGAATGGTTCGGGCTGAACCCAGAGGAGGGCGAGGACTCGGCCGAGGTGATCGACTCCAGTGACGAGGGAGAAGACGAGGAGGAGGACGAAGGCGAAGAGGAGGCGCCAGAGGATGAAGCGGACGGCCAACCCGAACTCGACCGCGCCTCCAGCAACGAACCGCGCCCGAATGAGCCGACTGCAGCTGGAGGGGACCAAGCGGGGACCGACCAGCCGGCCGTTCGTCCAGCCGGCGCCACTGACTCCACCACTCTGCTGAACCCGTCCGCCGATCCCTAGGCTGCCACTTTACTTTTTATTTCTCCCTGTTTATTAGCCTCAGCGAACTTTGTTAGCTTTGCACAATTCCACCCGCGGGGTGTATTTGAAACTTATGTTGGATGTCGTCCAAGGGCCTTTGATGTGTAAATATTTTATCTGAGTTCTACCTTTCCTAGCCTTCTACTCTTTTGTCTTTTTCGTTTGTCGCCTTCCCTTGGTTGTCGTCTTGCCAGCCGAACAGCCGCTCTGCGGACTGTGGCTGGGTTAAGTACTTAGCTACTTTTGGGAAGGCAAGTACTTGGCTGGCTAGAGTTTTCTTGGCAAGTTAAGTAAAAACCGCCCGGCCGGTTGCTCGGCAACCGGTTGGTGAGGCGAGAAGCCGTCTTGAACTATGTAAATGCCTTAAGTCCTTAGCCATTTTTCATGCAGGCGCCCTTTTCGCCTTGACTCTTGTCGACTGAACAGCTGCTCTGCAGGCTGCGGCCTCTGGCAAGAGAAAGCTAGGGTGCCAACACACTACTTGTCCGGCTGCAGTAAGCATCTCATAGTACAAGGTGGCAAGTCCCCGGGTCGACTGCTCGAACCCTGTGCCAGACAGATTAATGAAATAACACGAATGACAGGCGTAACACTTATCATATAGACAAAAGAGGGCAGTCCCCGAGCTCTTCTCGGGGGACTCAGAGTCTTTGTACTTAATACAAAAGTCGGCGTGATACATACTGCTTTTTAGCTGTAAAACCTTCGAAGAAGGTTCGCATTCCATGGTCACTCTGTCTCCTTTCCGGAGTCATCTCTTTTGCGTGCTCGAGGCTTCTGAGCGTCGATGAGGTAGTAGGAGTCGTTACCCAACACCTTGCTGATGATGAAGGGGCCTTCCCAAGGTGCCGAGAGCTTGTGCTGGCCGGCTGTTCGCTGGATCAGCCGGAGCACAAGGTCTCCTTCTTGGAAGGATCTTGGCTTGACCTTTCGGTTGTAGTATCGACGTAGGCTCTGCTGGTAGATGGTGGACCTGCTGAGTGCCAACAGCCGGCCCTCTTCCAGCAGATCGATGCCGTCTTGTCGTGCTTCTTCTGCCTCCTCTTCGGTGTACACGGTGACTCGAGGGGAGTCAAATTCTATGTCCGTCGGGATGATGACTTCGGCACCATAGACGAGAAAGAAAGGCGTAAAGCCAGTTGACTTGTTCGGAGTGTGCGCTGGCTCTAGAGGACGGCCGGAATCTCGTCGAGCCAGCAGCCGGCCGACCGCTCCAGAGGCTCGACCAGTCGGGGCTTGATGCCAGATAAAATGAGGCCGTTTGCTCGCTCCACCTGGCTGTTTGACTGCGGATGGGCAACAGACGCTAGGTCCAGTCGGATGCCCTGCGTCGTGTAGAAACGGGCCAAGGCACCTTTGGCGAAGTTCGTGCCATTATCGGTGATGATGCTGTGTGGTATGCCATACCAGATGGTGATGTCGGAGATGAAAGTCACAGCAGTCGGACCATTCAACTTATTGATTGGTTTTGCTTCTATCCACTTGGTGAACTTGTCCACCGCGACAAGCAGATGAGTCAAGCCACCTCTTGCTGTCTTGAATGGTCCCACCATATCCAGGCCCCGAACGGCAAAGGGCCATGCGATGGGAATAGTCTTGAGTGCAGAAGCCGGCTAGTGAGGCTTTGAACGAAACTTCTGGCACCCTTTGCATTTCTGGACCAAGTCCTTGGCATCTTCTAGGGCAGTCGGCAGAAAAAACCATGGCGGAAAGCCTTGGCCACCAGAGCCCTTGAGGCCGCGTGGTGACCACACTCGCCCTGATGGATATCTTTGAGGATTGTATGGCCTTGCTCTAGCTCGACACAGTGCTGGTAAACACCAGTGACACTGCGCCTCACAAGCTCTCTATTGACTATGGTGTATGCTGCCACCCGGCGTTGCACTTGCCGGGCCGAGATCTCGTCGGTTGGCAGCTCTTTTTTCACCAAAAAATTGAGGATGGGCTGGGCCCATGAAGGTGCTGCAATTTCTTCGACTACCAGGACTGCCACCTGTACGAGGGCGGCTGGGCTAGGAGGCGGTGGGTTGGAGTCGGCCACCACTTCAGGAGGATGGGCTGAGTTGATGAAGTCCCCGGGTTGTCCACCGAAGTTCCCGCGTCGGTTGGCGGGGCTCTCAAGTTGGTTCCGACTACTTCAGGAGGAGCCGGCACAAATATGGAATCCGACTCTGGTGATGGCTTGACGGACGGCTTGAGGAGTCCTTGCAAGGCAATGCCGGTTGGTATTGCTTGCCGGGTGGAGCCGATTCATGCCAAGGCGTTGGCTTGCTCATTGTCGTTTCTTGGCACATGAAGGAACTCGCACCCTTCGAAGTATCCACTGAGTTGTTGTACGAGAAAGCGATAGCTGGCCATATTTGCATCCTTTGTGTGCTAGTCGCCTGATGACTGCTGGACCACCAAATCGGAGTCTCCGTAACACAGGATCTGGCGAATGCCGAGTTCCTTGGCCAGCCGGAGCCCGTGAATGAGTGCTTCGTATTCAACAACATTGTTGGAGGTGGCAAAGTGAATTTGCAGCATATATCTGAGCTTGTCGTCCTTGGGGGAGGTGAGGACGACGCCGGCCCCCAAACCGGTGCGCATTTTTGAACCATCAAAATGCATCCGGCAATGGGTGGAATCTGGCGCTGGCGGCAAGTACTGGGTCTCGGCCCAGTCGACGAGGAAGTCAGCCAGTGCTTGTGACTTGATGGTGGTGCGAGGATGGTAATAGATGGTGTAGGGGGCCAAATCTATGGCCCACTTGGCCACTCGGCCTGAGGCATCTCGACTTCCAATAATCTCAGCGAGCAGAGGTGTGCAGACCACAGTGATTGGGTGCTCTTGGAAGTATGGCTTCAGTCTCTTGGTAGCAAAGTGCACGCCATAACACATCTTCTGATAGTGGGGGTAGTTCTGATTGGAGGCGGACAGAATTTCGCTCAGGTAATACACCGACCTCTGGATCGGTAGGTGTCGGTGTCAAAACCGGCGGATCTCGGGTAGGGGGTCCCGAACTGTGCGTCTATGGCGGATGGTAATAGGATGCAGGGGACACGATGTTTTACCCAGGTTCGGGCCCTCTTGATGGAGGTAAAACCCTACGTCCTGCTTGATTATTCTTGATAATATGAGTAGTATAAGAGTTGATCTACCACGAGATCGGAGAGGCTAAACCCTAAAAGCTAGCCTATGGTATGATTGTATATCGTCCTATGGACTAAAACCCTCCGGTTTATATAGACACCGGAGGAGGCTAGGGTTACACAAGGTCGGTTACAAAGAAGGAGATATGCATATCCGTATTGCGTAGCTTGCCTTCCACGCCAAGTAGAGTCCCATCCGGACACGGGACGAAGTCTTCAATCTCGTATCTTCATAGTCCAATAGTCCGGCCAAAGGATATAGTCTGGCTGTCCGGAGACCCCCTAATCCAGGACTCCCTCAGTAGCCCCTGAACCAGGCTTCAATGACGATGAGTCTGGCGCGCAGTGTTGTCTTCGGCATTGCAAGGCGGGTTCCTCCTCTGAATACACCACGGAAGAGTTTGAATACAAGGATAGTGTCCGACCCTGCAAAATAAGTTCCACATGCCACCGTAGAGAGAATAATATTTCCACAAATCTAATCTGCTGACACGTTTTGGCAGCATGACATCACGCCATGGCCCGGTAATTATTTGAATAGTTTTTCTTTAACAAGCCCCGCACATAACGCAAGGCGGTTTCTTGACACGTCTTGTCAAAGCAGAGATCATGTTCCCCTTATCACGGGATTCTCATCAATACAAACGTGGGTAACCCAACCGTTCCTATTGGTAAGACTCCTAGATCTTAGGTAAGTCTCGAACGGCCACGAGGAGGATGCCTGATATTCATCCCCTTCATAAAGGGACAAGGCTTTTTCTTTTTTTCCCTCCCGTGCTCAATCGAATCCTACCCCCGCCTCGAGTTCTAACACCCAAAGCCCAGGTCAGGTGCTTCGGACCTTCAATCATGTCCGGATTCGGCCTTCCAGGCCGGTGGATGCCTTCCTCCGTCATGGAGGAGGACATCAAGAAGTTGAGGGAGGCCAGATATTTGACCGTCGAAATTGCGCATAGGCTGCCGCCCGAGGGCAGGTCGTCCCTACTCCCGAACCCAACGAGAGCGTTGTGTTCGTCTCCCACTTCCTCCGAGGACTGGGCCTCGCTCTGGATCACTTTGTTAGGGGTCTTATGTTCTATTACGGGCTGGATTTTCATGATCTGGCCCCGGATTCCCTTCTTCACATCTCGTCATTTATTGTCGTTTGTGAGGCCATCCTCCGCATTACCCCTCACCTCGGACTGTGGCTCAAGACCTTCGATGTGAAGCCGAAGATGGTCGAGGGGCAGTACGTAGCATGTGGAGGTGCTCTAATAAGAAAAATTGCTGACGCTTCATGGCCAATGGGTTCCTTTCTAGAGGTGTCTGGATTGTGGCAAAGGGAGTGGTTTTACGTCACTGCCAAGTGGGTAGCTGCCCCCACCTTTCGCTCGGGCCCTCCACCACAACTGATGTCATGGATCAGCAGGGGGCTGAGCTGGGGTCTAGCCAAGGACGTGCCAATACTGCAGAGCCATATCCGAGATCTCTTCGAGGGAGATTTCAGTATGGTTATGGTGATGCAAGTTATGCTGGTTCGTCGAGTCCAGCCCTGCAAACGCCGGCCCCTCCGCATGTGGGAATTCAACCCGGAAGGACCACGCACTATTTATAATTACCTTGGCATGACGCACGAGGAGATGTACAAATCGTTCTTCGGACCCCAAATAGAGTGTCCGGACACTACCGAGGACGTGGGCCTGAGCTGCAACCGCCCCGCTGCCCAAGTAAGTAATCCCATGGCCGAACACACTGTCCTTTTATTTATCATGACATCATTCTAAAGAATTGCTCTTTGACCAGGCCTGGTTAACAAAGGCGAAGATGATCCGGTGTTCGGCCCCCCTTCCTGGAGGCTTGGACAATCCGGTGCTGGAAAAGATGCTTGAGCCAGCACCTTGTCTAGTGCCCTCAAAGGAAGATGAAGGGAATAAAGAGGTTAGCGCCTCCGCGAAGGAGGTTAGCCAGGGAGGAGGGACTGAAACTCCCTCTCCCAGGGAAGGAAGAGGACCGCCTCCGAGGACCCGGAGACAATGGTCTCCAAACGGGGGAAGAAATCTTCGCCAGAGGGTCCTGCCTCGGGGGCTACCCTGGCCGCACTATGCCCTCAAGGGGATCAGCCCTCCACCGAGCTGTAAGTAAAAGGGTACTTAATAATGAACATATCTCGCTTTACTTCTGAGGAAAATAACCGAAGCATTTATCTTGCAGTTCGGATCTTAGCCCTTCTCAACAGAGCTCGTCTTCAGGGGATCTTCTTCTAGAGATGATGGAGAGCGAAACGCCTCCCCCTGCCACACCGCCTTACGAGGCGGGCGACCCCGAGGTGTCGTCGCGGAGGGTTTCTCCTGATCTGGCAAGGCCAGAAGGTAATCCTATGGCCACCCAAAGTCCTCGGTATCCGGCTCTTGAAGAGAGCAATCAAAAGAGTCCGGCACCGTCTAGTGTGCGGTCGGACGTACTGAGGGATCTGCTAGAGCGAGCGACTATCTCAGAAAAGCACCGTACGTTGATGGGTACGGTGATTGAAAGGATTTCGTCCGCCAAAAGCGGGTTGCATGAAGCCTTTATGAGTCTACTGACAGGTTTTGAGGTACGTGAAATGATGTACATTTTTGACAGTACCGCACATTTTTAGATGTGCCCTGTGTAGATAGTAGCCCTTGAGACTCAGGTTGTCGTCGAAAACGGCGGCAAACAGAGGATCATAGTCCTAGGTAATAACCAGACCGCCTGTATGTGCAGGTAGTTGAAGCTCCAGTGGCCAGCCGGACTGATGGGTTTGCCGAATTAAAGTGGCAACTAGATGCGGCAGATGCCGACATCGTGCTTGTCAACAAGCGGCTTGACGAGGCACAGGGTAGGTGATTTTTCTGGTGATTGTCACATAATAAGAGCAGCATGATGCCAATATCTTTAATATGTTGTGACTGCAGATGGAGCTGCCTTCGTGGAGACCCTTCGGGCGGAGCTTGCCCGAGCCAAGGAGCAATCAAGGAGTAGTAATGCGGCCTCTTTAAAGGCGGCCGGAGAGTTAAGGGCCGAACAGGCCGCGCATTGCGAGAGCAAGGAAAAATAGCCAAGATGGATGTAGAGTTAAAATATGCTGCTAACAGTTACCAACTTCTTGAAGAAGAAAACCGGGCGAAGGTGACGGACCTGGAGAAGGCCCGGGTGGCTGCCAAGGAAGCCCGCTACAAAATTAGAGCGATGAAGGAGGAGCTGAATCAAGCTGCAGATATCGTGTCTGGGAAGCCCTTCTTGTTGCGGACTAAGTTCAGAGATCCGAAGTATGCTCCTATGAACCGGCTATGGAGTTCTGCGGACGCGTACATGGATTTGGCTGCAAGTGCGGCTGATGCGGCTGAATACTTCAAGGATCGGAAAGATCACGAAGTGGAAAAACTGTTTTGGTCACAATTTCATGCTCCAGCCTGTCCGCTGCTGTTGAATGAGCAAATGGCCGAGTGGGCCGAGCTCCATAGATTATCCGGACTTGCCATGAAGTCCGTTGTGGATCATCTATGGCCGAGAGGGCCAAGGCCGAATAGCTACTTTAGCTTAGTGCAACAATTCCTTGGTGCTGTGCCACACATCGATGTTGTAAAGAGGTCGGTGTGCATAGAAGGTTCACGGATGGCCCTTTCCCGTGTCAAAACATACTGGGCGGAGATGGATGCCACCACTGTTGCGGCACAGGGTTCGGCCATAGGCCGAGTCGCTGCCGAGCACTACTTTGAAGAAGTTCTTGAAGGCGCTCGTTCGATAGAGGCTCAGTGCTCAAAGAATATTATGTTTGAGTGACATGTATTTCCATTGTAAAAACAATGTTTTATTGAGGTTATCAATGCTGTATTTATACTTTTGCCCGAAAGTATTATGATGCCTCCTGTGCGGCCGTTTATGTATATATGTATATAACCTGAAAGATGGCAGTCGTCGGCTTCAGCCCCCACGCATATAATGCGGGGGTGTGCACAAAAGACGCATGTTCACACTTGATCCAACGTCTTGGTCCATTAAGGAGGTGATAGCGCAGCGAACTAGGCAATCAGACTATAATGCTTTAACACTTTCACTTAGCCAGAGGAGTTTGACAATGGGGCTACTATATAGCCCCTGGTGGCTCCGCACTCATCCGAATTCGGGGTGCGTAATGTCTGGCCGGGAAATGGCCCCTCGTTAAGGCGGAGGAATCCCAAAGATTCTGCTAGGTCATCGAGTGGTTGACCAGTCTCATGCTATATCATGACAGTCGGTTTTCGGCTTTCTCTACTGAGGTGCTCGTCCGGATGAACCAGGGCACAATCGCAGTAGTTCTCCTGGTGCCGCCTTAGCCGATAGAGCGGAACGTAAGGCAGCAAAACATAGGAGCCGGGCAAACCCAACATTTGACCAAAGACATGATTCAGAGCTGATGCATATAAGACCAAACTCGCGACGCTGAACACTCCCTAAGGTATTCGGTATTTATTATGTAAACCAGGCTTAAGTAGTGCCCTTTGTAATAAGCCCCTGGTGTCTAGGTACATGCAATATTTCGACGTGGCCATATGCCAATACATCAGCATCCTTCTCTATTGTATTGAGAATCCGGGGGATGTGTATCAACAAGAGACAGTAAAAAAGGTTTACCCAGGGTCTTAATCTAAAAAGAATCCTTGGAACGGGTCACTGCTGCACGTGTGCGCCTGTGTCTCCGTTGTGTCGTATCCTGGATGGGTGTAGCACGATGGTCATCTGTAAAAGAGAGGAACTTAGTTGAAAAGTTGTCGTGCAAAAAGGTAGGTTATACTAAATAAACCATGTACAGTTCAAGATGAGTAAAGTTGAGCCTAATTGCCACTTGTTTGTGCGCGTTGAGCCCCTTGTATTGTAATAGGGGTATAGCCATCAAACATGTATCAATTACATATAGCTGCACCGGACTCGTTCAACTGCGTCTGTGGTCTTAATGACCTGTCAGATGCTTTAGTTGGTGAGGCCGTTTAGTGTGTGGCTGCTAAGGCAGCCACACGGTCTTCCGCACGCAAGGAGCGCTCAATATTTCCATTTACTGTAATGATGCCATGTGGACCGGGCATCTTAAGCATGAGAGAAGCGTAATGCGGTATTGCGTTAAAGCGAGCAAAAGCTTCGCGTCCAAGTAGTGCTTGATAACCACTTTGGAACAGAGCGATGTGGAACGTTAAATTTTCGCTATGGAAGTTATTGGGAAAGCCGAATATAACCTCTAGTAGCAGGGAGCCCATGCAATGGGCCTCAGGGCCTGGCGTTACTCCTTTAAAGGTAGTATTGTTGAGGCTAATTTTTGTTGGGTCTATCCCCATTTTGTGGACTGTGTCCTGATATATCAGGTTTAAACTGCTGCCGCCGTCCATCAGGACTCGTGTGAAGTGGTATCTGTCAATTATTGGGTCTAATACCAAGGCAGCCCATCCTGCACGCCGGATACTTGCTGAGTAATCCCGATGGTCGAAGGTCATCGGTTGGGACGACCAGTGGCAGAACTCCGCGGTGATAGGCCCTGGGGCATGTGTCTCTAAGAGTGCCGCTTTGTTTCTCCCCTTTGTCACGTGTAATACAATTACTGTTTTGACTTCTGGTGGGAACTTCTTCTGTTCCCCAGTGCTTTGCTTGCGAGGCTCGTCCTCGTCTTCGCTTGTTGTATCATGCCTCTTATGTTCGGCGTTGAGCTTGCCGGACTGCTTGAAAACCCAACATTCTCTATGGGTATGATTTGCAGGCTTATCGAGGGTACTGTGGATCTGACATATTTTATCCAGAATCTTGTTTAGGTTGGACAGTTCGTCTCTGTTGCCTTTGAAGGGCAGCTTTTGTTGACCTGGCCGAGAGCTTCTAAATCCGGCGTTTACCACCGTGCTCTTTGGGCTGTCTTCTTTATTCCGGTGCTTGTTTTTGCTGCGTCGTGGTTTCCCGTTTTCGTCCCTGACTTCGGATGTACTTGGGTCGCTGGTGCTGCATCGGGCTAACCAGTTATCCTCGCCCGCGCAAAAGCAGGTCATGAGGCTTGTTAATGCTGCCATTGTTCTTGGCTTTTCTTGGCCGAGGTGTCTGGCAAGCCATTCGTGTCGAACGCTGCGCTTAAAAGCTTCTAAGGCTTCGGCGTCCGAACAGTCGACTATTTGGTTCTTTTTAGTGAGGAACCTGTTCCAAAGCTTTCGGGCTGTCTCTCTGGGCTGTTGAGTTATATGACTCAAATCGTTTGCATCCGGTGGTCGGACATAGGTCCCTTGAAAATTTGCCCAAAAAGCGTCTTCGAGCTCTTCCCAGCTTCCAATGGAGTTTTCGGGGAGGCTTTTAAGCCAGTGCCGAGCTGGCCCTTTGAGCTTGAGGGGTAAGTACTTGATGGCGTGGAGATCATCTCCTCGAGCCATATGGATATGGAGGATGTAGTCCTCAATCCAGACCCCAGGGTCTGTCGTTCCGTCGTACGCCTCTATGTTTACAGGTTTGAATCCCTCTAGAAATTCGTGGTCCAGCACCTCATCGGTGAACATAGTGGGTGTGCGACACCCCTGTATTTGGGTGTGCAGTGGTGTTGGGATGTTTGTTGTGTTACATTGCATGCTGGAGCGCACTTGCGTGGCCCGTAGATGGATCTGGTTGCGACGTCCTTTTGATGCGAGCCCTCGCGCAGATCGAGTACTGGCTTATGTGCAGCGTCGTTTGCTGCTCTATGTTGGCCACGAGGTCATCTATCCGACCGGATGGTTGTTTAGTTTTTTATTGCAGGGGATCTAAGGCCTCCTCGTCGAATTCAGGTATCAACTTTCGCTTCGGGTAGCTCTTGGTGTGGCGATTACCGCCATACTTCGCTTCAGTGTTGAGTACTTCACTCCATCTGATTCTGAGTGTGTCTTGTGCAGCCCTGAGCCTTTGCTTCTGCTTTTTCAGACTCCTCGTAGTGGCAACAAGGCTTTTATGGGTATTCTGTTGCTCCGGGTGCCTGTCCGGTGTGATGTTGTCCGAATTGTTATCTTCAACGGAGTCGGGTTGTTCGGTTTGATTCTCCATGTTGCCGTGGTCGGACGATGGTTCAATGTCGTGTTTGTCGTCTGCTGGCTCGCCTTGCTCTATCGCTGGGTTTATATGATCGCTCAGGGTTTGGAGCGGCGCTTACGCCACCGCTTTGACTGCTTCTCGAGGGAACAACTCTTCGTTGCGTCCTTCCATTCTTATTCGTCGTTTTCTTTGGGTGTGTCCACCATGTATACATCATATGATGAAGTGGGCGTCCAGTGCCCTGTGGGCAGTGGTTCTTGTTCGTCTCCTGCATCGTCGTCCATACTGTCGATGCCTTCAGAGTCGAAGTCGAGCATGTCGGTCGAATCGTCGACAGTGGCTACTAAGTGGGTGGTGGGTCGGCGGCGAATCTCTTCGTCATCTGCATCCCAATTCTGTCGGACATGCTCTGGCCAGGGCTCTCCTAACGAGTTCAGTATGTCACCGAAGGGCGAGTGCTGAAAGATATCCGTGGAGGTGAACTCCATGATCGGCGCCTAGTTGGATTCGATAGGCACGGGCGCAGGCAGTTCGAAGTCCGTGGCCGGGGAATAATCCGGCAGTTTGGCGTCACGGCTCTCGTGAAGGGTAAGGTCGATACTTGGCTCGATCGCCGATGAGAGTGCGGCCTCCACGGCGGGGTCTATCCACCCATCCATGGATGGCGCAATTGGCTCTGAACTGAGGGTCGGAGCGGTTGCCGGTGCGGTCTCCTAAACATTGTCCGATGGTAGAGCTAAATCATGCTCATCATGACCGTGCGGCGTACTCGGCAGGGGCTCGAATCCGTTGAAGATCAAGTCTCCTCGGATGTTGGCCATGTAGTTTAAGCTTCCAAACCTGACCTGGTGGCCAGGGGCGTAACTCTCGATCTGCTCCAGATGGCCAAGCGAGTTGGCCCATAGTGTGAAGCCGCTGAATACAAAGATCTGTCCGGGGAGAAAAGTCTCACCCTGGACCGCATCGCTATCGATGATCGAAGGAGCCATCAAACCTAACGGTGACGACACAGAGGAACTCTCAATGAAAGCACCAATGTCAGTGTGAAAACCGGCGGATCTCGGGTAGGGGGTCCCGTACTGTGCGTCTAAGGCGGCTGGTAACAGGAGGCAGGGGACACGATGTTTTACCCAGGTTCGGGCCTTCTTGATGGAGGTAAAACCCTACGTCCTGCTTGATTATTCTTGATAATATGAGTAGTACAACAGTTGATCTACCACGAGATCGAAGAGGCTAAACCCTAAAAGCTAGCCTATGGTATGATTGTATATCGTCCTATGGACTAAAACCCTTCGGTTTATATAGACACCGGAGGTGGCTAGGGTTACACAAGGTCGGTTACAAAGAAGGAGATATGCATATCCGTATTGCCTAGCTTGCCTTCCACGCCAAGTAGAGTCCCATCCGGACATGGGACGAAGTCTTCAATCTCGTATCTTCATAGTCCAACAGTCCGGCCAAAGGATATAGTCCGGCTCTCCGGAGATCCCCTAATCCAGGACTCCCTCAGTAGGGCTTTGCCTTCTTCTTTCCGTTCCACCACTATGACGGTGCTAACCACCCGGCTGTTAGCAGCAATGTAGAGGAGCATGGGCTCCTTAGTAGTCGGGGCCGCCAAGACAGGCAGGGTGGTCAACATTTTCTTGAGCTGGAGAAAAGCTTCATCCACCTTGTCGTTCCACTCGAAAAAGGTGGTTTTCTTCATGAGCTGATACAGGGGAAGGGCCTTCTCGCCCAGCCGACTGATGAAACGGCTGATAGATGCCAAGCAGCTGGTGAATTTTTGCACATCCAGCAGTCGGGTGGGCACCTCCATCCTCTCGATGGCCTTGATCTTCACAGGGTTGCACTCTATGCCGTGCTCTGAGACCATAAAGCCAAGAAGTTGGCTGGCTGGTACCCCAAAGACACACTTCTCCGGGTTGAGCTTGTTCTGAAATCAGCGTAAGTTGTCGAGAGTCTCCCTGAGATCCTCCAGTAGCGTACCATGCTTCTCTGTCTTCACCACCACATTGTCTACATAGACATGAGCGTTTCTGTCGAGTTGTTTGAGGAGACACTTCTGCATGCAACTCTGAAAGGTGGTGCCAACATTTCTCAAGCCGAACGTCATGGTCAGGTAGCAGAAGGCTCCAAATGGCATGATGAAGGCGGTCTTCATCCTGTCGACCGGGTCCAGCTTGATCTGGTGATACCCGGAGCATGCATCCAAAAAACTCAACAGCTCGCATCCGGCTGTGGAGTCGATCACTTGGTCGATTCTGGGCAGAGCAAATGGATCGTTGGGGCATGCTTTATTGAGGCTGGTTAATCAGTGCACATTCGCCACTACTTGTTCTTCTTAAGCACTAGGACCGGATTGGCTAACCATTCTGGGAAGAACACCTCCATGATGAAGTCGGCTGCCAGGAGACGGGGTATCTCTTCCCCGTACAACTCTTCTTTTCTCTTTTGATAGGTGGCGCAAGGGCTGCCGGACAGGCTTGGTATCAGATCGGACGTGTAACTTGTGCTCGGCGAAATTCGTCGGAACACCTGGCATGTCTTTGGGGGACCATGCGAAAATGTCCCGATTCTCACGGAGGAAATCGACGAGCTCGCCTTCCTATTTACTTTCAAGGTTCATGCCAATGACAACATACCTCTCCGGGTGCTCTGGGTCCAAAGGTATCTTCTTTGTCTCTTTCGCCGGCTTGAACGAGCCCTCGCCTTCCAACTCCTTGGGGTCAGGTGGCATTTCCGGCTGCTTGCCTGCCATTGCCACAACCCGGTCAAGGAGTCGTTTCTCTGCTGCAATCACGAGAGACTCGGCTAACCGGCTGCTCTCCACCGTGCAGGCGGACGACTTCTTGTAGTCTCCTGCTACGGTCAGGATTCCCTTAGAGCTTGGCATCTTCATCTTTAGGTAAGCATAGTGGGGAACCACCAAGAACTTAGCCAAGGCAGGCCAGCCAAGTAGTGTGTGATAAGGGCTCTCAAGGTCCACCGCCTCAAACCAAACTGGCTCTCGGTGGAAATGAGTTTTGTCCCCAAAGAGGACATCTATCTGAGTCTTGCCGATTGGTGAGCAGGAAAGGCCACGAACTATGCCATGGGATACAGTCCGACTGGGCTGAAGATGTCTCTGCTTGATTCCCAATTTCTCCATGGTATCCTTGTACAGAATGTTGATGCTGCTGCCGCCATCTATTAGAACTCGGGAGAAACGAGCATCTCGCCTCTCCGTGGCAAACGTGGCTTCCAATACCAAAGCATAGGAGCCAGGACTGGGCATCACCTCCGGGTGGTAGGCTCTGCTCCAGCTGATGGGCTTCTAAGACCAATGCATGAATTCTGGGGTCTCTAATGCTACTGCATTCACTTCCAACCGCTGCTGCCGCCTGCTGCGCCTATCATCGGCCACGCTGGTGAACATGACGTAGGCCCCCTGCTCTTCGGGATAATCATCCTGCACGGCACCGACTAGCCGAGAAGCTGACTACTGCGGGGGAGGAGGCGGGGGGCCGACAATGGGAGCGGGCTGGAGTCCGTCACCCTTGGCAATCCTGGTGAGCCAATGGCACTTCTGAGTGGTGTGATTGGACGGCTTCGCACCGCTGTGGAACTTGCAGGGGGCGTCAAGAGTCTGCTCGTACAAGAAGGCGGGCAGCCAATTAGGCTTGCCGCCCTTCTGACGCTTGGGATGAGGCTGCTCTTCTAGTTGTCGATCTTCAACTGCTGCCACCTACTGGCTTGTGGAAACCGGCTGCACAGCCTTGCGCTTGTTGTCATCCGGCTGCTGCCGCCGACTGGCGTCACCAGCCGGGGTCCGAGGGGCTTGGGGAGCCACCTTGCCTGACGCGTTGACTTGAATTTCCGCCTTCATGGAGGAGTCGGCTATGGCGTACTTGTCTGCTATGATTAGCAGCTCGCCAAGGGTCGCTGGCTCGTCGCAGAGGAGCCGGTGGTTGAGGAGGGTGCCCTCTCGGCACCCGACAGTGAAGTACTCGATGGCCTGCACCTCGTGCACGCCCTCACAAGAGTTGCGCAGCTCGGCCCAGCGTGTGAGATAGTCACGAGTCAACTCATTGGGGCCTTGGATGCACAGGGAGAGCTGGCGAGGCTTGGGCGGTCGTTTGTATGTGCTAGTGAAGTTGCGGATGAACGCTTCAGTAAAGTCAACCTAGCTGTTGACGCTGCGGGGCTTCAGGCTGTTTAGCCATGTCCGGGCCGTGCCCTGGAGCATGAGGGGTACGTACTTCATGGCAACATGCTTCTTGCCGTTGGCGATGCTGACGGCTGTGGATTAGTTGACCAGCCAGTCCTCCGGCTTCACAGAGCTGGTGTACTTGTGGGTATCTCTTGGGAGAGTGAACCCTTTGGGAAAGGGCTCATCTCGGATGCGGGGGCCAAAACAAGGCGGACCCAGCTTGTCTTCCTCTTCTAGCGCCAGGGACCGATTAAGGCGGTCGATCTAGTGGCGGGCATCATTTTCTCCGATTCCCTCTCGGCGGCCAAGGCGGTCGCCGAGTGATGGGTGGTCAACAGACGGCAGCAAGATGCGCCTCTCCCTGCGGGGAGGAGGCGGCGGGCAGTCGTCTCGCCGTCGCACTGCTCTTGGGCGGCCGTCTTGGTCGCGCTCGATGGTGATGTGAGTCTGGCTGCGGCTGGCAGCCGGCTCCTTGTCTCTTACATCGTGGACACCACCAGTCGGCGTCCGGTACGTCGCGCCTTGGTCTCAGTGAGGTGGTGGGTCGTCATTTTGCCGGTTGGGCGATTCAGTGCGGCAGTTGGCATCTTGCTGCTCAGCAGCCGCGTCGAGGAGCTACTGAACTCGCTCCGTCATGTGGTGACGCTCGTCGCCCTCGAGCTTGTCTAGCTCGTCTGCTGCCGCCTGGGCAGCTCGTATGTTCTCTGCAGGCGTGGCATATACTGGACGGTCTGTCCCGAACATGCTGGCCATGGCCTGGAAGCGGGATGAGGTGTAGACACATACATCGGCGTACTTTACCCAGGTTCGGGGCTCTCCTAGGAGATAACACCCCTAGTCCTGCTCTGCGGGGTCTCCGCATGATCACTAATGTGTAAGTGGTACAACGATGCTCCTCGAGCTGTTTGCTAGAGGTGGAAGAAGGCAGGCATGCTCTCTCCTCCTCTAGGTATGAGTCTAGTCCTAACAGGGCCGAACCCTTTGCATGGGTGCCCTGGGGGTTTATATAGGCCTACCTCCCAGGGGTACAATGGTAATCTGGACGGGTGTAGGGCCCGGTCGTCATTCTCTCTTGTCGCCGGCCTCTTGGCCAACAGCTGGGGCCCGCCGCCTGGTCTGGAACAGAGCCGACAAGCCGCTCCCGCCGCTTGCGGGTCTTGTCGGTTGCTGATCACTATAGCCGTAACGCTAATGACGTAGGCTTGATCGGGGAGGCATGGTTACAGTCCCGCCGCCTGGGGGGCGATCCCTGTTGCCACTCCGTGTCTCATCTGGTTGATGGCGTATGGGGCCCAAGGGAGGGATTGGCCGCCTGCTAGTAGTCAGGTCCTCCAAGGTATGGCTGCCCCAGCCACCTCCGACTTCAGGGCTCTGGCTCCCAGGTAGGGCTCGCCGTCTGCAAGTCATACCTGATAGGCCTTCGTGGGAACAGGACTCCGCTTGTCAGGTGTGATGTATGGAGGGAGAGACAACAGTGCCGCGTCCTGCGGAGATCTCCACCTGTACGGGGCACTGTGGCCACGCCCGTCCCTGGATTCGAGGGGAGGCTTGCACTGTAGCCGTACCCGTCTTGTCTCTTTGATGAGGGCGCAGACTTTGAGGGCGCGACAGGCCGACTGCTAGGAGCTGGCCTCTCTGGAGGCCGCTCTCTAGGAGTCGGCCCGTCGGGATGCCACCCTCCGGAACTCGGCCGCCTTCGACCAGTCGGCCGCTTGGCAGACCAGCCGCCAGAAGGCGGAGTCTTTATCTTGACGTCTTTGAGGGGCGCAGCCGGCGCCGTTGTCTTGAAAGGCTCAGGGGCTCGGGTTAGGCTACCCGTGGCCCATTACTCCGACAAATATAATAATACTTCAAGCATACTTACTAAGCAATTATGTCTTCTCAAAATAATATGGCCAAAGAAAGTTATCCCTACAAAATCATATAGTTTGGCTATGCTCTATCTTCACCATGCAAAATATTTAAATCATGCACAACCCCGATGACAAGCCAAGCAATTGTTTCATACTTTTGATGTTCTCAAACCTTTTCAATCTTCACGCAATACATGAGTGTGAGCCATGGATATAGCACTATAGGTGGAATAGAATGGTGGTTGTGGAGAAGACAAAAAAAGGAGAAGATAGTCTCACATCAACTAGACGTATCAACGGGCTATGGAGATGCCCATCAATAGATATCAGTGTGAGTGAGTAGGGATTGCCATGCTAGAGCTATAAGTGTATGAAAGCTCAAAAAGAAACTAAGTGGGTGTGCATCCAACTTGCTTGCTCATGAATACCTAGGGCATTTTGAGGAAGCCCATCATTGGAATATACAAGCCAAGTTCTATAATGAAAAATTCCCACTAGTATATGGAAGTGACAACATAGGAGACTCTCTATCATGAAGATCATGGTGCTACTTTGAAGCACAAGTGTGGTAAAAGGATAGTAGCATTGCCCCTTCTCTCTTTTTCTCTCTCTTTTTTTATTTGGGATTTTTCTCCTCTCTTTTTTATGGCCTCTTTTTTATTATTTATTATTTTTTTTCGTCCGGAGTCTCATCCCGACTTGTGGGGGAATCATAGTCTCCATCATCCTTTCCTCACTAGGACAATTGTAACATCCCAAATTTCTAAATTTTGGAATGTTATATTAAATAAATAGTTTTGATATTTTGTTTGATTGTTTGGGTGATTGATTGATTGAAATTGAGTGGAATTTGAAACTTTTGAAAAGTTGAATGAGACGGAATAAAATGACTTTCCCAAACATTCATCTCGCATTTTGAACTTCATGAATTCAAATCCATTTCATCACAAAAACCCTAGAGTGAAGATGATATGACTTCTTCCATTTAATTAAATGAAAAAGGGATTTGAAAAGATTTCAATTCCATTTGAAAAAATATTTCAGATTTGAAACTTTATGCAACTCAATGATTTTCATGAGAGAAGATAAAATGACTCCTTCAAATTATATGAAATATGAGTTGGAAGTTAAAGGAATCAAATTGAAAGTCATTTGGAAGTATTTTGAAACCCACTTTCAATTTAGGAGTTAATTGCCTTTTGTTCAAATTATTTTTCTCCTAAAAATAAATAAATAGAAATAAGGGTAAAATGATTCCCTTCAATGAAAAATTAGGAGAAAATAAATTTGAAATCATTTTGGGTATTTTAAAAAATGATTTTGTTGGATTTTATTTCAATAGCAACACTATTTGACTTTTGTGAATTTTGAAGGATTTTATTTGAACTTGAAAAATAGTCCATGTTGTAGGAAGTCTTTTTCTGAACGTTTTGATATATAATATCTATATATTATATTTATATCTTAACTTATTTATTTCTTTTAATCTTCTCTACTATCTTAAAAAACAGCTGAAGCCAACTGGGCCAACAGTGCCCAGCACCACGTCCCATCTCTCTCTTTCACCCTCGGCCCACCTACCTTGCCCCGCACCTTCTTCCTCCCCACGCCAGAACCACGACCTCGCCGCCGATTCCCGGATTCCTCGGGATCCCCTCCTCGATCCGCCCCCTCCTTCAAGAACCCTCACTACTGGAATCAGCTATTTTGCCATCTGCCAGCTCTTTGCCGTCTGCTAGCAGACGACAAAGAAGCTCTTTGCCATCAGCTACCCAAAAGCAGACGGCAAAGAACTGGCTGATGGAAAAGACCTTCTTTGTCATCAGCCAGTTCTTTGTCGTCCGCTAGCAGAGGGCAAAGATTCTTTGCCGTCGGCTAGCAGACGGCAAAGAGGGAGGGGCCCCACTGACGAGCTGCTTAAACAAAACTTAACGCCCCCCTCTTTGTCGTCTGCTAGCAGACGGCAAAGAGCAAATAAGCGGACGGCAAAGGGGGAGGACGGCAAAGATTTAACATATCTAACGTTAACGGCCGCGCCCCACCCCGCCCCTCTCTCTCTGTTTCTCTCTCTGCTCTTCACACGCGCGCCGCCGCCCCGTCGCCCCACCACCTCGCCGCCCCACCGGCCCCCCGCCCCGTCTTCACTGCCGCCCGGCGCCGTCGCCCCACCACCCGGTGCCCCACCGGTCTCACGCCCCGTCGCCCCCGCCGCCCTGCCGTCTCGGCGCAGCCGCGCCCCGGCGCCGCGCCCCCCCCTCCCTCGCGCCCCACCGCCCCGGCCGGGCCGGCCCCGTCGCCACTGCCGCCCGGCACCGCCGCCCCAGGCCGCCCCGCCCCCCTCCTCCACCGGCCCTGCCCCACGTGAGCTCTCCTCCTCTTTTTTTTTCCTTTTTTCTATTTTTTTAGTTTTTAGGTTTATGTTTAGTTTCGATTTAGATTTAGTTTTAGTTTTAATTTAGGTTTAGTTTTAGTTTTAGTTTAGTTTTAAGTTTAGATTTAGATTTTTCCTTTTTTCTGTTTTTTTAGTTTTAGGTTTATGTTTAGTTTAGATTTAGTTTTAGTTTTAGTTTTAGATTTAGGTTTAGGTTTAGGTTTAGGTTCAGTTTAGTTTTAGGAAAGAAGAAGAAGAAAAAAAGAGGAGAGGAGGAGAAGAAGGAGAGGAAAAAGGAAAGGAAGAAGAAGAAGAGGAGGAGGAGAAGAAAAAAGAAGAAGAGGAAGAAGAAGAAGAAGAGAAGAAGAAGAAGAAGAAGAAGAAGAAGAAGAAGAAGAAGAAGAAGAAGAAGAAGAAGAAGAAGAAGAAGAAGAAGAAGAAGAAGAAGAAGAAGAAGAAAGAGGAGAGGAGGAGAAGAAAAAAGAAGAAGAGGAAGAAGAAGAAGAAGAAGAAGAAGAAGAAGAAGAAGAAGAAGAAGAAGAAGAAGAAGAAGAAGAAGAAGAAGAAGAAGAAGAAGAAGAAGAAGAAGAAGAAGAAGAAGAAGATAGAGGAGAGGAGGAGAAGAAGAGGAAAAAGGAAAGGAGGAGGAGGAAGAAGAAGAAGAAGAAGAAGAAGGAAAAAAGGAAGAAAAGGAAGAAAAGGAAGAAGAGGAAGAAGAAGAAAAGGAAAAAAGAGGGGGAAACCCGACCCGGCCCGGCACCCCGACCCCGACACGACACCCCGACCCTGAGACCCCGACCCCGACCCCGACCCCGACCCCGACACCCCGACCCCGAGGCTGACCCGACACCCCGACACCGACAGGGCACCCCGACCCCGAGACCCCGACCCCGACCCCGACACCCGACCCCGAGCCTGACCCGACACCCCGACCCTGACAACCGACCCCCTGACCCCGACACCCCGACCCCGACACGACACCCTGACCCTGAAACAGCACCCCGACCCAGACACGGCACCCAGATACCGACACGACACCTCGACCCCGAAACAGCACCCCGACCCCGACACGGCACCCCGACACCGACACGACACCCCGACCCCCCGACACCTCCCGAAAAGGTGTTCTTTGGCCTTCCAGAGGCCGACGGGGTCATATATTTGTGAATTATTAGTTAGGTCATATATTTTTCGATTTTGTTATGAAAAACATCATATATAATTGTGTTGATCGGGTAGTTTTAAATGTGCAGTTGTTTCATCGCTACGAGGTTTGGTGTTCGACGACCTCACCGTGCGTTTGACGAGCTCTGCCCCTTCGTTCGTGGGTGAGCACAAATGACATGTCCTCCTCCCCCATTAATTATTTGATCTATTCCGATGAAACTTGATAGCTAGCTATATATGTGTCTTGAATCATCAATATGCGTAACCAATATGTGTCTCCCGTTCGAAAGCGTCATAGTTATAAATATGCATGCGTTTGCATATTTATAACCTTGATTCTTTCGAATTGTCCAATGCTATCCATGGACAGCCCGAGTATGTGTAGATTGGGTTCGTTTTCCCATATGCTTTGCTCCGGATCCGACGCATAATTTCGTTAGTGCCTCCCCTGTTGTTCTTCGGGTACACATCCTCTCTGTTTATTGCAGAGACGTGTATCAGGAGAACAGCGGGGAGGTGCTGCCAAAATTTTGCGTCGGATCCGGAGCATAGCATGGGAAAATGAACCCAATCTACACATACACGGGTGGGATTAGGACCTATCATTACCTATTAGAGTGTAGGTTGCATGTACGTAATAAAATTGACAAAGTAGATCAACTGATGAATATATACATGGTGAATTACATATATAATTGTTGTGTGTCCAGTAGCTCTGAAAGTCAAGATGAGTGATCGTGCATGGATGTATACCGGTCACACTGGTCAGAACAAATGGAGCGCTGAATGGTTCACAAAAACCAAGGGGTTTGTGCAAGCCGCATTTGCAAATGGCCAGAAGAAAACCTGGTGCCCCTATTTTCGGTGCTACAATTGGGAAAAGAGGACAGAGGCTGAAATGGGCAAACACCTGCAGAAGAGTGGTATTACGCCCGATTATATGGTGTGGACATTTCATGGTGAGTCTGCCCAACGTGACCGAGCTGAGGTGGATCGTCGTCGCACCGACGAGCATGGTACCGGGATGGAAAACATGGTGCAAGACTATGATGATGCTCGGGATTCGGACGAGGCGATGGAGGAATCTGCAAAGGCCTTCAATGAAATGTTGGAGTCTTCAAAACGTCCGCTCCACGAGCACACTAGGCTTTGTCAGTTGGATGCCATCTCACAAGTAATGGCTCTGAAGGCTCAGTTCAACTTGGGCAGAGAATGCTATGACGCAATTATGACAGTATTTGGACGCTTTCTACCCAAAGGCCATGGAATGCCTGCAGACATGTACCAGTCGGACAAAATCCTCCGTGCACTGAAGATGCCCTATGAGAAGATACATGCCTGTGAGAAAGGATGTGCCTTATTTAGGCTTGACTATGCGGACTTGAACTATTGTCCCATTTGCAAGTCTTCCAGGTATATTGTGGTAGACAACGGTATGGGTGAGAAGACACAGACCAAAATCCCCGTTAGTGTTCTTCGGTATATGCCAATCGTACCAAGTCTTGAACGTCTTTTCCTGGTCAAAGAGATGGCCAGACAGATGACATGGCACAAAACAGGCAAAAGAACCGAACTAGATGCAGATGGGAATCTGATGATGGTACACACATCGGATGGTGTTGCGTGGAAAAAGTTTGATGAATTACATGCTGACAAAGCGGCAGATCCGAGGCATCCTCGAGTCGGCATCAGCATGGATGGGTTCAGTGTGTTTGGTATGACGGCAGCCCAATACAGTTGTTGGCCCGTATTTGTCTTTCCACTCAATCTCCCCCCGGACAGATTATGCAAAGAAAGAACATTTTCCTGACGTTGATAATTCCAGGGCCCAACTATCCGGGGAAAAATATGAATGTGTACATGCAGCCGCTTAAGGATGAATTGCAAGAAGCCTAGGATAATGGGTTCAAGACATACGACGCCTATAGCAAACGGAACTTCATAATGCGTGTCTGGTACATATACTCGACGCATGACTTGCCGGCGTATGTGCTATTCGTTGGTTGGTGTGTGCATGGAAGGTTCCCGTGCCCCACATGCAAGGGAGCTCTTGAGTTTCGTTGGCTTCAGGCCGGTCGCAAGTTTTCTAGCTTCGACATGCATAGACAGTTCCTGGATCCTCACCATAAGTTCAGGAAAGACAAGAACTTCATCAGAGGTAGAGTTGTCAAAACATCTGCACCACCTGCATTCACAGGCCAACAGACCCTGGATCAGTTAAACGCTCTCGAGCCAGATCCACAATGTCCAGGGTACTTCAAGGGGTATAATACTAAGCACGCGTGGACTCACAAAACATGCTTATGGGATCTGCCTTACTTCAAAGACCTCCTTTGCCCACACAAGATCGACGTGATGCACACTGAGAAGAATATCGCCGAGGTACTTTTTGGTACATTGTTCGGCAGATGGTAAGTCAAATGATAATACTAAGGCTAGAGTCGATCTGGAGGCGCTATGTGATAGGCCGTTACAAAACATGAAAGAACCGAAAGGAAAGCAGAACTGGACGAAGCCAAAGGCATGGTTCAATCTTGGAAGGCCAGCTATGAGGGAAATTATCTTGTGGGTGCAACAGCAGTTGATGTTCCCCGATGGGTATGCAGCGAATCTAAAGAGGGGAGCGAATCTTGATAAACTGGAGATATTTGGTCTCAAGAGTCATGATTGGCACATAAGGATTGAGTGGGTAATGCCAGTGATGTTGCGTGGCTTCATCCCTGAGGATGAATGGCTAGTACTGGCAGAACTCATCTATTTCTTTCGTGTTCTTTGTGCGAAAGAACTATCTCCTAGCATGCTAGAAGAAATGGAAGAGTTGGCGCCGGAGTTGATCTGCAAGTTAGAGAAGATCTTTCCACCGGGCTTCTTTAATCCAATGCAGCATTTGATTTTGCATCTCCCGACCGAGGCAAGATTGGGGGGGCCCGTGCAAAACCGTTGGTGCTACCCAACTGAGAGGATGCAGAAGACGCTTCGAGAAAAATTTAAAAATAAGCGTAGAATTGAAGCATCGATGGCTGAGGCATTCATCACAGAGGAGGCGGGAAACTTCGTAACAGCACACTACGAAGCCAAAAATCGTCATTTGCATAATCTGAAGCCTCGGTACAATGTTGACGACCCTAAAAAGGGTGGATCCAACCTCAGCCTATTCAAAGGGGATCTCGCACCAACTAGTGTTTCACATCTAGTATCTTTGGATACGAAGAATGGCGGACCATTTCGTTGTATATCTTCAACAACCTGATAGAAGTGCGGCCATACATCGAGTAAGTTCTCGGTACATTGTTTCGCAACTTCTATTTCCTTTGAACTGCTCTTATTCCTGGATATGTCATACAGTCGATACGTCGAAGAGTATGGAGCGGAGATCCAAAAGGATTCCGTCGAAGAGTATGAGCTTCTCGCAAAGCAAGGAGGCGGCTATCCCGGTTTCATCTCTCGGTTCAAACAAACGGTAATTTCTGTTAGACATTTTCATTTCATTCACTAATTTGTGCGTAATGCAACAATCCTTTCATATTAAACTTGTAGGCTAATTCAGAGTCTATGGACGCCGAATTGAGACACGTCGCTAATGGTTTTGACTATAAGGTCCGTTCATTTGACAAGTACGACATCAACGGGTATCGCTTTCGTACCTATGGCAAAGAGCTATCTATGGCCGACCGAAAGTCTAGAAATTGTTGTGTATCTGCTATCAGCGAAGGAGGTACCGAGTATTATGGGAGAGTTGAAGCAATTTATGAACTTCTGTTCTATGGTGAAAACCCACCGAATGTCGTAGTCTTCAAATGTTATTGGTTTCAGCCGAAGGAGACTAGAAGGACTCTTGAACATATAGGGCTAGTTGAAATCAACCAAAGCACCCATTTAGATGTTCCTGATGTCTATATTACGGCTCAACAGGCGACCCAAGTATTCTATCTACCGTGGGCCTACCAAACTAATCCAAATCTTAAATGTTGGGATGTCGTTTATGAAGTGCCGCCACGTGCTAGACGTTCTCCCCCAAAGGAAGAGGATTATGAACCTCACATTAACCCAGACATATATGAAGGAGAATTCTTCCAAGAGACATGTCTTTCCAAAAAGCATTTCAAGAACCTCTATACTTCACCCCAAAACATTGAAGTAGACAGCGACAATGAATCCGACATCACCCCAGAGGAGGAACAAGAAGAGCTGGAACAAGAAGAGGTTACTGATGTGGATGACCTGCCAATGCTTGACCGATTACATCAAGGTGGCCTTGCACATGTTGATGCCAATGAACCCTATGACCCATCATTGATTATAGTGATGATGATGATTATGCATTTATTGATGATACTGATCGAGATTATTAGTAGTGTCAGGTATTCAATTTTTTTATGTTGTACTTGATGATGATACACTTAAGTGATATGCATATTATTATTCATGTCGGTACTTTTTTTTATGTTGTACTAATTTTGTTTATTCTTTGTCATGGAAGGTGTTGAAAGATGGTGGGCGCTGGTCGGGAGCGCGCCGAGGCCCCTTCTTCGTCGGCGAGGTCTTCCATTCCACACGCACCTCTCCGCTGAGCGTTGCTGGACAGTATGGCGACACCGCCGGGCCCTTCTTCGTCGACCGCGGTGCCCAGCAGGGGACGAGGTAAGAAGAAGAGAGGAGGTGGAGCATGTGGTCGCGGGAGAGGAGGTAGGGTGACTCTTACGGCACCTTCCTCGCCGCCGCCCCCAGCTGTTTCACCCGAGCACGTGACTGCTAGGGTGGACTCGTTTGAGGAGGAGGCTGCACGGACTCCGGTCCACGAGCCTCCGGTCCACGGGTCTTTGGCCCACGAGCCTCAGGTCGACGGGGCTTCGGCCCATGAGAGTTGGGCCCACGAGACCCCGGAGGAGCACACGTCTGGATGGGGTACCTGGTCGGGTCAGCCTGAGGAGCCGAGTGACCATGCTGATGATGGCGGGGAGCCGAGTGGCCATGGTGATGATGGCGAGGAGCCGACTGATTTTGAGGAGGAGGGGGAGGAGGGGGGCAACGTCTACCAGCGTGGTGCTACACGGCTCCCGTCCGTGCCGGCGACCCGCGAGCAGAGGTGGTTGATTTTCCCTGATGGGGAGAGGTAAGTGCATTTAATCTTTTTGTACCTTCTGCATTCACGTTTCTTCAAATAACTGATGTGTTGGCCTTGTCATGCTGCAGGGGTTGGGACCACCATGAAAGTGTCCGCCGGCCCAACTCCGTCCTTGGAGTTCTGATTCGGCAAAACTTCCCAGGGTTTGTCACGTTGCCTGGTGAGGGTCAACTTCCAGAGGTTGGATTGAGTTGGGAGCACTACTTGGCTGCCCGGGCCCCGCCGGGTGAGATTATCGACGGTGTCTTGTGCAAGACGAGGGCAGACGTGGTGATCAAAAAGTTCTGGGTAATTTCTCCTTTACACAATTAAAAATCTTCAACTAGCTAGTTATTAATTGTACTAATCAATATTGTCTCATTTGATTGCAGACATTCTATAGGTGTGAGGAGGGATACGAGGACGAGGCGGCAGATGTTATCCACAAGGAGTGCAAGCACCTACTTCAGAACTTACGGCATGAGGTTCGGGTGCAGGCTGTTCGAGACTACTACGCCAGGCGTGGTATCAAGAAGCCCAAGCAGGAGTGCCGCAATAAGTTCTTGAGTAAGGAGCAGTACATGAAGGTAATTCTTAAGGCCTTGTACTTACTTCCTTCATTTAGTAATTCATAGTCGTAGCGCTCAAGTTTCTATTTGCTAACTTAGGCCCCTCCGAGATGGTGTGCGGATCGGATGGATTGTTTGGAGGTGTTGGTCAATGCGTGGTGCTCAAAAGAATGGCGGGCCACCCACAAAGAGGCCAAGGACAAACGTGCCCAAATGGAAGGTGTGCCACACCACCAAGGCAGCTCCAACTTATTTCAGTACGGGCGGAATTGGGTATGTGGTTTGCTTCATGATTCATGCAATTCATTCATCATGCTAGCTTTAGCCCTTTAATTACTAATTTACTTTGTTTCTCTCTTTCAGGCACGCTACAATAAGGTGGATAAGGTGCCAGAGGTGTACGACCTATATGCCATGGCCCACACTGGCCCTTACAAGAAATTCAAGGCATTCTCTGTGTCTGACCTCGATGATCCAAAGAACTTCACCAACATCTCCGCCCATGACAAGCTTGTGCAATATAGAGATCAGGGGAAGTCGAGGAAAGGGGAGGACTTTAACCCGAGCCAGGGTCCCATTGATACAGAACTGCTGATGATATCTGGTGGCGGGAGGTCCCATGGCTTCATAGCCATGGGAGATGGACTTATCCGTTGTCCTAGCACTCTCCTGGAGATCAAGGCGCGCCAGTCGAGCTCCGCTCCTGAGATAAGGCCTCCTGAATGGCCAGTCCAACTCGCCTTCAAGGTTAGTTATACATACTCAGCTATCTTTCTCCATTACATTGTGTGTGCTTCCATCAATGATTACAAATGGTCATGTGAGTGGTGTAGCAGGCTGCTATACAGAGTGAGAGAGATAGAACGGAGAAACTTCTGGCGGAGGTGGCGGAGAGGCAGCGGGCGTTGGAGGAGAGGACGACAAATATGTTGGAGGAGGAGAGGGCACGGAATGACATGCAGGCAAGGGCCATGTATGAGCTCCTTGTGGTAAGTTTCTTCTGTAGATTGCTTGCTAGTCTTAACATTTGAGTCTCATTACTAACTAGTATGACTCTGTTGTGAAAACCAAATGTGCAGTCTGTGTGCGAGAAGTCAGGTCAGACCGCTCCGCCGATGCCAGTGATTGCTCCTGGGAGCACGGTGAGTTTAATTTGAATGGACATTACTTGCTAGTCTTAACATTTGAGTGTCATAATGCTAACGAGACATTGGAAATGATCTTTGGTGCAACTTAACTCCAGAAACGCATCGCACGATCCTTCTCCAGCTACCGGCGTGAGCCAGCCCGCTCCTACACCTCCCTGATCACGGTAAGTTTCTCTAGTGTTTTGCTTAACAAATGCATAAAGACCTAGACTTAGCTTTATTTCCTCCAATATGCTTACCATAATGACCTAGAGTTAGCTTCTTTTCCTCCAAAATGACTTAATAAGCTTACTGACCTCATAAACCATCCATTTTACCTAAGTTAGCTCTAAAACGATATGTACTTAGCTTACTTATGTCAAAAATTGCATAATTAGCTTAGTTAGCTCATAAACGATCCATTTTACCTAGGTTAGCTCCAAAATGACCCATTTCACCTAAGTTAGCTCAAAAACGATCCATTTCACCTTAGTTAGCTCAAAAACATGGCATTTCACCTTAGTTAGCTCATAAACGACCCATTTCAACTAAGTTAGCTCCAAAATGATCAATTTCACCTAGGTTAGCTCATAAACGACCCATTTCACCTAGGTTAGCTCATAAACGACCCATTTCACCTAAGATAGCTCATAAACGATCCATTTCACCTAGGTTAGCTAATAAACGATCCATTTCACCTAAGTTAGCTCATAAACGATCCATTTCAACTAATTTAGCTCATAAATGATCCATTTCACCTAAGTTAGCTAATAAATGGCATATACTTCTTCTTCTAGTCTTCTTCTTCTTCTTCTATTCTTTTTCTTCTAGTCTTCTTTTTCTAACTTTCTTATTTGTCATTTTGCAGGTTTCATTCACTTCACGGAAGGCAGCTTCCTATGATGGTTTGCTTGTTTTTTCCTTTGATGCACTTCTTGTATTCTGCTCGCTTGCTATGATGAAACTAGATTGCTATGATAAAACTTTGCATATTTTAATATGTATGGATTGATGGAACTATGTGCAACCTACTATGTATGGATGGATGGATATATATGTGCTGGATATTTATTATGTTGGATATATATGTGCTGGATATTTATGTGATGGATATATGTGTTGTGATATATTTGCTGTGATAATTGTTGGATATAAGAAAAACAAAATAAAAAAGAGGCAGTGCAGGCTCTTTGCCATCCGCGGCAAACGGCAAAGACGCCTTTGCCGTTGGTGGCAGACGGCAAAGGGGGCACGTGGCGCCCACTTGTGCTTCCTGAGGGATGGGCCATTTGGCAAATTTGCCTACCGTGGCGGACGACAAAGCTAAGCTGATGGCAAATACTTTGCCTTTGCCGTCCGCCATGACAGACGGCAAAACACAGCGGGCGCTGACGCATTGCTGACGTCAACTGGCGGACGGCAAAGAGGCACTCAAATTTGCCGTCCGCTGGCGGAGGACAAAGGCTGTCGTTAGCTGCCTAACGGACTAACGCTGGCGGACGTCCAGTTTTTTGATGTCCCTCCTCTTTCCCGTCCGCCGCTGTAGGCAAAGGGCTCTTTGTCGTCCACCATAAAAAGCAGACGACAAAGGACCTGTTTTCCGACCCTGTCTTTGCCATCATTGTTTGTCGTCCGCCGCTGACGGCAAAGCTCTTTGCCGTGCGCCGTCCGTGCCTTTGCCGTCCGCCGTGGCAGACGGCAAAATACTGGATTCCTGTAGTGCCTTTCCCCTATAAATACCCCTCTCCCTCATCTGATTCCCCAGCAAAACCCCTCTTCCCCGTGCCCTCTGCCTCGCCCGCTTGCTCGCCAGAGCCGAAGCCGCCGCCGCGCCATTGCCGACCCATCGAGCTACTCCGACCACCTAGCCGCCACTTGAGACCACCACCGTAACCCCCTCGCTCTTCCGCACCTCCCCGTGCGCTCGCGCGAGCCCGAAACCCACCGGAGCGCCGCCACTGCCGACGCCCGAACACCACCTACAGCACCATCTCGACCACCACTGGACTCGCTGTCGAACGTCGCGTCCACCCGTACCCTCGCCGGAGCCCGCCGACGATCGGAGCGCCGCCGCCGCCGACGTCCGATTCGCTCCTCGTCGACCCTCCCCGCGGTGAGCTCTCCACTTCCCCTCCTCCATCCAATTCTAAATCTACGGTATAGATTAGATGGATGAACGGTTAGGTTTAATTTTTTTTAGTTCGGTCTTTTTCTGGTTTAGTTACAGTTTTTTATTGATCGAACCGGTCGGTTTTCTGTTATTAAGCGCGTATATGGTTTAGTTTTATATATCGCCCGAGCGTTGTTTAGTTTCTGATCACCCACCTTTCAGCCCAGTAGCGCCCGATAGTTTCTTTTAGTATTTTTTTCGTTTCTGTTTTTAAAACAGAATAGTTCTGTTCTTGTAAAATCTATATCTTTTAGGTTGTATAATATTTTTAGTTGATTCTTTTTGTTAGTTTACAAATTTCTTGTAGTTTCTGTAGAAAATAGATTCGGACATGTTTTAGTTTTTAAAAATAGTTTTATATTAGTTTTCGTCAGATTAGTGTTTCTACAATAATTTGAGCTAGAATTAATATTTTTAGGTGATTCTTTTTGCCACTGCTTAGTTGTGACATAGCCTAGCAGTGGGAACTTGTTGGGGTACTTGTAGATTGTATTAAATTTAGTTTTAGTCGAAATCAAGCTTTTCTAGTTTTATTTAGCTTGCTGCTGCTTCCTGCTGTTCTAGTTATTATAGAATTTTAACTTACCCCTGTTATAATTTATTTTAGATTAGTTTCTGTAATTACAGAGGGTGAACATTTATTTTCAGCAAAATAAAAGGTTTTATTTTATTTTCTTATTAGTTCTTTTTTAGGTATAACAGGAGTTCTATAATCGATATTGATGTGATACTTTTTGCACCTAGTTTATATGTTGTTTTCCTTTATGTTAGTTAGCAAAACCCATGTTTTGGTTCTGTTAAGAAAAGTGTTAGTAGGATAAAACTATTTCTTTGTTGTTGCTTGAAGTGATGAAAACCTTGATTTTGTTTTCCTCGAGTTTTCTTTGGAATTGGTTTGAGTTTTATTATTGATTATCCTTGTTGTTTTGATTGTTATTTTGAGTTGTAGAATGATTGCTTATGTGAATGCCATGTTTATTATTATAGATTTCATCGGAGAGTTGCGTATAGTCTTATCAAGTTTCTGAGAGCGTTATTATTCTTCATTAAGTAATACCAGGCAAGTTCACTTTGACCATGTTTTTCATACCTATGTTTTATTTGCATGTAGTAGCACCTTTTCAATAATCCCTTCAGTAGTGATATTGATTTCTTGTAGTTGAGTAGAATGCATGAGGTAGGAACCCATCTCCCTGTTATCAAGCCCGGGACGTTATATAGTTTTAATGCTACGCTATAGTAGACAGGGTTTGGTATGAGTGCGTGAGTACGTCAATGGCAACAACTTTATGATGGCACCGGCACGGACTGCATCTTCGGGACTCCTCAAGATTTCAAGACTAGAGACAAGAATTCAAAACACACTACTGGGTGAAGGACGGTTGATGGGCACCCTGGAGAAACCAGTGGTTGGCCGGGATGCATGGAGAAGCGCCATGACATCATGCGACGAGCTTCACCCGGACTCAAAGAGATGGAAGAATAATTCATGCCCGGAAGCTTACCTGTGCAACCGCAAGTCATTATGGGCTCTGGCTTGGTTGACCTTAGTTGTGACTCTGGCTGGGACGGTGCTAGCAGATGTAGAACTAGGTAGGATTGGATGAGCACCGGACAGTGGTTAGAGGAACTCTTCGGAAGACCATGTTTCGGTCATCTTGTTCTCAAACACCCTGAAGTGCGAGAATGTAAAGAGAGGGATCGAATCTTGCGGGTAAAGTGTACAAACCTCTGCAGAGGGTTAAAACCTAATCAATTAGCCGTGTCCCCGGTTACGAACAATTTGAGCCTCTGGACTTGGATCTATCTCGGAACTCTCAACACCGGACTGATAACATAATTGTGGGAAACTTATGATGATTTGGGTATGAGACATCGGTTGGCGAAACCATGTCATGACAAAAAACTCCATAGTACAGACTCCTGATATTCCTTTGTTGTAGGGAAAATAAAACCAGCTTTTATGAAAAAACATCAGACACAGAGCCACAAAGCCATATTGCTTATAGAATAGTTTTATCATCTGCTTTCTCATATTGTGATCTTGCCGGTACATTCAATGTACTAACCTACATGGCTGCAACGTCTCATGTTGCAGATATGTCCTTCCGACGAGTAAGAGTATGGTACAGGGTTACGTTCTACACTCAACCTGCCGATGGCGTTGATGGGACTCCACACCTGATTGTTTGTTTCCGCTGAGACTTATGAGGTATATATCAGTTTTACGTTATTTATACATGTGATTGCACTTTGATATATACATTGATGTACTGTGTGTGCCAGCATACCGATCCAGGGATGGCACAGATACATAGAGGCTTGACCGTCTGAGGTCGGGTCGCTACAGATATGGTATCAGAGCACAGTTTGACTGTAGGACGTGACCCTAGAAATCGTAAAGCCCTAGGACAGGAAGTCTCTAAAACTTTATTTTCAAAAGAATCTATTACTTCTCATCTTTTCTGATTTTATCAAGTATACTCTCTTACCTCAAATAGTTAGAATATACCCCTTTCCCTTTTGACCACACGGAGGATCAACTAAAGCCGCTCCAAGAAGGACAAGATATCGGACAACCGATGACCATTTCAGAGTAAAGAGGAATTCACCATGCATTAGAAGAGTTGAAGCTACAACGGTTGAAGACTCCGAAAACTTGAAGAATCTGAAGAATTATTTGACCTTTAGAAGACCAAACCCATGTTATATACTTACGTTAGATGCGACGATTGGTGCGCTGTTATTTGTTTGATGTTTTTCCGACAACCACAAATAAAACCCATTTTCAAAACTATTGTTTGTATTGTGTGTATCCCTCCCCACCCCTCTCTTATCTCACCCTAAAACCCTTGGACCCAGTAGATGATGAATGAAGTTGGACTGGTATTCTCTGGACCGAAAACCCAGCCGGAAGCAGAGCTATGGATTCAAAACATGGAGAATCACTTTGGGAGCAATTTGATTTCAAGGAAGAATGAAGTATCGTACGCTCTTCAGTACTTTGAAGGAAGTGCTGCGACATGGTGGCAGATGCGTCAAGCTATACAGGGATGGAATGTAGCAAGAACTTGGGTAGAATTCAAGAAGACTCTGACAAGATCTCGTCTTATCCGGAAGCACCATGATACCCCAAGAAATAAACCTTGTGCCTGCAAGATTTGTGGAGAAATAGGACACACCCAGGAGAAACACAAGGATGGATGCCCTCATTGTAAGGAGAAACACCCAGCTGAGGAATGCCCAACTAGTCATGTGACTTGCTTCTTGTGTGAAGGAACCACCCACTACTCAGCTCAGTGTCACATTTACCCTACGGTGCAACAAATTATTCAGAAGCAGGAAGAAGGAATGAAAGAAGCCCTACGAGAAGTTATGAAAGAACCTGTGATTAAGGAAAGTGTTGAAGACCCTGATGGAGAAAGCCTCAACAGATTTTACTCTAATGCCTATTATTCATGTGGAGAAGAAGGACATTTTTCACAGTATTGCACCAAGGAAAGAAAAGAGTATATGGGATACTTCCCGACAGAAGCAGTGGAGTTTGATCCACAAGGAATAGAACGTTTGATCAAAACGAAGAAAACCAGGAAGAGAAAACAAAGACACCCTCAGAACAACCCAATTTCTGCAAAGAGGGACAAGAGTCATATTACCTATTTTGAATGTAAGGACATCGGGCATTATGCCAATGATTGTCTTGAAAGGAAGCTAGGAACTCAAGGAGCAGGCACCATCACCAAGAAGCCTCGAGACATGCCGGAAGTTATTTGTTTTCGTTGCAAGGAAGCAGGACATTTTGCTAGGGATTGTTCAAATCATGAGAAAGCTGGAGCTGAGTAGTGGAGATGTTGATATCAGTAATAAGTGTAGTAAGGAAAACACTTTTTCATGAGAATGCGGGGTTGAGTTATGTAATAGATTACTCAAAGATTGTAATAATTCATGACTCAATAAAGTTGATATGTCAAATGTTGAAAGGCTTTAAGGAGTTGTTATGTTTTATCTTGGAAATTAATATTCTGGGTGAACATGGAAGAAAATGAGTTGTGATGCATAAAATGGATGTTGGAAATTGAGTTTGAAGTTTTGTTTGGATGATATGAATGTGTACCCAAGGAGATATGTACCTTATTCTGAGCACCATTTTTGTTTTACAACTGCAGATGACGACCCTTTGTGAGTCTTTCCTTAAGGTCCTGGAAATGATCATGACCCTGACAAGTGATCATGATTACCCGAAGATCCTAAAGGACATGATGAAGCATATTCACCTTGAAGGAGATGCAGTCTACAAAGGCTACCCCTTCATGCAAAAGGGAGTGGAACTTTGTTATGTGGAGGTACACCCCCACCGTAGGAAAGGAGTTTGCCCAAAGACGATGGGGCGGTACTTTTTCATCTCACGTGTACCACAAGCAACTTTCTTCGACGTTGTTCGTGAAGCAGCCATGGAAGCCATATGCCAGATCGGAGATATACTTGAAGCAAGACTCCGTTATACTCAGGAATACCTAAGAGAAGTGCATGCAGAGATGATGGAGATGAAGCTCAAGGCCACCATGATGAAACAAAAGATTGAAGACTTCAAGGCGCATGTCGCACAATTCCAGTGGGACTAAAGAATCCCCAAGGAGAAAAGATTAATAAAGTTGGACGTAATGCCTGACCATACCAAACCATGTGGGTGGCAGCATTTGTAATAAAGTACTTTTTGGAATTTGGATTTACGAAAAATGGTTAAGGATGTAATAAAAGATTTGATATGAAAATAATATGATTTATGGATAAACTAGTGCATTTTTTGTGCGATAGTACTCCGTAAAGACACATGATCAATTAAGAAAGAAATGTGTTATTCATGACGGTCCATAGAAGGGAGCTGGACCAAATAAGTTGGAGTTTTGTATGATCGTCACCACAAGGGTATGAGGGAAGAAGTGCTATTGGATTTAAAGGAGATGTAATGTTGGAATATGGAATGATAATCCTCAAATAGATGAGTTAAAATTGTACAAGAGTTGAAGTGGGCCATAACCCACTGGCCCAAGAGTTAATAAGAAGCAAGCACACTCTTGCTGAAGGAAGATATTTTGGAAGAAAACTCTGAGTTAATCAGCCAACATTTATAGGAGGATACGAAAACCCGAGGGTTGTGAAGAAACATTAGATGTCTCATTCAGCTTGCAGAAATAATGGATTTATGCGAACTCCGTTCGTTGACAAGAGAAATTCTATAATGCTTGTGAGTATGCCCAAGTGTTAGAATACGTGATTCGATGTCTGCATATGTAGTAATGGTTGAAGTACGGGATGGATTGGCCCCCATACCGGAGACTTCTATCATGAACTATCATATGTTGATGGAAAATCAGAGAGCCTTGAAAACCCTAGAAGAGTGTCGAAATGATAAGCCAAAACCATAGAATGGTAGGATGATTGATCCATGTACCAGGCACCTGTTGCCAATCGTAGGATATACAGTGAGATTCAACCAAACCCATTTTTTTGTAGGAGAAACCATACATGGTTGAACACCATGAGAATTTCGATAGTTATTTAGTATTGGCGACAGACCAGTCAGCTAAGAAGACCCAGTCTCAGAAGAACGCCACCAGGATGAAAGAACGGGTGTTTGAGGAGAAGGTTATGCCCCGACCGGAAGAGCACCCGTGAAAGAGATATTCTGGAGTATATGAGAGCACCAACACCAGCAACCCAAAAGGACGGAGTACATGAGTTTTGTCTTAACCATACCCATGCTTTTAAGTCTGGTAGCACCCCTGACCTTTCCGACCAAAATATTTGCTAGAAGACCCCCAACCCCTAACTTTTCTTGCTAGCCTCTTCGAATCTCGAGGACGAGATTCATTTTAAGTGTGGTAGGTTTGTACCATCCCAAAATTCTAAATTTTGGAATGTTATATTAAATAAATAGTTTTGACATTCTGTTTGATTGTTTGGGTGATTGATTGATTGAAATTGAGTGGAATTTGAAACTTTTGAAAAGTTGAATGAGACGGAATGAAAAGACTTTCCCAAAGTATCATCTTGCATTTTGAACTTCATGAATTCAAATCCATTTCATCACAAAAACCCTAGAGTGAAGATGATATGACTTCTTCCATTTAATTAAATGAAAAAGAGATTTAAAAAGATTTGAATTCCATTTGAAAAAATATTTCAGATTTGAAACTTTATGCAACTCAATGATTTTCGTGAGAGAAGATAAAATGACTTCTTCAAATTATATGAAATATGAGTTGGAAGTTAAAGGAATCAAATTGAAAGTCATTTGGAAGTATTTTGAAACCCACTTTCAATTTAGGAGTTAATTGCCTTTTGTTCAAATTATTTTTCTCCTAAAATAAATAAGTGGAAATAAGGGTAAAATGATTCCCTTCAATGAAAAATTAGGAGAAAATAAATTTGAAATCATTTTGGGTATTTTTAAAAAATGATTTTGTTGGGTTTTATTTCAATAGCAACACTATTTGACTTTTGTGAATTTTGAAGGATTTTATTTGAACTTGAAAAATAGTTCATGTTGTAGGAAGTCTTTTTCTGAATGTTTTGATATATATTATGTTTATATTTTAACTTATTTATTTCTTTTAATCTTCTCTGCTATCTTAGAAAAAAACGGCCGAAGCCAACTGGGCCAACATTGCCCAGCACCACGGTCCATCTCTCTCTCTCCCTCGGCCCACCTACCTCGCCCCGCACCTTCTTCCTCCCCACGCCAGAACCATGACCTCGCCGCCGATTCCCGGATTCCTCGGGATCCTCTCCTCGATCCTCCCCCTCCTTCAAGCACCCTTTCCCCTATAAATACCCCTCTCCCTCGTCCGATTCCCCCGCAAAACCCCTCTCCCCCGTGCCCTCTGCCTCGCCCGCTTGCTCGCCGGAGCCGAAGCCGCCGCCGCGCCATTCCCGCCCCACCGAGCTACTCCGACCACCTAGCCGCCACTTGAGACCACCACCGTAACCCCCTCAATCTTCCGCACCTCCCCGTGCGCTCGCACGAGCCCGAAACCCACCAGAGCGCCGCCACCGCCGACGCCCGAATGCCACCGCCACCTCGACCTCGCCGCCGACCTCCTCAGTCCACCTACGGCACCATCTCGACCACCGCTGGACTTGCCATCGAACGCCGCGTCTGCCCGTACCCTCGCCGGAGCCCGCCGATGATCGGAGCGCCGCCGCCGACGACGTTTGAGTCGCTCGCTGCCGACCCTCCCCGCAGTGAGCTCTCCACTTCCCCTCATCCGTCCGATTCTAAATCTACGGTATAGATTAGATGGATGAACGGTTAGGTTTAATTTTTTTAGTTCGGTCTTTTTCCGGTTTAGTTACGGTTTTTTATTGATCGAACCAGTCGGTTTTCTGTTATTAAGCGCGTGTACGGTTTAGTTTTATATATCGCCCGAGCGCTATTTAGTTTCCGATTGCCCACCTTTCAGCCCAGTAGCGCCTGATAGTTTCTTTGAGTATTTTTTTCGTTTCTGTTTTTAAAACAGAATAGTTTTGTTCTTGTAAAATCTATATCTTTTAGGTTGTTTAATATTTTTAGTTGATTCTTTTTTTGTTAGTTTACAAATTTCTTGTAGTTTCTGAAGAAAATAGATTCGGCCATGTTTTAGTTTTTAAAAATAGTTTTATATTAGTTTTAGTCAGATTAGTATTTCTACTATAATTTGAGCTAGAATTAATATTTTTAGGTGATTCTTTTTGCCACTGCTTAGCTGTGACCTAGACTAGAAGTAGGAACTTGTTGGGGTATTTGTAGATTGTATTAAAATTAGTTTTTCTCAAAATCAAGCTTTTCTAGTTTTATTTAGCTTGCTACTGCTTCTGCTGTTCTAGTTATTATAGAATTTTAACTTACCCCTGTTATAATTTATTTTAGATTAGTTTCTGTAGTTACAGAGGGTGAACATTTATTTTCAGCAAAATAAATGGTTTTATTTTATTTTCTTATTAGTTTTGTTTTAGGTATAACAGGAGTTCTATAATCGATATTGATGTGATACTTTTTGCACCTAGTTTATATGCTGTTTTCCTTTATGTTAGTTAGCAAAACCCGTGTTTTGGTTCTGTTAAGAAAAGTGTTAGTAGGATAAAACTATTTCTTTGTTGTTGCTTGAAGTGATGAAAACCTTGATTTTGTTTTCCTCGAGTTTTCTTTGGAATTGGTTTGAGTTTTATTATTGAGTTTCCTTGTTGTTTTGATTGTTATTTCGAGTGGTAGAATGATTGCTTATGTGAATGCCATGTTTATTATTATAGATCTCATCGGAGAGTTGCGTATAGTCTTATCAAGTTTCTGAGAGCATTATTATTCTTCATCAAGTAATACCAGGCAAGTTCACTTTGACCATGTTTTTCATACCTATGTTTTATTTGCATGTAGTAGCACCTTTTCAATAATCCCTTCAGTAGTGATATTGATTTCTTGTAGTTGAGTAGAATGCATGAGGTAGGAACCCATCTCCCTGTTATCAAGCCCGAGGCGTTATATAGTTTTAATGCTACGCTATAGTAGACGGGGTTTGGTATGAGTGCGTGAGTACGTCAATGGCGACAACTTTATGATGGCACCGGCACGGACTGCATCTTCGGGACTCCTCAAGATTTCAAGACTCGAGACAAGAATTCAAAACACACTACTGGGTGAAGGATGGTTGACGGGCACCCTGGAGAAACCAGTGGTTGGCCGGGATGCATGGAGAAGCGCCATGACATCTTGCAGAAAGCTTCACCCAGACTCAAAGAGACGGAAGAATTATTCATGCCCGGAAGCTTACCTGTGCAGTCGCAAGTCATTATGGGATCTGGCTTGGTTGACCTTAGTTGTGACTCTGGCTGGGACGGTGCTAGCAGATGTAGAACTAGGTAGGATTGGATGAGCACCGGACAGTGGTCAGAGGAACTCTTCGGAAGACCATGTTTCGGTCATCTTGTTCTCAAACACCCTGAAGTGCGAGAATGTAAAGAGAGGGATCGAATCTTGCGGGTAAAGTGTACAAACCTCTACAGAGGGTTAAAACCTAATCGATTAGCCATGTCCCCGGTTACGAACAATTTGAGCCTCTGGACTTGGATCTATCTCGGAACTCTCAACACCGGACTGATAACATAATTGTGGGAAACTTATGATGATTTGGGTATGAGACATCGGTTGGCGGAACCATGTCATGACTGAAAACTCCGTAGTACAGACTCCTAATATTCCTTTGTTGTGGGGAAAATAAAACCAGCTTTTACGCAAAAACATCAGACACAGAGCCTCAAAGCCATATCGCATATAGAATAGCTTTATCAACTTCTTTCTCATATTGTGATCTTGCTGGTACATTCAATGTACTGACCTACACGGCTGCAACGTCTCATGTTGCAGATATGTCCTTCCGACGAGTAAGAGTACGGTACAGGGTTATGGTCTACACTCAACCTGCCGATGGCGTTGATGGGACTCCACGCCCGATTGTTTGTTTCCGCTGAGACTTATGAGGTATATATCAGTTTTACGTTATTTATACATGTGATTGCACTTTGATATATACATTGATGTAATATGTGTGCTAGCATACCGATCCAAGGATGGCACATATACACAGAGGCTTGACCGTCTGAGGTCGGATCGCTACAACAATGCTCTAATAATGACGATCATCACACTTTTATTTACTTACAAGTCAAGAATTACAATTCTATACTAGAACAAAAATATGACTCTATGTGAATGCCTCCGGCAGTGTATCAGGATATGCAATAATCAAGAGTGACATGTATGAAAGAATTATGAACGGTGGCTTTGCCACAAATATGATGTCAACTACCTGATCATGCAAAGCAGTATGACAATGATGAAGCGTGTCATAATAAACAGAAGGGTGGAAAGTTGTATGGCAATATATCTCAGAATGGCTATGGAAATGCCATAATAGGTAGGTATGGCGGCTGTTTTGAGGAAGATATATGGTGGGTTTACGGTACCGGTGAAAGTTGCGCGGTACTAGAGAGGCTAGCAATGGTGGAAGGGTGAGAGTGCGTATAATCCATGGACTCAACATTAGTCATAAAGAACTCACATACTTATTGCAAAAATCTATTAGTTATCGAAACAAAGTAGTACGCGCATGCTCCTAGGGGGATAGATTGGTAGGAAAAGACCATCGCTCGTCCCCGACTGCCACTCATAAGGAAGACAATCAATAAATAAATCGTGCTCCGGCTTCATCACATAACGGTTCACATATGTGCATGCTACGGGAATCACAAAATTTAACACAAGTATCTCTCAAATTCACAACTACTCAACTAACATGACTCTAATATCACCATCTTCATATCTCAAAACAATCATCAAGTATCAAACTTCTCATAGTATTAATGCACTTTATATGAAAGTTTTTATTATACCCATCTTGGATGCCTATCATATTAGGACTAATTTTATAGCCAAAGCCAATTACCATGATGTTCTAAAAGACTCTCAAAATGATATAAGTGAAGCATGAGAGATCAATAATTTCTATAAAATAAAACCACCACCGTGCTCTTAAAGAGATATAAGTGAAGCACTAGAGCAAAATTATCTAGCTCAAAAGATATAAGTGAAGCACACAGAGTATTCAAATAAATTGCGATTCATGTGTGTCTCTTCAAAAGGTGTGTATAGCAAGGATGATTATGGTAAAATAAAAAGCAAAGACTCAAATCATACAAGACGCTCCAAGCAAAACACATATCATGTGGTGAATAAAATATAGCCTCGTTACCGATGGACGAAGACGAAAGAGGGGATGCCTTCTGGGGCATCCCCAAGCTTAGGCTTTTGGTTGTCCTTGAATTTTACCTTGGGGTGCCTTGGGCATCCCCAATATTAGGCTCTTGACACTCCTTATTCCAAAATCCATCAAATGTTTACCCAGAAACTTGAAAACTTCATAACATAAAACTCAACAGAAAATCTCATGAGCTTCATTAGTATAAGAAAACAAACCACCACTTCAAGGTACTGTAATGAACTCATTATTTATTTATATTGGTGTTAAACCTACTGTGTTCCAACTTCTCTATGGCTCATACCCCCGATACTAGCCATAGATTCATCAAAATAATCAAACAACACACGAAAAATAGAATCTGTCAAAAACAGAACAGTCTGTAGTAATCTCTAGGTTTTGAATACTTATGTAGCTCCAACAATTCTACCAAATTAGTAAGACCTAAATAATTTGTATATTGATCTACTTCAATTAGAATCAGTATTTTATCACTCTCTGGTTAAAAATGGAAATTATTCTCGTGAGCACATACTTTCTGTTTTTTCAGCAAGATCAAACAACAATCATCCAAGAAGATCCTAAAGGTTTTACTTGGCACAAACACTAATTAAAACATAAAAAACAATCATAACAGAGTCTGGATAAATTATTTATTACTAAACAGGAACAAAAAGTAAAGATCAAAAATGAAATTGGGTTGCCTCCCAACAAGCGCTATCGTTTAACGCCCTTAGCTAGGCATTGATAATTTTAATGATGCTCACATGAAACATAGCAATTGAAACACAAAGATAGAATCATATAGCATGTGAACAACACATATAAGTATAACATACTTCCTATGCATAGGCTTCTTATAGGCAAACAAATTATCATAGCAAGCAAAAATCAGCATATGCATGGAAGCGGAAAGAAACAATAGCAATCTCAACATAACGAGAGGTAATTTAGTAACATGAAAATTTCTACAACCATATTTACCTCTCTCATAATAATTACATGTAGGATCATAAGCAAATTCAACAATATAGCTATCACAAAATGTATCTTAACATGATCCACATGTATGCAAAGTTTACACTCTTCCAAAATAGTGGGATTAACATTAACTAAAGACATGACCTCTCCAAACCCAATTTTATCAAACACTTCATAAGATTAAACATTCTCCAAATATGTGGGATCTAAAGTTGACACTCTTCCAAACCCACATTCAATATTATTGAAAACATTATTATCAATCTCATATTCATCATGGGGCTTAAGTAAATTTTCAAGATCATAAGAAGAATCACCCCAATCGTGATCATTGCAACAAATAGTAGTCATAGCAAAACTAGCATCCCCAAGCTTAGGGTTTTGCATATTATTAGCACAATTGACATTAATAGAATTTATAATAGCATCATTGCAATCATGTTTTTTATTCAAACATCTATCATGAATCACTTCATAAAGCACTTCATCACAATTTTCAGATTCACGAATTTCAAGCAAAACCTCATAAAGATAATCTAGTGCACTAAACTCACTAGAAATTGGTTCATAATAATTTGACCTTTTAAAAAGATTAGCAGGAGGATGAGGATCCATATCAATAGATTTTTATCAAGCGAAGATGCAAGCAAATAGAAGGCACATGGTAACACGAGCAAACAGAAGGACGAACGGAAGTGGGGTGAAGAAAAGGCAGATGTTTCCGAAAATCATTTTAGAAGTGGGGGAGAGGAAAACAAGAGGCGAATGGCAAATAATGTAATGTGAGGGAGAAGAATTTATGATGGGTACTTGGTATGTCTTGACTTGACCGTAGATCTCCCCGGCAACAGCGCCATAAATCCTTCTTGCTACCTCTTGAGCATGCGTTGGTTTTCCCTTGAAGAGGAAAGGGTGATGCAGCAAAGTAGCATAAGTATTTCCCTAAGTTTTTGAGAAGCAAGGTATCAATCCAGTATGAGACTACACGCAAGTCCCTCGTACCTGCACAAACAATCAAGAACCTTGCAACCAACGCGATAAAGGGGTTGTGAGTCCCTTCACGGCCACTTGCAAAAGTGAGATCTGATAAAGATAATAAGATAAATATTTTTGGTATTTTTGTTGTATAGTTTGAAAAGTAAAGATTGCAAAATAAACGTCGACAGAAATGGCTGCTTGTTGGGAGAATAATATAATGGAGAATAGACCCGGGGGCCATAGGTTTCACTAGTGGCTTCTCTCAAGATAGCATATTCTATGGTGGGTGAACAAATTACTGTCGAGCAATTGATAGAAAAGCGAATAGTTATGAGAATATCTAGGCATGATCATGTATATAGGCATCACGTCCGTGACAAGTAGACCAAAACAATTCTGCATCTACTACTATTACTCCACACATCGACCGCTATCCAGCATGCATCTAGAGTATTAAGTTCATAAGAACAGAGTAACGCATTAGGCAGGATGACATGATGTAGAGGGATAAACTCAAGCAATATGATATAAAGCCCATCTTTTTATCCTTGATGGCAACAATACAATACGTGCCTTGCTGCCCCTGCTGTCACTGGGAAAGGACACCGCAAGATTGAACCCAAAGCTAAGCACTTCTCCCATTGCAACAAAGATCAATCTAGTAGGCCAAACCAAACGGATAATTCAAAGAGACTTGCAAATATATTTAAACCATGCATAAAAGAATTCAGAGAAGAATCAAATATTGTTCATAGATAATCTTGATCATAAACCCACAATTCACCGGATCTCGACAAACACACCGCAAAAAGAATTACATCGAATAGATCTCTAAGAGAATCGAGGAAAACTTTGTACTAAGATCCAAAGAGAGAAGAAGCCATCTAGCTGATAACTATGGACCCGAAGGTATGTGGTAAACTACTCACACATCATCGGAGAGGCTATGGTGTTGATGTATAAGCCCTCCGTGATCGATTCCCCCTCCAGCGGAGCGCTGGAAAAGGCCCCAAGATGGGATCTCATGGGTACAGAAGGTTGCGGCTGTGTAAATAGGGTTTCGTGGTGCTCCCAGATGTTTTCAGGGTATATGAGTATATATAGGCGAAAGAAGTAGGTCGGTGGAGCTGCGAGGGGCCCACGAGGATGGGGGCATGCCTGGCCCCCTGGGCGCGCCCTCCTACCTCGTGGTTGCCTCGCTGCTTCCTTGACGCTCCAAGTCTCTTGGATCATGTTTGTTCCGGAAAAGATACTCGCGAAGGTTTCATTCCGTTTGATATTCCTTTTCTACGAAACACTGAAATAGGTAAAAAACAACAATTTGCACTAGGCCTTCGGTTAATAGGTTAGTCCCAAAAATAATATAAAAGTGCATAATAAAGCCCATTAAACATCCAAAACAGATAATATAATAGCATGGAACAATCAAAAATTATAGATACGTTGGAGACGTATCATTGCCAAGTGGCAAATGGCTGCCACTTAGTCACTTTGCGGCTTGACACCGCACTGATTGACGACGCGGGTCGTGGTGGAGTGGTTGGGTGAGGTGGTTTTTCCACCGTGAGTCCCGGCAAGCCCTGCTGGGACGCCTTGGACGTCTTCTTCTGGGGGTGGCCCTGTCCTTGACGAGCTCGCCTGCCCGGCAAGGGAGGCTTTTCTCCTGGTGGTATATTGCTTCCCTGGCTTGACTTTGGTCCTCCTAGTCTGCATGTTGGTCCTTCGAAGCTCTTGGTCTCTTGAACTCTGACTTGGGTTGGTGCTTCAATCCTGTTCCCGTGCCTATGCATAGTTTGTGCAACAGACCCAGGGTTTGTTGCACCGACAGAATCCCCCTGGCCTGCTGCGAACGCGCTGCCGAGTGTCGTCGGGGTAGGGCCTAATAAGTGCACAGGCGGGGGTGCCGAAGAGGCTGGCCTCTTGAGGTCTTCTTTTCTTCTCCATTAGTCTTGATTTCGGGCTAGTTTCTGATTTCCCCGCACGTCGTGTAAAGCCAATGGTGGTGGGGCCGCCATTGTAATGGCTCGTGAATGACTTTAGCGCACAGGGTAGAAACTTCCACTTCACTCTTCCCAACACGCTCTTATCCTTAGCCACATATGATGCATACATCTGGTGGGGTAGGTAACGGAGGTGCGTGGGGCGGGAGAGCATCAAGGCGAGGGCCCGACCTTCTTGAATTGGCGGAGGAGGATGGTGGCTGCCTGTTGAGGGAGTGGCTCCCCTCCCCGGCCTGCCTATAAAAGGAGAGGCGGAGAGAGGGCGGAGCCATTCATCCTTGCACTCCCCCTCCTCCGTTTTTCTGCTTCTTGCTGGTTATGTCGAAGAGAAGAGCTTGGGGCCAGCCCCTGGGCCCTCGTTTGGGGTTGGTGTCACCAAATGCCTTTTCAATAAGTAAGTGTGTCGAACCCAACAAGGAGCAGAAGGAAATGATAAGCGGTTTTCAGCAAGGTATTCTCTGCAAGCACTGAAATTATCGGTAACAGATAGCTAAAGTAAATAAGGTGCAGCAAGATGGCCCAATCCTTTTTGTAGAAAAGTACAAGCCTGGACAAACTCTTATATAAAGGAAAGCGCTCCTGAGGACACATGGGAATTATCGTCAAGCTAGTTTTCATCACGTTCATATGCTTCACATTCGGTACTTTGATAACTTGATATGTGGGTGGACCGGTGCTTGGGTACTGCCCTTCCATGGACAAACATCCCACTTATGATTAACCCCTATTGCAAGCATCCGCAACTACAAAACAAGTATTGAGGTAAACCTAACCATAGCATGAAACATATGGATCCAAATCAGCCCCTAACGAAGCAACGCATAAACTAGGGTTTAAGCTTCTGTCACTCTAGCAACCCATCATCTACTTATTACTTCCCAATGCCTTCCTTTAGGCCCAAACAATGGTGAAGTGTCATGTAGTCGATGTTCACATGACACCACTAGAGGAAAGACAACATACATCTCATCAAAATAACGAACGAATACCAAATTCACATGACTACTTATAGCAAGACTTCTCCCATGTCCTTAGGAACAAACATAACTACACACAAATCATATTCAAGTTCATAATCAGAGTGGTATTAATATGCATAAAGTATCTAAACATATGATCGTCCACCAAATAAACCAACTAGCATCAACTACAAGGGGTAATCAATACTACTAGCAACCCACAGGTACCAATCTGAGGCTTTGGGACAAAGATTGGATACAAGAGATGAACTAGGGTTTGAGATGAGATGGTGCTGGTGAAGATGTTGATGGAGATTGACCCCCTCCCGATGATATTATCATTGGTGATGACGATGGTGATGATTTCCCCCTCCCGGAGGGAAGTTTCCCCGGCAGAACAGCTCCGCCGGAGCCCTAGATTGGTTCCGCCAAGGTTCCGCCTCGTGGCGGCGGAGTCTCGTCCCGTGAGCTAGCTTATGATTTTTTTCCTCGACGAAAGACTCCATATAGCCAAAGATGGGCATCAGAGGGCTGCCAGGGGGCCCACGAGACAGGGGGGCGTACCCAGGGGGCAGGGCACGCCCCCACCCTCGTGGATGGTGGGTGGCCCCCCTCTGGTACTTCTTTTGCCCAATATTGTTTAAATATTCTGAAACTTGCTCCCGTGAAGTTTCAGGACTTTTGGAGTTGTGTAGAATAGGTCTCTAATATTTGCTCCTTTTCCAGCCTAGAATTCTAGCTGGCGACATTCTCCCTCTTCATGTAAACCTTGTAAATAAGAGAGAATAGGCATAAGTATTGAGACATAATGTGTAATAACAGCCCATAATACAATAAATATCAATATAATAGCATGATGCAAAATGGACGTATCAACTTCCCCAAGCTTAGAGCTTGCTTGTCCTTAAGCGAAAGCCGATATCAAAAACTATGTCCACATGTGTAGCGATAGAGGTGTCGATAAAAATAAAATACGGACATGAGGGCATCATGATCATTCTTAGAACATCAACATATACATATATTGTCATATGATCTCTTATGCTAAAGTAACAATTCAATCACAATCTCAAGTATGAATCAGAAACTTCATTGAGAACCAACAAACTATAATCTCAGTCATTGGAGCAATTGCAATTTATCATAACATTGGAAAGAGTCGTTATAAGAGATTTTCAGCAAGTCCACATACTCAACCATCATTTAGTCTTTCACAATTGCTAACACTCACGCAATATTTTATGGTTATGAAGTTTTAGTTGGACACAAAGAAAGATAGGGGCTTATAGTTTTTGCCTCCCAACCTTTTACCTCAAGGGTAATGTCAACAATAATAGTTCTTGAAAACTCACATCCAATTAGTTATATATATATATATATATATATATATATATATATATATATATATATATCTGGATCTTTCCAACACATTGTGCTTGCCAAAGGATAAAATGTAAAAAGGAAAGGTGAAGATCACCATGACTCTTGTATGAAGTATAAGACAAGAATAAAAGATAGGCCCTACGCAAGGGAAGCAGAGGTTGTCATGTGCTTTTATGGTTGGATGCACAAAATCTTAATCCGAAAGAACATCACTCTATATTGCCACTTGTGATATGGACCTTTATTATGCAGTCCGTCGCTTTTATTTCTTCCACATCACAAGATCGTATAAAGCTTATTTTCTCCACACTAATAAGTCAAACATATTTATAGAGCAATTTTTTATTTCTTGCAACGATGACAACTTACTTGAAGGATCTTACTCAATCCATAGGTAGATATGGTGGACTCTCATGAAAAAACTAGGTTTAAGGATGTTTGGAAGCACAAGTAGTATCTCTACTTGGTGCAAATAATTTGGCTAGCATGAGGGGGAAAGGCAAGCTCAACATGTTGGATGATCCATGACAATGTAATTTATTTCAGATGTAAGAAAACATAACCCATTACGTTGTCTTCCTTGTCCAACGTCAACTCTTTAGCATATCTTATTTTAATGAGTGCTCACAATCATAAAAGATGTCCAAGATAGTATATTTATATCACAAAACCTCTCTTTCTTTATTACTTCCTATTAATTGCAATGATGACCAAAACTATGTTTGTCAACTCTCAACAATTTTTATTCATCATACTCTTTATGTGTGGAGTCATTACCCTCCATAAGATCCATATGATCTCTTTATTTATTTTTATTCTTTATCTTTTATTTTATTCCCTCAAGATCATAGCAAGATAATCAAGCCCTTGACTCAACACAAATATTTATTATATATTGCTCAAGGACTCGATTACATAGAAGGATCATAAAGCAAAACTCAAAACTAGATCATACTAAAACTTTATTCTACTAGATCAAGATATTAACAAAAGGATCAAACTAAGAAAATGGTAAAGATAAAAGTGTGATGGTCATACGATACCGGGGCACTCCCCCAAGCTTGGCAGTTGCCAAGGGGAGTGCCCATACCCATGTGTTTATGTCTCCTTCATCGGGGGTGGTGATGTGATATTCTTGGCGATGATGCCCCTCAGGATACGATTCTCTTCCTCAAGCTTGTTAACTTGCTGCTTGAGGTCCCTTATTTTCTTACGGAGCTTGCCCATGACAGCTAAAGCTCCTTTCACCCAAGGATGTTGCATAGCTGTGGGAGAAGAAGTAACACTCTTTTTCATATTTTCATAAGAAAGAAATCTAACGTTGGAAGGGATGACCGAGTTTGGAATAGCCGAGCTCTGTAGTTCCCCCGTCGTGAATCCGGCTCGGAAACGAGAAGTAACTTCTTGATCCTCCTCCATGGCATCTATCCTTTTCAAGTCGGCCTCCATGTCTTCCTCAGTTGATGGACCAAACTGGTCAGCATCGCTGTTTGCTCTTGGCCCTGGTATCGGATAATACACCCGACTCTCCCCGACTGACTCTTGAGAAGACATCTTGCTCTAAATCTGCAGCAGAAACAACTCAAAACAAAAACAGCGGATGTTTGCATGGTACGGTGGTCAAAACATTCGGGAGATTATATAATGAGTTTTTACCGACCAAAAGAAGTATCGTGCATGAAAACAGAGTTCGGAGAGCATACGAGGTGCCCACGAGGCAGCGGGCGCGCCAAGGGGGGTAGGGCGCGCCCTCCACCCTCGTGGATGCCTCGTGTCCTTCTCGGACTACTTCTTATTTTCCTATTTTCTTAAATATTCCAAAATGGAGAAAAATTGCTATTAGAACTGTTTTGGAGTTGGTTTACTTACCATACCTCATACCTCTTCCTTTTCGGAGTCTGGAACATTCTGGAAAGTGTCGCTTATGTATTCCTCCGTGGTTACGGTTTCAATAACATTAGTTTCAACATTTATAGTATTAGCTGAGATATAATGTTTGATTCTTTGACCGTTCACTACCCTCGGATTTGTGCCTACGAAGTTGTTGATTTTTATGGGACCGGAACGATAGACCTCCTCGATGATGTAACGACCTTCCCATTTAGAGAGGAGTTTTCCTACAAAAAATCTTAAATGAGAGTTGTATAATAATACATAATCACCTACATTGAACTCACATTTTTGTATCCTTTTATCATGCCATCTTTTAACTTTTTCTTTAAACAGCTTGGAATTCTCATAGGCCTGGGTTCTCCATTCATCAAGTGAGCTAATGTCAAAAATCCTCTTCTCACCGGCAAGTTTGAAGTCATAGTTGAGCTCTTTAATGGCCCAATATGCCTTATGTTCTAGTTCAAGAGGTAAGTGACATGCTTTACCATAAACCATTTTATACGGAGACATACCCATAGGATTTTTGTATGCAGTTCTATAAGCCCATAATGCATCATCAAGTTTCTTGGACCAATTCTTTCTAGATCTATTAATAGTCTTTTGCAAAATTAATTTAAGCTCTCTATTACTCAATTCTACTTGACCACTAGACTGTGGGTGATAAGGAGATGCAATTCTATGATCAACATCATACTTAGCAAGCATTTTACGAAAAGCACCATGAATAAAATGTAAACCACCATCCGTCATTAAATATCTAGGGACTCCAAACCTCAGAAAAATAACTTCTTTAGGCATCTTAATAGAGGTGTTATGATCAACACTACTAGTTGGAATAGCTTCTACCCACTTAGTAACGTAATCAACAACAACTAAAATATGTGTATACCCATTAGAGGAAGGAAACAGTCCCATATAATCAAATCCCCAAACATAAAATGGTTCAATAACAAGTGAATAATTCATAGGCATTTCTTGACGTCTAGTAATATTACCAATTCTTTGACATTCATCACAAGACAAGACAAACTTACGGGCATCCTTGAATAGAGTAGGCCAATAAAAACCAGATTGCAATACCTTATGTGCAGTTCTATCTCCAGCATGGTGTCCTCCATAAGCCTCGGAGTGACACATGTGTAGGATCTGTTCCTGTTCATGCTCAGGTACACAACATCTAATGACACCATCTACCCCTTCTTTTTAAAGGTGTGGGTCATCCCAAAAGTAATGTCTTAAATCATAGAAGAACTTTTTCTTTTTGCTGGTATGTGAAACTAGGTGGTATAAATTTAGCAACAATAAAATTAGCATAATCAGCATACCATGGAGCAGTTCGAGAAGCATTTATGAAAACTAATTGTTCATCAGGAAAGCTATCATCAATAGGTAGTGGGTCATCAAGAACATTCACCAACCTAGACAAGTTGTCTGCAACAGGGTTCTCAGCTCCCTTTCTATCAATAATATGCAAATCAAATTCTTGTAGCAAGAGAACCCATCTATTAAGTCTAGGTTTAGCATCTTTCTTTTCCATAAGATATTTAATAGCAGCATGATCAGTGTGAACAGTTAGTTTAGAAACAAATATATAAGGTCTGAACTTATCACAAGCAAATACAACTGCTAAACATTATTTTTTTCAGTAGTAGCATAATTTCTCTGGGCACTCGTTAGAGTTTTACTAGCATATCGGATAACATTTAATTTCTTATCAACCCTTTGTCCTAGAACAGCCCCTACAACATAATCACTAGCATCACACATAATTTCAAATGGTAAATTCCAATCAGGAGGTTGAACAATAGGTGCAGAAATCAAATCTTTCTTAAGTATTTCAAATGCTTCTACACAATCATCATCAAAGACAAACAGAACATCTTTTTGTAAGGGATTAGTAAGAGGCGTAGAAATTTTAGAGAAGTCCTTAATGAACCTCCTATAAAAACCGGCATGACCAAGGAAACTTCTTATACCTTTAATATCCTTGGGACACGACATCTTTTCAATAGCATCAACCTTAGCTTTATCAACTTCAATACCTCTTTCAGAAATTTTATGCCCCAAGACAATGCCTTTGTTAACCATAAAGTGGCACTTCTCCCAATTCGAGACAAGATTAGCTTATTCACATCTCTGCAAAACTTGATCAAGGTTGCTTAAGCAATCATCAAAAGAAGTTCCATATACGGAAAAATCATCCCTGAATACCTCAACAATCTTTTCACAGAAGTCAGAGAATATAGCAGTCATACATCTTTGAAAGGTAGAAGGTGCATTACATAAACCAAAAGGCATACGTCTATAAGCAAAGGTACCGAAAGGGCAAGTAAAAGTTGTCTTTTCTTGATACTCTTTTGACACAGGTATTTGAGAGCAACCAGAATAACCATCTAGAAAGCAAAATGTGTATGTATGGACAATCTTTCTAGCATTTGATCAATAAAAGGTAATGGGTAATGATCCTTTTTAGTAGCTTTATTTAATTTGCGGAAATCAATTACCATTCTATAACCTGTAACAATTCTTTGTGGGATCAATTCATCTTTATCATTAGGAACAATAGTAATACATCCCGTCTTAGGGACACAATGGACATGACTGACCCACTGACTATCAGCAATAGGATAAATTATACCTGGCTCCAGAAGCTTTAGTATTTCTTTTCTTACCACTTATTTCATCTTAGGATTTAACCATGGTAGGTGATCAACAACTAGTTTCACATCCTTCTCCAATTTTATTTTGTGCTGGCATCGAGTGGGACTAATGCCCTTAAGATCATCTAGAGTATATCCAATAGCAGCACGATGCTTCTTCAGAGTTTTCAATAATTTCTTTTCCTCATGCTCTGAAAGGTTAGCACTAATAGTAACATGATATATCTCTTTCTCATCAAGATAAGCATATTTAAGAGTATCAGGTAAAGGTTTAAGCTCAAACACAGGATCTCCCTTGGGTGAAGGAGGATCCCCTAGAATTTCAACAGGCAAGTTGTGTTTCAAAATAGGTCCCTGTTTAAAGAATACTTCATCTATTTCCCTTCTTTCATTCATAAATATATCATTTGCATGGTCTAGCAAATATTTTTCTAAAGGATAATTAGGAGGCACGATAATAGAAGTAAGACTAATAATTTCATCTTTACTAGGCAATTCTTTATCATGGGATTGTCTACGAAATTTAGCAAAATTAAACTCATGAGACATATCCCCAAACCAATAGTAACTACATCCTTTTTGCAGTCTATCTTAGCATTAACAGTATTCAAGAAGGGTCTACCAAATATAATGGGACAAAAGTTGCCTTGTGGGGAACCAAGAACAAGAAAATCAGCAGGATATTTAACTTTCCCACACAAGACTTCAACATCTCTAACAATCCCAACTGGTGAAGTATTGTCTCTATTGGCAAGCTTAATTGTAACATCAATCTCTTCTATCTCAGTAGGTGCAATATCATGCATATTTCTTTATATGAGGAAAGAGGTATTGCACTTGCACTAGCACCCATATCAAATAAGCCATGATAGAAATGATCTCCTATTTTAACAGAAATAACAGGCATGCCTACAACAGGTCTATGTTTATTTTTAGTATCCTGTCTAGCAATTCTAGCAGCTTCATCACAGAAGTAAATAACATGCCCATCAATATTATCGGCCAAGAGATCTTTAACCATAGCAACACTAGGTTCAACTCTAATTTTCTTAGGAGTAGGTGTTCTAGTACTACTCTTATGAACCACAGTTGAAGCTTTAGCATGATCCTTTATTCTAATAGGGAAAGGTGGTTTCTCAATATAAGCAGTAGGAACAACAGGATCATTATAAGTGATAGTCTTTTCTTCAATTTAATAGGTGCAACTACTCCTAGTTCAATGGGAGGATTATATTTAAACCACTTCTACTTACGGAGATCAACATGAGTAGCAAAGGATTCACAGAAAGAAGCCACTATCTCAGAGTCAAGTCCATATTTAGTGCTAAATTCACAGAAAGCATCGGTGTCCATAAAAGATTTAACACAATCAAACTTAAGTGTTATACCTGACTCCTTACCTTCATCGAGATCCCAATCTTCAGATTTGTGTTTAATTCTTTCCAATAAATACCATTTGAATTCAATAGTCTTCATCATTAAAGAGCCGGTACAAGAAGTATCAAGCATGGAGCGATTATCGAGAGAAAGCCGAGCATAAATGTTTTGAATAATAATTTCTCTTGAGAGCTCATGATTGGGGCATGGATATAACATTGACTTAAGCCTCCCCGAAAGCTTGGGCGATGCTTTTTCCTTCGCGAGGCCAAAAATTATATATATAATTACGATCACGATGAACAAGATGGATAGGATAAAACTTCTGATGAAATTCCAATTTCAATCGGTTGTAGTTCCATGATCCCATATCATCACATAGCCTAAACCATGTCAATGACTTTCCCATCAAAGATAAAGGGAAAACCTTCTTCTTGATAACATCCTCGGGCATACCTGCAAGCTTAAATAATCCACAAACTTCATCCACATAGATTAGGTGCAAATCGGGATGCAATGTTCCATCACATGTGAAAGGATTAGCTAGCACTTTCTCTATCAAACCCGAAGGAATTTCAAAGTAAACATTTTCAGTAGGTTGAGGAGCAACTCTTTGCTCTACTGGTCAGGGTGAAGATACCCCAAACAAGCCCCTCAAAGGATTATGTGCCATAGTAACAAGTGACAGTAAATTTCAGCACACTATATAAATTTTTCCTTACCAAATTCCACTCACCAAAGGCACTTCACTACCTAACAACGGCGCCACAAAAGAGTCTTGATGACCCACAAGTGTAGGGGATCTACCGTAGCCTTTTCGATAAGTAAGAGTGTCGAACCCAACGAGGAGCAGAAGGAAATGATAAGCGGTTTTCAGCAAGGTATTCTCTGCAAGCACTGAAATTATCGATAACAGATAGTTTTGTGATAAGGTAAATTGTAACGGATGACAAGTAATAAAAGTAAATAAGGTGAAGCAAGATGGCCCAATCCTTTTTGTAGCAAAGGACAAGCCTGGACAAACTCTTATATAAAGGAAAGCGCTCCCGAGGACACATGGGAATTATCGTCAAGCTAGTGTTCATCATGTTCATATGATTCACGTTCGGTACTTTGATAGTTCGATATGTGGGTGGACCGTTGCTTGGGTACTGCCCTTCCTTGGACAAGCATGCCACTTATGATTAACCCATAATGCAAGCATCCTCAACTACAAAAGAAGTATTAAGGTAAACCTAACCATAGCATGAAACATATGGATCCAAATCAGCCCCTTACGAAGCAACGCATAAACTAGGGTTTAAGCTTCTGTCACTCTAGCAACCCATCATCTACTTATTACTTCCCAATGCCTTCCTCTAGGCCCAACAATGCTGAAGTTTCATGTAGTCGATGTTCACATGACACCACTAGAGGAAAGACAACATACATCTCATCAAAATATCGAACGAATACCAAATTCACATGACTACTTATAGCAAGACTTCTCCCATGTCCTCAGGAACAAACATAACTACTCACAAATCATATTCATGTTCATAATCACAGGGGAATTAATATGCATAAAAGATCTGAACATATGATCTTCCACCGAATAAACCAACTACCATCAACTACAAGGAGTAATCAATACTACTAGCAACCCACATGTACCAATTTGAGGCTTTGGGACAAAGATTGGATACAAGAGATGAACTAGGGTTTGAGATGAGATGGTGCTGGTGAAGATGTTGATGGAGATTGATCTCTTCCCGATGAGAGGATCATTAGTGATGACGATGGTGATGATTTCCCCCTCCCGGAGGGAAGTTTCCCCGGCAGAACAGCTCCGCCGGAGCCCTAGATTGGTTCCGCCAAGGTTGCATCTCGCGGCGGCAGAGTTTCATCCCGTGAGCTAGCTTATGATTTTTTCCTCGACAAAAGATTCCATATAGCCAAAGATGGGCATCAGGGGGCTGCCAGGGGCCCACGAGGCAGCGGGCACGCCAGGGGGTAGGGCGCACCCCCACCCTCATGGATGGTGGGTGGCCCCCCTCTGGTACTTCTTCCGCCCAATATTTTTTATATATTTTGGAACTTGCTCCCGTGAAGTTTCATGACTTTTGGAGTTGTGCAGAATAGGTCTCTAATATTTGATCCTTTTCCAGCCCAGAATTACAGCTGCCGACATTCTTCCTCTTCATGTAAACCTTGTAAAATAAGAGAGAATAGGCATAATTATTGAGCCATAATGTGTAATAACAGCCCATAATGCAATAAATATCAATATAAAAGCATGATGCAAAATGGACGTATCACCGGGCAGGGCCCGACAGCCGCGCCTTACAGGTAGAACTTGCGGAGCTGCTCAATATTCCATGAGTTTTGCAATCGAATGCCATCTCCAGTCTCTAGACGGACTATGCCAGGTCTGGTGACTCGTACTACCCGGTAAGGGCGTTCCCACTTCGGCATCAACTTGTTCATACCCTTGGTGGGATGAACACGCCTAAGGACAAGGTCACCTTCCTAGAAACACCTAGTGAGGGAGTCCAGGATTAGGGGGTCTCCGGACAGCCGGACTATATCCTTTGGCCGGACTGTTGGAGTATGAAGATACAAGATTGAAGACTTAGTCTCGTGTCCGGGTGGGACTTTCCTTGGCATGGAAGGAAAGCTTGGCAATACGGATGTGTAGATCTCCTCCCTTGTAACCGACTTTGTGTAACCCTAGCCCCCTCCTGTGTCTATATAAACCGGAGGGTTTAGTCCGTAGGACGACAGACAATCATACCATAGGCTAGCTTCTAGGGTTTAGCCTCTACGATCTCGTGGTAGATCAACTATTGTAATACTCATATCGTCAAGAACAATCAAGCAGGACATAGGGTATTACCTACATCAAGAGGGCCCGAACCTGGGTAAACATCGTGTCCCCTGCCTCCTGTTACCATCCGCCTTAGATGCATAGTTCGGGACCCCCTACCCGAGATCCGCCGGTTTTGACACCGACATTGGTGCTTTCATTGAGAGTTCCATCGTGTCGTCATCGTAAGGCTTGATGGATCCTTCGATCATCGGTAGAGATGTGGTCTAGGGTGAGGTTTTCCTCCACGGACATATCTTCGTATTCGGCGGCTTTGCACTGCGGGCCAAATATCTTGGCCATCTGGAGCAGGTCGAGAGCTACTGTAACACCCCGGATGTGTTTTACCCAATATGTACTCCAACTCTTGCCGTTTCCGGCCTTAAGTTATTTTATTTTCTCGGGTTCGGGTTTTTGTCTCCGTGTGTTGTTATCGTTGTCATGCATCTCATATCATGTCATCATGTGCATTGCATTTGCATACGTGTTCGTCTCATGCATTCGAGCATTTTCCCCGTTGTCCGTTTCGCATTTCGGCGCTTCGTTCTCCTCCGGTGGTCATTTCTACCTTTCTTTCATGTGTGGGGATTAAAGATTTCCGGATTGGACCGAGACTTGCCAAGCGGCCTGGGTTTACTACCGGTAGACCGCCTGTCAAGTTTCGTACCATTTGGACTTCGTTTGATGCTCCAACGGTTAACAGAGGGACCGAAAAGGCCTCGTGTGTGTTGCAGCCCAACGCCCCTCCAAGTTGGCCCAAAACCCTATCCATCATCTAGAGCGTTCGATCACAATCGTGTGGCCGCAAACCGCACCTCATTTGGACTCTCCTAGCTCCCTCTATGCCTATATAAAGGTCTCTCCCCGAAAATCCCGGATCCCCTCCTTCTCTAACCCTAGATCCACCCCTCGCGCCGCGCCGGACATTGTCCGTCCGGGCCGGACACCCCGCCGCCGACGCCCGCGACCAACCAGGCGCTGACACGTGGCCCGTGCCCACATCGCCGCCGCTCGGGGCCCGCCAGGCCTGAGCCGGGCCCCCGAGGCCCATCGCGGCCACCGCCACCCTTCGGCCTCCCAGCCGCCCAGTCACTGGACCCCGCCGCCCGAGAGCCTCCTCCGCCGCCGCGCCATCAACTCCGGCGACCGCGCCGCCCCATCGCGCCCGTCCGCCGACCGCCTTGCATCGCCGCCTTCCGTGCGCCGCCCACGCCAACGTCTCCGGCGTCGTCCTCACCCACCGGCGCCGCCCTCCGCCACCTCGCCGTCCGATCGGCCAACTACTTCCCCGGTGAGCCCGCGCCACCGACCTCGGTTCGTGCGCCGGCTGCTAGAGTGCCCCGGATCCAGATCTGGATCGGATCCGGTTGACCTCTTTTGCCCTAACCCTAATGTTTTATGCATTTTTCATCATGGTATAACTCTGCATCCGTAGCTCCGTTTTGGGCATATAGCATATCAAAATGTTCATCTCAGAGAGTACATCATTTCATCTCATTGCATCATTTTCATTTGAGTTCATCTTGATGCCCGAAATGCTGTTAGAAGAGTTCTATTTGAGATATTTGTCAGATTTGCTGCTCCAATTAGATATTTGTCATTTTTGCCATGATTAATGTGTGCATGATATGCCCTTGAGCTCTACATGTGTTTTGTTATATGTTTTGCCATCTATCCAGAGGTGCAACCCATGTATTTTTGTGATGTGTGTGGTGACTAGCACAAGCTTGCAAAGTGAGGCATTTGGTAATGCCGATTTCAGGGACTTAGCATTTGCACTAAGTCCTTGGACTGTTTATCTCATATTGCCATATGTTCATGTTGTTTCCTAGTGATCCGTGCCTCTTTTGAGGATGATCAGTAAGGATGTTTTGTTAATCTTGTAGTGCTCTATCCATCCATGTCTTTGTTTGAAATTATGGAGCACCCTAGCTTGAGTCAATCGAGATCTACTTTTGTCATTTCGTGAATCTGGGCAGATTGTCTACTTGTTAGCGATTTTGCCGAGGATGTTGTAGTTGATCCGTGCATGCTATGGTATTGTTCTTGCCATGTCTAGCTTGCATTTTGTGTATTCTTGATGGGTGTATGCTTATATTGTCATGACATGCTCTGTAGTGAGTGCATCGAGCTCGTAAACATGCCAACTTGATATTTGTTTTCAGCATGCTCCAGTTTTCACAAAGTCTGAGAACTGATTATGTTTTTGCCATGTTCACATGCTTGCAATTGTATTTTCTGATCCCTTTTGGCTCAAGGTCACTAAGGGACTTTTGTTAAGCTCTTTGAGTAGCTCCATGCCATGTTTTACTTTGCCATGTTGATATCCTATAGCATATTGTTTTCATGCTCCAAAGAGTGCTATCTGATATGAAATTCCAGACAAGTGTTAATTTCACTAAGTCTGAAATCTGTTTGCCAAATGCATTTTTGCCATGCTTGTTTGAACCTGTTTAATGGATGAATTGGGCGTAGCTCAGTGCTAGACTTTTGTTAAGCTTCATGAATGCATCCCTGCCATGTATTTTTATGCCATGTTTGGGTGCTGTAGCATGTTCTTCTTGTTTCATTTAGATGACTACTTGCTGTAAATCGCAGAACGTGAACATATTTGAATTGCTTGCCATTTCCAAACCGTAACTCCGATTCCGGCGTTCTTTATATCGTTTTCAAGCGATTTCATCTCATCTTTCCATTGGCACACTTGGGTTTCCAAGTTGAGGCCAGGTTCATGCATTCCTTGTCAAATCTTGCATATGCATCACATATTGCATCCTGCATAGCATACCATCTTTGCATCATGTTGTTTGATCCTTGCACGTGGTTGATTGTGTTTCGTTTGCTTGTTTGTCCCGTTTGGGTAGAGCCGGGAGACGAGTTCGCTAACAAGGAGCCCGTTGAGTTTGCTTTCGAGGATCCAGTCAACTCTGACAACTTTGTAGGCAAGATGATCATACCCTCGAAATCAGTACTATCTTTGCTTTGCTAGATGCTCGCTCTTTTGCTATGCCTATGCTACGATGCCTACCACTTGCTTTTCATGCCTCCCAAATTGCCATGTCGAACCTCTAACCCACCATGTCCTAGCAAACTGTTGATTGGCTATGTTACCGCTTTGCTCAGCCCCTCTTATAGCGTTGCTAGTTGCAGGTGAAGATTGGAGACCGTTCCTTGTTGGAACATTTATTTACTTGTTGGGATATAATTATATTTCCTTGTTATCTTAATGCATCTATATACTTGGTAAAGGGTGGAAGGCTCGGCCTCTCGCCTAGTGTTTTGTTCCACTCTTGCCGCCTAGTTTCCGTCATATCGGTGTTATGTTCCCGGATTTTGCGTTCCTTACGCGGTTGGGTTATAATGGGAACCCCTTGATAGTTCGCCTTGATTAAAGCTTTTCTAGCAATGCCCAACCTTGGTTTTACCATTTTCCACCTAGCCTCTTTTTCCCTTGGGTTTCCGGAGCCTGAGGGTCATCTTATTTTAGCCCCCCCGGGCCAGTGCTCCTCTGAGTGTTGGTCCAATCGAGCGATGTTTGGGGCTACTAGGGGCAACTCTGGGCTGGCCTACCCGACGTCTTGCTCATCCGGTGTGCCCTGAGAACGAGATATGTGCAGCTCCTATCGAGATTTGTCGGCACATTCGGGCGGTGTTGCTAGATTTGTTTTAACCTGTCGAAGTGTCTTGAAGAACTGAGATACCGAGTCTGATCGGAACGTCTTGGGAGGATGTCTATTCCTTCATTGACCGTGAGAGCTTGTCATGGGCTAAGTTGGGACTCCCCTGCAGGGATTTGAACTTTTGAAAGCCATGCCCGTGGTTATGGGCAGATGGGAATTTGTTAATGTCCGGTTGTAGATAACTTGAACCTTAACTTAATTAAAATGAATCAACAGTGTGAGTTGCCGTGATGATCTCTTCTCGGCGGAGTCCGGGAAGTGAACACGGTGTTGGAGTAATGCTTGCGCAGGTTGTCCTCTAGTTTCTCGCTCGCACTTTGCCTCCTCTTCTCGCTCTCTTTTGCGAACAGGTTAGCCACCATATATGCTAGTCACTTGCTGCAGCTCCACATATTTTCCTTGCTTTACCTATGAGCTTAAATAGTCTTGATCGCGAGGGTGCGAGATTGCTGAGTCCCTGTGGCTCATAGATTACTTCCAAACTAGATGCAGGGCCTGATGACTCCGCTCCAGATGATGCGCTTGAGCTCAAGTGGGAGTTCGACGAGGACTCTCAACGATACTACGTGTCTTTCCCTGATGATCAGTAGTGGTGCCCAGTTGAGGTGATCGGGACCGTGTCGCATGTTGGGTTATCTTTTATTTTGGCGTTGTAGTCGGGCCATGAGTGTTTGAATGTTGTAATGTTATTTATGCACTTTGATTGACGTGGCGAGTGTAAGCCAACTATGTATCTCCCCTTTATTATTTATGTTACATGGGATGTTGTGAAGATTGCCTAACTTGCGACATTGCTTTCAATGCGGTTATGTCTCTAAGTCGTGCCTCGACACGTGGGAGCTATAGCCGCATCGAGGGCGTTACAAGTTGGTAATCAGAGCCTTCCCCAACCTTAGGAGCCCCATTGCTTGATCGTTTTAGCAGCCGAGTTGTGTCTAGAAAAATGTTTTGAGTCATTTAGGAATTATATATCGGAGAGTTTAGCAATTCTTTTTACTTCCCAGTCTCCTCATCGATCTGGTAAGGCATCCTGACGTAGAGTTTTGACTCTTCTCTTCTCAAATTTCACTAATTTTTTTTAGGATCACGCGGGTATCTTGGAATCGTTCCGATGGTTTTGTGACGAGAACATTGTCTTGGTGCCTCCTGTCAGGGGTTTTGTGGCAGTGTCCCGGGGAGTTGAGCTCCGAGGTGTTGTCGTCATAATTTTATCGTTGCAGTTCTGGAATACCTAAGTTTGGTACGCCGACATCGGAAATCTCTTTTATGCAGTTCGTTGGTGAGATAACCTCGACGCCACCCAGTACTGGGGCGGGAGTTCGGGAGTATTGCCATAACTTGTATAACGGATGCTTTTCGAAGGTTGAGGTAGATGGTTTCTGAAGTTTTTCTCGGTAATGTGTTGAAGGATGGATACAGCTGGATGTAGGATTTGCTAGATTTGGGTGAGATATTATGCTTCCCCTGTATCCCCAACACCTGATTGCATAACCGGAAAGGTTCGGGAGTTTCATAGGTGGGAATTCTTGTAGCTCTAGTTCTTATTCCACGGATATTTGGTTTGAGATTGGGATTTCTTACCGAGTATTCGTTCTTGATCCGTACCTTGTTGATTTATTTCTCTACCTAAATTCTAAGTGGCTTCTCAATTATGGATATGTGACCATTTCAAAAGGAATGCATTCGTTCATTTTGTTCGGATGTGAAGACTTTATGTTGCAATTTTCATTCCGTTGGATTCAGCTTCATTTTATCTGTCAATGTGCTAACGGTGGTCAACCTCTTCAGGATGGCTCCCGCTAAGAGCACCAATCAGAATCAGAATTAGGATCCGCCACCACCTCCACCTCCTCCGGAGGCATGGCAAGCTGTGATGGCCGCAACCAATGCAAACACACAGTTGATCATGCAAATTCTTCAAGAGCGCAATCAAGGCAACCAAGGGAACCAAGGCAACAATCAGAATCACTTTGATACACTCAACCAGTTCCTTGCTAACGGGCCAAAAACTTTCAGCAATTGTGTTGAGGCAACTAATGCTGACGATTGGCTCGTGGATCTGTGCAAGCATTTCGAGTGCAGTAACGTCAGGCCTGAGGACTTCGTCAAGTTTGCTTCCTTCCAACTCAAAGATCAAGCTGCAGAATGGTTCCAGCAGTACAAGGATTCCAGAGGTGGATGTGCTATTACCTGGGATGAATTCCGTCAAGATTTCAAAGCTCATCATATTCCTCAGAGCGTGGTTGAAAGCAAACGTTAGGAATTCCGCAACCTGAAGCAAGGCTCTTTGTCTGTCTATGACTACAACAAGTTGTTCCAGAAGCTCGCCTGCTTTGCTAAGCAGGACGTCCCTGATGAGAAGAGCATGATATACCAGTTCAGGGGTGGTCTCAGAGAAGAAATTCAGCTAGCTCTTGTTCTCTTTGAGCCCTTGAGGTACGGTGAGTTCTACAACATGGCATTGAAGCAAGAGGCCGCTCAACTGAGTTGTGATGCTTCCAAGAAGCGAGTCAGAGATGCTACTCCTTCTTCCTCTACTCAAGTGGCCAAGCAGCAGAAGTATTGGCTTCCTCCTCCTCCGTTTCGTCAGCCGTATCAGCAGAAGAGCAAATGTGGTAGTGTATCTTCCCACCCACCCAACCCTGGCTTTCAGAACAAGACTTCGTCTCAAGCTCCAAGATCGAGTGCTTCGTACCACCGTACGCTTTCAGAGGTCACGTGCAACAAGTGCCAACAGAAGGGTCACTATGCCAACAAATGCTTCAATCAGAGGTGTCTTCCTCCTCCTCCTCCTGTGAGATCGGCAAGTACAGCTATGGTCAAGCATAACACCAAGTCCACCAAGGTCAACTTGCTGAATGCAGCTCAGGCAGAGGACTCGCCAGATGTGATTATGGGTAACCTTCCTGTTAATGACATTCCCGCAAGAGTTCTTTTTGACAGGGTGCATCTTTATCATTTTTATCGAAGCCTTTTGCATCCATGCATGATGTGCATACTATTGATTTGCCTAAGCCGATAGCGGTTTCTTCTCTAGGTTTGTTCATGAACACCAAAATGATGGCTCCGGATGTTACTATCACCTCGGGCAATTACAAGTTTCTTTCTTCTCCAATGGTTCTTGGTAACTCGGATATTGATCTTATTCTCGGTATGGATTGGCTTTCTAAGCACAAGGCGCATCTTGATTGTGCAGCCAGGCAGATTCAATTGACTCATTCGTCTGAGGATGTAATTGTATTTGCCGCCCGGGATAATACCATCCGTCTGTTTTCTCTCAATGAGAAGGGTGAACTGGATGCTATCTCGCAAATTCCAGTCGTTTGCGAATATCAAGACGTCTTTCCAGAAGAGCTTCCAGGAATGCCTCCGCACCGGCCAGTTGAATTCGTTATTGATCTTGAGCCTGGCACGGAACCAGTGTGCAAGTGTCCTTACAAGCTCGGACCTGAAGAGTTGAAGGAGCTGAAGAAGCAACTCGATGTTCAAGAGAGAATGGGTCTCATCCGACTTAGTTATTCTCCATGGGGTTGTGGTGTTCTTTTTGTGAAGAAGAAGGATGGAACAGACCGACTTTGTGTTGATTACTGTCCATTGAACAAGAAGACTATCAAGAACAAATACCCACTTCCCAACATCAACGAGCTGTTCGAACAACTCAAAGGTGCCCAAGTATTCTCCAAGCTTGATCTCCGTATGGGTTATCATCAGATTCGAATTCGTGAGCAAGATATTCCCAAGACGGCTTCTAGGACAAGCTATGGTTCATATGAATACACTGTCATGTCTTTTGGCCTCATCAACGCTCCTCTCACTTTCTCTCGCATGATGAACTTCATCTTCAACGCCTACACCAATGACTTCGTTTCGGTCTATCTCGACGACATTCTGGTTTTCTCGAAGAACAAGGAAGATCATGCCAAGCACTTGCGTTTTGTACTCGATAAGCTTAGAGAACACAAGTTCTACGCCAAGTTCTCCAAGTGCGAATTTTGGCTCAATGAGGTCCTTTATCTTGGTCATATCATCTCTGCCAAGGGCATTGCGGTGAATCCTGAGAAGGTGTCTGCAATTGTGAATTGGGAACCTCCTCAGAACGTGAAGCAACTCCGTAGCTTCCTCGGTCTCGCAAGCTACTGCCGAAGATTCGTTGAAAACTTTTCTAAGATCGCGAAGTCTCTCTCAAATCTTCTCCAGAAGCACGTCAAGTACGTTTGGTCTCCGGAGTGTGACATTGCTTTCAACACTTTGAAAAAGAAATTGGTCACCGCTCCAGTTCTGACTTCGCCTGATGAATCCAAGCCGTACGAGGTCTTTTGTGATGCCTCTCTCCAAGGTCTTGGCGCAGTGTTGATACAAGAGAAGAAAGTTGTTGCTTATACCTCTCGCCAGTTGAAGCCCAACGAGAAGAACTACCCCACTCATGACCTCGAGTTGGCAGCAGTTGTGCATGCTCTCTTGACTTGGAGACATCTCTTATTGGGAAGAAAAGTGGACATCTTCACTGACCACAAGAGTCTCAAGTACATCTTCATTCAGCCTAATCTCAACCTCAGGAAAATTCGATGGGTCGAAATGATTCAAGAGTATAATCCGAGTATTGAGTATACTCCAGGCAATGCCAATGTGATTGCTGACGCATTGAGCAGGAAGGCTTATTGCAACAGTCTGATTCTCAAGCCTTATCAACCCGAGCTTTGTGAAGCTTTCCGCAAACTTAATCTGCAAGTTGTTCCACAAGGTTTCCTCGCCAACCTTCAAGTCTCTCCTACCTTGGAAGACCAGATTCGCCAAGCTCAGCTTCTTGATGCTATGGTGAAAAAGGTGAAGATTGGGATTGCCAAGAGTCAACCCAAGTACTAGTGCTACCGCCTTGATGACAAGGATACTCTCTTCTTCGAGGATCGTATTGTTGTACCCAAAGGTGAACTTCGTAAAGTGATCATGAACGAGGCTCACAATTCTCTCCTCTCCATTCACCCTAGGAGCACGAAGATGTATCAGGACCTCAAGCAGGCTTATTGGTGGACTCGAATGAAGCGCGAGATTGCTCAACTCGTGAATGAGTGTGATGTCTGCAGAAGAGTGAAGGCAGAACATCAAAGGCCAGCGGGTCTCCTCCAACCTCTTGCCATTCCAGAATGGAAGTTTGACCACATTGAGATGGACTTCGTGACTGGGTTTCCAAAGTCCAAGCGTGGCAATGTGCTATATTCCTTGTCATCGACAAACTCACTAAAGTGGCTCACTTTCTGCCTATCAAAGAGTCAATCACTGCAGCTCAATTGGCGGAACTCTATACCTCTCGAATTGTCTCTCTGCACGGTATTCCACAAGTGATCTCTTCAGACCGTGGCAGCATCTTTACCTCCAAGTTTTGGGATTCATTTCAGAAGGCCATGGGCACCAACATACGCTTCAACACAGCTTTCCATCCTCAAACTAGCGGTCAAGTCGAGCGTGTCAACCAGATTCTTGAATATATGCTCAGGGCTTGTGTGATATCCTTCGGCATGAAGTGGGAGGATTGTCTTCCTTATGCTGAATTCTCCTACAACAACAGTTTTCAAGCAAGTTCGGGCAAGGCCCCATTTGAAATTCTGTATGGCAGGAAGTGCCGTACCCCTCTCAACTGGTCTGAAACCGGTGAACGTCAGCTTTTGGGCAATGACTTAATCACAGAGGCAGAGGAAATGTGCAAAGTCATTCGAGATAACCTCAAAGCAGCCCAATCCCGCCAAAAGAGCTACTATGATAGTAAGCACCGTGATTTGTCTTTCGAGATCAGAGATCATGTTTACCTCCGTGTCTCTCCAATGAAAGGTACTTGTCGCTTCGGTATCAAAGGCAAGCTTGCCCCTAGATATGTGGGACCTTTCAAGATTGTCAGCAAGAGAGGCGATCTCGCCTATCAACTCGAGCTTCCTTCAAACTTTGCAAATGTTCATGATGTGTTCCATGTCTCTCAGCTCCGAAAGTGCTTAAAGACTCCTGACCGCACCATCAACTTCGAGGACATTGAGCTCCAAGAAGATTCTCTTATCGTGAGCACCCAGTTGCTATTCTTGAAGAGACTGAACGCAAGACTCACAACAAGTCAATCAAATTCCTCAAAGTCAAGTGGTCACACCATTCCGACCGTGAAGCTACCTGGAAACGCGAGGATCACCTCCGTTCTGAGTACCCGGCGTTCTTTTAGTCCTAGATCTCGGGACGAGATCCTTTCGTAGTGGTGGAGTGTTGTAACACCCCGGATGTGTTTTACCCAATATGTACTCCAACTCTTGCCGTTTCCGGCCTTAAGTTATTTTATTTTCTCGGGTTCGGGTTTTTGTCTCCATGTGTTGTTATCGTTGTCATGCATCTCATATCATGTCATCATGTGCATTGCATTTGCATATGTGTTCGTCTCATGCATTCGAGCATTTTCCCCGTTGTCCGTTTTGCATTCCGGCGCTTCGTTCTCCTCCGGTGGTCATTTCTACCTTTCTTTCGTGTGTGGGGATTAAACATTTCCGGATTGGACCGAGACTTGCCAAGCGGCCTTGGTTTACTACCAGTAGACCGCCTGTCAAGTTTCGTACCATTTGGACTTCGTTTGATGCTCCAACGGTTAACCGAGGGACCGAAAAGGCCTCGTGTGTGTTGCAGCCCAACACCACTCCAAGTTGGCCCAAAAGCCGCCAAAACCCTCTCCATCATCTAGAGCGTTCGATCACGATCGCGTGGCCGCAAACTGCACCTCATTTGGACTCTCCTAGCTCCCTCTATGCCTATATAAAGGTCTCTCCCCAAAAATCCCGGATCCCCTCCTTCTCTAACCCTAGACCCACATCTCGCGCCGCGCCGGACATTGTCCGTCCGGGCCGGACACCCCGCCGCCGACGCCCGCGACCAACCAGGCGCCAACACGTGGCCCGTGCCCACATCGCCGCCGCTTGGGGCCCGTCAGGCCCGAGCCGGGCCCCCGAGGCCCATCACGGCCGCTGCCACCCTTTGGCCTCCACGCCGCCAAGTCGCCGGACCCCGCCGCCCGAGAGCCTCCGCCGCCGCCGCGCCATCAACTCCGGTGACCGCGCCACCCCGTCGCGCCCGTCCGCCGACCGCCTCGCCTCGCCGCCTTCCGTGCGCCGCCCACGCCAACGTCTCCGGCGTCGTCCGCACCCACCGGCGCCGCCCTCCGCCACCTCGCCGTCCGATCGGCCAACTCCTTCTCCGGTGAACCCGCGCCGTCGACCTCGGTTCGCGCGCCGGCTTCTACAGTGCCCCGGATCCAGATCTGGATCGGATCCGGTTGACATCTTTTGCCCTAACCCTAATGTTTTATGCATTTTTCATCATGGTATAACTCTGCATCCGTAGCTCCGTTTTGGGCATATAGCATATCAAAATGTTCATCTCAGAGAGTACATCATTTCATCTCATTGCATCATTTTCATTTGAGTTCATCTTGATGCCCGAAATGCTGTTAGAAGAGTGCTATTTGAGATATTTGTCAGATCTGCCGCTCCAATTAGATATTTGTCATTTTTGCCATGATTAATGTGTGCATGATATGCCCTTGAGCTCTACATGTGTTTTGTTATATGTTTTGCCATCTATCCAGAGGTGCAACCCATGTATTTTTGTGATGTGTGTGGTGACTAGCACAAGCTTACAAAGTGAGGCATTTGGTAATGCCGATTTCAGGGACTTAGCATTTGCACTAAGTCCTTGGACTGTTTATCTCATATTGCCATATGTTCATGTTGTTTCCTAGTGATCCGTGCCTCTTTTGAGGATGATCAGTAAGGATGTTTTGTTAATCTTGTAGTGCTCTATCCATCCATGTCTTTTTTTGCAATTATGGAGCACCCTAGCTTGAGTCAATCGAGCTCTACTTTTGTTATTTCATGAATCTGGGCAGATTGTCTACTTGTTAGCGATTTTGCCGAGGATGTTGTAGTTGATCCGTGCATGCTATGGTATTGTTCTTGCCATGTATAGCTTGCATTTTGTGTATTCTTGCTGGGTGTATGCTTAGATTGTCATGACATGCTCTGTAGTGAGTGCATCAAGCTCGTAAACATGCCTACTTGATATCTGTTTTCAGCATGCTCCAGTTTTCACTAAGTCTGAGAACTGATTATGTTTTTGCCATGTTCACATGCTTGCAATTGTATTTTCTAATCCCTTTTGGCTCAAGCTCACTAAGGGACTTTTGTTAAGTTCTTTGAGTAGCTCCATGCCATGCTTTACTTTGCCATGTTCAGATCCTGTAGCATATTGTTTTCATGCTCCAAAGAGTGCTATCTGATCTAAAATTCCAGACAAGTGTTAATTTCACTAAGTCTGAAATCTGTTTGCCAAATGCATTTTTGCCATGCTTGTTTGAACCTGTTTAATGGATGAATTGGGCGTAGCTCAGTGATAGACTTTTGTTAAGATTCATGAATGCATCCCTGCCATGTATTTTTATGCCATGTTTGGGTGCTGTAGCATGTTCATCTTGTTGCATTTAGATGGCTACTTGCTGTAAATCGCAGAACGTGGCCATATTTGAATTGCTTGCCATTTCCAAACCGTAACTCCGATTCCGGCGTTCTTTATATCGTTTTCAAGCGATTTCATCTCATCTTTCCAGTGGCACACTTGGATTTCCATGTTGAGGCCAGGTTCATGCATTCCTTGTCAAATCTTGCATATGCATCACATATTGCATCCCGCATATCATACCATCTTTGCATCATGTTGTTTGATCCTTGCACGTGGTTGATTGTGTTCTGTTTGCTTGTTTGTCTTGTTTGGGTAGAGCCAGGAGACGAGTTCGCTAACGAGGAGCCCGTTGAGTTTGCTTTCGAGGATCCAGTCAACTCTGACAACTTTGTAGGCAAGATGATCATACCCTCGAAATCACTACTATCTTTTGCTTTGCTAGATGCTCGCTCTTTTGCTATGCCTATGCTATGATGCCTACCACTTGCTTATCACACCTCCCAAATTGCCATGTCGAACCTCTAACCCACCATGTCCTAGCAAACCGTTGATTGGCTATATTACCGCTTTGCTCAGCCCCTCTTATAGCGTTGCTAGTTGCAGGTGAAGATTGGAGACCGTTCCTTGTTGGAACATTTATTTACTTGTTGGGATATAATTATATTGCCTTGTTATCTTAATGCATCTATATACTTGGTAAAGGGTGGAAGGCTCGGCCTCTCGCCTAGTGTTTTGTTCCACTCTTGCCGCCTAGTTTCCGTCATATCGGTGTTATGTTCCCGGATTTTGCGTTCCTTACGCGGTTGGGTTATAATGGGAACCCCTTGATAGTTCACCTTGATTAAAGCTTTTCCAGCAATGCCCAACCTTGGTTTTACCATTTTCCACCTAGCCTCTTTTTCCCTTGGCTTTCCGGATCCTGAGGGTCATCTTATTTTAGCCCCCCCCCTCGGGCCAGTGCTCCTCTGAATGTTGGTCCAATCGAGCGATGTCCGGGCTACTAGGGGCAACTCTGGGCTGGCCTACCCGACGTCTTGCTCATCTGGTGTGCCCTGAGAACGAGATATGTGCAGCTCCTATCGGGATTTGTCGGCACATTCGGGCGTGTTGCTGCATTTGTGTTAACCTTTTGAAGTGTCTTGAAGAACCGAGATACCGAGTCTGATCGGAACGTCTTGGGAGGAGGTCTATTCCTTCGTTGACCGTGAGAGCTTGTCATGGGCTAAGTTGGGACTCCCCTGCAGGGATTTGAACTTTCGAAAGCCGTGCCCGCGGTTATGGGCAGATGGGAAATTGTTAATGTCCGGTTGTAGATAACTTGAACCTTAACTTAATTAAAATGAATCAACAGTGTGAGTTGCCGTGATGGTCTCTTCTCGGCGGAGTCCGGGAAGTGAACACGGTGTTGGAGTAATGCTTGCGCAGGTTGTCCTCTAGTTTCTCGCTCGCGCTTTGCCTCCTCTTCTCGCTCTCTTTTGCGAACAGGTTAGCCACCATATATGCTAGTCGCTTGCTGGAGCTCCACATATTTTCCTTGCTTTACCTATGAGCTTAAATAGTCTTGATCGCGAGGGTGCGAGATTGCTGATTCCCTGTGGCTCACAGATTACTTCCAAACCAGATGCAGGGCCTGATGATTCCGCTCCAGATGACGCGGTTGAGCTCAAGTGGGAGTTCGACGAGGACTCTCAACGATACTACGTGTCTTTCCCTGATGATCAATAGTTATGCCCAGTTGGGGTGATCGGGACCGTGTCGCATGTTGGGTTATCTTTTATTTTGGCACCGTAGTTGGGCCATGAGTGTTTGAATGTTGTAATGTTATTTATGCACTTTGATTGACGTGGCGAGTGTAAGCCAACTATGTATCTCCCCTTTATTATTTATCTTACATGGGATGTTGTGAAGATTGCCTAACTTGCGACATTGCTTTCAATGCGGTTATGTCTCTAAGTCGTGCCTCGACACGTGGGAGCTATAGCCGCATCGAGGGCGTTACAACTTCGCCCCTGGCTATCAGGTCTGATTTGGAAACTTAAAGTACACCGCCGACATCCACGAAGACTGGATCTTCGATGGGTTCGAGCCTGTGTAAGGTGCACCGCATAGTCACGACGAGCAAGACGTAACTATGCCGTCGGACAGTGTTCGGGAGATCGCATCTGCTCCTACCCCGGCTTTCAATCTGGAGCAAATCACGCCATCCAAGGACGGAGGGATAGACCCCGCCATGGAGGCCGCACTCTCAGTGGCGATAGCGCTGGATACTGACTTCACCCCTTACGAGACCCGTGTCGCCGAACCACTGGATTCATCTCCGGCCATGGACTCCGAGCCGCCTGCATCCGTGCCTATCGAATCCTACTGGGCGCTGATCATGGGGTTCACCTCCGCGGATATCTTTCAGCGCTTGCCTTTCGGTGATGTGCTAAATTCATTAAGGTCTCTCTCCTTGTCAGGAGAACCTTGGCCGAACTATGTCCGGCTAGAATGGGATGCGGACGACGAAGAAATGCACTACCCACCCACCACCCACTTAGTAGCCCCTGTCGACGACTTAACCAGCATGCTCATCTTCGACTCCGAAGACATCGACGGCATGGACGAAGATGCAGGAGACGAACAGGAACCAGCGCCCACAGGGCGCCGGACAGCCACTTCATCACATGACATATACATGGTGGATACACCCAAAGAAGGCAATGGCGACGAGACAGCGGAGGAAGACCCCTCCAAGAAGCAACCCAAGCGCCGAAGTCCGCGACGCCGCTCTAAGTCCGGCCATAGCAAAAGTAGTGATACCGGCACAAGAGACAATAACACTCCGGATAGTGCCGAAGACGACAATAATCCCCTTCAACACGACTTAGAGCAGGAGGGTGAACAAGCTACCCCTCCAGAGCGGGCAGTAGATGGAGAATCGGAGGAGGACAATTACATGCCTCTCTTCGAAGACGAGGTGAGCCTCGGCGACGAAGAATTTATTGTGCATGAGGATCCCGTTGAGCAGGAGCACTTCAAGCGGCGGCTTATGGCCACAACAAATAGCCTGAAGAAAAAGCCAGAACAGCTTCAAGCTGACCAAGATCTGCTAGCAGATAGATGGACCGAAGTCCTTGCGGCCGAGGAGTACGAACTCGAGCGTCCCTACAAGAATGACCCAAAGCGCAGGTTGCTACGTCACTTCGAGGAGGAAGAATTAAAACCTACATCACCAGTGTACGATGCGGCTGACCGGCCACCTCGTGGCCGAGCCAAAGAGGCGTTTTGGCCTGAAGTTCAGCCTGCACCCCACCACCACTCAAACAAAAATACCAAGTCCAGGGGCAACACACGGGACCTGCGAGACAAGGCAAAACATGCAAGATCGATCTATGGATCATGGGGGCACGCACCAAAATGCGATGACGATCGTCATGCAGGATACACTAAAAGCAAATCCGGCCGAGCCGGACACAGCAGACAAGACTCGTATGAACCGCGTCGCGATATAGCCTGGAACAGAGGCGTCGCACACCCCTTATGCTTCACCAATGAAGTAATGGATCACGAATTCCCAAAAGGGTTTAAACCCGTAAACATCGAATCATACGATGGTACTACAGACCCCGCGGTATGGATAGAAGATTCCTTCCTCCACATTCATATGTCCCGCGGGGATGAACTACATGCCATCAAGTATCTCCCGCTCAAACTCAAAGGGCCGGCTCGACATTGGCTCAATAGCTTGCCGACAAACTCCATAGGAAGTTGGGAGAACCTGGCAGAGGCATTCGTGGACAATTTCCAGGGCACTTACATGCGACCGCCGAATGCTGACGACTTAAGTCATATTACTCAGCAGCCAGGGGAATCGGCCAAGAGATTCTGGACCCGGTTCCTAACCAAGAAGAACCAAATTGTCGACTGTCCGGATGCAGAGGCCTTAGCCGCATTTAAGCATAATATCCGTGACGAATGGCTCGCCCGGCACCTCGGCCAAGAGAAGCCAAAATCCATGGCAGCCCTCATGACACTTATGACCCGCTTTTGTGCGGGCGAAGATAGCTGGTTGGCTCGTAGTACCAATACAGCAAGCAAACCTGTCATATCACAAGCCAGGGATAGCAATGGAAAACCACGACGCGACAAACACAAGCACCGTAAATATGGTGAAAACGCTAAAAATACGGCAGTTAATGCCGGATTCAGGGGCTCAAAGTCCGGTCAGCGGAAAGGACCGCCAAAAAATACAAATCCGGGTCCATCCAGTCTGGACCGCATCTCGCTCGCCAATGCCAAATTCATGGAACCCAGAAACGCCAGCCACCCATACCAACAGAGAATTCTGGGTTTTCAAACAGTCCGGCAAGGTAGGCGCCAAAAATGAAGAGGGGTCTCAAAGCAATGATAGCTACGAAGAGCCCAGATCGCCGAACATAGGAGGGCAAAAGAAATCCCCCCCCCATATTCAATCGGTGAACGTGGTAAATACCACCCAAATTGCCCACTAGGACCAGAGATGCACCCTTAGGGACGGCGGCTCAAGGGAACTCACCGTCCCACAATATATGCTAGGGCCGGTCACCTTCAACTGCACGGATCATCCGGTTAACGCCAATCGGGGCAATCCAGCTGCACTAATCCTTGACCCAATAGTGGACGGGTTCCACCTCATTTGAGTCCTTATGGATGGAGGTAGCAGTCTAAACCTGCTTTACCATGACATAGTGCGCAAGATGGGCATCGTTCATTCAGCGATCAAGCCCACTAAAGCCACTTTTAGAGGCATCATACCAGGTCTGGAGGTTAGCTGTACAGGCTCCATTGCCCTCGAGGTATTCTTCGGATCACCAGAAAAATACCGTATTGAAGAGCTAATCTTTGAAATCGCCCCTTTCAGCAGTGAGTATCAAGCACTGCTCGGGCGAACCGCGTTCGCTCGATTCAACGCGGTACCACATTATGCCTACCGTAAGCTCAAAATGCCCGGTCCACACGGTGTCATCACGATTCATGGCAAGGCTGAACCTTCCTTCGGCACCAACAAATACATCACTGCCTTAGCAGTAGGAACAACGAGCAGCACCTTGCAGCCGGACCTCGAGTCGACGCCCAGGCTCCCGGACACCGTCAAGGGGCTCCGAACTACCTCACAGAAGGATACCCCGGCTCCTTCAGAGCTCTACTAAACACTTTGGTGAAGACCATGACATGCCGAACTTAGCGGTTCAACCGCCCTCTGGCACACAAACATTTCTTATGTTTCCTTCGCAGGTTCACCTTTGCACCGACCGGGACGGACTCCACAGAGGCATCTCGAACGCGTCAAGGGGTCCTTAGACATTCCCTGCAGTGAACGTCCGGCTACAATACTGATCTGCACTCAACCTCTTCCCCCTGGTCACAACAGGTTCTGCTATCACAACTCCTTTTCTTTATCACATTACTTGTACCCATACGCATAGACGTATTATTCAAATACAACATTTGGATTTATATGACATTTACCTATTGATTATTTCTTATTGAAATCATTTCGTCAAATGGCATCCGTACATAGTGATATGCCTTAAATATGCCAGGGGCTTTGTTTTCCCCATAACACGACAATAAAAGTCCGAACACCTTCATGGAAGTTTGGCACCCCGAACTTATAGCATTATATGCATCAGCTCCGAATCATGTCTTGGGTCAATAGTTGGGTTTGCCCGGCTCCCATGTTTGGTACCTTACGTTCCGCTATATCGGCTAAGGTAGCATAGGGAGAACTACTGCGATTGTGTCCCGGTTCTTCCGAATGAGCACCTCAGTAGAGAAAGCTGAAAACTGACTGTCATGATACGGCGAGAGCTGGTCAGCTGTTCGAGCGGTCACAAAATCTTTAAGGATTTCTCCCGCATAATGCCATAACCAATGCAACATGCGATGGATCGGCTTTTTCTCCGATCAGGCACTTATAGAGCCCCTCGTACGGTCTTCCGAACACAAGGGGCTGCGCCAACCATACTAAAGCTCCTATGGCTAAGTGAGAGTGATAAAGCCCTATAGTCCGATTGCCTGGTTCGTTGTGCTGAGAACCTCCTTCGGAGGACCCAAAACTGGGATAAAGGGTGTTGAGGTTTATCCCGAACACCCCCGTACTTCTTATGTGGGGGCAGAAGCCGACGACTGGCCAACTCTCAGCCTTAACATACAAACGGCCGCACAGGAGGGTAAACTTTTATATAACAGGCGACATATAAACAACCTTGTTCAAACATTACAAAGGACAACATGATCGACACTCATGGAAATATAATGTCCTTGGTACATAGCTCCGCTGCAAGGTAGGATCCTTTCAGGACACTCTTATAATACAATTCGGGCTTGCGGCGCTCCTGGCCCTCTGGCGGTCCCTCTGTCACTAGCTTTTCGGCATCAATCTTCCCCCAGTGCACCTTCGCGAGGGCAAAGGCCATTCGCGCTCCTTCTATACAGACCGATCGCTTGATGACGTCAAGTCAAGGACAAGCACTTACAAGCCACCTCATGAGCCCGAAGTAGCTGCTTGGAATCAGCTTGGCAGGCCATTGCCGGATAACCATATCTTTCATGGCTAGTTCCGCCGCCTTATGCAGTTCGATCAGCTGTTTCAGTTGATCGGCAAAAGGCACCGAATAATTCGGTACCAAATACTGCGACCAAAAGAGATTATCGGCGGTGTTCCTTCCTTCGGCTCGGTAGAATTGAGCGGCATCTGATATACTGTGAGGTAGCTCGCAAATACACCTACGAAGTCCAGATTCACAATCAAAAACATAGTTTTCCCTTCAAATACTAGCTTTACATGGGAAAAGCCTTACCCGCCGCGATCTTCCTCGCCTCTTGGATCCCCTGCAGGGCGCTTTGGGTTTCCCCCCGGGCGTCGCTCGTAGCTTGACGCGCCTTGGTGAGTTCGGACTCTTTCTCCGTTAAACTCTGCTCCAAGGCCTCGCATTTACTTACGGCCTCTTGCAGCTCCTGCTCAGCTTTAATAACTCTGGCTTCGTGTTTCTCATGAAGAGTCTGCTCCATGGCCGCCTTTTTCTCGGCCTCAGCAATGGCCCTTTTGAGGGCCTCGACTTCGGTCATAACCCCTAGCACAAATTATGCGGCTTATTTCCTACTGAATATTTATTTCACAATAAATGCGCGCAACGCCTACGCATAGCTTGTTTATCCCTCAACTGCATTTTTAATTGGCCAATTTCTTCTATGGCCCGCTCCAGACTTTGATTCAGTCCGAAAATCTCCGCAGTACAAGAGGCAGCAGCCGATACAGGTATCTGCTTGGAACAGAAGAGAAATCAATATCACTCAATAAGTCTTCCTGTGATCAGCAATGCGATCCCCTGTCCGGTTCCTTCTTTCACCGAACAGGGTATCAGGGGCTACTATCTATACTATGACACTCTTCGGCAAACTTATAAAACATACCTCAAAGCCTCTTATAAGGCTAATACATGCTTCATTCAGTCCACTCTCGATTGACTAAATCTTCTAAATCACCGCACCCATAAGGGCACGGTGTTCGTCAACAATGGAGGCGTCCCGTAACTCCACCAACAAAGCATCTGACACCTCTGGATGGACAGAGGTCGCCGGCGGAACAGGAACGCTCCCTCCAGCTGAAGGAGGCTGCCTTCTTGATTCTGGAGCCGTATACACCTCTGGAATCGCATCCGGTGAGGAGCCGAACTCAAGGTCGCCCCTGCCGTTAGACCCTATGGGAATCTTTTCCCCCATGTGTCTGGCCCCTGTGGTTTGACCTCTAGGCGCCGCCTTCACGATTTCTTCCTTTCCTCCTTGGTTGGGGTCCTCCTGGGATGAAGCCTCGGTGTTATGCACCTTCTTGGAGGAAGGGGCCTTTTGGGGCGTCCCACTCTCCATAGCATTCGAGCTCAGCAGGTCCTCTGATGAGGATTGTTTGGTACGGTACCTCACCAGACTACCAAAAAAATATGGCTTAAGGTTAAAATGCTAAGCCACGATGAGTCCGAACGCTTAAACGTACTCGGATCTTATATACTTACGAGTCGACCAGGGGCTGGGCCCTGGGATCCCATGCCAGGTCATTGTCTGCGGCGGCAGTGGACTCCTCCGGAAGAGAAGCCCTTCCCCTTTTGGGCGGTTCGGCCTCCAGGGGTGCGGAGGTCGTCCTTTTCCTCCTTCCCCCGCAGGGGATTCATCTTCCTCCCCCTTTTATCCTCTTTGGAGGCAGAACAGGCATCAGAGCCTTCGGGTATTATGTCCGAAGTGCCGCGACAACAAAGGCTGCCCCGGGCCTTTTTGGCTTCCTTTTTGACCATCTTCTTCGGCACCTTGTAGGGCGCCGAGACTAGCATCTTCGTTAGAAGTGGGATGGCCAGGTCTTCGGGCAGCGGGGCCGGACATTGGATCCGCTCCACTGTCAGGACCCCGACTCGATGTCACATCGATCTAGCTGGTAACACCTCATATCACTTTGCGGCCTCACGCACGGTATCCCCACGGGTGTCGTCTTACCTTTTCCCGGGACCGTTTGCGCCTTTTGGCTCACGTATATGATAGTGTCGCTAGCATCCATATGATAAAGAGCCCGGGCTGACATGACTAGTCGTAAACCCAGAGTGGCACAGACTTACAGGGACAGGCATCCATGACCCAGCTTCGAACGTGTCGGTCATCAGCAAGTGGGTCCGGGCTGTAGCACTGGGCTAGCAGGACTCCGGTAAACCGGGCTGTAGCGGGCTAACAGGACTCCGGTACTCAAAGCGTGACATTTCCCCGAAGGGACAGACACAGGAACAAAGAAGGACACATGCCGGCCAGCCTAAGTGTTCCAGAGCAGTAGCAAGCTACCATGGCTCAGCGGTAACACTAGGAGACATTTCCCGGTAAGAGAGGCTACTAAAGATAAACAACTAGATAGTCAGATCCCACACATACCAAGCATTTCAATCATACACACAATATGCTCGATATGTGCAAATACAACGAAGCATCACAACATGACTCTATGATACAAGTACTTTATTTAAGGCTCAGGGAGCCATACATACCATACACAAAGGTACGGGTCTCGCGACCCAACATACAAGTCATACAGTCATACAAGCCAACAGCGGAAGTAACTTGTCTGAGTACAGACAACTAGTAAAATAAAAGAGGCTTGGAAAGCCTAGCTATACTACGTGGTCCTCCACAAGTTCAGGGTCACCACCTGGGTCTTTAGCCTACTCGTTGATGTCAACGTCTACATAGAACCCATCAGAAGGGATTGCAGCGTCTTCTGTAAAAATGTAGATTATAGCAACATGAGTACAAAGGTACTCAGCAAGACTTACATCAGATCCTACATACATGCATAGTATCAAGAAGGGTTGGTGGAGTTATTGCAGCAAGCCAGCTTTCACTCTTGGCTAGACTATCCTACGATACTCCAACTTGAAATAGTTTTGCGCACACGAGTCCACTATTCACCACTTCAATACACTACCGAGGATCCACCTCCGTCTTCCTACGGAAGAGCCATCCTCGGCACTCACACTTATCTTGAGGCTTTTAGTAGTTTCCATTTACTTGTCTATGAACTTATAGGCAACCAAGTAGTCCTTTACCGCGGACGCGGCTATTCGAATAGATCATGTTAACCCTGCAGGGGTGTACTTCTTCACACACGCTCTCACCACTTATCGTTGCTTACACGACATGTACTCGGCAACCTTCAAGCGGAAGCCCAACGTGGGTGTCGGCCACGACCTACCTAATCACCTAAGCCTCCAGTCCAGGTTTATCGCCTATTCAGGTTCCATCCGCAGGGAGTCCGGCCGAGGTTTCCCATACGGCCCCGAACGATGTGAACAGGGTTCCCGAGATACCTAACGGGTATTCGGTACACCGTGCCACGTACCTACCGCATCACAGCCCACCCCTACGGTCAGCGCTGTCCACGGCCTCCAGTAGGCTACAAACACCAGAAACTACTTGCAACTCCTGGACGGAGAACTAGGGTGAATAAGAAGTCGAGAGGGTCCATTGGTTTCGGGCCCAATGCATGGTAGTAGCTGATTCTTAAATCACACATACAGATCTCAATGCTTAAGGTCGGCTTCAATGAAACAACCCACCATGTACTCCTACATGGCCTCTCATCGATACCTTTACCAATTCGTGTTCACCACACCACTCTCATTACCGACATAATCATTTCACTCTAGCCCATCACCCAGATGAACCAGACCTGACACGACTCTAAGCATAGCAGGCTTAGCAAGGTAGGAACAACACATACATATGGCTCAATCAACTCCTACACATGCTAGTGGGTTTCATCTAGTTACTGTGGCAATGACAGGTCATGCAGAGGAAATGGGTTCAACTACCGTAACACACAGCAGTTTGAATCGCGTTGTCTTAATGCAGTAAAAGAGAGCAGGAGCGAGAACATGGGATTGTATCGATATGATCAGATGGTTGGTTGCTTGCCTGATGGTTCGTTGCACGGATACGGTTCTTCGTTAGGGTAATCACGGTACTCCTCGGGGACAGATCCTGTCGCAAAGGACATCGATACACAAACATCACCAAACAATATGCAACAATATGATGCATGCATGAAACATGGCAATATGAGTGTGTTGGGCTAATGCAACTAAAACCAGAAGGGTTTGAACAAATTTGAATCAAGGATTCAAATTTCAAATTCAAATATGGCCTTTTAAAGTGCCTTTTCTTGTTCTGATTAAAACATCAACTTAACTTGTTTGATCATGCATGGAAATGGTACAGATGGATAGATTGGATTTTTCTGATCATTTTTCATATATAATTTGTCCAATTTGGAGTTACAGAATAAAAGTTATGAATTTTTGAAGTTTAATTAATATTCTGGAATTTCCTGATTTAATTCAACGCTGTCAGGACCCCGACTCGATGTCACATCGATCTAGCCGGTAACACTTCATATCACTTTGCGGCCTCACGCACGGTATTCCCACGGGTGTCGCCTTACCTTTGCCCGGGACCGTTTGCGCCTTTTGGCTCACGTATATGATAGTGTCGCTAGCATCCATATGATAAAGAGCCCAGGCTGACATGACTAGTTGTAAACCCAAAGTGGCACAGACTTACAGGGACAGGCATCCATGACCCAGCTTCGAACGTGTCGGTCATCAGCAAGTGGGTCCGGGCTGTAGCACTGGGCTAGCAGGACTCCGGTAAACCGGGCTGTAGCGGGCTAACAGGACTCCGGTACTCAAAGCGTGACATTTCCCCGAAGGGACAGACACAGGAACGAAGAAGGACACATGCCGGCCAGCCTAAGTGTTCCAGAGCAGTAGCACGCTACCATGGCTCAGCGGTAACACTAGGAGACATTTCCCGGTAAGAGAGGCTACTAAAGATAAACAACTAGATAGTCAGATCCCACACATACCAAGCATTTCAATCATACACACAATATGCTCGATATGTGCAAATACAACGAAGCATCACAACATGACTCTACGACACAAGTACTTTATTTAAGGCTCAGGGAGCCATACATATCATACACACAAAGGTACGGGTCTCACGACCCAACATACAAGCCATACAGTCATACAAGCTAGCAGCGGAAGTACATTGTCTGGGTACAGACAACTAGTAAAATAAAAGAGGCTTGGAAGCCTAACTATACTACGTGGTCCATCACAAGCTCAGGGTCACCACCTGGGTCCTTAGCCTACTCGTTGATGTCAACGTCTACATAGAACCCATCAGAAGGGGTTGCAGCGTCTTCTGTAAAAATGTAGATTATAGCAACATGAGTACAAAGGTACTCAGCAAGACTTACATCAGAACCTACATACATGCATAGTATCAAGAAGGGTTGGTGGAGTTATTGCAGCAAGCCAGCTTTGACCCTTGGCTAGGCTATCCTACGATACTCCAACTTGAAATAGTTTTTGCGCACACGAGTCCACTATTCACCACTTCAATACACTACCGAGGATCCACCTCCGTCTTCCTACGGAAGGGCCATCCTCGGCACTCACACTTATCTTGAGGCTTTTAATAGTTTCCATTTACTTGTCTATGAACTGTATAGGCAACCAAGTAGTCCTTTACCGCGGACGCGGCTATTCGAATAGATCATGTTAACCCTGCAGGGGTGTACTTCTTCATACATGTTTCCACCACTTAGCGTCTGCACACGACATGTGCTCGGCAGACTTCAAGCGAAAGCCGACGTGGGTGTAGACCACGACCTACCTAAACACTTAAGCCTCTAGTCCAGGTTTATCGCCTATTCAGGTTCCATCCGCAGGGAGTCCGGCCGAGGTTTCCCATACGGCCCCGAACGATGTGAACAGGGTTCCCGAGATACCTAACGGGTATTCGGTACACCCGGCCACGTACCTACCGCATCACAGCCCACCCCTACGGTCAGCGCTGTCCACGGCCTCCAGTAGGCTACAAACACCAGAAACTACTTGCAACTCCTGGACAGAGAACTAAGGTGAATAAGAAGTCGAGCGGGGTCATATTTCAGGGCCCAATGTATGGTAGTAGCTGATTCTTAAATCACACATACAGATCTCAGTGCTTAAGGTTGGCTTCAATGAAACAACCCACCATGTACTCCTACATGGCCTCTCATCGATACCTTTACCAAATCGTGTTCACCACACCACTCTCATTACCGACATTAACATTTCACTCTAGCCCATCACCCAGATGAACCAGACCTGACACGACTCTAAGCATAGCAGGCATAGCAAGGTAGGAACAACACATACATATGGCTCAATCAACTCCTACACATGCTAGTGGGTTTCATCTAGTTACTGTGGCAATGACAGGTCATGCAGAGGAAATGGGTTCAACTACCGTAGCACACAGCAGTTTGAATCGCGTTGTCTTAATGCAGTAAAAGAGAGCAGGAGCGAGAACATGGGATTGTATCGATATGATCAAATGGTTGGTTGCTTGCCTGATGGTTCATTGCACGGATACGGTTCTTCGTTAGGGTAGTCACGGTACTCTTTAGGGACAGATCCTGTCGCAAAGGATAACGATACACAGGCATCACCAAACAATGTGCAACAATATGATGCATGCATGAAACATGGCAATATGAGTGTGTTGGGCTAATGCAACTAAAGCCAGAAGTGTTTGAGCAAATTTGAATCAAAGATTCAAATTCCAAATTCAAATATGGCCTTTTAAAGTGCTTTTCCTTGTTCCGATTAAAACATCAATTTAACTTGTTTGATCATGCATGAAAATAGTACAGATGGATAGATTGGATTTTTCTGATCATTTTTCATATATAATTTGTCCAATTTGGAGTTACAGAATAAAAGTTATGAATTTTTGAAGTTTAATTAATATTCTGGAATTTCCTGATTTAATTTAAATCCAGAAATATCATTTACTGCGTCAGCCTGACGTCACAGTGACATCAGCAGGTCAACAGGGCTGGCTCGGGTCAAACCTGACGTGTGGGGTCCACACGTCAGTGACACAGGGGCTAATCCCGTGTTGACCCGGGCTGGTTAGCTTTGACTAAGCCCTGGGGCCCACTTGTCAGCGTCAGTAGGTGGTGGGTTAGTGGCTAATTAACTAGGCCACGTCAGCTCGCCGGAGTTCTGGCCGGCGGCGACCATCAGTGCGGCGGCGATAGTGGTTTTGGTCGTTTCGGCCACCAAATGAACCGCGGAGGCCACCGGAGTGAAGCTGAGGACGACCCGCGGCTCTTGGCGGAGTCCGTTGGGGTCGGGGTGGCCGGAGTCGACGGCGGCGAGCTCGGTTGCGGCCGCCGGGGTTCGGTCGTGCACGGGAAGGGTGTTGCAGGGGGTTTGGGGTAGCGTTGGTGTGTGCTACGTGCTCCTAGTGAGATGTGGAGCACGATGGTGAGCTCGGTTGGGCGCTACGGCGACCGTGGCCACGACGGCGACATCGCCGGCGGCGTGAAGCTTTCGGCCGCGGTGGGGCTAGGGCCTAGGGGTCGGGAGAGAGCAGGGAAGAAGGGGGAAACGGTGGCGTAGCTCACCGCGGTTGCAGTGGGCGTCGAAACGGGCTCGGGGACGCGCTGGAGACGGCGAATTCGTCGGCGACGGTGATCGGAGCCCGAAGAGGGGAACGGCGACGTGGCGGCGATGCAGGGCTTCCGGGGACTCGTGGAGCGGTGGGGAGGAAGAGGGAGTCGAGGCGGAGCTCCTGAGCTAATCGGGGGAGCGAGGGGTGGTCGGAGGCAGTGGCTAAGGCGAACGGCGGCGACGGTGTGCTTCGGCCGTGAGAGGGAGAGAGCAAGGGAGAGGAAGGAGAGAGCCAGGGAGAGTGAGAGAGAGCAGGGGGAGAGGCGTGGCGTCGTCCAGGGCGTCGAGCGAGGAGGGGAGGCCAGGCAAGCAGGCGAGCAGGTGGCGTGGCGCGGTGGCGCGCGCGCGCGCCGGCCACACTCCCCTCCCTCTGTCTGGACGAAGACGACAGAGGAGGGAGGTGGGCTGGGCTGGCTGGGCCAGCCAGCTGGCTGGGCCGCACAGTGGAGGAGCCCAGGTAGGTTTTTCCCCCTTTCATTTATTTTCTGTTTTCTGTTTTATTTAATACTTCTGCAACTTTGTTGAATTAAATAAAATACCTAGGCAATTCCAAAAATCACCAAACTACTCCTGGCTCATAGTTGGATTATTTCCAACATGAAACATTTTAGTTTGGAGATATTTGAGCATTTAAATATTTTATATAATTTTAAATGCCCAAATTCAAATAGTTATGATTTAATTCAAAAACCCTAGGATGGCCTAGGAAAATGTGCACCACTTTTGCAGAGGTTCTGAACCAAGACAAAAATGATGGGCATTTTAGAAGGGCATTTCAGGTTCATTGAAAATTATTTTAGTAAACCCTAGTTGGTTTCAGAGGGGACTGGGGGTTCTGTCATCCCCATTTCAAGTTTCTGATGAATGAGTAAACATGATGCAACACTCTAATGCATGACTAGCTAGGGTGTGACAACTCACCCCCACTCAAAAGAATCTCGTCCCGAGATTTGGGTTCCTCCGGGAAGAAGGCGGGATACTCAAGTCGAAGACGATCCTCCCTTTCCCAAGTTGCTTCATCTTCAGAATGATGCGACCATTGAACTTTGAGGAACTTGATGTTATGACGTCGCGTGGTACGCTCGGCCTGATCGAGGATACGGATGGGGTACTCTCGATATGTAAGATTATCTTGGAGATCAAGCGTTTCGTGGTCCACTTCACGGATAGGATCCGAGAAGCAACGCCTGAGTTGAGAAACGTGGAAGACATCGTGAACTCTGGAGAGGTGCGGAGGTAGTTCCAATTGGTAGGCAACTTCTCCTCGTTTGGCAAGAATGCGAAAAGGTCCAATGTAACGAGGAGCCAATTTGCCTTTGATACCGAAACGATGGGTTCCCTTCAGAGGGGTGACCCGAAGATAAGCCTTCTCGTCAACCTCGAAAGTCATAGCCTTATGTTTTCGGTCATATTGACTCTTTTGACGGGATTGGGCTGTTTTCAACTTTTCACGAACGATACGAACTTGTTCTTCTGCTTCCTGAATCATATCCGGGCCAAAGAATTGTCTTTCCCCGGTTTCTGACCAGTTAAGGGGTGTTCGACATCGTCGTCCATAGAGAACTTCAAAAGGGGCTTTACCCAAGCTAGATTGATAGCTGTTGTTGTAAGCGAATTCGGCAAATGGAAGGCACTTCTCCCAGTCCATTCCGAACGAGATAACAGAGGCTCGAAGCATGTCTTCTAGAATTTGGTTGACGCGTTCCACTTGACCACTCGACTGAGGGTGGAAAGCGGTGCTAAAGGAGAGACGGGTTCCCATAGCATTTTGGAAACTTTCCCAAAATCGCGAGGTGAAAAGACTTCCTCGATCCTAATTGATTTCCAAAGGAACACCATGGAGAGACACTATTCGGGAGATGTATAAGTCTGCCAGCTGACTAGCGGTTATACTCTCACGAACAGGTAAGAAATGAGCTACTTTGGAAAGACGATCGACCACGACGAAAATAGCATTATTCCCTCTTTTGGTCCTGGGAAAACCGGTAATGAAATCCATACCAATTTTATCCCATTTCCATTCAGGAATAGTTAAGGGTTGAAGGGTGCCAGCAGGCCGTTGATGCTCTGCTTTTACACGACGACAGACGTCGCAATTAGCAATATACTGAGCGATTTCTCTCTTCATCCTAGTCCACCAGAACCTCTGGCGTAGGTCCTGATACATCTTGGTACTACCGGGATGAATGGTGAGAGGAGATTCATGAGCCTCCTTAAGGATCAACTGCCGTAGATGCTGGTTCTTGGGAACCACTAGACGGTCCTCAAAGTACACAACACCATGATCATTTGTGGAGAAACAACTAGCACCTCCGCTAGCAATGTTCTCTTTGATTTTAGATATCCCCTTATCTCGCTTTTGGGCAGCGATGATTTGATCCGTAAGAGTAGGTTTTGCTACCAAGGTGGAAAGAAAACCTTGAGGTACAATGTGAAGGTTAAGCTTCCGAAATTCCTCATGGAGAAGCGGTTGACTTTGTTGTAACATCAGGTTGTTACAATAAGATTTACGACTTAGCGCATCAGCCATGACGTTGGCTTTCCCTGGGGTATAGGTTATTCCTAGGTCGAAGTCAGTGATGAATTCAACCCAACGTCTCTGCCTGAGATTCAAATCCGGTTGGGTGAAAATATACTTCAGACTTTGGTGATCAGTGAATATTTCGCAACGATTACCGAGGAGGTAATGTCGCCAGGTCTTAAGTGCATAGACTACGGCTGCAAGTTCTAGATCATGAGTAGGATAATTCTCCTCATGTGGGTGCAATTGCCGTGAAGCGTAAGCAATTACGTGTCGATCTTGCATGAGAATGCAACCTAGTCCTTGTCGCGAGGCGTCGCAGTAGATAACGAAGTCCTTGGAGAAGTCTGGCGGTACCAGTACGGGAGCAGAGGTCAGGCGTCTTTTCAGTTCCTGAAAGCTGTGCTCACATTGTGGAGTCCATTCGAACTTCTTATCTTTCTTGAGGAGTTCGGTTAGAGGTTTGGCAACTTTGGAGAAGTTCTCGACAAAGCGACGGCAATAGCTCGCTAAGCCTAGAAAACTCCGAACTTGCTTGACCGATTCGGGTGGAGTCCAATCAAGGACGGCTTGAACTCGCTCAGGGTTAACAGCAATACCTGTACCAGATATTACATGACCCAGATAGGTCACTTCTGACAACCAGAATTCACATTTAGAGAATTTGGCATAAAGGCGATGCTCTCGAAGTTTCTTCAACACTAGCCTTAGATGTTCGGCATGTTCTTCCTCGTTCTTGGAGTAGATGAGTATATCATCGAGATAAACTACGACGAATTTGTCCAAATACTCCATGAAGATTGAGTTCATTAACCGAGAAAAGGTGGCTGGAGCGTTGGTTAAACCGAAGGACATGACGGTGTACTCGTATTGGCCATAACGAGTAACAAAGGCCGTTTTAGGAATGTCCCCGTTTCTGATTTTGATTTGATGGTAGCCCAACCTCAAATCCATCTTGGAGAAGACTGAGGATCCAGCGAGCTGATCATACAGATCGTTGATCCTGGGAAGCGGGTATTTGTTCTTGATTGTGACCAAATTGACAGGTCGGTAATCTACAACCATTCGGTCCGTACCATCCTTCTTCTTAACGAATAGGACGGGGCAAGCCCACGGAGATGAACTAGGGCGGATGAAACCCTTTTTCAAGGATTCATCGAGTTGTTTCTTAAGCTCGGCTAGTTCTAGGGGTGCCATCTTATAAGGTCTTCTAGCAATCGGAACGGTTCCAGGGATGAGGTCGATTACGAACTCGACATCCCTGTCAGGTGGAACACCTGGCAATTCCTCTGGAAAGACATCTGGAAAGTCACGGACTACCGGAACGTCCTCAAGGTCTGGCAAAGGGCTGGCGTTAAGAGAATATAACTGCCGCTTGGCTATTCGGGTCAAGACATTGACTATCTTTCCCGAAGGATGGGTGAGTTGAACAGTCCTAGAGAAGCAATCAATTTTGGCTTGATGAGCCGACATCCAGTCCATACCCAAAATGATATTAATATCTGAAGATTTAAGGGCTATCAAGGATGCAAGGAAAACAAGTCTGTCGACTTGGATCTCATTTCCATAACTTACCCTAGAGGTCTGCCATCTAGACCTAGGGGTAGAGATTTCCATAGTGGATGGCAAGTCACAGAATGCAACGTTATGCAAACGAGCATAATTTTCAGATATAAAGGAATGAGAGGCTCCTGTATCGAAAAGAACAGATGCCGGGTGGCAGTTAACAAGAAGCGTACCGAGAACGACGTTGGGGTCCTCTTGAGCTTCTTCGGCAGAGATACAGTTGACATGGCCACGTGAAGCGGTGACCGGTTTGGCATGGAACACCTTCCCTGTCGGCTTGCCACGGCCAACAGCTTTAGCAGATTGATTGGGGTTGGTCTGGGGACACTCACGCATATAGTGACCAGATTCCCCACACTTGAAACAAGTCACGGAACTGGTACGTGGAGGAGCATTATTGGATGGACCCCCATAGGGCTTGGCTGGAGCAGACTGTTGAGCGGGGCGAGGCGCCTGGAAAGATGGCCTCGGTGTGAACCTGGGTGGCAGGGCGGTGTTGGGTACCCACACGCGGCGCTTCTGAGGACCAGCACCGGATGAGGAACCCATGTCGCGTCCATGCTTGCGTGTTGCGTCATAATCAGTCTGACCAGTTTCAGCACTGATGGCTTTGTTGACAAGTTTCGGAAAAGATGTGCACTCATGCAGACGGAGGTCGCGGCGAAGCTTAGGACTAAGGCCCTTACGGAACCTTGCTTGCTTCTTGGCGTCAGTAGACACTTCCTCAGTTGCATATCGTGCGAGATTACCAAACTCTCTGCTATAGGCATCCACAGAAAGTCGGCCTTGGGTGAAATTGCAAAATTCTTCACGCTTACGGTCCATGAGACCCTCCGGAATGTGATGTTCACGGAAAGCCTCGCTGAACTCAGCCCAAGTAGTGACATGGCCCGCTGGGCGCATGGCTCCATAATTCTCCCACCATAGACTGGCGGGGCCTTCAAGATGATATGCAGCAAAGGTGACCTTGTCAGCCTCAGCTACCAGCGCGGAACGCAGCTTGTGAGAGATACTGCGAAGCCAGTCATCAGCGTCGAGAGGCTCGACGGAGTGGTGGAACGTGGGTGGATGCAATTTGATAAAATCACTGAGTGACACCACGTTAGCCCTCTGATGGTGTGCTGTATTCTGTTCAATACGTTCCAACAAACGGTTTGTCTCCCGCTTGTTTCTCTCAGCTTCCATCATCACCTCGGCTAGTGAAGGAGGATGAGGCAGATTTTCATTCCTGGCTTCACTGCCTTCGGCCTGCTCTTGAGAAGCAGGGTTGGCGCGCGTGTTGACCATCCTAGGTAAACAAGACAATGATTTAGTCAGAATGATGAAATTCCGACATAGGATACATAATGTAAGAAATAACTCGGAATGCAAGATGATCATCCGTATGACATGGTAGATACAGAACTGCTTCTTTATTCCATCGTCATACACACCATACAAAGTTTAGTACAAGACCAAACGAAGTACTATTACGGTGAAAAGGGATTACATCTCATCGGAGGCATTCCAAACTCCTATACATTATTTTTCTACAATTCCGGAAAGAGTACAAACTAGGTCATATCCCACGAGTCACGCGGGACGACAGACGACACAGCTAGTGCGAACTAGGGATACTACCCCTAACTCAGACCGATCCGTAGTAGTCCTCATAAAAGTCACCTCCATAGCCTGGAAGCTCAACATGTTCATCCGGAAACAGACGATCTCGCGGAGCTTGTGGACCATAGGGGCTAGGATGAGGCCTTGGACCAACAAACGGTGGCCTGCGGGGACCGCGAGGTGGGGTGATGCCTCCTACATCACGCCAAACCATCATGTCAGGCAGAGCAGATCTCACAGGATAGAGATCGCGCATATCTGAGAATCCAGCTTGCACCGCCGGTGCGAACCGAGTCAAAGTGGCCCAGTGGTCAGCACGGGTATTGAAGAGCTCTAACCTTAAGGCCCGATTTTCACGGTCCTTATCCTCGAGCATCTCAGCAGTGGTGCGAGTTCGTGAATCCTCCTGAGTGGAATCAGCATAAATAGCTTGGAGATATCCTTGTGCTCCCGGAAGTGATCCTGGCATATACCGGAAATCAGAGTCCCGAAATAACCCAGATCTGACTCGCATAATGGTCATCATGGAGTAGGCGGCATCCTGCACAGCCATCTCGATAGTAACCCCGAGTCCATAGGAGCAGTGAAGAGGCTTAGTGGATCCAGGATAAGATGGAAATATCCTGACAGTGCAGAGATACTGGCTTTGATTAAAATCTCGGAATTGCTCTTCGACCGTGTACTCGGGATACCAGCGGTATCCGGCCTCAGTCATTACCCTGACCAACTTAGCAGTATGGCCGGGTACATCTAGGCATCGAGTCAGGCGAACCACTTGATTGAGGTCGCGAGTGGCCATCTGAAAGCACAATTATAATGCAAAGGCATTAGAATTTCTAGCAAAATTTCGGCAGCATAACAGCTGTAAATGCTCAAAAAGGATATTGAGACATTTGACAAAGGATTTCGTACACACTCAACATCATCACATCAAAGTTCTGGAACCATTCTAACAACATAATGTGGTAGTAGAACTGAGCTAGGCTGATAACCATCAAACTTATAAGGTACTACTGATTAGTAACACGTGAACCTGATAGAGAGAACAGATCCTAATTCCTTAACCCCCGGTGGAAGAATGGACTGACTCAGATCAGAAAGTCACAAGGTATAAGGAGTAAAAAGAGCCTTACGTTCCATCCCACAAACAATTCCCCTACATATTACTAAAGAATTTCTAGACTCAACATCGACCAGTTTGGCTTGGAGAACCTACAGGCAGTCCGGCTCTGATGCCAACGCTGTCAGGACCCCGACTCGATGTCACATCGATCTAGCTGGTAACACCTCATATCACTTTGCGGCCTCACGCACGGTATCCCCACGGGTGTCGTCTTACCTTTTCCCAGGACCGTTTGCGCCTTTTGGCTCACGTATATGATAGTGTCGCTAGCATCCATATGATAAAGAGCCCGGGCTGACATGACTAGTCGTAAACCCAAAGTGGCACAGACTTACAGGGACAGGCATCCATGACCCAGCTTCGAACGTGTCGGTCATCAGCAAGTGGGTCCGGGCTGTAGCACTGGGCTAGCAGGACTCCGGTAAACCGGGCTGTAGCGGGCTAACAGGACTCCGGTACTCAAAGCGTGACATTTCCCCGAAGGGACAGACACAGGAACGAAGAAGGACACATGCCGGCCAGCCTAAGTGTTCCAGAGCAGTATCAAGCTACCATGGCTCAGCGGTAACACTAGGAGACATTTCCCGGTAAGAGAGGCTACTAAAGATAAACAACTAGATAGTCAGATCCCACACATACCAAGCATTTCAATCATACACACAATATGCTCGATATGTGCAAATACAACGAAGCATCACAACATGACTCTACGACACAAGTACTTTATTTAAGGCTCAGGGAGCCATACATATCATACACACAAAGGTACGGGTCTCACGACCCAACATACAAGTCATACAGTCATACAAGCCAGCAGCGGAAGTACTTTGTCTGGGTACAGACAACTAGTAAAATAAAAGAGGCTTGGAAGCCTAACTATACTACGTGGTCCATCACAAGCTCAGGGTCACCACCTGGGTCTTTAGCCTACTCGTTGATGTCAACGTCTACATAGAACCCATCAGAAGGGGGTGCAGCGTCTTCTGTAAAAATGTAGATTATAGCAACATGAGTACAAAGGTACTCAGCAAGACTTACATCAGATCCTACATACATGCATAGTATCAAGAAGGGTTGGTGGAGTTATTGCAGCAAGCCAGCTTTGACTCTTGGCTAGACTATCCTACGATACTCCAACTTGAAATGTTTTGCGCACACGAGTCCACTATTCACCACTTCAATACACTACCGAGGATCCACCTCCGTCTTCCTACGGAAGAGCCATCCTCGGTACTCACACTTATCTTGAGGCTTTTAGTAGTTTCCATTTACTTGTCTATGAACTGTATAGGCAACCAAGTAGTCCTTTACCGCGGACGCGGCTATTCGAATAGATCATGTTAACCCTGCAGGGGTGTACTTCTTCATACATGTTTCCACCACTTAGCGTCTGCACACGACATGTGCTCGGCAGACTTCAAGCGAAAGCCGACGTGGGTGTAGACCACGACCTACCTAAACACTTAAGCCTCTAGTCCAGGTTTATCGCCTATTCAGGTTCCATCCGCAGGGAGTCCGGCCGAGGTTTCCCATACGGCCCCGAACAATGTGAACAGGGTTCCCGAGATACCTAACGGGTATTCGGTACACCCGGCCACGTACCTACCGCATCACAGCCCACCCCTACGGTCAGCGCTGTCCACGGCCTCCAGTAGGCTACAAACACCAGAAACTACTTGCAACTCCTGGACAGAGAGCTAAGGTGAATAAGAAGTCGAGCGGGGTCATATTTCAGGGCCCAATGTATGGTAGTAGCTGATTCTTAAATCACACATACAGATCTCAGTGCTTAAGGTCGGCTTCAATGAAACAACCCACCATGTACTCCTACATGGCCTCTCATCGATACCTTTACCAAATCGTGTTCACCACACCACTCTCATTACCGACATTAACATTTCACTCTAGCCCATCACCCAGATGAACCAGACCTGACACGACTCTAAGCATAGCAGGCATAGCAAGGTAGGAACAACACATACATATGCCTCAATCAACTCCTACACATGCTAGTGGGTTTCATCTAGTTACTGTGGCAATGACAGGTCATGCAGAGGAAATGGGTTCAACTACCGTAGCACACAGCAGTTTGAATCGCGTTGTCTTAATGCAGTAAAAGAGAGCAGGAGCGAGAACATGGGATTGTATCGATATGATCAAATGGTTGGTTGCTTGCCTGATGGTTTGTTGCACGGATACGGTTCTTCGTTAGGGTAGTCACGGTACTCTTCGGGGACAGATCCTGTCGCAAAGGATAACGATACACAGGCATCACCAAACAATGTGCAACAATATGATGCATGCATGAAACATGACAATATGAGTGTGTTGGGCTAATGCAACTAAAGCCAGAAGTGTTTGAGCAAATTTGAATCAAAGATTCAAATTCCAAATTCAAATATGGCCTTTTAAAGTGCTTTTCCTTGTTCTGATTAAAACATCAATTTAACTTGTTTGATCATGCATGAAAATAGTACAGATGGATAGATTGGATTTTTCTGATCATTTTTCATATATAATTTGTCCAATTTGGAGTTACAGAATAAAAGTTATGAATTTTTGAAGTTTAATTAATATTCTGGAATTTCCTGATTTAATTTAAATCTAGAAATATCATTTACTGCGTCAGCCTGACGTCACAGTGACATCAGTAGGTCAACAGGGCTGGCTCGGGTCAAACCTGACGTGTGGGGTCCACACGTCAGTGACACAGGGGCTAATCCCGTGTTGACCCGGGCTGGTTAGCTTTGACTAAGCCCTGGGGCCCACTTGTCAGCGTCAGTAGGTGGTGGGTTAGTGGCTAATTAACTAGGCCACGTCAGCTCGCCGGAGTTCTGGCCGGCGGCGACCATCAGTGCGGCGACGATAGTGGTTTTGGTCGTTTCGGACACCAAATGGACCGCGGAGGCCACTGGAGTGAAGCTGAGGACGACCCGCGGCTCTTGGCGGAGTCCGTTGGGGTCGGGGTGGCCGGAGTCGACGGCGGCGAGCTCGGTTGCGGCCGCCGGGGTTCGGTCGTGCACGGGAAGGGTGTTGCAGGGGGTTTGGGGTAGCGTTGGTGCGTGCTACGTGCTCCTAGTGAGATGTGGAGCACGATGGTGAGCTCGGTTGGGCGCTACGGCGACCGTGGCCACGACGGCGACATCGCCAGCGGCGTGAAGCTTTCGGCCGCGGTGGGGCTAGGGCCTAGGGGTCGGGAGAGAGCAGGGAAGAAGGGGGAAACGGTGGCGTAGCTCACCGCGGTTGCAGTGGGCGTCGAAACGGGCTCGGGGACGCGCTGGAGACGGCGAATTCGTCGGCGACGGTGATCGGAGTCCGAAGAGGGGAACGGCGACGTGGCGGCGATGCAGGGCTTCCGGGGACTCGTGGAGCGGTGGGGAGGAAGAGGGAGTTGTTTCGGAGCTCCTGAGCTAATCGGGGGAGCGAGGGGTGGTCGGAGGCGGTGGCTATGGCGAACGGCGGCGACGGTCGTGTTCGGCCGAGCGAGAGAGAGAGAGCGAGAGAGAGGAAGGAGAGAGCCAGGGAGAGTGAGAGAGAGCAGGGGGGATCGGGACGGGCTGCAGGCGTCGTCCACGCGGCCAGGAGGGCGTCGGCAAGCAGGAGGTGGCCGCGCGGCCGCGCGCGCGAGCACGCAGCAGCTTCGGGGCGTGGGGAGGAAGACGACGGGGAGCTACAGTGCTGGGCTGGGCCGGTTGCTGGCTGGGCCGGCCAGCTGGCTGGGCCGCACAGGTAAGTCTTCCCCTTTCTTTTCTGTTTTCTGTTTTTATTTAATACTTCTGCAATTTTGTTGAATTAAATAAAATACCTAGGCAACTCCAAAAATCACCAAACTACTCCTGGCTCATAGTTGGATTATTTCCAACATGAAACATTTTAGTTTGGAGATATTTGAGCATTTAAATATTTTATATTATTTTAAATGCCCAAATTCAAATAGTTATGATTTAATTCAAAAACCCTAGGATGGCCTAGGAAAATGTGCACCACTTTTGCAGAGGTTCTGAACCAAGACAAAAATGATGGGCATTTTAGAAGGGCATTTCAGGTTCATTGAAAATTATTTTAGTAAACCCTAGTTGGTTTCAGAGGGGACTGGGGGTTCTGTCATCCCCATTTCAGGTTTCTGCTGAAAGAGTAAACATGATGCAACACTCTAATGCATGACTAGCTAGGGTGTGACATCCACCTTCTTCGTCCAACTCTGGGGGAGTTGAGTAAACATGCGTTAAGCGCTTCCATTCGGTCATGCGGATAGAAAAGTTTGATAAACTCACTGAACTTGCAGGGCGGGACAGTTGGTACCCGTGATCTTCGGCGGAGTCCGGCCATGATTTGCTGGACTTGAAAAGCACCTTCCAAATGTCCTCGTGCAAGGAGCCGAAGAACCTTCGCAAGGTTTGGTGCCCGGCCGGATCGAAATCCCATAGATTGCAAGTACGATGTTGACAAGGCAGTATCCGGCGGACTAACATCACCTGGACTATGTTGGCAAGCTCAATGCTCTTATCTCCCATATCTTTAACGTACGTCTGAAGCACCGATAGTTCGTCGGACGAGGACCAGTCCAGGCCTTTCTTGACCCAGGATGTAAGCCGCAGAGGGGCGCCGGATCGAAACTCAGGAGAGGCGGCCCATTCTTTGCCACACGGCTCAGTGATGTAAAACCACTGTTGTTGCCACTCCTTGACAGAATCATTAAAGGTTCCTGTTGGCCATATGACGTTGGGCATCTTGCTCACCATAGCGCCCCCGCACTCGGTGTGCTCGCCGCCCACCACCTTGGGCTTCACATTAAAAACCTTCAGCCATAAACCGAAGTGCGGCGAAACACGGAGGAAAGCCTCGCACACAACAATAAATGTCGATATGTTGAGGAAGGAATTAGGGGACAGATCGTGAAGATCGATCCCATAATAGTACATGATGCCGCGAACGAATGGGTGGAGGGGAAACCCTAGACCACGGACAAAATGAGGGAGGAATACAACCCTCTCGTGGGGTTCCGGTGTAGGGATGATCTGTCCCGCCGTCGGGAGACGATGGCTGATTTTCTTGGCCAGATACCCGACCTCCCGAAGCTTTTTGATATCCTTCTCTCGGACGGTAGAGGTCATCCATTTGCCTCCCGCTCCGGATATGAACATCTTTGGAAGGCCTTTTGTGGGCAGAAGATGAACGCTTGGGCGCTGGAGCCTGAGCAGAAGGGAATGAATCGGGAAGAAGGCATGGGTGAAAATAGTGAATCCTTGTCCCTTTATTAGGGCGGAAGAGGCGGTGTGCCTCCCCACTCACCTGGTAAGACCTCTTATTCCCCAAGCACTGTAATTGATGGCGCGGTTGGTTACCCACGTCCGTATTGATGAGAATCTCATAATAAGGGGGGCACGATCTCTGCTTTGACAAGACGTGTCAAGAAAACCGCCCCGCGTTATGTGCGGTGTTGGTTGAGAAAAACGGTTCGAATAATGACCGGGCCATGACGTGATGTCATGTTGTCAAACGTGTCAGCAGATTGGATTTGTGGAAATATTATTCTCTCTATGGTAGTATGTGGAACTTGTTTTGTAGAGCCGGACACTATCCTTGTGTTCAAAATCTTCTGTGGAGTATTCGGAGGAGGAACCTGCCTTGCAATGTCGAAGACAATACTGCGCGCCGGACTCATTGTCATTGAAGCCTGGTTCAGGGGCTACTGAGGGAGTCCGGGATTAGGGGGTCTCCGGACAGCCGGACTGTTGGAGTATGAAGATACAAGATTGACGACTTCGTCTCTTGTCCAGATGGGACTTTCCTTGGCGTGGAAGGCAAGCTAGGCAATACGGATGTGTAGATCTCCTCCCTTGTAACTGACTCTGTGTAACCCTAGCCCCCTCCGGTGTCTATATAAACCGGAGGGTTTAGTCCGTAGGACGACAGACAATCATACCATAGGCTAGCTTCTAGGGTTTAGCCTCAACGATCTCATGGTAGATCAACTCTTGTAATACTCATATCATCAAGAACAATCAAGCGGGACGTAGGGTATTACCTCCATCAAGAGGGCCCGGACCTGGGTAAACATCGTGTCCCCTGCCTCCTGTTACCATCCACCTTAGACGCATAGTTTAGGACCCCCTACCCGAGATCCACCGGTTTTGACACCGACACCGAGCATGAACCCTGTGGCTATGATAGCGACATAGGGCTTGCTGATAGCGTGCATCACGTGTAGCAGCCCAGAGACAGTTCTCCTCGAGTAGCACAGCATCATCACGCTGGGGCTGATCTTGCGCAACTTCATCATAGGCAAGCACTTGAGGCGACCCGTAAATGAGGTCCGTGGGGATAATTGATTTTGCCCCATAGACTAGGGAGAAGGGAGTCTGCCTGGTAGCTCGATTTGGTGTTGTTCTAAGGGACCAGAGAACTACCGGCAGATCATTGATCCACCGCCTGCCATGCTTCTGCAGCGTACCAAAGGTTCTTGTCTTGAGTCCCCACAACACTTCAGTGTTCGCCCTCTCAGCTTGTCCATTGCTTCTGGCATGTGCAACAGAGGCAAATGAGATCTTGCATCCGAGGGCACGGACATATTGCATGAAGGCGCGGCTCGTGAACTGGGTGCTATTGTCGGTAATGATCCTTGCCGGGACTCCAAAACGGCACACCAATTCTTTCAAGAACTTGATAGCTGACTGTAGTCACCTTTCTCATGACAGTCACTTCTGGCCACTTTGTAAACTTGTTGATAGCGACGAACAAGAATTCAAAGCCCCCGATTGCTTGGCGGAAAGGGCCAAGGATATCGAGCCCCAGGCCAAAAAAGTTCATGATAAAGGGCTTGTTTGAAGAGCTTGGGCAGGCAGGTGTATGTTCTTAGAATGGAACTGGTAGGCTTCACACTTGGTGACTAGCTCGACCGCATCTTGGATGGCTGCGGGCCAATAGAATCCTTGCCGGAATGCTTTCCCAACTAACGCCTTGATCCAATGTGGGAGCCGCACATGCCTTTGTGTATCTTAGCCCGTGGTTCCTTTCCTTCTTCCCGGCAGATGCACTTCAATTTCACACCGTTGGGCCTCCTTCTGTATAGAGTGTCATCGACAAACTGATACACACTGGCCCTCTTGGCTACTCTTTCAGCTTCATCTTGGTCACTGGGAAGCTCTCCGGTTTGGAGGAAGTGGACTATGTGCCTTGCCCAAGTTGGAGCCTAAGGCTCCGCAACAAGGACTAGTGGCACCTCCTCTACCGCGGGGGCACATTCCTCGTTAGCGGGGACCATGGGACCGTTTGGAGGGTGCGGTTTGGCAGGTGGTGAGGAGTTGTTTCCGACAAGGTCTCTACCAGGACCAGACGACTCTACAGGGAGAGGCTTACTGGAGTCCAACTTTCTCATTTTCTGGGCCATTGTTGCTGGGGATACGGAGGGCTGAGTAAGATGGAGAACAAAAGTCCCTAGTTCCACAAGAAGCTTCTGCGCAGCACACTTTGACGGATGATCAGCTATGCTGTTTTCCACACGGGGTACGTTCTCTATTTGCAATATGCTACCTCTTGAGCACTGCGTTGGATTTCCTTGAAGAGGAAAGGATGATGCAGCAAAGTAGCGTAAGTATTTCCCTCAGTTTTTGAGAACCAAGGTATCAATCCAGTAGAGGCTGCACGCAAGTCCCTCGTACCTGCACAAAACAAATAACTCCTCACAACCAACGCGATAAGGGGTTGTCAATCCCTTCATGGTCACTTACAAGAGTGAGATCTGATAGATATGATAGGATAATATTTTTGGTATTTTTGTGATAAAGATGCAAAGTAAAATAAAAGCAAAGTAAAAAGCAAAGGAAATAACTAAGTATTGGAAGATTAATATGATGAAGATAAACCCGGGGGCCATAGGTTTCACTAGTGGCTTCTCTCAAGAGCATAAGTATTTTACGGTGGGTGAACGAATTACTGTTGAGCAATTGACAGAATTAAGCATAGTTATGAGAATATCTAGGTATGATCATGTATATAGGCATCACGTCCGAGACAAGTAGACCGACTCCTGCCTACATCTACTAGTATTACTCCACTCATCGACCGCTATCCAGCATGCATCTAGAGTATTAAGTTCATGAAAACAGAGTAACGCCTTAAGCAAGATTACATGATGTAGAGGGATAAATTCATGCAATATGATAAAAACCCCATCTTGTTATCCTCGATGGCAACAATACAATACATGCCTTGCTGCCCCTACTATCACTGGGAAAGGACACCGCAAGATTGGACCCAAAGCTCAGCACTTCTCCCATTGCAAGAAAGATCAATCTAGTAGGCCAAACCAAACTGATAATTTGAAGAGACTTGCAAAGATAACCAATCATACATAAAAGAATTCAGAGAAGATTCAAATATTGTTCATAGATAATCTTGATCATAAACCCACAATTCATCGGTCTCAACAAACACACCGCAAAAAGAAGATTACATCGAATAGATCTCCACAAGAGAGGGGGAGAACATTGTATTGAGATCCAAAAAGAGAGAAGAAGCCATCTAGCTAATAACTATGGACCCGAACGTCTGAGGTAAACTACTCACACTTCATCGAAGAGGCTATGGTGTTGATGTAGAAGCCCTCCGTGATGGATGCCCCCTCCGGCGGAGCTCCAGAACAGGCCCCAAGATGGGATCTCGTGGATACAGAAGGTTGCGCTGGTGGAATTAGGTTTTTGGCTCCGTATCTGATCGTTTGGGGGTACGTAGGTATATATAGGAAGAAGGAGTACGTCGGTGGAGC